>NC_057863.1:575827783-576452783 GCF_019393635.1 Dromiciops gliroides
AGTTAGAAAATATTAATGATAGCACCTTTGTACTGTCCTACAATTTCAAAGAAAAAAAAAACAAAAGCAAAGGAGGTACCTACCCATACAGCAGCTAGGTGGCACAGTAGATAGAGTGCTGGGCTTGAAGTCAGGAAAATCTGAGTTCAAATCCAGCCTGAGATACTAGCTGTGTGATCCCAGGCAAGTCATTTAATCTCTGTTTCCTTTAGTTTTCTCAACAATAAAATGGAGATAATATACCTACCTTATAGGGTTGTTGTAACGATCAAATGAATTAATTGTAAAGCACTTAGGACAGTGCCTTGGCACACAGTAGGCGCTATATAAATGCTTGTTCCCTTCTCTTCTCTCCCACATCAGATAAAGAGCAAGCTTTAAAGAGAGGAAGACTTGTTTTCAAGTCCTATCTCTGGTGCATACTGACTGAGTGGCTTTAAACAAGCCATTTAACCTCTGAACACACTAGGAGACTCTCAGACAAAATTAAAGAGAAGTTGGTGATTTGGATAGGTAGGAGGAGTTTCCTCATTTGAGCATTCTCCATGTCAATGAAATCACAGCTCTAGTCTCTATCTCTAAATAAAAGCAATATATTGTAGATGATCTCAGTGGTTCTGAAATGTTTTTGTCCATCATCCATTATTATTTTAGCTAAAAAGATCATGACAGACTTAACAGTTGAGTTGGTAACACTAATTCAAATTGGAACACTCAGGAGACTTGGGTGTGTATATGTTCATGCAATTGAGAGTGTAAGTTCCATAAAATTAGTGGGAGAAATGCTCAGACTGATAATATTCAATAATAAAGGCTACAGAACTTGGCAAGAGTAGCATGCCATGGCATGCCCTTTGAGAACCACTGGATTACAGGAATATAATCAAGGCTATCAATGAACTTTCAAGCTTTTTTATAGACCATATGATACATTTTTAAAGAAGGATTTCTGTCAATGGTCAAATGCACTGAAAAATTTGAAAACAGAAGAAATGTATGTTGTCTTATTGAGAGGTGATAGGAACAGGAAAACAACCTCTTACCAGGATGGGACAACACAAATAAGCCATGGAATCGAGCTTCTGTCTTGAAGTTTACCACCAAACGTCCTTCCTCGCTGATGCGCATGCTGGTTGGATAAAGGGAACCTACCAGGGAAGGGACCAAATATCAGTGAAAAAATATAAAGGAACACTAGATCCAAGTTAGAATTTTTAAGAACAATAGTTCAAGTATTTTTTTTTTTTGGTGAGGCAATTGGGGTTAAGTGACTTTCCCAGGGTCCCACAGATAGTAAGTGTTAAGTGTCTGAGGCCAGATTTGAACTCAGTTCTTCTGACTCCAGGGCCAGTGCTCTATCCACTGCATCACCTAGCTACCCCCAGTAGTTCAAGTATTTTAAAGATAAATTCATGTTGTTAAACTTTCTTGGAGCTCTTATCAGATGGATCAGAGCAGAATTCTACAGGCATTTGTTAATGGCAGCAGCATTTATCTTTTTCCCTATCCCTGGGGTGGTAAAAGAAGATGTCTTAGGAATGAAAAGAAATAAAACTGATGAAAGTGGATTAAGTCGTTGTAAATTCTGCAAGCCAAGCAGGACGGGTAGAAGTATTATGCCTTGTGAAAGCTCTTCCTAAGCTTTACCCTATAGGAATGAAGTTGGCAAGCTGAAAGCCATGACAAACTTGTCAGAATTAGGGAGTTTGGTAGGTCAAGGCTTTAAAGGTACCTGCATTCTGCATATTCTACTAAAATTCATAGGCTTGCAGAAAACAATTGTTCCAGCAAACCTAGCAGTTTGACAGGAGTTGGCTCTAGGTACGAGAAGGATGTGATGTCCTTATGCTGGAGACTTAGAAGCTTAAAAAGTAACACTGTGAGGAGTCACTTAAAATCCATGTGTTTTGTTTTTTTAGCAAAAGGGGAAAAACAGTTTGAAGATGAGCTGTGGGTAATTTTTCAATGATATCATGACATTTAACATAGCTCTTAACAAAACCATAATCCAGTTAAGACCATAAGTTTACACTTGAAATAGTCTGTCAATTCTTTTTTTCTTTTCTCTATTTTTTTTTAAAAGGTTGTTATGGGCATTGTGCCACAACTGGGTATGTAACTAGGATAACACTGTATTTCTGAAAGTAAACAGTACTATGTCTGATTAATGGGACTAATTAACTGCATATTTCTGGATTTTGAATCATGACTCTGGAATGGGGATGGATCTCAGGTCATGACATAATATATAGGCAGTTCTTTGTAAACCTTAACATGTTATATAAAGATCATTGCCTAGGAAGAGTGAAAACATGTGAAACAAGCCCTATACTGACATATGTCACCATAGCAACAGAAAGGTCTTTGCAAACCTTAATATTTATATGAAGATCATTGCCTAGGAAAAGTGAAAGCATGTGAAACATAGTCCTATCCTGACATTTGTCACTAGAGTTCTCTGTTATTTGGGCTAATAATCTCACAGTGACAGGTTAGTATATGTTTCTATTGCACACTTATGTTCAGAAATAAAAGCCTATCAACTATTTTGATGTGGTATCTCTTCTAGAGGGATCTTTCTTTTCAAGAACTGAAATTGGGGGGCAGCTAGGTGGCACAGTGGATAAAGCACTGGTCCTGGATTCAGGAGAACCAGAGTTCAAATCCAGCCTCAGACACTTGATACTTACTAGCTGTGTGACCCTGGGCAAGTCACTCAATCTTCATTGCTCTGCCCCCCAAAAGAAAAAAATTGAAATTGATATGAAAAAATAAACAAACAAAAAAAGAGAACCGAAATTGACTGTTAGGTTGCCTTGACTGAATCATGGGGCTGTTTTACAATATATAAATTATTTGGTTTGGCAGAATGTTTTCCCAGATATTTTGTAAGACTTAAATATTGTAATATTTCTGGGTCTTAAATGATATAACTTTCAATGTACTTACATTATGAGCGTACAGCCAAGTGATTTTTTTATGAAAAATTATGCTATTTAAAAAAGAGTAATTGAATATATTGAAATTTGTTTCCAATCTTTCAGAACTTAGCATGGTGGTGGTGGTGGGGAATCCTTAGGATATATATCTGTAGGTCAGAGATTCTTAATCTAGGCTCCATGGACCCCAAGGAGTCCTAGAATCAATTTCAGAGGTTATATGAACTTGGATGGTAAAAAAAAATACATCTTTATTTTCATTAACCTCTAACTGAAATTGAACATTACCTTCAATTATTAAAAAAAAAAAAGATCCTGAGAAGGGATCCATAGGCTTTACCAGACTGTCAAAGGGGTGTTTTTTCATATGTATATTTATGAATATAAAAGAAACAAATCTATATTTATAAATATTGAATAGAAGTAATGTAAAGACCTTCAAATCCCAGGACCTACCTTGAAGTTCAGCTTCTGGTGGGCTGCCAATTCCATCATTCCACAAGATGGCAGTGTCGTACACAAAAGTCAGTCGAAGCTCAGACTTTAGGTCAAAATGTTGCCATCCTCCCACCCCCACTGGGGAGTGGAAAACATAGGAAACATAGAGTGGAACTCTCAGTGTGACATAGGATTGTACTAGATTCAGGACCTAAAGAGGGATGACAGAATTGTTTTTATCAAAGTGTATTTAAACACAAACACCATTGAAACTAAATGTACAACAAAAAAAGCTGGAGCCTGGGCATAGGCCAATTTACTTCAGAGTGAACTTTCTTCCTTTTATTTTATTTAATATCATCAGTTAGAGGAATCACTGAAGTGGCAACATTTCTACTACATTTTTGTTCTATATCATTCTATCCTGGATCAGTTAAAGACCTGTTAATAGACTTGTTTTTATGGGAGCAAAGAATTTTTAGTCTGAGATCTGAGTTCAAATACATATACAATGCCAATAGTTCCTTATTTGGACCAATTTCTGTTTCCCAGATGTCCACCCCATTAAAAAATAAGTCTGGGCTACATGGTAGCCAATGAGACAAAGAAGGAAGTATTTTCTACCTGATTATATAGCCTGCATGGGATGCCTCCAAAGTGGCATGTGTCTTGAGCAGCATTGGTAACAGAGGGGTTTATTTGGATCTTATGCCTATTTCCCTGAGGTGTTAAAAGTATGGTTGAGATAACTATAAAGATCTTAGTGTGTATGAGTGTGTGTGTGTATGTGTGCGAGAGAGAGAGAGAGAGAGAGAGAGAGAGGAGAGAGAGAGAGAGAGAGAGAGAGAGAGAGAGAGAGAGAGAGAGAGAGAGAGAGAGAGAGGAGTCACCTCTATACTTATAGTAGTTCCATTATGAGATTTACTTATAATATCATAGTCTATAGAACTGGAACAGACCTTATTGATCATGCTAGTCCAAACCCTCATTTTCCAGAGTGGGAACCTGGAACTCAGAAATGAAGGGATTTGCTTCAGGTTGCACACCTAATAAGCAGCAGAACCAGCATTCACACCCAAGTCTTTTTGTTCCACATTTATTTCTTCCACAGAACACTGCCATCTCAGGTTAGGCTCACAGTGCCACAGGTCTAAATGGCCTCACTAAATATACTCCAGTTCAATGTAAGTCCTTTAAAAAATCTTATGCTATTTTTTTTATTTTATAGCATTTGCATTAAAAACTGTATGTGTATGTATAGCCCCCCCGAAAACAAATTCTTATGACAAAGTTGTGGTTTTTTTTTTATTTAAGAAAGAAAAGCAGTTCAGAAAACCAACCAACACTTAAAATCCGCTTGACAGTATAAGTAATGTTTCCTACCTGCAGTCCCCTCCTTCTGCAAAGAAGGGAGGGAGGCACATTATCTCAACTCTTTCCTGGAGGCAAGCTTGGTGATTATAATTGCAATGTTCATTTTATTTTATTTTTCTTTCCTTCCTTCCTTCCTTCCTTCCTTCCTTCCTTCCTTCCTTCCTTCCTTCCTTCCTTCCTTCCTTCCTTCCTTCCTTCCTTCCTTCCTTCCTTCCTTCCTTCCTTCCTTCCTTCCTTCCTTCCTTCCTTCCTTCCCTCCCTCTCTCCGTCCCTTCCATCCTTCATTCCTTCTTTCCTTCCTTCCTTCCTCCCTCCCCTCCTCCCTTCCTCCCTTCCTCCCTTCCTTCTTTCCTTCTTTCCTCGCTGGCTTCCTTCCTCCCTCCCCTCTCCCTTCCCTTTTCCCCCTCCCTTTTTCCTTTCCTTATTTATTTTTGTTTGCAGTCTTTTCTTAATAAAGTTCCAACACCACCACCTTTCCCAGTCCAAAATGGTTCTTACGTAAGCTATCAAATTCTACCTTCCATGTTGCTAGGCACAGCCTACTTATAATGGGATTACTCCCAAATGTACAAACACCCTGCTTTCAATGGTTAATAGCTTCCCAGAAGGAGGTTCCCTGCTTTATGAACTGTCCAATTTCGGGTACAAACTCCCACCTCCTTTCTCTGCCTCCCCCCAACAAAAAGGAATCTTTTCCAGTTCCAGGATCTTAAGGACTAAAACACAACATTCCACCTCCTAACTCCAAGCATTTCACTGGCTGTTTCCTATGCTTAAAACTCTTTTATTCCTTATCTGCACCTTCTAGATTCCCTGGCTTCCTTCAAGTTTCAGCTAAAGACAGACCTTCTGGAAGAAGCCTTTTTTACATTTCCCCTTTGTCTCAGATCACGACTGTTACTCCTGCTTTCTTTGCTTTCCATTGCTTTCTCTCTGAAATCAGCTCATTTTGTGCTGTCTCTATCTTGTTTGTATATTATTGTTTACATAACATCCTTCCCCCCACATTAGAATGTGAACTATTAGAAAGAGAAGACCATATTTTTACCTTTCCAGATTTTAACGCAGTGCCTAGAACATAGTAAGCATTTAAGAAATACTAGGTGAATGATTGACTAATACATTTTAGCCTGAGAAGACCAAGACTTTTTCCTACTGCTCCTGGTAGGAAGACACGGAGATGGTGACAGGCATAAATATATGTGTGTAGGGGCAGCTAGGTGGCGCAGTGGATAAAGCACTGGCCTTGGATTCAAGAGGACCTGAGTTCAAATCCAGCCTCAGACACTTGACACTTAACTAGCTGTGTGACCCTGGGCAAGTCACTTAACCCTCATCGCCCTCAAAAAAACCCCCAAAACCAAATAAATATATGTGTGTATCTATTGATCTATCTGTCATGTATCTATTTATCTCTATATCTATATACACATACATATATACATATACACATGTATATACACATACATACACACATATACATATACACACATACACACACACACACACATATTTACCAGCTCAGCATTTAGTACAATGCTTTGCACATATTAGGCACATAGTAGTTGAATTGAATTGGGCAGCAGTCAAGCCAACATGGCCAGGCATACTGTTACTGTTGGAATTACTCTAGTCAGGCCCAGATGCTACCCCATATGTGTTGTCTCCCTTCCGTCTGTCATGAAGGTTTACCCTCCTATTAGTGTTTCTTCCCTTAATTAGAATGTGTGCTCCTTGAGAGCAGGTAATGCCTTTTTTTTTTTTCTAGCTAGATTCCCTGTTTAGCACAGTGCTTCATAAATGATTTTTAATTCATTAATCAATTCAATACAGACATGCCTACACACATACATGTCTAATAAATAACCAAGTTATTGAGCCCTGCAGTTCCTACTGCTGCTTACCAACTTTTGCTCTAGGTCTATGTTGTTGTTGTTGAGCGTCTCAATTGCGTCCAATTCTCTGTGAGCCCATTTGTGGTTTTCTTGGCAAAGATACTGGAGTGGCTTGTCATTTCCTTCTCCACTAGGTCTATGTGGATGAGAGGAAGGGAGTATACTCTCCATAGCATTACCTAGAAAGTGTCTCAGCTCCTCAACTCCCTCTGATTAGATATCTCTTCCTAGAACTTCCATTGAAGGAGGGTGCCCATGCCAGATTTTTCCATTATGGCCAGGTACCTTCCTCCCCACCCCTATTCTTAGCTTTCATTTATGTGTGATCTTCCCACATTAGAATGTAAGCTCCTTGAGAGTGAGACTGGTTTTTTGTTTGTTTGTTTGTTTGCTTGCTTGTATTTGTATCCTCAGCACTTAGAGCAGTGCCTGGAAGATAGTAAATGCTTGTTAAATGCTTGTTGGCTGACTGGTTGACTATCAAAATCCCACAACCTCTAATATAGGCATTTCTGAGGAAATAGGGAATTTCTATTAAGCACTTGTAAGTTACTTTGCAAAAGGGATTCTTTGTTTGTTTGCTTATTTTCAGGGCAAAAGGGGTTAAGTGACTTGCCCAGGGTCACACAGCTAGTAAGTGTCAAGTATCTGAGGCCAAATTTGAATTCAGATACTCCTGAATCCAGGGCCCGTGCTTTATCCACTGTGCCACCTAGCTGCCCCTACAATAGGGATTCTTAACCTGAGATGCACTAACCTCTAGATTTTGGAGGGAAATTGGATGGGAAAAATACATCTCTTTTCAGTATAACTGGTTTCCTATGTTATAGTATTTGGTTCATTTTATGGACTAAAAAGCATTCTTCTGAGAAGGGGTCCATAGACTTCACCAGACTGCCAAAGGGGTCCATGTCACAAAAAAAAGGTTAAGAACATTTGATTTTAGAGAGGGGATATTGAACAGCATGCTTTCCTAAAGTATGGGGGTTAGGATGAAGAGGAATCAATTTGGGAGAGTTATAATTGTGTATCTAAGTATGAGTAAGTTAATACTGACTTTAAATTGACAGGATATTTCGGCTATCAACATAGCAGTAAAAAATACCTTACCTAGAAATCTCTCCATATTGAAAAATAAATCTATAAGTAATCATATTTATGGGTCTTTTATAAGTTTCCAAAACTTTCCTAGACATGGTCTGATTTAATCCTTACAACTGTCCTGTGGGGTAGGTAGAACAGGTTAGCTATTATCCTCATTTTATGAGAAAACCAGCGTGCCAAGAATTTAAGTTGTTCGCCCCAGGTCACATAGAAAGCAAGAGGCTAATTGAGGATGAGTACTAAGATCCTTTCATTCCCAGGCCAGTGTTTCACCTGTAAGTTTGAAAATGTTTTTACTGAAACATTTTTTGTTGAGGGGTTGGGGGAAGGAAGGAAATATGATTTAGGAAAGATTTATTTTCAGTATGAAAAAATGGCTTATATCAATGCTGAATTTCAGTCACTCAGATTAACTTTCATTTCTTTGGTTTGTTTTGCAAGTCTAATAAGAAAGAAATGAAATAGCTTAGGTGGGTAAGTAATAACCTAAAAGCAGTGACTTCACATCGCTGCTCTGATTGAAATATTCCGATGAGACAGTGCCTCCAAATCAAATTCTTATAATCCTTGGTTATTAAAATTAAGTTTGGCTTTGGAAGTTGATCAAACACTTAGGGAAAATGACTGCTCAGAAAGCGAAATATTGATTGTTTGTATATGATACTGGGTTGAGTGACATTATTAATAACTTGTACTATCAGAATAGAATTAAAGGAGACCCTTAAATCCTTTAAGAAATTGTTGGCTTCAAATGAGATGAAGTTAAATAGGGATAAATCAATTACTGAGCCGCCAACAGAAACCAATGGACTGCTGAGCAACTTTAATTTGACCCCCTTTTCATGAAATTTAAGTCATAGAATTACCAAACAAACAAATCCAAATTAAGGAGAAAAATCAATCACCAAACTATTTTTGATTTCTAGCCAATTAGGATTTGCTGCCATTTTATAAAATCCATAATAGTAATCTGAGAAAATATGTTAATAGGCATAAGTCATTACTGAAATTTCATAATTGATCTTAAATAGCCTTTTGTTACAGGAAAAGTGATTAATCCATATGTTATGGTCAATTCAGTTTGATATTTTTCTATATGAATTTAATATGAATTTTATGAATATGAATATATAATGTGAATTCTATATGAATTTAAAATGGAGAAAATGAGGAAGGGCAGTATGGTTTAATGGAAATAATAATAAATTCAGGGTCAGAAAACCTAAGTATTAGCTATACTTTTATCTCTAAGATTTTGAGAAAGCTACTTGACATTTATTAATTTATTCCATAAGTATTTCTAACGTGCCTGTTATGGGTAAAATACTGTGCTACGCAAGGGAGATGTGAAGACAAAATGAAAGTCAGCTTCTGCCCTTAAGAATCTTGCCTTCTTAGGGGGATGGGGCATTTAAAAAGATAAGTAAGTAAAAAATAAATCCAAGAGGAAGAGAATACTAAAAATTAGGAATACCAGAAAAAGAATGCTAAGTTTGGGGAACAGAAAACATCATTATATCTCTTTTCTGGTCCCCTGAAATGCATATAATTCTTGTCTTGTTTCCTTCCCATGGTCCCTGAGTAAATAAAATTAAACAACAGAAAATGAAATTGTTATACAAATTAAAGTGATTATTATTTCAATCTATCTAGTTTGCCACTACTACGAATGAACAACTGGGAAACAATTTATAGCAAATGCTTGCCAAATATAACAGTAAATAAAATTATGTAATATTTGTTACCAGGGGAGTCATTAAAATTTTATGGTTTAGCCATTGAATAGAAAATCAACTCAAATAAGAAACAATGTCAATGCAGCTGTAACTGAGACAGATTTCATCCTTAAAACAATCAGAATTTAAACCTTGGTAGTACTGCTTTGTCTTCTATTTATCCTTTTATACAGCTTGCTTTGTTTTTATTTCTTTGCTTATTGTCTCCTCTATTAGATTGTGAGCTCCGTAAGGGCAGGACTGCCTTTTCCCTTTTTTGTATCCTCAGCACTTAGCACAATGCCTGGCACATAGTAGGCACCTGATAAATGTTTATTGATTGAATTACCAATGGGCTTCTTTAAATGGACAGGAGAATGAATCTTTCTGTTATTCTTGTTTTCTATACTGGGGCCCATATTAGGAAAAGTTGCCAGTTGTTCACATTTTACTTAGTCTAGTGATTTGTGGATGCAGCAGACAGATTGAACAAGGACTATGACAGCAGCAGCTGTGCCACAAGATGGAGATGCAGCAGGACAGATGCCTCTAATAGCTGCACTTTATATTCTCAAGCACACCAAGACACGTATTTTCAGATGTACTCATTAACTTCGACACAGTGCATACATTTATAACAATGCATTGCAGTGATCCCTACTTTTCCCCTATGCTTACTTCATTTCTTATAAGCAATAGACAGAGAATAGTCTTAATGCCTTGTAACATTGACATATGTTGAGGTTATTCAGTTCTAAGGATGAACAACACAGAAGGTGCTGCAAAGCATAGAAAAGACACCGAGAACACTTCCTTATTGATTCCAACAGGGCTTAGCCAAAGAATTCCTTCATGTGAGACAAAACTTCCTTGTAGTTTATCATCTTTATATTTGAGAAGGCAAAAGAAACCTCTGGGATATCTGTTTCTGATCACTGGGAAATTCCATTTTGCTGTCAGGACAGAAGTAAGCTTACAGATGTTTCTTTTTGTTGCCCTACCACCTCTTTCTCATTGAACTTACCTAATAAATTACCTTTCATTTTTCAATACCCCCTTGATATGCCAAATGAATTAGACAACATAACTAATTTGATACCTATTTCACTATGTGTTTAGAGGAAAACAATGAATCCCATGGTGGAAAAGGGAGAAGATGGTGCCAAAACCCACATAATTATTAGGCTTTTCACATATATTATTTCACTCTTGTTTGGCCTTTGGAAGATCTGAACCACATCCACATTGATATCATCACTATAAATAAAACCAGAAAACATAAATAAGGCTGTTGCAGCTAAATGGAAGCCTTGATCACAGAGGTGAATAAAACAGTTGACAGGTTGCTTTCATCATTTGCCCAAAGTCAACAAGAAACATTTCTTGGGCTTGAGATCAAGTTGCTTTCTGGTGCTGAAGATGAGCAGAAGTCAATAGATCACCATGAAGATAACTGAAGTTGATACTCCAATGTCTATTGCAATGGACAAAGTGGAGGAAATCCTGTGAAGAACTTAATATTTATCCTCTAAATTAAATCAACACAAACTTTGATATTCAGAGATTCCCCTTCTTGGTTCTGCTTCTGACTCTCTGGACTTTGCCTTTAAGTATCAGCTACCAGCTCACCCGGAAACATCCTTGTGCCATGCAGGTTCCTTTCCCATCAGTGAGTTCCTTCCAGAGCATTCTTCATCTTGGGGACTTTGCCACATCAGTACTTTTGCCCTGCCCACCCTTCCTTTCATCTTCCTTTTTTATTCTGTCTTTCCCAATTAGAATGTAAGTCCATTAAGGGCAGAGAATGTCTTCCTTTTTATTTATAGTCATATCCCTAGTGCTTAATACAGGGCCTGACACAATAAATGCTTTGTTGCTTCTGTTGGCTTTCCTTCAAAGTAAAAGTGGGTAGTAATATTTCACATTTACACAGCACTTGAATTTTTTTAGGGCATTTTGCTCAAAATAATCTTCTCAATTAAATAGTTACCATCCCAATTTTACAGATAAGGAAACTGAGACTCTAATCTTATACTTATGATTGCTGTCATACTAAGATTGCTTATGATCATAATGTAGTAAGCAATAAATCAAACAAAAAATCATTAAATACCTACTATGTTACAGGCACCAAAAGAGAAGAATGAGATAATCCCTACTCTTAGGGAGTTTGCATTCTGTCATAGAGAATATCAATCAGTGTACTATAGGACATAGTATCTGAGGCATAATTTTAAATCAGATGTCTCCTGATTCGAAGTCTAGTTCTCTTCCTTCTGCACTATCTTAATTCTAGTAAAAGGAAAGATCATGAAAACCAAGGTAGAAAATGTGGTTTGGGGTTAAGAAAGGAAAAAGTATAAACATTTATAGAATCCTCATATTTAGCCATTTTTTTCAGGAGAGGGTCAGAAAGTGCAGGATTTGGGAGACACTGAACAGGATCACCAAAAAAGAAATTGACTATACACATTTTCCTTAATGAAAACCATAATTATTTGAAACAGGTATCCTAGCTGTCCCCACAAGAAAAACAAAGCAGATAAAAAATGCTGATTATCCAGATTACATCTACAGTTGGATGGGCAGCTTCAGTACATATGTCTTGGATCAAAATGCTTACCATGATGCCAGACACATAGTAAATGCAGGTGGCTAGTGAGTTGGGTCTAGAACCAGATAAGAGGAGATGGGACTGAATTACATTCATACAATTCGCTTCAAATGAGTCCAAATTTTCCCCAAGTAGCAATAGTGATATATACTATTGTAAATAATGAGATATTGCAATTTCAAAAGAATTAAAATCATAGATACATCCACCCACAAAATTCTGGTAATCTAGTATATAACACAGGGCAGCCAGGTGGTACTGTGGATAGACCACTGGACCTGAACTCAAGAAAATTCATCTTTCTGAGTTCAAATCCAGCCTTAGACACTTTCTAGTTGTCCAGATAGAATCAAAGGGCAATAATGAACTACCATCTATTACTGATGATATGCCAAGAAGTGGTATCAAAGGCATTCCAGGACATAGATGAACAGAAAAAGGAGGTTGGCCAGCCATGTAGTATAGGCACAGTAGATTGACAGCCTGAGTGCTGCAGTGTATCTGTAAATTATTGAAAATATGCGATGAAGGCCAATGCTACATTGGATAGACTCTTCTAGGAAGTATTTACAGAAAGATACAAATAAGCATTGTACCAGAGAAGAAAGTATGGAAGGGATCTCAATCTATTCAAGGCTACAGAGACTGCACTTAGCAGTGTTATAAGTGGAACACTGTTCCGTGGCCTCCTCACCCATTGCTCTTTCCTATATGCCATTGTTAAAGGATCTTAGCCATCTTGTACACAGTTTTCTGATGGGAGAAATTATCTGTAAATTTAGTCCGATGATGACCAGAACTAAAAGATTGGCTGACAGTGGGGTCTATTTTTGGTGTTATTCAGTTGCGTCTAATTCTTATGACCTCATGGATGGTTTTTTCCATGGAGTTTTCTTGGCAAAGATACTGGAGCGGTTTGTCATTTCCTTCTCCAGTAGATCAACCTTTTTTGGTCATAGTATTCATCATCTAGAAATGTATTCAAGTTTTAAATCTCGTCATACATTAACCTTGAAGTTATTTTGTTTTGTTATATTTCATTTAATTTAGTTTCATTTTACTTTAGACATTAACTTTATTTTTTCCAAAAAAAAAAAAAAAAGGTTTAAAATAAGTTAAAGATACTGTACATGGGACAGTTAGGGATATTAAGAAAACATGTTACATAGTTTACAGCTAGTGAATTAGTCAGATCAAGCAGCTAAGTCAAATTATTAATTTACTTTTGAAGTCTTTGTACTAGGTCCTAGAGATTTGGAGACTAGTCAAAACTTAAACACCAAGTATAGTGGTTAAAACTGTATTTCTATTAGGAGTTGTGTCCCTGTAGCCTATTCATGCCCACTGAACAATGTTATCAGCTGCCTGTTTACCTAACAAGCTATTAAAGTTAAGATTCTGTCCTAGCAAGGCTAATGACCAGGTCACTTGAAGGCAAAATGAACAACAGGTTTCCTCATAAAATGAAAATTAACCCAAATCGGCCTTGAAACATTGCTATTCACTATGCCTTTTGTACTTGCTCCTATAATGTTACATTTGGGGGCCTTTCCCTAAAATGATTTCATTTATTATTTTGAAAAATAGCTATTTAAAAAAAGGCTTTTCAGAATATCAATATCTTAAGAAAAATAACTTTTGTGCATTTGGGATGTAAACAGAGTTTAACAGCATGGTAATCATTTTAATAATTCTTTAAACCCTTATTACTTAGTGGATTTTAATTCAACTTAATTATTGAATTCAAATCAGCTGAAACTAGCTAGAGTAAAACTGAGAAAAGCTGGAGACAATGCTTATGACAGCTTGATGGCTGGGAAATGGTAGTTGTTGAGGGTGTTTTATATGGTTCTTCTGGTTGTGCAACATCTGTATTATAAATTCTTGTTATTGTTCAGTCGTTTCAGTTGTGTTGACTCTTTGTAACCCTATTTGGGATTTTTCTTGGCAAAGATACTGGAGTGGTTTGCTATTTCCTTCTCCACTTCATTTTACAGATGGGGAAACTGAGGTGAACAAGGTTAAGTGACTTGCCAGCATCACACAACTAGAAAGTGTCTAAGGTTGGATTTGAACTCAGAAAGATGAATTTTCTTGAGCCCAGGTCCAGTGGTTTACACACAATACCACCTGGCTGCCCTGTGTTATATACTAGATTACCAGAATTTTTGTGGGTAGATGTAGAGATGTCCTTTTCTGATCACAGCTAGATGTGATACTGAATGGTGCACAAAAGCTGCACAACTTCACTTGGTCATAATAGCTTCAAGCTATTTATTGTACTTTACCAAAAAAAAGTACTCAAGAAGCTCTCCCTTCAAACTTGATGCAGTTAGTAAAGTTGGTTTGAATAATGTCCTCGAGCTGTGGGACCAACTCTAGTAAAGAATTATATGGGGGAAAGTAATTTCCACTAAGTGCTTGGCAAGAATTAAATGGAAGTTGCAGATGCCATATTTATCTACATTAAGCATGCAGATGCAAGAGGGTGGTGCGGGCTTTTTTGCCTATAAGTGTGGAAAAAGAAGCCCAAGTGCTCCTTTGTAAGTATATAAAGAATGGATATATAGATAGATTTATATTTATCTGCTGACAAATAATCTCAATTCTATAGAAATTTCAAAGATGGACACATTTTTAGCATATTCCAGTAGAGAGAGCGCTAGATTTCGAGTCAGGGGAAATGAGTTTGAGTCCTAGAACTTCTCCTTAATATTTGTGTGACCTTGAGTTCCTTTATTGGCAGCTAGGTGGTGCAATGGATAGAATGCTCAGCCTGAAGTCTGGAAGACTCATCTTCCTGGGTTCAAATCTGGCTTCAGACACTAGCTTTGTGACCCTGGGCAAGTCACTTAACTTTATTTGCCTCAGTTTCCTCATCTGTAAAATGGGCAAGAGAAGGAAATGCCAAATCTTTGCCAAAAAAACCCCAAATAAAATCACAAAGAGTCAGACATGACTGAAAAGATTCAACAACAACAAATCCCTTTATGTCTCTGGACCTCAATTTCTTATCATTCATTTCCTTCAAAACTCAGCTCAAACACCATGTCTTGCATTAGGCCTTCCCTAATCCATCGAACTTCTAAATTATCTTGTACTTATTTTGTGGGTACTTATATGTTGTTTCCCCTGACAGAATTTAAACTCCTTGAGGGCAGGTATTGCTTTATTTATTTTTGTATCCCTATACCAACATTAGTACATTTTGCTATGGTGATTTCTTGTATATTTAAAGGTCATAGGTAAAAATGACATGAATATTTTCCCTTTTTGCTGGGGTCTAAATTTGATTCAGGAAAAGAGGGGGGAAATCATATAAGGACTGGAAGCATTTTAGTGATGGTGTCACAGAAGAGTAATAACTGTGAAGCCAGAGTACCCAGGTTTATATTCTTATCCTCACTACCAGTGTGACCTTAGGCGAGTAACTTAACTTCTATAGCCTCCAATTTCTTCAGCTATAAAATGAAGGGGTTGAAGTCAGGAGCCTTTAAGGCCATTCCAGCTCTAGATCAATAATTCTCTTTGGGTTACTTTTTTTTTTTTTTTTTGGTGAGGCAATTGGGATTAAGTGACTGGCCCAGGGTCACACAGCTAGTATGTGTTAAGTGTCTGAGGCCGGATTTGAACTCAGGTACTCCTGACTCCAGGGCCGGTGCTCTATCCGCTGTGCCACCTAGCTGCCCCTCCTGGGTTACTTTTTAAAAATGCTGTAGATCAGAAGCAATATAATAAAAGTAGCAGAAGGGAGAAGGAAGGTAGTTGCCTTTTAGAATAAGTCCAAGAATGTCTCATGGGTAAAAAAAATGGGCTTTTAAAAATGGAGTTTTATGAGGATATATTTTAGTTTTATTTTTGGCAGGATATTGAAATTCCTAT
This sequence comes from Dromiciops gliroides, assembly GCF_019393635.1. Classification (NCBI taxonomy): domain Eukaryota; kingdom Metazoa; phylum Chordata; class Mammalia; order Microbiotheria; family Microbiotheriidae; genus Dromiciops; species Dromiciops gliroides. Next base: position 575,843,745 of record NC_057863.1, read on the forward strand.
GTGTTACACAAAATTTTATTTTCCATATACAATGCTGATAGCTGAGGTTATGGTTATATTATTAAATTTGTTTCCAACCATGTACAAAAAAGAGCATTTTTGAGAAGTATTTCATTTCCCATTCTGGTGGTCTTTTAGTATATTATTATTATTGTCAGTATATTTATAAAAAATATTTTTTATGGTTTCATCATCTGTCATTCATAGTGTTGTGTACCAGAAATCCCCTGGTGGTGCTGAACACAAGGAAAGTTTGTAATTGCCAACTTTCACCCCATGGGGTAGGACTGTTGGCGAGGGATAACAGTGTTGACAACCAGAGAGGGAGATTGGGGACTGGCTCTCGGTAAGTCTTGGGCATATGAATAAAACACACACACACACACACACACACACACACACACACACACACACACATACACACACACACACACACACACGAAGAATCAAGCAGGAAAAGAGAATCAAAGAAGTACTGAGTTAGTTTTTGCTAGGAGCAATACTTCTCTACCAGCAATAAGCTATCTCTGTGTTTTATATAAAGGTCTTGCTTAGAAAATTACTCTGCGGGCAGCTAAGTGGCACAGTGGATAGAGCACTGGCCCTGGATTCAGGAGTACCTGAGTTCAAATCCGACCTCAGACACTTGACACTTACTAGCTGTGTGACGATGGGCAAGTGACTTAACACCCATTGCCCTAAAAAAAAAAAAAAAGAAAAAAAGAAAAAAAAGAAAGAAAAAGAAAATTACTCTCTTGGAGGGTCAGATTACCATTCGAATGGACATTGACAAGTTAGAAAAATGCTGAGATGACACTTAAGAAGTAAAAATGAAATGTGATTCACTAGAAGAATAACATTATTATGGATCATTGATTTGTAGCTAGAAGGGACCTTAGTTGGCCTCTAGTCCTGCCCATTCAATTTACAGATAGGGAAACTGAGGCCAGTAATAATTAAGTGATTTATCCAAGATTACATGCTGCATTTTAAAAAATTCTAAAAATAAAACCTTATTGGGGCAGCTAGGTGGTGCGGTGGATAGAGCACCGGCCCTGGATTCAGGAGGACCTGAGTTCAAATCCAGCCTCAGACCCTTGATACTTACTAGCTGTGTGACCCTGGGCAAGTTGCTTAACCCCAGTTGCCTCACCAAAAAAAAAAAAAAATAAAAAAATAAATAAATGAAGCCTTATTGCATAAAAAAAATGTTAGGAATCCCTACCATATTCAAATATGGCATGAAAATCTGTTGTCATAATATATCACAGTAATAAGAGATCACATGAGAGTTGGAAGGGACCTTAGACATCATCAAGCCCAATCTCCCTCATTTTGCACATGAGGAAACTGAGGCCCCCAAGAATAATAAATCATTCAATAAGCCTTTATTAAACTCTTACCAATATACCAGGCACTGCGTTAAGTGCTAGAGGGTTAAGAAAAAGAAGCAAATATATGTACAGTGTGAGCGAATGGTAATCTCAGAGGTAACATATGGGCACAGAGGAAGGGAGCTAGAAACGCCTCCTACAGAAGATAAGAATTGAGCTGAATTTTAAGAGAAGCCAAAGTGAGAAAGTAGAACATTACAGGCATGGGAGATGGTCAGTGAAAAGGCACAGTCTTCAGACAGTGTTAATACTAATAATACTACCCATACTAAATAGTTAACATTTATGTAGTGCATACTATGTGCTAACCACTGGGTTAAATGCTTTACAATTATTAAATCATTTGATCCTCACAGCAACCTTAGGGAGTAGGTGCTGATATTCTACCCCCCCTCCCCCGTTTTACAGATGAAGAAACTGCGGCAAACAGAGATTAATTGACTTGCCCAGGGTCATACAGTTAGTAAGTGCCTGAGACCAAATTTGAAATCAGGGCTTCCTGCCTCTATTTAGTGCTCTACCCATTGAGTCACCTAGCTGTCTTCAAGTGTCAAATGACTTAACAGCAAGAAATCAGTGCAATTCTAGTTATCATTTATATAGTGTTTTACAATTTATAAAGTTTTACATAGATTATCTCATATAATCCTCACAACAACTCTTTGAGGTATATCATCCCCATTTTATGGTGGAGGAAACTGAGACTCAGTGAGGTTAAGTGGCTTGCCAAAATCACATCGCTCATATACATCAGAGGCAGAATTCAAGACCCAGGTTTGACCTCCATCAAAATCCAACCCTTTATCATACAGAATCACAAGTGAAAAAACAGCATGTTTTTATTTAACAAGGTAATATGATACCAGGTAAACTGGATTATAAAATAATCCTCCTTAAAAAACATTCATCAAGTCTTTCTTGGAGTATATGCCACTTTGGGGGTTTTCTGACCCTTAGAGAAGGATGAGGGATAGGGACTCAGCCTGTGATTTTGTTAGTATAAGGAATTCTGAGGGGAAGAAGCCCCTTTAATGAAGAAGGTCAGCAGCTTTTCTGCAACTTAAACTTTTTTTTTTTTTTAGTAAGGCATTTGGGGTTAAGTGACTTGCCCAGAGTCACACAGCTAGTAAGTGTGTGTTAAGTGTCTGAGGCCAGATTTGAACTCAGGTACTCCTGACTCCAGGGCCAGTGCTTTATCCACTGCGCCACCTAGCTGCCCCAACTTAAACTCTTAAAGAGTTGCCTAGAGTAGAGGTGCCAAACTTGCTGCCTACGAAGGGAAAGTGGTGACCCTTCTTTCTATCACCAATGCATACCGTGGTTCTTGAACTGTCCTTACTAAATGTTTCTTAGTCTGCATCTTGAGCTAATCAATCACTTTTGGGGGGGGCGGGGCAATGAGGGTTAAGTGACTTTCCTAAGGTCACACAGCTAGTAAGTGTCAAGTGTCTGAGACTGGATTTGAACTCAGGTTTTCCTGAATCCAGGGCTAGTGCTTTATCCACTGCACCACCTAGCTGCCCCCTTAAATGTTTCTTGAATCAGGGACTTTTATCACTTTCAAGGAGAGAACTCTTAATGACTGATATTTGTGTGAACCCATATTTTTGTGTTTTTTGGAGTATCAAGGCCAGATTGTGGTCAAAGGGGTTATGGAATAGAAGTTTTGTTGTTCAGTCATTTCAGTCATGTCCAATTCTTTGTGACCCCATGTAGGGTTTCATTTCCTTCTCCAGCTCATTTTATAGATGAGGAACTAAAGCAAACAGGGTCATACAAACAGCAAGTACCTGAGGCTGGATTTGAACTCAGGTTTGCTGACTCCAAGACAGGCATTCTATCCACTCTTGCCACCCAGCTACACTAGAATAGAAGCAGCTTGCTTGTTACTTGCTACTTCACTACATCTCAACCATTCTCTCAGCACAACATGGCGTATGTTTCTATCTCAAGCTACTTTTCTTTTTTGAAAATAGTATTTTATTTTTTCCAAGAGTTCCTTTTTCCTTTCTGCTTAATTCTGTTCTAGAGCTTCAGTGAGTCAACAACCAAACATCATTTGTTATGTGCTTCCTATGTTCTAGGAAAGCAAAAAAAAAAAAAAAAAAAGTCCCCATCTTTAAGGAGCTCAGATTCTAAAAGAGAAAGTAACATGTAAAGAACTAGGAGCAGTTAATCTTTCCACATTGCAACTCTCCCCATTGAGGTTTTGATATAACGCTGGTCAGCATAAGAAATTAAATGGGAATTTGAGGGGAGTTTTGTGGAAGTCGCAGACAACATGCAAAAGCCAGATGACATAGAAAAAGTATTTTTACTGAACATTGACCTACATATAACCTATGGCCAAATACTTAATCCAAATTATAATAAGGTACTATAAATACCTCACATAAGAAAGAAAAAAAAAAGTCTGACCTCTCTGGTATGAAGGGACAGCCGAAAAATTTATGCAGGTTTTCCAGATTTTGGAGTGGTGATGCTGTACCCCTAATACCTGTGAGGTGAAAGGGATAACTATACATACAAGATGTAAACAGAGCAGATGGAAGACATTTTCCAAGAGTAAGGCACTATCAATGGGGAGGAGGCACTGGGAAAATCCTTTTGCACAAGGTGGGATTTGAGTTGTCTTGAAAGAAGCCAGGCAAGCTAAGGAGTGAAGAGGGAGAGCTTGAAAATATCAAATGCCTTTTCTCTATGTCCTGAAGTGACTGACAATAGTAACTCAATAAATGCCAGTCCTAGATAACAATGCCATGGAATGAGGTCTACAGGGATGGAAGGAGTGCCAGGTCTGGCAGTTAGGAGATCTGGAATCTAGGATGTATGTGTTCTAGGCTGTGTGATGTCAGGAGCATCACTTAACTACTGTGTGCCTTAATTTTCTCAACTGTTAAATTGAGATAATTGCTCCTACTCTCTCCAGATTGTGAAGATAAAATCTCATCATTTAGGTGATATTTACTACCTGCATGACTTTAGGCAAGTCACTTAATATCTTTTGGACACGGTTTCCTCATTTGTAAAATGGGGGGGGTTGTTATCTGTGCCACGTTGGATACATCAGATAACTTCCTCAGTTTCCTAATCTGTAAAATGAAAGGATTAGAATAGGTGACCTCCATGGTCTGTTTTAGCTGTAATTAAATGATAGCACTTTGATCTCTAAAGGAACACGACCTAATGTGTTACCTTCCATCTACTCTGTTTATATCTTCAATGTACCTAATTATTTACATATTGTCACCCCACTGGACCGTGAGCTTCTTGAGAACAAGGACTTTTTTTGCCTTTCTTCATATCTCCAGTGTTTACTACAGTGCCTGGGATGTATGAAGTGCTTAATGAGTGCTTCATCATTCTAATTTAGTGAATGGGAGAGCTGGAAGCAAACTAATTCTGAATCTCCTTGTAGTGGAAAAATAGAATGTGAGCGTTTTTCTTGTAACAGTTTAAGAGTATTTTTTGGGGGGAGGGAGGGGGATGCTGCTTAATTAAAAAAAAACACTTTCATTTTAGGAAACTTTAAGAAACACAAAGTTCTCAGCCAAAGAATGCAAAGCCGCTACTAAGCATTACTGAATTAAAAGTTTCAAAAGTTCTTTTATAAAAGGTGACAGTTTGTACCCAAGGAACTAAAATGTCTAATTACTACACATAAAGAAAGTCCTGGCTTCCCAGTTTGAACCTTTATTTCTACAGATGGATTTAAATGGTTTTGAGTGACGAGTAAGAACTACAGGATTCTTTTGTTTGAGTTTTTACTGGTGGGTACTATTACCAATTTCTTCTGGCGCTAGAAAGGTATATTTTATATACTGCCTCACTGTCTGGGGAAGCTCTGAGAGATCACTGCCATCTACCCACATCAACACTAGCTGAACAAAGTACGTTTTGCAGCTTTGAAGTCTAATGAGGCTGAGGGTGAGCTATCTCTTGCTTTGCTTCTTCCACATTTTAACACCCTAGGAAAATCGCACAGCTGTCATTTCCTGGCACCAGCCAAGTTTATAACACCATGCATTATATCTGAACACCTCTGCAGTAAAGATCCTTAAACTGACATCCATGAACTGGTTGGTTGTTTTTTTTTTTCATAAAAGTATTTTATTATTTTCCAGTTACATGTAGGGATAGTTTTCAACATTTGTTTTTATAAGAGTTCTAGTTTCAAAATTTTCTCCCTGCCCTCCCCTCCTTTCCCCTTCCCCAAGACAGCAAGGAATCTGATAAAGGTTATATATATACAATCACATTAGACATATTTTTGCAATAGTCATGCTGTGAAAGAAGAATCAGATCAAAAAGGAAAAACCTCAAAAAAGAAAAACATTTGTTTTAAAAATCTTTTTTGATAACTAATTTCAATAAAATCACATTCCTTTATAATCCTATCTATTTTATTTCATAAATTGAAAAACATTAGCCTGAGAAGGGATCCACAGGCTTCACAAGATTGCCAAAGGGGTTCATAATCAAAAAAAGGTTAAAAACTCCTATATAACAGAATTTTTTTGTTTTGTGTTTTTTTTTTGTTTGTTTTTTTTGGTGAGGCAATTTGGGTTAAGTGACTTCCCAGGGTCACACAGCTAATAAGTGTCAAGTGTCTGAGGCTGGCTTTGAACTCAGGTCCTCCTGAATCCAGGGCCCGTGCTCTATCCACTGCGCCACCTAGCTGCTCCTATAACAGAATTTTTTAATGCTCACTTTCTTATGAAAAAGCTCTTTTTATGATTTCACAGGAGATAAAAACCTCACTCTTAGGTCAAATACTTTAAGGATATAGCAACTCAATGGTGTAGGCACATACTCCTTTTCACTCAGGCAGATCACAGCTCCTCTGCTCTAGAACAGGAGTTCTTAACATTGTTTTGTATTTTGGATTGCTTTGTCAGTCTATTGAAGCCTTTGGACTCCTTCTTAGAATGATGGTTTTGAATAATGGAAGGAAATGCTAAATTTCACTAACTTCTAATAGTGAGATTAATGAATATAAAGATGTTTTCCCCATTTAAGTACATGTGCTCGCTAAAATCTATCCATGGACCCCAGGTAAAGATGCTCACTATTAGTTTCTGTGGTTGAAAAAAATTACCTGCCATCTATCCCTTGGCAATCATTTCTAGTGCAGAAATACTTCAAACTCAGTTCTGCTTGTCACTGAACAGGGTCAGTTGGTTAAGATTTATTGGAGGTTTTATTTTGTTTACATACACTTCAAGAACCCAAGGTCAGCACAATGAGGTAGTAGAGGAAGACCTTAGTTGATGTTCAAGTGAAAGAGTCAACAAATTAACAAATTCTTCATGGTTATTTTTATTGTTCATTGTTTATTTTTGCTGGGCAATGAGGGTTAAGTGACTTGCCCAAGGTCACACAGCTAGTAAGTGTCAAATGTCTGAGGCCGGATTTGAACTCAGGTCCTCCTGAATCCAGGGTCGGTTTTTTTATCCACTGTACCACCCAGCTGCCCCAAGAATCCATATTATTAAGCTCATGATTACATTGTAGTACTGTTGTATTAAAATAGTGAAGTGTATATGATGATTACCAGTTTTTAAAAACCAGTGCTTCCCAGTTTTGTCTCCTACCCACTGGTAATTTGAATTGCGTGAGTGCAGATAGACATTTGTCAAGAACATATTGCTTACATTAACAAAAAGAAAGAGGTGGTAGAAAGGGGAGAGAAAAGAATCCAAAAGGGCAGAAAGTATAAAGAAAAGGAGAGGGAGTAATAATAAAAGAGAGCAAAGGAGAAAATGAGAAGAGAAAAACAGGAAGAAAAAGTGAACAGAGGAGAGATTAGAACTTAGATTGGTCATTAGTGTTTATGCTTTTCATCTCATTTTTGTTTCATTATGAGATGTCAGCTGTAACGATTGGAATGACGCCACCTGCTGGAGACCTACTGTAGAAGAGTTCCACCCATGAAGCGAAGGTCTTTGAGGGCAAGACCAGGAGTCTTTTCTTTGGCGTCAGGAAGTGACGCGGGCTAGTGGGAGGAGGAAGGAAGAGACTGGCGCTCGGTCTCTCGCTCTTTCCTGGGGACTCTGGCAGAGAAGGGAGCTAGAAATGTGCTCTCCCTTTAATAGATAGGAATCTAGGCCTTTCTCTCTCTCTTTACCAAATTCTTATTCTCCTTAATAAATGCTTAAAAGCCTAACTCTTGCTAAAGCTTATAATTTATTGGCGACCACTCATCAGATATTTTAGACAGACTAGCTAGAATTTTAGCCCTTAACACACCTCAGATATCTGGGCATATTTATGTAAATTAAAAAATTTCTAAGGATTTTTATAGAGAAAACAATGTATGTTAGGAAAGGCTGTGTCTAATAATAAAGATGTACTATCTTTTATGTACAAAGCTAATGGTATTGATTGACTGTTGATAGGAAATTTATTTTGTCTTTTCCCCCAGAATTAGTGATGAATTTTCACTGAGTCATTGACACTTAATAATCTATTTCTCTAGTGGCTTATGGCACACATACAAATATACACACAACTATAAATGCATAGATAAATGTGTATACACCATATATGTCTTATATACATATGTATATATAGATATGTTTATATAGCTATGTCTATAATCAATAGCTATACTAAAATGGTCAGTCTGGATTAGAGATTAATTCTGTTTCTAGGACACAAAGCAAAACTCTGTTACATAGGGATATATATATATATATATATATACACACATACATACATATATACATATATATATATAAACAAGACCTTGGTCATTAGGGAGAAAAGAACATATTTTACAAATTCTTACCTGCCCATCAGTCCCAATGGTGCCTCCACAGTCTGTAAGGAGCTCAGACATATCATAGTAGCTGACAAATTCCCATAAACAGGCTTCCAGGTTCAGGTTGCGATAGAATCGCAAGGTACTAGAACCTCTGATGGTTGCACTGTATTGGTAAGGATATGTGTCTCCAATCACTTCTGAGTTTCTGGTAGCATCAGTTAAGAAGCCATGATGAGTCTTTACTTCAGTGTAATCCAGGAGGTTGGAGCACTTGTGGTTCCCAACTCTTGTGCCGTCAGGGCTAAGTGTCAGCTCAAAGTTGGACAATTCTCTAGTGGAGATCACGGGGAGCATGCCTAAAAGTTATCATTATCATTGTTATTAGTCATGTCTAGTGGTTATTTTTTAAATTATCTAGGTGACAGATTGTACAAAATGGATTGTATAGACTATATACTGATAATTTAAATTATATATCACTTTGAGTGTTATAGATATCATATCTTATCATATTATAGATTTTGAGATGGAAGGGACTTCTGAGATTACCTAGTCATAGGATCAAAGATCAAGAGCTAGAAGTAACCTTAAAGCCCATCAATTTCAATTCTATCACTCTGATAGATGAGGAAACTGAGATACAGAATTTCACAGGTAGTAAATAACTGAGGTAGGATTTGAACCCAGATCTCCCTGACTCCTAATCCATTCCTATCTACTATGCCACATGGTCTCTCATTCTATAGATGAATAAACAGGCCAAGAGAGGCGAAGTGACTTGACTGAAGTCATACAGGCAGTGATCCAGGATTAGAACCTAAGTTCCCTGATTCCATATTTAACACTCTTTCCACTTTACCAAATTATGCCTTAATAATTACTAAATACTCCATTAGGAAGGAATTATTATTTTACAGATGAAACTAAGGCTAGGAGGGACAAAGGAACTTATTTAAAGTCCTATATCTAATAAGTGTCAGACCTGCAACTCCAGACTAGATTTCTAGACTTCAAGTCTAGGGTTTCTATACCATATCAAATGCTTTCTGAGGTTCATCCATGTGTGCCCTTCCTGTGTCCACTTTACACTTTCAAGTAGATCCACAGATTCATAGATTGAGAGCTAAAGCATGGGATCATTATGCTGTTGTACAAATAGAAGCGACAAGGAATCCTTAATTTCACCTTCTCCACCTCTCCCTCCAGAAGTTTTACATAATCTTAGGGTAGAAAGTGACCAGCATTCACCCTAAGTGGCAGATTTTACCTGCATTATTCATGGTACCGTCTAACTCTTTTGGCTACATCATACATGTGTGTACATACATACAACAAAGATAATGCACTGTACCATGAAAGGAAAAATTTTTTAAAAATTAAAATATGAATATTTATGATAGGCAAATTGGTTGACTGTATTTAAGATTTGGAAGCAGCTTCTGTACTTAGGGTAATGTATTCAAACTTCCTAATAAGTCTCAGTCACAGGTTCAGTTCTAATCCATAAACATAAGAGAATAATAAAAGGTAATTAGCAAAATTAGTGAAATAATTTTAGATTGCTATTTCCATTTGAGGCTTATAATGATGAAAACATATTATTATTAATGTTTAGAGACACAAACAAGGCCCTACCATATGTTTAAAGGGAGTGCTCAAATATCTACATCAAATACTAATGTGCTTTCTCAATGCTTAAAATTATGGACATGTTGGCTGAATCTTTGTCAAGGTTACTGAGTATTGCAGAAGCAACCAAATATGTTCCTGTTTCACAAAGGCGGGAATTCAAGTGTATGTGGCTTCACTTAACAAAGCAATGGGTTTGCTGAATTTCAAAGGTACAGAGAAGAAAATGCAGTTCTAGAAAAAGAAAACTAGGCAGAACAACAGTCTTGGGACATGCTAGCTGGGCCTTCATGCGCCTGATTTTATAAATTATGTATTGGGTTATTTAAGATAGTAAGCAAAAATGCTAATTACTAAAGCATTTTCATGATTTGACTAAATAAGTTTACCTACCGTCAATGTGTGGCATTGTGACAGTGAGCTTGATGAGATTTGTGTAGTCTGTGTCTTCAGAGCCGGTATAACGCAATCTGGCTGAGAATGGTTCTGCGCCGACCACACCTGGCACCCGGGGCTGACAAAGACCTTTGTGAAAAGTACAAATAGTGTTTTTGTGTGTCCAGTTGAGAGGAAGAATAGCTTATTATAGAGCTCAAGTATTTTTTAAAAATGATAGCTTCTCTTTATTACACTTTAAGAAAAAACATGGACCCTGGGCAAGTCGCTTAACCCCAATTGCCTTACCAAAAAACAAACAAACAAACAAAAAACACGGAATAACATCATTACAGGGCAAATCATTAAGAAATAAAAGAGACAATCCAATAAATGGTCCTGGGCCAATCCTACCTACTTTATGTGTTCTAGTAAAGGCACCAGAGGGTGGTTTGGGTTGGGGGTGGTGTTAATATCTTTAGACATTCAAGTTAATTTAATACTTTAGCTAAGGTCATGAAGCCTTCCTAATGGCAACAGAAGCTGAGTGATTAGTTTGTAGAGGGCTGTGCTTTGAATCAGCAGTATGTGATACAAACTGAATTTGAATTGTCTTAGACACTTAGTATTATAACGTGCAAGTCACTTAATTTTCTCTGTGCCTCAGATTCTTTACATGTAAATGAAGGGAGTTGGACTCTCTCCCCTCTATAGTCCTTTCAGCTCTGAATTTATGAAGTTCAACTAGGAAGATATATTCAAACAAATGAAATGAATAGGAAAAAGTCACATGGGTTGATAATGCTAACTTGGTATTTTCATCTTTATAGGCACTTTGTGATCTATGTGAATATCAAGAAATTAAAAATAAACATGTATGTACTTTGTGGTTCACAAATTAAACTCATTGCATGTGCTTTCTCTCAAACAAAAGCTATATTTACTAGATACCAAAGATGTAAAGTAGATTTTTTTTCTTCACATTGAATCATTTTTTTTTTTAAAAAGTAAAAATAACTCAGGGCACAGTCAAAGCTAACAAAGTATCAGTAATTCTGACAAATAATTATCTTATAATAATAATAATAATAATAATAATAACAAGAGTTACCATTTATTTGGCACATTAAGGTTTGGAAAGCATTTTATATCATCTCATTTGATCCTTACATTAATCTTGTGAAGCAGATGTTATTATTCCCATTTTAAAGAGGAGGAAACTGAGGTTGAAAGAGGTTATGTAACTTGCCCAAAGTCTTACAGCTAAGTGTCAGAGGAAGGATTTGAACTCAGATCTTCTAGACTTTAAGTCCAATATTCAATCAACTATACCACCTAGCTACTTCTATGTTTTTTTCCTTCAACACAAACTTGCATAATATGATTTTATTTCAATAGAAAGTATAAAACATTTGCTTATGAGAAGGCAATATTAAATTTCTTATCCATTTCTGTTCAGACAGAAAAAAAACAGTAAACAAAGAGCTCAATATTACAGTGGAAGTGTAAGAGACAAGTAGCTAGAAAGTCTATTTCATTCCTTAGATCACTATGTAAGGAAATTCCCTCCACCAATGAGAATCAGCACTTTTTCCATAACTTACAGTCTTTGAGTGCTACCTATAACATTAAGGGGTTAAGTGATTTTTCCAGGGTAACACAGCTAGCAATTGTCAGAGGTGGAATTTGCACCTAGGTCTTCTTGGTTCCAGAGCAAACTTTATCACGTTGCTTCTTTTAAAAACATCACTAAGTAACAGATACTGAACATATGACTGCAATATACTTCACTTTAAGTAGTACATGTATTTCTGAAAGTGTATACAGGAACTGAATTTGTGTAAATTAAACCTTAATTAAATGCACTGGAGGGATCATGATCTTCGGAACAGACAAAAATTGTTTCCTTGTTACAGAAACACAAGATGCTTATAGGTTGATGCTGAATCAGTTACTTGCTTGGGAGAAATGATTTCTAGACATGAAAACTTTCCAATACTGTTCTGTATATAGATGCTTGCTAAGTACATGTGACTACAATTTCAACTTTAAATGGATAAGGGCATAAATTACCTTCCTCTCTGTTCACTGTGACAATTGGGCTCATTAGCTCCAGCCCTTCATTTCCATCTGTGTTCACAGCTCGAGCTGCACACTGTACCCTGGAACCAGCTTGAAAGTAAATGGAGTCCAAAGTGATCATCTTTGAGGAAGTAAAAAAGGTGTCAAAATCCACTTCTTTCATGGGGCTGGTCACGCCATCAGGGCCTGTGGGTGCGCTAACAAGCCAACGGTATCTGGTCAATGTATCATTGATACTCTCACTTACACATATAGAGCCTGTCTTCTCATAGTCAGAATATTTGGGGTTGCAAGCCTACAGAAAACAGACATAACATTCTTGTGACAATTATATATGATCACATGGAAATTGCTCTTATCAAGTTCTATGTACTTTCTCAGTGATCTTGTCTACTCCCACAGTTTCCTTGATTTCTGCATAGAAGTCTCCAACCTGTCTTTTTTCCTCAGCCCATGTCCTACATTCCCAGATTTCTGATTGTGAATGGGAATGTCACAGTAGCATCTGATGGTTCAACATGTGAAACTCATCATTTCCCTCCACATAGCAATTTCTCTTCTTCACTTTCCTATTTTTCTTAATGGTATCAATATTTCCACCTTAATTAGTCTTCAAATTTTGGAGTTATCCTTGATTCTTCCTTATAGCTCATTTCATTTTCCCCAATCAGGGGTCAATTCTTCCTTTTTGAAATATCTTTTCATTGCAATACTTTAACATAGGTGCATAGTTCATACCCAGGATAATAATGGGCATCTGGTTAATATTTCTGGGTTTTGTCCTCTTTTCATTCTATACTTTGTACACTATTGCCAGAATAATATTTCCACAGTACCATTCTGAGTTTACCTTTTCCTGCTAAAAGACAAAACTTAAAAAACAACCTCACTCTAAACCAATTTTAATCTAAAGTCTTCGATGATGCAGTCCCAAGCTACTCTTGAAGATTTATTAATTCATTCAACAAATATAATGAACTCATTTTCTAGGACTTTAACTCTGGTGCTAAAGAAAAACTTCATCCATAAATATCACAGGAACTGAAGGAATAAGTTTGTATCAATCCCTTAACTAAGTGCTTTCTTATAGTGGAAGCAATAAGGACCCAAAAGGATCTGGACATGATAAAACATGGAGATGAATCTAGTAAGGTGACACATGTAAAATCTTATATTTCGGTACAAGAAATAAACTTCATATTTATAATATACAGAAGCAGAGACAGTTTTTTTTTTCTGAAAAAAGGATCTATGGTTATACCATCCTGTAAGCTCAATATGAGTCAGCTGTATGATATGGCAGCCAAAATAGCTAATGCAATTGTGGGTTATATTAGGAGGGGCATAGCTTCCAGGAATAGGGAAAGATAATCCCACTGTACTCTGACCTTGTCAGACCCCATCTAGAGTATTGTATTCAGTTCTGGGCACAATGATTTAGGAAGGACATAAACTTGAGAGTGTCTCTATTTGACACACAAGTTAAACAGTGTCTTATGCATTGCAGACACAATAAAAATGCATTAGTTCTTCCATTTGATATTCTTGCGATTTTCTGTGCATGATTTGTGCTTTGATACATCTATATCTTTGATTGGGCCCCTTGGCTTAGAGTTACTCCATTCCCCATCCCATCCCTCCCAACACACAGAAATCCTAACAATTCTTCAAGACTACATTCAAAGTCTATCTCTTCCATGAAACATTCTAAGGGTATGTCAAATGGAATATATCTCAATTTGTTCTGAATTCAATTCATTCCAATGTAACCACCATTTATTAAATGGCTACTATGTGAAGAATCATTTATTAATCACTGGAAAGATATAAAAATATTATACAATATGGTACACCAGTGCCTATTGGTTTTAATCACTTATATTGCCCTTATTACATAGCTAAATCCTTGTAGTTATCTATGCATTTTTAAAAATTCCCTAAAAGTATGTAAGGTTCTTGAAGATAATGATCTTGTCTTAATTCATCTTTCCTATTCCCAAAGCACCTAAGAAATGTCTACTCATCGTTGGCACTCAATAAATGGCTGAAGAAATGGATAAATGAGTGAGGGAATTTATAAAAATTGACTGTTTATTAAATATCATTATAATTTTCCTTTGGAAATTTCAACATCATCGTACCCAGATAAATATAAATTTATGCTATCTCTTGTTTTCTTCACTGTAGCAAGTTTTACTTCACTCAGCATAACATTGTGTTTCTATCATTTATTATGATTTCTTAAGATCAGTTATTTTCAAATTGTATTCCACAGTTTCCTACTCACTGTAACACAAGCCACAGGGTATCCAGGCACTGGGCCAACACTGTCCTTAACTCTGAAAGTGTCATCATATATCAAAAGGGATACAACTTGAGGCACAGAAGGGAAAGTCACATCTGCCATGCTGTTCATTTCTTCTATGTACACAATGGCTTTGGTCATCTAGAAAAAAATGAATAAATTCCATTAATTACTATTATTTTTTACTCATAACACACTAATCAAAGCTGACTCTTGATGTAATTAGGATTTCTTTCTCAAATCATAGATAAAAGTGATTATCCTTCTCTACTTCTTGAATTAAAAAAATAGCATAAAATAAAACACACAAATAATTTTAAGAGACATATTACAAAATAGAGGAGATTCTCTGTGATATTTAGTGGGAAAAAACCCAGCCTTTATGCCTTGAATTTACAATCATAGTAGTCAAATACCTTAAGAGGAAGAACAGTGATTTTTCTAGATAATCTGCCCTTTAGTTACTAGATTAGTGGATCAGAGAAATGTCATGGATAGTGTATCTGGATTTCATCATGGTATTTGATACAAGCTCTCACGATAATAAACATCAGAGAGGAAGCTTTAGCCAAAAAGCTAATGCAGTCTTAAGCTACACTAATAAAATATAACGGCCAGCAATAGTGTAGTGGATAGAAAGACAGAAAGACCCACATTCAAGGTCTAACTCTCACACATGTATGCTGTGTGACCCTGGACAAATCACTTAATTTCTCAGTTTTCTAGGCAACTCTCTAAGACTCCAAGTTAATAATAAGAATGGCTAGCATTTAAATAGAGCTTTAAGGTTTGCAAAATACTTTATATAAATATTATCTCATCTTATCCTCACAATAATCCCATGAGTTAGGTGCTTTTATTAATTCCTAAATGAGGCAGATAGAGGTCATATAATTTGCCCGAGGTCACATAGTAACTAGTGGCAGAGAAGATGCCAACTTGTATTATAATTTTCTTATCTGGAAGTTCCCTATATCAGGGAAAACATAGTTCCAGTTTCTATCCTTCCAAAAAATGAAGGAAAGAAACAAGCATCTACTAAGCTCCCACTATCATAAGCACCTTAGAAATATTATCTGTTAATTCTTTTTTTGCCTTTTTTTTTGCTTTTTATTTAGAATTTTTTTACATGTAAAAACAAATTTTAACACCTATTTTTAAAACTTTGTTTTCCAAACTCTCTCCCTCCTTCCCTCCCCACCCACCCCTTAAGAACTCAATTAATTCAATATAGGTTATTTATGTGCAGTCATGCAAAACATTTCCACATTAGTCAGGTTGTGAAAGAAAAGAGACAAAAAAAAACTTTCAAAAAAAGAACTAACAAAAAAGTATGCTTCAATCTATATTCAGATACCATCATTTTTTTTCTCTTTAGATGGATTGCATTTTTCCTAAGTCCTTCAAAGCTGTCTTGGATCATTGCATTCCTGAAAATAACTAAGTCATTCACAGCAGATCATCTCACAATATTGCTGTTATTTTGTATTTTACTTTGCATCAGCTTATGTAAGTCTTTCTGGGTTTTTCTGATATCATCTTGCTCATCATTTCTTACAGCACAATAGTGTTCCCATCCCATAATTTGTTCAGCCATTCCCCAATTGATGGATATCTCCCCAATTTTGAATTCAACTTTTTAAAATAAAATCTTTTTTTTGCATATGAACCTAATAGTGGTATTACTAGATCAAAGAGTATGTATGGTTTTATAGTCCTTTAGCCATATTTCCAAATTGTTCTACAGAATGTTTGAATCAGTTTACGACTTTACCAAGAGTGTATTAATATCTCATTTTCCCCATGTTCCCTACAACATCTGTCATTATTCTCTGCTGTCCTATTATCCAATCCAATAGGTATGAGGTAGTACCCAGAATTGTTTTCACCTGAATCTCTCCAATCAATAGTGAGTTAGATAATTTTTTTCATAGGACTATAACTAGTTTTGATTCTTTCATCCGAAAACTTCATGTCTTTTGATCATCTATCAATTGGGGGATCACTCTCAGTTTAACAAATTTGACTCAGTTCTTTATGTGTTTGAGAACTGAGGCCTATAAGACAAACTTGTTTCATATTTTTTCACAGTTTCCCTCCATACTATTCTCTCCCCTTGATATTTACTTTATTTTCTATCTTCTTTCACCCTATCCCTCCTCAAGAGAGTTTTGCTTCTGACTGCCCTTTTCCCCAATCTGCTCTCCTTTCTTTCACCAACCCCTCTTATCCCCTTTCCCTCCTACTTTTCTGCAGGGTAAGATAGATTACTATACCCAATTGAGTGTGTATGTTATTCACTCTTTGAGCAAATTCTGATGAGAATAAGGATTGCTCACTACCCTGCAGCTCCTCCATCTTCCCCTCTACTCCATAAGCTTTTTCTTTCTTCTTTTATGTGAGATACTTTACCCCATTCCACCTCTCCCTTTCTCTTTCTCCCAGTGCATTCCTCTCACCTCTTAATGTGTTTTTTTTAAAGATATCACCCCTTCATATTAAACTCACACTTGTGCCCTCTGTATAAATATATTCCATTCAGCTGCCCTAATAATGACAAAGTTCTTATGAGTTACAAGTATCATCTTCCCTTGTAGGAATGAAAACAGATTAACCTTTTAATATCCCATATGATTTCTTATTCCTGTTTACCTTTTTTCAAGTAGAATAAAATAATATTTTATTTAGGCTCTAGGGAAAGGAAATCAAAAGGGAAGTCCTTGGACTTCTCATGGGGAGAAGGCATGGCACAAAGGTGTGGTTCTCTGAGATACCTATCTCCTCTTGTTTACCTTTTTATGCTTCTCTAGTGTCTTGTATTTGGAAGTAAAATGTTCTATTCAGCTCAGGTGTTTTCATTGTGAATGCCTGAAAGTCCTCTCTTTCATTGAATTTCCATTATTCCCCTTGAAGGATTATACTCAGTTTTGCTGGGTAGGTGATTGTTGTAAGGCTTGGTTGTAAGGCCAGTTCCTTTGTCCTCTGGAATATCATTTTCCAAGACCTCTGATCCTTTAATGTAGAAGCTGCTAGATCTTGGGTTATCCTAACTGTGGCTCCACAACACTTGAATTCTTTCTTTCTGGCTGCTTGCAATATTTTCTCCGTGACCTGGGAGCTCTGGAATTTGGCTATAATATTCCTGGAAGTTTTCATTTTGGGATCTCTTTCAGAAGGTGATTAGTGGATTCTTTCAAATTCTATTTTACTTTCTGCTTCTAGAATATCAGGGCAATTTTCCCTGAAAATTTCTTGGAAGGTAATGTTAGGTCCTTTTTTTTTATCATGGCTTTCAGGTAGTCCAATAATTTTCAAATTATCTCTCCTGGATATATTTTCCAGGTCAGTTGTTTTTCCAAGGAGATACTTCACATTGCCTTCTATTTTTCATTCTTTTGGTTTTGCTTTATTGTGTTTTGATTTATCATAAAGTCATTAGCTTCCATTTTCTCAATCCTAATTTTTAGGGAGTTATTTTCTTTAGAGAGTTTATGTACCTTCATTTATTGTACCTACAAATGTGGCCAGTTTGGCTTTTCAAGCTCTTGACTTTTTTTCATGATTTTCCTGAATCACTCTCATTTCTCTTTCCATTTTTTCCTCTACCTCTCTTACTTTATTTTCAAAGTCTTTTGGGAGCACTTCTATGGCTTGAGACCAATTCATATTTTTCTTGGAAGCTTTGGGATATAGGATATTTGACTAAGTTATCTTCTTCTGAGGGTGTATTTTGATCTTCTTTGTCACCATTTTTTTTTCTGTTTGCTCATTTTTCTGGCCTATATCTTGACTTTTCACTCATTCTTAAAGTGGGGTACTGCTTCCAGGGTGGAGAGCACACTGTACCAAGCTTCAGGGGGTCCAAGGTGGTAGGATTTAAGGATAGCCACATTCACCACTCCCCTGGTCTGTGTTTTGGTCTGCAAGCAACCACATGTCTGCTTGCCCTCTAACCAGGGTCTTAGGGAGAGCTCAGGGAAGTCACTGCCTTTACTCTACTATCTCAGTTAATCCTTACATACATGTTATTATTTTACCCATTTTAAAAATGGGGAAACAGACTAAGAGATGAGTTAAAGAATGTGTTTCATTGATTCAAAGTTATCATATGTGTTCAGGAAGGGAACTTCAATACTTTATGAGAGCTGTGATTTCATCTTTGTAGACACCCCTTGAAGTAATGCACAATACCGTCTCTTCATATCTTAGTAGATGGTTTGATACATTGGTGTGGTCAACTAACATTCACCTCTTGGCAGCCAGACTTCTTGTAAGATGCCTTTCCTATGTTAGCTAGGCTATTCTGAAAGAACAGAACAATCTGTTTCCAGGTCCATATTTGAAGGCTTTCTGGTTTGACAAGACTTAAAGGAATCTGTGATGGCACAGATTTCAAGTAAGAGGCACTATAGCATTGTGGATAGGGCACTGCACTTGTTGTCAAGAAGAACTGGGTTCAAATCCTACCTCAAATACTTTCCAGCTATGTAGAATGTTTGTAGCAGATACAGGAATAAACCTATGTTATGTGATGACCACTGGAGTACTTGCACACATGAGGATTACTCACTCACCTGTGTCTCTGCTACCATGTTTTCATCAGGCTTCAGGTGAACAGTAAAGGCCTCCCTCATCTCTCTGACTCCATCAAAGAGCACTTCAATCTCAACAATGTGCTGGGTTTCACCCTCCTTAAATTCAATTTCTACAAATGCAAAAAAGATAGATTTAAATCTGGAGTCTTTAGGGCAGGTTATTTATAACTTCTGTGGTTTAAAAAAGGGTAAACAGGGTTTTCAATTCTCATTATTCATTTCCTACATGGCTGCCATTGGTTAATATCAAGCTTTCCCTGGGAGCACATGATGACCAAATCAGAGGTCTATATTTAGAGCTGGAAGGGATCTTATGGGTCTCTCATTGTACATAGGAGGCCAAAAGTGGTGAAGTAAACTCCCCAAGATCACACAGGTGCTGTGTCATAGCTAGAATCTGAACCCAGAATCTCTGATTCTAAATCCAACTCTTGTTCCACTGTAGAATACTAAGTATAAGTTAACTTAGGTATAGCTTAAACTGATTGAATCAGTTGATTTTTGTCACTTCAGTTTAGAGGCTGTTTTTCCTTTATGGGGAAAAAAAATTTTGAATTTTTAGTTTTTGTTTTCATTTCAGCTCTTACTTTAGTTTGATTGCATTTTATCTCTTGGAAAATCCAGTAATTAGACACCATAAGCCATGATGGGAAGAAGGCTGGATTTGGAATCAAAAGACCTTGGTTTAGGGGCAGCTAAGTTGAGCAGTGGATAAAGCACCAGCCCTGGATTCAGGAGGACCTGAGTTCAAATCTGATCTCAGATGCTTGACATTAGCTGTGTGACCCTGGGCAAGTCACTTAACCCTCAGTTCCCCTCAAAAGAAAAAAAAAGAAAGAAAAAGACCTTCATTTAGAGCTTCTCTTTACTGCTTATTAGTTGCATGACCTTGGGAAAGTCTCAATTTCCCTGCCTGGATTTTATTTTCCTTGTTTGTAAAACCAGAGGATAGAACTGAAGGTTGGCAAGATACCTTTAATCTCTAGGTCCTATAAGCCTGACTGTGTTTAAAAATATTTTCTTTATTGCTTAATTTTTTTTTCTTTTAGAGATAGAAATATAGTTAAGGTTTTGCTCAGCCTCATTACTGGACATTTCCTGGACACATTGATAAAAATAGTGTACTGATTAAAAATAGTTAACTACATTTAGTATTTGCCTTTTGAGAAAGTAGGCCAGCTATAAGGATAAAATAAGTAACCATTTTAAGTAGATGGTTTAATGCATATATTTTTCAGTCAAACCAAAATATATTTTTGACTATTGAAAAATAGTGTAGGCAGCTAGGTGGTGCAGTACATAAAGCAGTGGCTCTGGATTCAGGAGGAACTGAGTTCAAATCCGGCCTCAAGCAGTTGACACTAGCTGTGTGGCCCTGGGCAAGTCACTTAACCCTCATTGCTCTGCAAAAAAAATAGTGCTAAAATAGTGCAGCTTTCATGAAATGGAATCTTTTTCTTTAATATTTAGTTAATGCGGCTTAATATTTTGTTTTTTCAGGTGAAAACAATATTAAGCTTAAGGGTTTCTTTCCCCCCCGCTTTATTTTGTTTGCAAATCTATCATTACCTGTATATCTCATATTCTTTTACATTTTCAAATTATTTAATCTTTTGTTTTTACATACTTCACTCTATATTTCTTCCCTCTCCAAGAGAGCCATCCCTTATAACGAAGAATAAAAAAGAGAAAAAATATAGTTCTGCAAAATTAATCAACAGTGAAAAATTATGTCATTATATGCAAGGTTCCATATCTGTGTTCCCCTATCTATGCAAAACAGTGAAATGAGGTGGATTTTCAAACTTTTCTTTGGGATCAAACTTCACCATAATTTCCCAACATTTAGTTTTGATTGTTCTGTTGTTGGTGGTGTTTGCTCAACTTACATTGTTGCAATCTTTGTATATATTGTTTGCCTGGTTTTCTTCATATTGTGTCAATTCATTTATATCTTTCCATTCTTCTCTATTCATCAGGTTCACTGTTTTGTCCAGCATGGTAATATTCCATTATATTAGCATGCCACAATTTGTTGAGACATTCCCCAATTGATTGGCATCTACTACAACAATGTAAATATCTATATATCTATGTGAATAGCTTTTTTCTTCCTCTCTTTCAAATTCATTGACAAACACAATAATCAATAAAACACTAAATCAATTTAAAAGAAAGTATGGCTTCTCTTACCTTCTGACACGGGGTGATAGTCTTCTCCTGAGACAGCAGAGCCATCTTTTGTGTGCACTCTCACAATGGAAACCTTTGAAGTGTCTCCTTGACGAAGCACAGGAATTTTCACAATGACTGACTGACTTGGTCCTTTTGGTTCACGGACGCTAAATTTGGTTTCTCCCAGCTTAATAATTGCCCCTGAAATTTTGAAAAACAAAGTCAAGATGATTATATTGGTCATCATCCCCATGCTTAGTTCATGTTAGAATGGAGAAAATGTCTTCTTACGGTCAGCATCATCTCGGATCTTTATCAAAGTTTCATTTTGTTCACCAACTGAAGCTCCAAAGCGGGATTCACTTCGTGGAGTACCAAGAACAAGACGTAGCTCCTCTTCTTCTTCATAGATGAAATCATCCGTAAGTACAAGGATGCAGGGCTTCTCAGTCTCACCTGGAATGAGAATGCAAGAAGTTGATAAGTCATAATCATACAGCCTAATCATGAGATACATTTATATAGTGAAATATATATATGTAGTTGAATTTCTTATAAAGGCAATTTCTTATAAGACCTTGAAAATACCTTTAATCATAACTATATGACATATATTTTGGAAAACCGCATACATTCTCCAAATTTCATAAAGATTTTTCATTTGTGTCCATGTGTCATTAGTTCAATAAGCAGTGCTTTATATTAACATACAAAGTTAGCTAGAATTGCTTTCTCATTTCAATTTTTTGATTTAGGGTCCAACGTTTTAGTTTTTGAGAACAGAAATTTAAAATGCAATTATAAAAAAAAATGCAATCATACCTTTCGACTTGGAGGATTTTGAAGCCACTTAAGACCTTACTGATTTTTAGAAGTTTGTCAGTATGCTCAATTGTAAGCTACAGTAGACATTAATTGAAAATTGAAGGAACTGACCATTTAATTGGGAAATATTTAATTAAATAAATAAAAATCTATTTTAAGAAAGAAAACTTTAAATATTAGACTAAGGAGTGTATATTTTATTCCATAAGCAATAGTTAAGGTACTCAAAAAGTGCCCTTGTCAAACATAGGGCTCCAATAGATTATTTTAACACTTATATGGAAGGTAGATTAGAAAAGAGAGAAATGGGAGTCAGGCAAATTAAGCAGCTATTGCATTGATTGTCCAGGCCATAGATGATAAGGTCCTAGACTAGGGTTAAGGTAATGGCCTTTGAGAGAAGGGGAAATGGCAATGGGAACAAACAGGAAGGGGGAGCTTGTCTACAGCTGTTCTGCTAGCCATAACACCATCCTCTTGGCATCCTAGAGGGGAGAACTTCATCCCATTCACTATAAAACTAGTTTATGGTAACTGTCATCATTGTCTGATGGGTACCTGAGGGATGTTTTTCTTCTCTCCAACAAGGCTGCACAAACATGAAGAGAATCTCTCCTGAGCCTTGAAGAGAACTGAGGGAATCATTCATTTAATACATTTCTCTGGCCTTTTAATTGTATATCCTTGTAAACAGGCAAATTATTAGTTAAGAATAGAATCTTCAATAATCCATTAATCAGGGACAGCTAGGTCAGGAGGACCTGAGTTTAAATTCAGTCTCAGACACTTGACATTTAGTTGTTGTGTGACCCTGGGCAAGTCACTTAACCCCAATTGCCTTGATGCCCCCCAAAAGTGCATTAATCAAAAAAAGAAGAAAAAAACAAATTGAAGGAAATGAAGGTCATTTCATATATATTGCCATAGATAAGGGACTGAGAAAACAATTTTAAGTTTTAAAAAATGTATTTCCTTTTTAGAAAGAATAATTTTTATTAGACTTAACCACAATCAAAACTATTTAGATCTTGAATGTAGAAAAAAAGTTTTGTGAAAATGAAAACCTGCTAAGAAAGAATGTACAATCACTGATTACTCCTTGTCATTTTCATTTATTTTTTAAAATAGATTCTTAGGGGACAGCTAGGTGGCACCGTGGATAAAGCATCAGCTTGGGTTTGGAGGACCTGAGTTCAAATCCAGCCTCAGCCACTTCACACTTACTAGCTGTGTGACCCTGGGCAAGTCACTTAACCCTCATTGCCCCGCCCCCCCCCAAAGTAAGTGGAACAAGAGGGGGAAAATCATCAAAATCATTCAATATACCCATTTAATAAAAGGAAAGAAAGAAACTGACACTACATGCCATCTTCTACAACCCAATATCTGAGTCTTAACCTACCAGGAAGGAATGTAACAATGGAACTGTCTGTGTTTGGACGTTCTTCAAAGTCCATCATGACTTGAGCAGATCCCTGCCGAGTGTAGCATCTCACTGATGACCTGTGTTGGATATCCCCACTCCTATAAATCATGGCAACAATCTGGCCATCATTTTCATTACCAGTGTACACACGTTCTTTAAATTGCATCTTAGGTACTAGGAAGAAAATAAACAAAAATCAGAATGTTTTAAAAACTAACTTTTGGATGAAATTACTTAAAATACATTATTTTTAAACTTTATCTTCCTTTTTAATTGGAGATATATAAAAGGTCAATAGAATAAGCTTTTTAATAGTTGATGGTATCAAAAAAGGTAATTAGTTCTTTCCAAAGAGTTCTGGTCACAACAGGTTTGAGGTGGGTTATAAATCAGAGGTATGCTGGTAAATGTTTAATAACTGACTATCTAGATAAAAAAAATAACATATGCTCAACACATTTTAAAATATAATCTCATTATTAACATTTTCCCATCATTTTCTAAAGTCTACACAATCAACAAACAAATAAATCAAGCCCCTTTTTGTAGTGTTTGCTGATTTCTGAGGTGTAAGTGCTTATGCTGGCAATTGAACAATTTGTCCATGAGTGGCCACTGCACACTCCTGGGTAGTGATCACATTAAGCAAAACTGACAAAAATTGATCGAGTGTTATTTCAAATGTATTGTTTCAACTGAGAGAAAGGGAAAAAAAGCACCATGAGAATTCAAGGTAATAAAAGCATAATGTCTTATACATAGAAGCAGTCTGATAATGTTGAATTGAATTTTTAAAATTTTCCAGAAAAATAAAGCTCATAATGAGTAATGTCCAATCCCATTATAATCACTGGTTTGAGACAAAGATTAAAAATATCTTTAGAGATTGCAAAATTCTATGAGATTTGCTTCTGGAAAAGATGAACCCAACTGAGACGTCAATTTAGAAATGGTCAGATAGCCTTATGGTACTTCTAAATATTATGAATAACATGAACATGATAGATACTTACAATCAGAAGCTGAATCATTAATAAAAATCGTGGCTTTGTTGGGTTCTCCAAGGGCAGCATTCATAGGCATACGTAACACCAATTCAAACTTCTCAATTCCCTCTAATATTGGTTGTCCTCGATCATCCAAAATAATGACCCGGAGAGTTTGCACATTAACTCCAGGTGCAAAATCTAAATTACGACTTATTCCCACATAGTCAGTTCCAGCTATCAGGGAAATAAAGGATTAACCAATTAAAAAGTGACAAAAGAAATTACCATCCTTCCAGTCATCCAGGTTTACAGCTTTGGAGTCGTGTTAATTCTTTTTCTCCCTCACCTTTCACATGCCTAAAAGTTGCTAAATCTTGTCAATTTTACCATCTCCCAGTCCCCATATTTCTTGCATCTATCTCTTTCTCCCTATTTACCCAATACCACCCTAGTTCAGGCTTCTCACTTGGACTACAGTCAGGTCTCGATGTATTAAAATAACCTAATGACTCTTTCATCATTCAGTCTTTCCCCATTCCATTTCCTCTTCCATATAGTTCACCAATTGGAATTCCTAAAGCAGAGATCTAACCATATATTACTTCCCTGCTTAAGAAGCTCCAGTGACTCATTAAAATAATGGAATAGTCCAATACAATTAAGATGGATAAACATCTGGAACATAAAGAAATCTCAAGGGAGCTTTATGAAATAATCCAGAGAGTCTAAAGTCTTTGAGACAAGGAACTATTTGTTTTCTGACTTTGTGTTCTTAGCACCTACCACAGTGCCTGATACAAAGTTGGGGTAGGGCTAGGACTGAGTCCATGATTCACCAATATAGGGAAGTCCTGGGAAAGGAAACTTCATCAACCAAAGCAAAATAGCACCTTATCTTCAACTTCAAGTCTTGGAGAGTAGCCTAGAGCATTGTGAAGTTGAAGTGCCTTGCTGAGGGTCAGACAACCCATATGTTAGGAATGGCACAAAGTAGGCTCATAATAGATTCCTATTGAAGTAAACAGAATTAAAAGTTGAATTAAAGCCTTACTTCCTGCCCTCACAAAAAAGCCAGACTAGAACACTATTCCTATGTGAAAGGAAAACATGACTGGAGTTAATGGAGAGACAAAGAAGTCTGAGGGAGACTGAAGAATGAATGACACATTGTTATGGACATTTTATATGTTGAAACTAATTTATTCAATTTTAAATAGCTACAAAGCAATTGGTTTCATGAATGTTTAATATTACATTTCTAATAAAGCATCAATGAACAACAAAAAAGGCACATCACATTTTCTTCCCAAGCCAAGAACACGCCCTTCCTTATTCTTCTTGACAAACAGCTTGAAAGGGGCTTTTTGTTATCCTTTGCATTTTTTCCCAACCTTCAGCTCACTTTAGACTTTAGCCTTTCTGAAAATTTTCTCATAGGACTGTGCCACTCTTTTTATATCCATCACTTCCATCTTTTGTAAGTGTTCTTTTTGAATGTGAACTCATCAGAGAGCTTTCTGCAGACCACATTGAATCATTTCAATACCCTGCTCTCAGGATCATTCCTGATAGCATTGCCAGGATTCCATTTTGGAGAGCCCCTCTTGATCTTTCACAGGCTGAAGCCATGTGATTAGACTTATCTATTCAATGAACTTGTGGAAATCCAGCTTTCTTAATTAGTCATAAAATATCATTGAAACAATAAAGACATTTAGGTATATTCATTAAATGGGATGTGATACAAAATGTTAAAAAGAGGATAAACAGGTTTTTTTTCTATTTTACAAAAGAATCTAGTAACAAATACACAACTTAATTAAGTTGTTTTTTACATATCTCACTCTAGGATGAAAAAAAATTATTGAATACTAGCTTGCAACTTAGTCTAAGGCTCATGTGACTCATTGTGGCTCCTTATAATGCCAAAAGGTCTCATGTTTATTTAATATGGACAAAGATATGTTCTTAAGCAAGTTTAAATGTATATAGCACTTTAAGTTCTACAGAGCTCTCCACACTGCTACTCACTGATACAGATAATATTCATTTTCAGAATATCCAGAAAATATATTTAATAAAGAGCAAAAGGGAGTTTATTTGTTGGATTTAATTAATTTGTATGGATCATGGAATCATTAATCTAGAGCTTGATGACCTCAGAGATAATTTAGTCCATCCATGCCTTCATTTTACCAATGAGGAAACTGAGTTGTAAACAGATTGTGACTTGACCAAGGTCACACAAGCAGTAAGTGGTAGAGCTAAGGTTAGTTTTTAAATTAAATGTAATAATGCTACATTGAAAACCCCAGATTTATCAAAGACCTCAAGAAATAAATGAGAACTAGTCTAAGAAATAACTTACCATCAGCAGATGGGGGCTCACTTTTCCGAGATCTCACCATGATGCTAGAAGGTCTTGAGAGATCAGTGCCAGTTCTCCAGATGCGTACTTCAACAAATCCAGCACTCTCATCAACAGAGTACTCAACAGCACCAAAGTAGAAAGTTGGCTCTGATGAGAAAGAAATGGAATCCAATCATGTTATTTTTATTTTCTATTCAAATCTTAAGCTTTATGGAGATAGTGAAAATTAACTTGAATTATGAACCCTGGGTACATCCAACATTAATCAGTCTTACATCACATTCCCATCAGAGCAGGACTTATCACATAGATTTGTATGAACTTTTAGTTGTCTTTCATATTTGCTGAATCATACAAGATGATTAGCAGGGGCAGCTAGGTGGCTCAGTGGAAAAAGCATTGGCCCTGTATTCAGGAGGACCTGAATTCAAATTCAGTCTCGACACCTGACATGTACTAGCTGTGTGACCCTGGGCAAGTCACTTAACCCTCATTGCTCCATCCCCCAAATGATTAGCCTAAAGTATGGGTATTAGTCCTTTCTCCAAAACCCAAAATTAAAAGAGGATTACATTGATTTACCTCCAATCTAGCTAGTTTTTGTTCAAGTTGCATACAAGATGATATTATTACATGATGCTGAATATCTGTCTTTGACTGGTTCATTTCCTCTGGGATAGGACTTTATTTAGGATGGCAGATCCAGTTGTTTAACTCATGACTTACCTCACTCTAAACCCATTGTCCTAAAACCTGATTCTGTATCATTCCCGATCCTGAGAATGAATCATTTTCAATATGGGTGGCTGGGTTACTACAGCCAGGGATCCTTGTTCAGGAGTCTATCTGGGGTTGTGGGGTGCTTTGTTTCCTCTGTATAAAATCTGGGTTCACAGATAGAAATGGTTTTGTCTCTCTGGAACTCCTGAGAGCCACATACAATTGGGGAGAACAGAATTCATATCTGCTTTTCCCAGTCGTGGTGATAGATTTGTACCGACCTATTTATGCCTTCTTTTTTTTTTTCTTAACTTTGCGACTAATCACACACATTTATGACACAGATAGTTGGAGTATGAGGCATAAGCTAGCACCCATGGAAATTCATTTCACTACTTGATTCATAGTAAAAGGATGATTTGGGGGGATAGAATATATGATTCCTGCTACTTTAGGCTCACCTTCTGGCCAACTGACTAAGTGGTTGACTGCACACATATCGTGAGTGGAAAATTTGAGTGACTTCTTGTATTCTACTGCTCTTTACCAATTGTGATTTACACTAAAGCCAGGGTGGCCCCAGGCCAAAAGAGGCATGGAGCTTGATCCTTTGCTTCTTAAAACATAAGGCCATTGTGAGCCCGATTTTCATGCTTCAGAGGATATGATTTTAATTTAAGCTCATTCCCTAACCCCAATGGTTCACAAGGAGAAACACACACACACACTACTTCATAGGCAGTTTCATTTCTTCACTTATTTCATTGGACCAAATAAATAACTCTAAAGTGAAGAATACTAATTTGTTTTGTTCATATTTTGTGCAGCACAACTAGCAAATTATCTTTCTTGAGAATTCTTGCAATATATGAAACCAAACTTGGGAATTTTGTTTGTACATTTTGGTCCAATGGGCAATAAATCTGCTGGAAACGTATTTCCCTCCCTCTAGACCTTTCAACCTGAGCTATTCTTGCACTTCTGGATGCCAGGGCATGTGAGTGTGTGTGTATAGATGAAGGTGTTATCTTATTAACCTTAGTCAGGTTAGACTTTAAACGCAAGCCAATAAATTCCTGACATTTCTCACTTCAGTGCAAGCAGACAAAGGTGAAGATAATGACTGCAGAAGGTAACTAACACAGAGAATTCTTATTTTGACCAGATGCCCAAATCACAGAATATCTGAGTTTTTCTGAAAGACTCCCAAAATCATTTTGGAGGAAAACTGTTGAGTTTGACGCAGTATGTTTAGTAAAGGAACACATTAATCTTTTTGTTCCCCTTCACAGTCCATGCAAACTATATTACTGTATAAATTAGTTTTTTGGGTTAAAGGACAAACATTTGATTCAATAAGAGAAGAAATTCTGCTTATTAATGCTATATCTACCTTCATCAGCTCCCTTACTGTCACAATCCCCAGAATCCCATCATGGCCCCAACACCTTGTATTCCATTATACTGAAGCGAAAATGAATGGAATAAAATAACTTAAATGAAGAAAACTCTTGATATTAATCATAAAATTATTTAAATTCTCAATTTCTGTTTTTGAGTCTGTGTTCATTTGGTCAAGTATGGACCAGAAGTTCTTCATTTTATAATTCTATGTAACAATTTATACTTTAAAATTAGTATTATTCAGTCTTTTTATTTTTCCCTAAGTTGTCAGATAAGATGCAAAATCATTAAATTAGAATATCTTAAGGGGAAAATAATACTCAATCACAATCATTTGAAACTCATCCAGAAGATACCAGTTTACATTAAAATATACTAGAATCATAGAATTACAAAAAAACCACACCCTAACACTCATTTGACTATGACATAGAAGTACATTTGTACTTTACTAAGTGAAAGAATACATATTATTAATGCTGATCTTTTTTCCCTTAATACTTGGTGATTTTTCATTTTAAAATACTGAATTCTCTGTTGGTAATTCCTAGACGATACTAGGTTGAAAGTCAAATCAATGAGCATTAATTAAATACCTACTATGTGTCAGGCACTGTGCTAAGTGCTAGAGACACTGTATTCCAAATGAAATTATCATCTTTAATTGCAGCCAGTTTTGCTTATTCAGGAGTCTTAGTATAATTCATACATTTATTCACTTGTTAATTTAAAATATGAAAAACAAGTCAGAAGACGAGGTTTATAGATCAAGGGAATACAATAGGTATAGTATATTTGGATTTCACCAAAGGATTTTGTAGAGCCACCTTGTGAATATAATGGAAAGATATGAATTGGATCATAGTTTAGTTAGATAGATTTGGTAGTCATTCATGGATTAATATCAACTTGGAAAGAGCTTTCTAGGGCAGTATTTAAGGAATCGATTTTTGGCCTCCTATTCAACATATCTATCAATAGCCTGGAGGACAATGTAGGTGGCACGCTTGTTAAATTTATGGATGGAACAAAGCTGGAAGTTATAAGTTATATGCTGAATGACAAATTTGAGGTAAAAATGCTTTCACAGTCTACAAGAGGCTGAATGTGACAAGTGAAACTCAATTAAGATATAAATGTAATGTCCAAGATAGGTTTGAACAAGTACAGAACAATATAGATGTGGCTAGATAGCAGTTCACATAAAAATATCTAGAAGATTCAGAAGACTTCAAGGTTAATGTGAATAAGCAACATGACATGGCAACTAGAAAAGATAATGTGATTTAATAATATACTGAAAAATCCATAATTTCCAGAATTAGAGAGGTGATAAAGAATAGTGAGATCAATCATGTCTGGAATTATATGCTAGACAGTACATTTTACAATGTTTGAGCACATCCAGAACACAGTGACCAGGATGGGGTGAGGAAAAGTCCAGAGTCTATGCCATGAAGATAATTGAAGGAACTTGATTATCCTGAAGAAGAGAATTCTTAGGCGGGGCAGTTATCCAAAGAGCTGTCATGTAAAGGTTATTAAACAGGCAGATATTGACTTGATAACAAAGAATTAGAGCCATTATAAAATGAAATGGACTTCCTCAGTAAGTAAGGAATATCCAGTTACTGAAGGTGCTCAAGCAGACTGACTGACCACTTGTCAATATTATAAAAGGATTTCCTGCTTAGGCATGGGTTGGATTTGAAAATAACAAAAACCACCACTACCATCACAGTGACGATAAGATCCCTTTCACCTGTGAGAATATATTATTATATGAATAAATTTCTATGACAGGAACATAATATATTTTGCTTTGGGGTTTTCTTGGTATAGTTCTTCCACACTGAAATGGATCTGTAATCTTAAAGGTATGAGAACTCCCTTTCCAAGTAAAGATTACAATCCATTTGTACCTTTTCTTCCTAGATTATTTTTGTCCATGTATTTCCATAAACTCTCCATAAAGGATATATACAATTCATTGTAAACCTTCCTCTTATTCTCCTACTATTTTATGAATACTAAAGAAATGTTTAAGTTGCCTATGGAACACCAGTAAAGGAGGAAATATATTGAGAATGAGGCTAGCCCAAATGAAGAACTAATATACAAAAGAAACAAAATATTACCCAGATGATTAAATTGATTTTAGGTTAGGCCCCAATTGCCTACTGAAATCTTCTGAAATTTGATCCAGTTTTATAACTATGTCCATTTCTTTTTTTAAAATCCAGCTGTAGACATATGACGTGTGTTAAAATAATTTTCTAATGTATCTTCACCATTGAACCCTTGACTCCTCTCTAGTGTTAAACATAGTTAAGCAAAACCAACCGATAAAGTAACAATGTCTGCCAGCATATGCAGCATTTCACACGCAGAATTTCCTACCTCTCAAAAAAATGTATTATTTTGTATTTAAGTATATCTATTTTGGGGGCAGCTAGGTAGATAAAGCACCGGCCCTGAATTCAGGAGGACCCGAGTTCAAATCCAGCCTCAGACAGTTGACACTTACTAGCTGTGTGACCTTGGGCAAGTCACTTAACCCTCATTGCCCCACCAAAAAAACCAAGTATCTCTATTTTGACAACACATAATTAATTAAATCCATTATTAAATGAGTATTAATGTGATCATTAATCAAATTATGTTACTTGATTAATAATAAAATTAATATTTATCCATGTGAGAATCAATTCAATTGAATACTATGTAATTTGATAATATAATTAAATAATAAGGAACAAATTATAATAATTACTGAATTGATATAAATTAATTAAATGAATTAAAGGTATTATTTAGCATTGCAGTGAATTGTAAACTCCAAATAATGTACTCTTTAAAATGATAAGTAAGTCTCTTCTCTTTGCTTAAGATTAACACCATACCCTTCAACCCCATTCTTTCTCTTCTCTAAAACCTAACTCCATTGATTAGCCCTGGTCTTCCATCTTCCTTTTTTCCCCCATCAACTGTGTCTCTTCTGTCTACAAACATGCTCAGTCAGGTCTTGCTAATATTAAGACAAATTCATACAATAACCTTTCTTCAACTTTGTTACCCCCCCTCAAGTTATTATCATATTGTCATTACTATGCATTGAAGATGATAAGGTAATGCAGTAATAAAATGATGTAGGTGTCTGGAATCAGATCAGTGAGGAGGATAAAGACAAGAAGAAAAGAAACATGATGTATTCAGAGGTTGAATTTCAGCTTAAGATCTCACAGGCAACAACTAAGCACAACTTCTCTTTTCATTAGAGCTTTGGCAGGAATCTGCTAATTATGGATCAAAGACAGTCTGGCAAGTTAGCAATATCCTATGAAAAAAAGTCATGAAAGCTTACTTAAGGTAGTTTACAGTAGCAAGCAAAAATAAAGGAAAATGAGGCAGAAAGATAGGAATTAGTATCTTCAGTGTAATCATCTGGGAGAAGAAAGGAAAGAAGAGAATGGATGAGAAGGAACTTGAAGCTGGAATTCAGGTTAAGGCCTTTATAAGATCTAGAAAAGCTTCCATTAGCATTAGGGCTTTGGCATATGAATCAAAGGCAGCTGAGCAAGCTAGTGAGAAAAACAGGGGAAAGCCCTACCACAATTAGAACCCTGATCAGGAGGTCCCAGCAATTACGCATTTCTGCTACCACAGTTAAACATAAGAGCTACTGGTTCTGAACAACTGAGGACAGATGAACTTGCAGTATGGAGAGCATTAGGGAAATCTGCTGTGAGCTTTTGTTGTTGCTCAATTGTTTTCCAGTCATGTCCAACTCTTTCTGACCCCATTTGGGGTTTTCTTACACAGATACTGGAGTGGTTTGCCATTTACTTCTTCACCTCATTTTACAGATGAGGAAACTGAGGCAAAAAGGGTTCAGTGACTTGCCGAGGGTCACACAGCTACTAAGTGTCTGAGGTCAGATTTGAACTCAGGAAGATGAGTTTTCTTAACTCCAGGGCTGGCACTCTATCCAGTGCACCACCCAACTACTAAGTGTCTATTATGTTTCTGTTTCTGACAATGCCAAGTAACAGTTGGATAACAATAAAGTATATTGTAGTGGATAAAGTGTTTGAATAAGAGTCAGGAAAGACCTCGTTTTGAATCAGTTACTTGTTGTATGACTTTTAGGCAGGTCACAATCTCTCTTAGCCTCAGTTTATTCTTCTATAAAATAGGAATAATAATATCTGAAGTACAAGACTCCTGCCAGAGGGGTGATGGACTCAGGATAAAGAATGAGACATGTATTTTTGGACATGGCCAATATGGGAGCTTGTTTGGCTTG
Organism: Dromiciops gliroides; assembly: GCF_019393635.1. Lineage (NCBI taxonomy): Eukaryota > Metazoa > Chordata > Mammalia > Microbiotheria > Microbiotheriidae > Dromiciops > Dromiciops gliroides. The sequence continues at coordinate 575,877,107 of NC_057863.1, forward strand.
GCTATAAATATTTGTTGGTTATCAAGAGTGAAAGAATAAGAAAAAATCTGACATTTCCAGATATTTCCTAGATACATCCTATACCTTCTTCTCTAATGCCTGACAATACTTGTTCATGATCACAACCAATCCATGAACTCACTATCCTTTATGGGAGTAAAAACAATCTCTTTCCTTCCCCCTATTCTTTTAATGTTCCCTCCTTCTCCTTCTTGTTCTCTCCTCTCTCTTCTTCCTTCCATCCTCCCTTCCCTTCTTCTCTTCTTTCTTCCTTCCTTTCCTCTTCGTTGTTGTCGTCGTCTTCATCATTGTCATCTTCATCTTCATCATCATCATCATCATCATCTTCTTCTTCTTCTTCTTCTCCTCTTCCTCCTCCTCCTCCTCCTCCTCCTCCTCCTCCTCCTAACTCTTCTCCTTCCTCTTCTTTCTTCTCTTTTACATCCAAATCTGTGGGTTTATCTGTGTAGGGAATTCCCTGGCGAGGAAACTCCCTCCACTGGTTTGGGTTGGCTACTCACTTATAGTCTTATTGGACTGCCTAGGGCCCTAAGACTTTTAAATGCTTAGCTAGTATGTGTTTGGGACTGGGGTTGAGCTATCTATGGTCTTCCTGACTCCAAGACTGGCTATTTGCCATTTCATGTTATCTTTTTATGGTGCTGTAGTTTCCTAATAATTTAACTTTTTGACTGAAGTTACACAATATGCCATTACTGGAGCAATGAAGGTCCATTCCCTTCGTCTTTGACAGTGCTATATTATAAGGAAAAGGCACAGATTAAAGCCATGCCCTTAAAAGGGACTACATAATCTCAATGAATAGCAATACACTTTTCAAGGCTGATGCAAGAACTTTTGCTCCAAATGGTACAGATAGGATCATGTGTATTTCCTATATGCAGAGGGTGTTGAAGAGGCTTGGCATGTTATGCAACACACCTACAACAGAGATACCTCTAAAACTCTTATTGGACCTTTTTCAGGATCGAAATAAATTCATCTACAAGCTTTAACCAAACTTCATTGTTAACAGGATTCACGACCAACCCAGCAGTATTTGAAGAGGCCTACATGGATATAGTTTTTGGTTTGTGCGTGCCTTCCAATGTTTAAGTTAATAGAATTGATAAATTGAGGGGAATTCAAATGAAGAAAACCCAGATGGCAATGAGTCTTGAGGACTAGTTGAAGGAACTGATTTTGTTTGGTTTTTAGCATGGATAAAATTTTGACTATTATAAATACCTAAATTAACCACAAAGGACATATGAAGGAAGGCACTATCTGCATCCAGAGAAAGAACTGATAAACAAAAGTATGTATAAAATGATTTTATATACACATACATATATATGTACGTATGTGTTTATATATACATATATGTGTATATGTACACAAATATGTTTATATGTATATACACACACACATACACATACACACATATTTGTGTCTAATGGTAGCCATTTCTAAGGTGGTGGTTGGAGGGGAGGGAAAAAAGAAATATATGATAACTATTCTATATTTAAAAGGAATAGCAAGTTGTACATTATAGATTTGAAGTTTTATATGAAATCTTCTTTTTATTATACTATGTTATAGAAATGCTTGTTTTATTCAATAAATTAAAATTTTAATAAATTAATTAAAAAAAAGATTTATAGAGGAGGGAAGACATGATACCTGTTTTCAAATAAATAGAAACCTATCATATGGAAGGGAGGTCGGACTTGTTCTGCTTGGTCCAGAAGGCAGAATTAGGAGCAATGGGAATCAGTTGCAAAGAGGTAGACTTGTTGCAAGGAAAAACTTCCTAACATTTGATGAGATCCATTCGCATTCCCTGGAATACTTGATACTTTTATATCTGAAACTTATGCCCTGGAGGCGTACCATCCAGATTGATAAATGCTTCACATTGGTATGAGGCCTACTATATCTAAACAGGTTCCAGCTAGACACTTAATTTACTCCCTAGTCATCTTTTGTCTACTTTCTTGACAAATCATGTAATTTCCAATTCACTCTGCTCCCCACTTTACCAGATTAGGAACTATGAGCAAACCGATACTGCCACTTCTCCTTGAAAGAGTGTGCTTATCTACTCCTACGCTTCATTTACCATCTCTAACTTGCCAAATCAAAATCCCCACTATATCCGTGTCTTTCTTATTTCATTGTGTCTCCATAGTAGAATATAAGCACCTTGAGGGAAGGAATTGTCTTTCTATTTGTATCCCTAGTACTTAACCCCAGTCTTCAGTACATGTTGTTGTTGTTCAGTCATATCTGACTCTTCTTGACCCCATTTGGGATTTTCTTGGCAAAGATACTGGAGTGGTTTGCCATTTCCTTCTCCAGCTTATTTTACATATTAAGAAACTGAGGCAAAAAGGGTGAAGTGACTTGCCCACATAGCTAGTAAGTATCTGAAATTAGATTTGAATTTAGCAAAGGTGTCTTCCTGGCCCCAGGGCTGGCACTCTATCCACTGTGCCACCTAGCTCACCTGTTTGGCACATAAGGAACACTTTTCATTTATTCAATAAAACTACTTCAACCAATTGTTACAGCTACTTTGGTTCAAAATTAGTTAAGAAGCTATAGGTATTTGAACTTTTTCCTTCAATTTGTATAAATCATAATGGCTTCCACATAAGAAACAAAAGTTTCTGCAATTAACTGGAAGTGCAATTAACAACAGTATAAATGAAAGGACCTTGTACTTTCTTCCAAATCAATGGCTGTGTTGCCACTAATGAGATCACACATAGGTTAAGTGATCTCTAAAGGTGATACTTTCTATTCCTCATTTCTAAGTACAAGTGTTTCCCTTTAACAACCAGAAGGATGAGGTCCCAAGAGCTGCCTCACATTCAAAACATAGCAGCATATTGGAGTAATACTATCAGTCATTTCTCTCTCTGATTACTCCCTTTCTTGTACAAGTCAACAGACATTAAGTACTTACTCCATGCTAGATACTATGCTAAGTGCTGGGGAATCTCCCCACCCCACCAAAAGGACCAAAGGGCAAAAGAGTTCACAGTCAAGTGGATCATTTACTTGAGACTGCCCACACTCTGACACCACATTTATTTATGAAAACTCCAATCTTATATGGAAATTAGGCACTCTAGAAGTAACAACATATTCACATAGATTCATTAACACACTCCTGTTAGTGACCCTGGGAATCCCCACCCCCAAGTTACTCCCTTTGCATACCATTTTCATTTGTACCTTCCAACACAGTGACCTCTTTCTCACAATCTCTATACTCCTTTCCACACACTAATGGACCTTTCAGAACCATGCTTCCTCCTACCAGACAGATAACCAGCAGTCAACAGGGTGCTGGAAGTTTTTTTTTTTTAAATAAATGCGGGGCAGCTAGGTGGCACAGTGGATAGAGCACTGGCTCTGGATTCAGGAGGACCTGAGTTCAAATCCAGCCTCAGACGCTTGACACTTATTAGCTGTGTGACCCTGGGCAAGTCACTTAACCCCAACTGCCTCACCAAAAATAAATAAGTAAACAAACAAATACATACATATGTACATAAATGAATGAATGAATGCATGCATGCATGGGGAAGCTAGGTGCTACAGTGGATAAAGCACCAGCCCTGGATTCAGGAGGACCTAAATTCAATTTGGCCTCAGACACTTGACACTTACTAGCTGTGTGACCCTGGGCAAGTCACTTAACCCTCATTACTCTGCAAAAAAATAAACAAAAATAAATAAATAAATAAACAAACAAGCAAACAAATAAATAAATAGATGCAGATAATTATCCACATCAGCACCCACCCTCACATTAACATATTGCATTTATAGTTGCTTTTTTTTCATTCATTCATTTTTTTTTTTTTTGCAGGGCAATGGGGGTTAAGTGACTTGCCCGGGGTCACACAGCTAGTAAGTGTCAAGTGTCTGAGGTTGGATTTGAACTCAGGTACTCCTGACTCCAGGGCCAGTGCTTTATCCACTGCGCCACCTAGCTGCCCCCTTTTCATTCATTCTTAGGAAAACTCCTTGGTACCTTGGTATGTCCATCTATATTTAAATTGTTTTGACCCACAATTCCTCCTGTTCCCCCTACAACTGGGCCATCTCTGCCATGTCATTTTTTTAAATTTCCCTAACTTAATTGACAGTAGCTTTGTTGTATAAGTCATATTTTAAATATCTAGAAGGTACACTGTATTGGCAAAAATCAGATTCTGAACACATAACTATCTTTTGTCCTTTCTGCGAGATGTATTGTGCCATTGTATCTATGTGTGGCACCACAGCTTTGGCTTGCAATGTTTTTCTAATATCACATGATTGAAAATTATTCCTCAGACCAAGCATAATTCTGTCCTAGAAAAAAAAAAAGAATGAATTCCAAGTAGGCTTTTTGATTGAGGAGATTTGGCTCATCAGCATACTTTCAGGGACTGTGAGCTATATTATTAAATACTTGAGGGGAAATTTAAGCTGAGATAAATTTCAGGCCAATCAGGTGTGAAAAGATAGGTTTCCTTTCCCCAAAATTATTACAGTCAGTTTATTTATACATTACTATCTAGTGAACCCCTACCATTCCTTTCATCTGTTTCAAGGCTGCAGTTGAAACTATTGGCAACCACTGAGTTGGACGATGTCAATGGGAGGATTGATTCCAAATCCTTCAGCTGTCTTCACGATGAACAGATTGCTGCGTCCTAATTGAGTACTTGGCAGTCCAAATAAACCTGAAACTTCATAAAACAAAGTGCTAGTATGCATTCTCTGGTGTTTTTTTTTTTTAAGTGTGGCCCAGCCTGGCTAAAATGTCATTTTTTCTCTGGCCAAATAGAATGATGGAATAAAGGATAAAAATGCTGTATCACTTTACAACTCTTATAAAATACATAACTATAGGGGCATCTAGGTAGAGCAGTGGATAGAGCACCAGCCCTGGATTCAGGATTACCTGAGTTCAAATCCGGCCTCAGACACTTGACACACTAGCTGTGTGACCCTGGGCAAGTCACTTGACCCCAATTGCCTCACCAAAAAAACCCAAACCAAACCAAAACAAAATATAACTATAGAGTTAAATGATTTTACTTGCTATAGACTTTCTAAGAGAAGAGAACCAATTCTCTATATAGCTAAATATTGTGCAAATAATGTACATTTTTGCTGTGTTCATTTTCAATGTGGCCCTCACTGCTACCCTCTGAGAACCTCACATCTTTGGAGGCCAAGGAAAATATTTTGTTTCAGTAGGATGCATAACTCCATCTAATATATTTAACCATATCTGAGAATCATTCCATTATCTATAAATGGAATAATAAGTCAAATAATCAGCTTTTTTTTTTTGGACTGGAGGTAAGCCTTTTCCTCACTGCAAATCACTTGCAATTAACTAGACAGGAACTATTGCTTGATGGCAGGGGGTTTTCTCAGGAAACCAAACTTACTGAAGCTTCATGACACTGTAGTGTGTATTAATAACTATTGTAAAGGGAGTTTCAGTGGACTATAGGCATTATTGGTAGAGAATAGAAAAGCGTGGTAGAGCTGCAAATTATAACATGTAATTGAAAACATTGGTATTTGAAGATGTCTAAATGTTTTATTTTTTTTTAAATCCTACTTTTGAATTCAGCTTGTATCATTAACCTGAAAAAAGATATGGTTTGTCCCATATTTTTATACAAGTGCAATTGTGACCCTTTAAAAAGAAAGAAAGCTAGATCTTCAAAGAGCTGCCTAGGGCCATGAGAATGAAGCTACAACTCAGAGATGTTACCAAGGTCAGCTGTCTTGACTGTAGATCCCCTACAACTGGGCTATCTCTGCAGATCCCATGACCCTTTACTTCAGCCTGCTACTTACACTATCTCCTTTCTTCAGGCTTTGGTTCTTTTAATTTTGGCAATTTTCATATGGTTCCATTTCCTGTGGTTTTATTCCTAGCTCTCAAGATTATGCCCATACCACTTCAGAGTGTGCTAACCAGTTCCCCCTTTAAATATAGAGCTGAAGGGACCGAAAGCACCAATTTTCTAATCATGATTGCGCTTGTCTGGGCCTGAACTACCATGTCAGGATCTCTGCATGAGACCTATCAAGTTTTATTGTCCCCGTTAGCCCCTGGAATCTTGGGTTCCAGGAAGCACGCTGTGTATGCAACAAAATGCTAATCTAGGCTCACTGGTAAACTCCTTTCTTTAGCTTTTACATTTCTACATCATCTGGTGCTAAGCTATCTTTCCAACATTATTATATATTACAATTCTTGTACTCTGTAGTCCAGACAAATTGGCCTTCTTCCTTTTACTTACACAGGACATTTCATCTCCCATCTCAACACTTTAGCATTGGTCATATCTCCTAAGACTGGAATGCATTTCCATATCACCTTTACCTCTTTGAATCTGTTGCTTCCTTAAAAATTCTGTTTAAGTAATAGCTCCTTCATGGAACTTTTCCTGATAAAAAAAGTTTGCTATGCATTTATTTTGTATCTATGTTGTATATACTTATTTATATACTACTTGTACATGTTAGAATGTAAGCTTCTTGAGTACAGAAACCACTCGAATTTAGTCTTTTTGTCTCTAGAACTTAGCCTAGTGCCTAGCATATAGTAGATCTTTAATAAATCCTTGTGGATTTCTTGATAAATCATGATACATGAAAGAAATTATTATTTTCCATTGTATTAATCCAGGCCTTTTATTTCCTCCAGCCACTGTAGGGCAGTTAGCCAGTCTCTGAAGGACATGGGCTGATAGATGAGATTGGCCTAATACTAGGGGTACATGCTCCTTGATCTTGGGCAGGACCCCACACAACTAGGAGACCTTACTTCTGTTTGAAGTATAAACAGAATCTAATCTAGGTGAATTCTCTCCCTGAGGGAATAAACCCATGTCCTTGCACCCCTCCATTAGAGTTTCAGGAGACCCAACTCATGAAGGAGAAAACCAACCAGAGTGGTTTGGGTAGAGATGGATTCCTTTGTCCAGATTGTTGGAGGTGGGTGAGTCTCATAATCAAGCCATATTCTCAGCAGGGGGAGCTGAAGACTTTTAGCCACTCCACATTAATTGTTCACCAATCAAGGTTAATTTTCAACTATCAAGGGTACCCCTTTTTCTAAAAGTATATTAAAACTTCCAGTTTCTTTATATCTTTGTCTTTGGTTACTGAGAGAAACCATCAAGTTATTGATTATTAGCTTGTCTAATTAATCAATTGATTACTAATTACCCTGAAACTCTGTCACTTGGGTTTTTCATTCATCATATTCATATCTGCCAGACATGATGTCCATGAAATTCTGGTAAGTGATCACATGAGTTAAATTACTTCAGTCCCATGAGTAGCAATAGCCCATCCAAATACAGGGTGTCCCCAAAGTCTTAGTGCATTTTAAAAATAAAGCTTAAAATATTGCTTCTTAAAGTTAAATAAATATTACTTATTAAAATATGTAAACTGATGAAAATAAATAAAGCTTAAAATGGCACACTAAGACTTTGGGGACACCCTGAGCTTTACTTAAAACTTCACTAATATTTTTGAAATATGCTGCTATATACTAGTTCCTCTCTTTCCAGGGCAGCATGGTATGGTGAAGAGTCATTGGAATTAGACTTTTATTCAAATTTTAGCTCCATTGCTTGCTAGCAGTGTCACTTTGGGGGATTTAATTCCCTTTTCATGCCTCAGTTTCTTCATCTGGAAAATGAGGAGTTTATATTTACCTGGAATCCTTGCACTTGTTTATTTTAAATATTTTTAATAACAGTATTTCAATATAATTGCTTTTATTTATAATACAATGCATTTTATTTTATTTGTTTCAAAATAGTATTGTGTAAAGTGCTCTATAGGCTTACTAGATGGTCAACAGGGTCCATGACACACAAAAAAGTTAAGAATTCCTCAACTTAATGATCTTTAGGGTCTATTCCTATTTCTGCAGGCTTTATTATTACTGAATAACTTCATTCCACTCAATCAACAGACACGAGATTATTTCTGGCAGTAGTCATTTTATACACTTTGATGGTGAAGATAAGGTCATTCTGCAATGTAAGATATGCTGAACTCTTAAATGTACTTAGAAACAATACTAACCTTTGCCTTTTCTGGTAATGGTGCTGAAATAATTTAATGGAAATGGCAGGGTGGTTTCAAGTGGCTGCAGATGTGTGTGTGTGTGTGTGTGTGTGTGTGTGTGTGAGTGTGCATGTGTACACAGTGGAACAAATCCTTTTTAACATATTTCTTGCTGTGAACAGTATGGTGTTTTAATGATTCCAATAAAGTAGGAGAACTGCTCATCAGTAGGGTAGCTAGCTCTTTTGGTGATATTAACCACTGTTGGGGAATAGTCAAATGTATTCCTGCTGCTAACAAATAGCTCAACCACAAAATTTTAACAGTATATGACCTTGTAGTTATTTTACTTTTTTGGAATCTATACAACCATACCTTCTAGTGCTATTCTTATTCATTCATCCCACCCCCACACAGTAAATGTCTCATTAAAAATAAACACATCTGGGGCAGCTAGGTGATGCAGTGGATAGAGCACCGGCCCTGGAGTCAGGAGTACCTGAGTTCAAATCCGGCCTCAGACCCTTAACACTTACTAGCTGTGTGACCCTGGGCAAGTCACTTAACCCTAATTGCCTCACTAAAAACAAAACAAAACAAAAAAAAATAAACACAGCCATTTAGAAGTCTATTTTTAGCAGTATAAATATTTCCTTTACTTGATTCTTCATGTCATAAAATTACTTATGTTTAACTGAAAAAAATTTAAAATGTAGACATATATTATGGGATTTTTGAATTGCATTTAACAATGTCAGTTTAAAATATGCAACATTTAAATTTAAAATAGGCTTTATTTGAGAATAGTAATGGAGAACATGCTTTTAATACCTTCCTGTGATATACATTGGGCATTTCCACAATCATCTACCCATGCAATAATACAGTGATCATTAATTAGCATCATAAGAGCACAGATTTAGATTTAGAGTTAGGAAGAATCTTAGAGGTTTCACCAGGTTAAGGTACTCATATTCATTCTAAGGTACTAAAAGAACTTGTAGCCCATGACTTCTGTCAGTTATCTATGAAAAGTCCTGGGGAATAACTGACATTTACATCAAGTTGTAATATTTTCAACATATTTTACATAGTTTCTCTCGTTTGTTGCTTACAAAACATACCTGTAGTGAAGGTTCTAGAGGCATTATTGTCCTTATTTTGTAGATGAAGAAACTAAGGCTCACAGAGTTTAGGTGACCTAGCCCTGCTGATCCATTAAGTGTTGGAAGTGGCCTGTAAAATTAAGATTCTCCTGCTTCCACGTCTAATGCTTTCTGATACCTTATTTTATGTATTTTACAAAAATGAGATTTGGGGGAGATTTGTACTTCAAACTATTGACTGGTAAGCTTGATGTTGATTCTTGGCAAGTGTCTAGAATGTTTTATTAAGTGAGATTGTTTATAACCATAAAGAAAAGGAGAGAGCAGGGCAGCTAGGTAGCACAGTGGATAGAGCAGCAGCCCTAGAATCAGGAGGACCTGAGTTCAAATCCGGCCTCAGATACTTAACACTTACTAGGTGTGTGACCTTGGGCAAGTCACTTAACCCCAATTGCCTCACCAAAAAAAAAAAAAAAAAGAAGAGGAGAGGGCAATTAGCAAGAGCCTGTATGGGTTCCTCAAGAATAAATCATAGTGCTCATTAAATGGAAAATAACTGAAAAAATTGTGGTATCTGGATGAAATTAAATATTATTGTATTGTAAGAAAAGATTAATATGAAGAAGTTTGAGAAACTTGGTAAAAAAAGGGGCTCAACTAAAAGCCTTTTGAGGTCCCTGCCAGCTATAAAGTTATTATCCTATGTCTTATATGAGCTGTGTAGTATGTACGACCCAGAGTAAATATAAAGACCAATGATGCATTGCAACTTTCTTCTTTTGGTGGAGAGGTGTGCTTGGGAGGGTAGGGCAAGTGTAGGGATTAGGAGTGTATAATGAACCACACCTCATCTGGCACTGTAATTCTGCTAGTTGAATTTGCTAAACTCTTTTTATTTACTGTAAAAGAGAGTGTAAAGTGCTATATCTAGAAATGACTGTGATGTAAAAGCATAAAGTACCAATACAACTATTTTTAAACTTTATTTTTGTTTTTTTTTTGGAGGGTTGGTCTGTGTTTTCTTTCAAACATGACTAATATGGAAATATGCTTTCTATGACTGTACATGTATAACCTATATCAAATTGCTTGCCTTCTCAGTGAGAGGAAAGGCAAGGGAGGGAATTTGAAACTGAAAAATTAAAAAAAATGAATGTTAAAAATTGTTTTAAATGAAATATAAATATTTTCGAAAGAAGTAATTGTACTGGAATAAACTCATTTTGTTTTCTGATAGCTTATTATAATGGTAGATCAAAGGAATACTGCTAAAATGACTACATTTCAGTGAGACATTCTCCAAAGAGAACTAGATATCCCCTTGGAGATAAGATGAAGAAAAATGGAATAGTTGAATGTCCAACTGGTTGTTGTTGAATGGCCAGACCTAATGAATAATGATTAAGGGATTATTATTATCAACCTGGAGGGAGGCCTCTAATTCATTTGATTTCCAGAAACACTTATTTAGTGCCTACCATGTGTTAATGGCAGGTAGGTGGTACAGTGCCTAGAGTGCCAGCTCTGGAGTCAGGAGGATCTGAGTTGAAATCTGGCCTCAGACACTTACTAGGTATATGACCCTGGGCAAGTCACTTCAACCCTTTTTTGCCTCACTTTCCTCATCTGTAAAATGAGTTACAAAAAGGAAATGGCAAACCACTCCAATATACTTGTCAATAAAACCTCAGGGGGTTATGAAGAGTCTGATCCAACCAAAAACTACTAAACTACAAAACAATATGTTAGTAATGTGCTATGTCAAAGACAAAAACAAAAGTAGTTTCTGTTCTCAAGGAAATAACATTCTACTGGGAAGAGTGTACACAGATGAGTCAAGACCAAGATAATGAATGGAAACCTTACATTATAAGGATTAAATGAGAACTGGAAACAGAACATAAGCCTGTCATTCAAGCACCAGCCTGGCAAAGTTCATAAAGTCTCATGTCGGGGCAGAGAGTGGTCTCAGCCACTCTCAAAGACATCTTTGAGGGATTGTAGCCTGCAGTGGTGGGGGATAGCTCAGGAAGTAAAGAAGAAATGAGTACAAATTATATAATAAATGTGTATGTCAGAGGTCTTCTGAAGCTGGAATATAGGGAAGCCAATGTAAACAAATCTGAGTGTAAAATGATAGACCATGGTAATCTATGCAGGTCTTCTATCTTTTTGCATATAATAATCTCTGCATACAGAAGACATAGTGAGTGTTTTGCATGCATGGCAAGGATGAGTCAGATCTTAGTATAATTTCTTGGTTACATCACCTAATTTTCTTTTGGAGTTCAGGGGTCTTTATTCCCCATCCCAATAATTTCAGTTTTAGTTATATAAAGAAGACACTTAAAACTGCCCTTCATCACATGGAAATACAAAAACCAGATTATTAGCTCTTAGTTTGACTGGCCAAGGAAGCTACTTAGATAAGGATTTGTTCCTCTAGCTGAGTGAAATGAGAAATTCCATGGTTGGGGCCAACTTCCTGCTCTTTTTCTGCATTACTATAGGAAAGGAGGCTGTTGGGTTTAGTTCTGCACCATGGCACTAATCTCTATGTAATATCCATGAGGTTTTTTTTTTTTTTGAGCTTTTTTTTTAAGCTGTTTTAGCTCTTGTTGAATCTGCTCTTTCCAAATAAGCCATTTTAAAATCACCATTCATGAGTCAAATTGTGACAAAATATTAAGTGGTAAAGTCTTTTACTGCCAAATCTATGGCTTTGTTGGAAAACTATTGGCAAACAATAATTTTCATATGGAGCTGTGGTCAGCATTTGGATTTACTACCAGACCAATTTGACTTCATACTGAAAAAAATCTTCTAGACCTAAAGGACAAGAGTCAATAACCTTTTGTTTTCCTGGTTATAAGAAGGCACAGAAGTTGAGGCTTTATTTCTTAAAAGAAATAAACTGCCTTATGACAATAGATTTCAGTATGCTTATCAGAGAAGCACAGGGATATAAGAGCTTTTAGGACATCATTCTTTGTGGAAGCAAAGAGATGGTTTTATGGAAAAGGTAGCTTTTGATCTGAGTCCTGAAGGATGAGCTGAATTTCAAATGTGGAGTAAAGGGAAGGGTCAGTCTAGGCAAAGCGACGAGCACAGAGGCAGGTGATTATATTTCAGGTTTGATGTTGCCTTTTAAGTGTAGTTTGGTTGAAGGTATGAAGGAAAGTGGTGGAAGAAAATGCAAAAATAAGGTAAAAGTTAACTAAGTTGCTTGTCTGATTTCCTAGGATGATGGTAATTCCATTATAATACTGGAAAGACAAGAAAATGAGCTCGTTTTTCAAGGGAAATGATGGATTTGGCTTTGGTTATATCAAAGGTGGTATTCTGACAGGCCTTAACAGATAAAAAATATCTAGGTAACAGCTTTATATGTAGGTCTGAAGACCAGAAAAGAGGTTATAGCTAAAGATATTAAGTTAGAAGTTACTCACATTGAGATTGTAGCTGAAGACATAAGAATGGATGGAATTGTTAAGAAAGAGAGTGCATAAAGACTAAAGGAAAACCAAGGACAGAGCTTTTGGAGAAGTTCATATTTAGAAGAGAGAAGAAAGAAGAGCAGCCATTAAAGAAGACCGAGTGATCAGAGAAGCTGTTTGGAGAAGTAATATGGGGGTCAAGGAAAGAAGTAGTTTCAGATAGGAAGGTGGTGGTCAACACTTACCAATGCTATCGAGAAAACATTGGGTTTAATGATCAAATGATTTTTTATTTTAGTATAGTGGGAGGAGGCTTCCTAACAAATTGTTGTTTGGTCATTTAGTCATATCCAACTCTTCATGACCCTGTGGACCATAGCATGCCAATACTGTCCATGGGGTTTTCTTGGCAAAGATACTAGAGTGGTTTGCTATTTCTTTCTCAAATGGATTAAGGCAAAAAGAGATGAAGTGACTTGCTAGTAAGTATCTGAGACCAGATTTGAATTCAGGTCTTCCTGACCCCAGGCCCAGTGCTCTCTCTACTGAGCCACCCAGCTGTCCCTCCTAACAGTTAGAGCTAGCCAAAGTGGAAGGGGTTATCCCAGGAGTTCATTTCATTCAGTCAGGGGCTAGATGACTATTTGTTATGGGTTAGAACCCATTACCTTATAAGTTCTTTGCAAATCTGATTTTCTGGAATTCATTTGACAGAATCTCTCAAAAAATCCTTGTGGATGTGATTGAGAAATATAGACTGAATAATTTTTATACTTAGATATATTCTAAATTGGTTGAGTGGACAGTCAAGTAGTATTGATTCTTGGCAACTTTGGATGGAAGTCTTTAGTGGAATGTTTAAAAGATGTAGTTTTGGCCCTGATCTTGTCAAAATTTTAACAGTGACTTTGTTAAAGGTTTAGATTACATATTTATCAAATTTATAAATTACATTAAGCTGGAGGACATAGTTTGCATCAGTGGTGTCAAACTCAGATATGGATACCTGTACTCTACATATTGACTTAGAAAACCACAAATTAACATGATTGTATTGTATTTTATTGATTTTATTAAATATTTCCCAATTACATTTTAGTAAGGTTTAGGTCACTGGGGAGTTCTGTCAGCCTTTGTGAGTTTGACACCTTTGGCTCATATGGCTGATGAGAGAAATAGGAAGCAAACAGTTCTTGATAGACTGGAACAATGGGATGAACTTAATAAGCTAAAAAAAATCAGAGGATTTTAGTGGGGTACAAGCTCAAAATGAGTCAACAGTTTGGTATGATGGCCAAAAAAGCTAATATGCTCTTATGTTACACAAATAATAAAGGTGCTCTCCAAAACAAGTGACTATCTTGCTGTCTTCTATCTTGGTTAGACTGTATTTTAATTCATTTTGGTTAAAAAAAATACAAAATTTGTACAGCACCTACTATGTGCAAGGCACTGTGCTAGATGTTTGGAGAAATATTAAAGTTAGATAGGACATAGATTCTCATGGCCCTTATAATCTATTATGTTACCCAGTATTGTGTTCAGTTCTGGGCATAAAATCTTAGGAAAGATTTTGAAAAGCAAGCATTTGCCCATAGGTGAGGGGCCAACATAGCAAAGGGACTTGAAATCATGCCACATATAAGAATTGTTTGAAAATAACGGGGGCAGAGCTGATAGAGATGATAAATAAGATGGTTACATACTTCAAAGATTACAAGGACTTTGAATATTCCCAAACTCTGAACTCTTTATTTGATATGTGGTGGCTGGAAAATGATAGATTGGTAAAGAAGTAGCCAAAATACTCCTATACTAGGCACTATCATGTAATTAAATGTAAATTAAGTAAATGAAGTAATTAAATGAATAATCCACTTATCATGACAGGAAGGAATCACATCTCTGTATCAACAATTACTATTGCTTTAACTAAAGCATATACAACTACACACAGCTGGTTTGGTGGCTAAATAAAGATTTGCCCTTTCTTTGAATCCAGATCTTACATTAATTGTGTCTAGCCCTTCAATATGATTATTAAATTGCTACTGCATAATTGTGGCTCATATTAAAGGAAGCACTTGTTCCAAGCAGAAACAGGCCAGTGACCAAGTCTTTTAACTCAGGACAAATGAAATAGATGAATTCCTCCCACATAACCTCTGTCTATTCCAAGAACTGGGGTTTTTGCTCCCTGTCTTCAGATCCCCTACTGTCAAGAAAGTCTTTCTAATGACAGCTTACTTTTGAAATGGGATTGAACTGAGTTTAGCAAAGAGACCACCATGCTGCTTTTTACTTATTCTTGGCTTAGATCTAGCATGATGACTTTTTCAGGATTGACTGGGAAGCCAACAACTTTCACTGCAACCTCCTATTGGTTTTAGGCTCAAAGAGATAAAATGGATTCAAAGTACTGGGCTTGAATATTTCCTAATTAATCTGCAGGTAAATACCACTGAAGACAATGGCGACATAGGCAATATTAGTGTTTATTCCTCCTGGAAAAAAAAATAAAGGTTCTGATGTGGTAATATTATTAAACCTGACCTCTGCTAATGTGCAGAGAGGTCTGTAATGTCTGTGATCTATAACTTAATCCATGACTAGCATTTAGGGAATAAGTACCACATAATAGTAATACTGTTCAAAGGCATTTTGTTGTCTATATGAAAGTCCTTTTGATAAGCAAAATGGGAAATTTAACTGTCAAATATGTGAAACCATGGAAATCAGATTAAGAATTCATTAGCAAATCATTTCCATTTTTCATAGGAAATTGTTTCACAACCAGACCTAGCTGTAGTGAAAAGAGAGAAAAGGAAGAGCGGGCTGTTTGCTTAAACAGGTTTTATCAAGGTGTCTCCATTCAAGGTGTCTGCACTTTCCAGGGCTCACTGTGGGCCAGGCTTCTGATTCTTGGCTTTGCAATTTCAGGAACTTGATTTAGCCATTCATTCAGAACTGAGAAACGACTTGGCTTGGTGTTTAGAAAACTAGCATGGGAGTCAGAAAGATGTAGGCTCAAGAGCCCTGCCTTTGACATAAGCACACAGGCTGTGCGATCCTGGGCAAATCATTTAACCTCTCAGAATCTCAAGTGACTCTTGAAGACTATATAGTCATGCATACAATGCCAATCCGCATTGGTAAATGAAGTTCCTTACTCCCTAAATTGATAAAATTTCACAGATCTGCTTTTAAAAATCCATGAATTATGGGATTCTGGGGAAGTGATTCATTTGTAGACCAGAGTTTCAATTCATTAATTTCTCAAGGGTATAGACCTTCCTAGTGACTGGAATACTTGCAACACTTGTCCAAGGCAACTCCCTTCCTGATATGAAGCTACTAAGTAAATTAAGTTAATAATTAGAAAGTTTCATGGTGAGCTTGGAATAAGAGCACAGGGAGTTAGATGCTCTTGTGGGATATTTTATATAGGCTGAGGCTAGAGGCAATTAATTATACCTGCTTCACTCTATAGTATAATCTTCTAATGTCTAGAATACTAGTTCCTGCCAGATAACAATAATAATAACATTTAGCACTTTAAGGTTTGCGCAACACTTTATAGATATTATCTCATTTGATCCTTGTAACAAGCCTGAGAGGTGGGTGCTGTTATAATCTCCATTTTACATAGGAGAAAACTGAAGGTGAAAGAGGTTAAGTGACTTAACCAGGGCCACACAGCCACAAAGTATCTGATGTAGGAGTTGATATAATTTTCCCTCTTGGATAGCATCAAATAGACATCAACACATTTTTACTCTTTAATGCTCCTTTTTTAGACTCCATGCAGACCATACATTCTTTTCTGTAGTGCAGCAGACAGGAGTAAGGAAGACCTGAACTTGAATCCTACATTGGACACTTCCTCGTTATATACTCCCTAGAGGATCTTATAAGATCAAATGCAGACCTCTTAATTTAGCACTCAAGTCTTCAATAGTTTGGCTCTACTAGCCTTTTCTAGTTATATTTCACATTATTCCCTTCATGTCCAGTCAAGTCTGTTCCCAAAGCCTGTCTTGTACTCTTCTGTACCTTTGCATTAGAATTCACTCATTATACATTTTCTCTTTATGTAATATCCAGCTCTGGCATTCCCAGTTTATAGCGATCTCTTCCAAATCATATTTTCCCAGAAGTCATCTAGTCCAATTAGAACATGAGTAAGAACCAACATGCTTTCCAGGTGGTCATCTAGTCTTTGCTCACCTTGCTGGAGAGTCTATTCCATTTCTAAATAGCTTTAGTGGTTAGAAAGTTTTTTCTCTCCCTATATCCAACCTTTTTTACAACTTCTACCATTGGTTCCTAGGTCTGCCCACTGGGGTCCAAATAGAACACAGAGAACAAGAAGATTTAGAAATGTGTGGATATGTTTTGTTAACTGCACTTTTGGGGCTGCTGATACCCTAGATGAACTGAATAGATGTGTTTTTATGTCTTTTTCATAAGTATATGTTGTCTGGGTTTAACCTATCTTCTTCATATCGCAAACTCCTTAATAGCAGGGACGGCTTTTTCTATTTCTTTTATGTCTTTCTTCCCAGGGGCCTGGTACAGTGTCATATAATAGGTGCTCGATGAATGTTGACTGATAGAAAACACACACAAAATCTATGCATAAATGAAGATAGGATGGTTGTCTCTAAGGACCTACAGAGTAGCTAGCTTTCGTATTAAGGATGTTCAAGAAACCCTCTCCTTTAACTGATTAAATATTCATCTATTTTTCTTTGTGATCTATGTATATGAGTTTAACTTTAGAGAGTTGCTATACAGAAACAGAAATGAGTAAAACCTGGCATAAAACCAAAAAGAGTCCCCTATGGATGCCAAAAAGAAACAGGGAAGAGAGGAAGCCAGGTAGTAAGCAAAATTACTGGGATATTCCCATAGCCCCTAGGCCTCAGGGCTTGGTAGAGAAAATATTTCCCTTTCATCCTAGGAGGTATATGTGTATATATATATATATATATATATATATATATATATATATATATATATATATATATATATATATATACATATTTTAAAATTACACTGAGGGAAGTGAGTTAGAAGGCAGACGGTAGTCAGATGGTAGATGAAGGAAAATAAAACATTCAATATTTTTTCTTGGTCGTTCTCTCTAGCTCTTTCTGTCTCTGTCTTTATCTCTCCCCTCCCCTCCCCTCCCCTCTCTCTCTCTCTCTCTCTCTCTCTCTCTCTCTCTCTCTCTCTCTCTCTCTCTCTTCCCTCTTCCTCCTCCCTCTGTTCCTCCCTCCTTTCCTCTCTCTTTCCTTTCTTTTCACTCTCTCTTCTCTCTCCCTCCTTTCCTCTCTCTTTCCTTTCTTCTCTTCCTCTCTCCTTCTCCCCACCCCCTCCTCTCTCCTTTTAGTTTGAGGTAAAAACACAAATGGGGGGGTCAAAGAATTTTAGCAGACAGTGAAGAGAGAAAGGAGACTGACAGACAAACAAAGCAGAAAAGTGAGGTTTAGAAAATGAGGGAGAGGTTTTCTTTTGTATACTTAACACAAACTTCTGTATTTGTAAATGTACTATTAGGTAAGGAGGGAGGTTTTTTCCCCCATTTGTTGGTTTAATATTTAACTTGTTGCCTTTGTCACTTCTCTTTAATGTCTATTTTGAGCCTATTTATCTGATAAATGAGCAGTTAGTTGTCAGGCAACACCCAAGTTCCACTGTCTTGTCAGGGTCTTTGCCAAAGGCTTGGCCGCTCTTTTACAGTGTTATTTCCCTGTAGTTGTCTCCTTCCTAAATAAATGGTTGTCTATCACCTTAACTGTGAGAACTTTAAAAATGTAGAATAACTCACAGAATATTCTGCTTTGTTTTGTATGTATATGTGTGGTTATATGTGTGAGATTGTATGAATTTGCATGTAAATACATTTCATGGTAGTTAGCATATTCAAGGTAGCAAAGTGCTACAGTGGATATAGTGCTAGACCTGGAGTCAGGAAGACTTAAGTTAAAATCTGGCCTTAGACATTTATTAGCAGTGTGACCTTGGGCAAGTCACTTAACCTCAGATTGACTCAGTTTCCTCATTGGTAAAGGTACCTATTTCCCAAGGTTGTTGTGAGGATCAAATAAAAAAAACAAAAAACAAAACTTGTAAAGCACTTGGCACAATCCCTCACAAATAGTCGGTGCTTAATAAATGTGATTGTTATTGTTATTGTTGTTATTATTATTATTATTTGAGGCAAAGTGACCTGAAGAGCAAGGGGAAAATATTTTATGGGCACCAGAAGGGTGCAACATATTAACAATGCCATAAAAATCTCACTGGTGAAGGTAGGTGGTACAGTGGATAGAGTTCTGGGTTGGAGTTGGGAAGATCTGAGTTCAATTCCAAACTCAGACAGTTACTAGCTGTGTGACCAAATGGGTCACAAAGAGTTGGACAGAATTAAAAACACTAGAATGACAACAAAAGGAAAGCATTGGTTATGTTAGGTGAATATTCTAGGGGGACTTCACAGAAAGGGCCAAGAATCTCACAAGGTGAGCTGGCATAGATGGATTGTGGTACACAATAGTAGAGGAGGCATTCTTACTAATGAGACCAAGGATTCATAGTATTCCTTTTTCTTTTTTTCTTTTTTTTTTCTTTTTGCAAGGCCATGGGGGTTAAGTGACTTGCCCAGGGTCACACAGCTAGTAAGTGTCAAGTGTCTGAGGCTGGATTTGAACTCAGGTACTCCTGAATCCAGGACTGGTGCTTTATCCACTGTGCCACCTAGCTGCCCCCCAATCCATTGTATTCCTGAAGGATGTCTATGTCCCATTTACTTGCCAAGCACTACTATGACAAATGTAAATAGGTTATCTCAGTTGATGAGTGTGGTATTGATGGGACTGTGGCTACAAATGGATTCTCTTGGGACTCGTTTGCTTTCTAAAGAAAAAAAATCCCCCCAAACAAAACCAAAGCCCAAAACTGTTTTACAGACTGTATTCAGATATATCACAAAATAAATGCCCTTGGTCCCAATGGGAATAAGCCAAAAGGAATGTAGATGTGACACACTTTTATCACACTGATAAACTATCAGCACTTCTAGAAAAATTCCCCTGAGCTAATGATATGAGTATAAATAAGTCAGCAGTGTCATTTTTGTCCTATCAAAATGGCATATAAATTGTGCCAGTAATTAATTTTCAGAGTTGTCCTAAAAGTTTCAGATTATTTTTTCTAGGAGTATGTTGCCTTACGAAATTAGGTCTAAAAAGAATCAACATAAAATGGATGAGAATAACCAGCAACAGAAGTGACTCATTCACCCTGAGATGGTTTGCAAACTTCCTTCTGAAGAGACTAGGCTGTCTCTTAAATCTCATTGCTCCAAATGAGACTTATGTAAAATAAGCTGTAATCTTTGAAATTGTGACATGTAACAAATGCAAATGGAAGTATGGTGTTCTACCTGGAGTTAAGGGGGGTGGGGTGGGGAGTGAGTTAAAGTATTAAGAATTTGTCAGTGTTTATCCAACACTATCCAAGAAAGAGAGAGAGAGACAGACAGACAGACAGACACATAGTGTCTGATAGGGGGTCAGGTACCAGGCAGGGAATATGTCTACTAGAAGTCTGGTCTTTGAAAATGTATATTCAATTCAATTTAACAAACCTATATTAAGCATTCATTATGTGCAGACCCTAGGCCAGACTGAGCCAGAAAACAAAACAAACAACAAAAAAACTGAGAGAAGCCCTGTTCTCAAGAACACAGATTTCCTGGGAGGATAATAAAATATCCACACGTAGACAAGTAGTATAAAGTTTGTTTCTACCAGACCTTTGGTTTCATTGTTATAGGGAACTTTAAGTAATAATATTCCCTCTCTCATTGCAGGTTAAAATTTGCCCTGCATCTTTTAATTTGCGACAGTTGCCAAGAGGAACTGAGCAGGTAAGTTAAGTCATTCAACAACCATACATTCTTGCTTGTTTTCCCAGTTAGAAGACTAACTTGTTGAGTGCTGGAACCATGTTTTTTACTCTGTTTATATTGCCATGGATATAAAGAAAGTAAAAACCATGGTCTCTGTTCAAGGAGCTCCCATTCTAATTGGGGAAACAACATACAGAAAACTGTCATACAAGATATAGATAGATAGCTAGATAAATATAGATAGATATAGATATAGACAGATATAGATATAGATAATAAAGGTGGAAGATAATATTAAAGGGAAAGTACTGGGGGTGGGTGGCTTCTGGTGAAGGTGGAATTTGAGCTAAGTCATGAAGGAAGGCAGAGAACGCAGGAGACACAAAGGTGAGGAGGAGGCAGGGCTTTCCAGGCATGGGGGAGAACCAGTGCAAATACATAGAGTTAGGAGATGGAGGATCCTTGGTCAATTAAATTGTCTTTCTGGCTTCTCAGTCTCTTATGTGTTTGGTTAGTGTGACTAAAGTTTTAGAAGCACTGGGTGAAGTGACAAGTCTGTGTTTCTGAGCATGCAAAGATGAAGAGCATATCCTGTATCCATGGAGATTGGACTAAAGTACAATTGCCCTTGTGAGGCCCAGCCTCTGTAGCCATCCAATCTCTCATTTGCTTTAATCCCATCTAACTGTCAGGACTAGAATTCTGCCTTTCATTTGATTTTTCGAGGTAAATAAAATGTATCTCCAGAGAGATAAGCTCAGTGGATCCCTGGAAAAGAAGCAATACCCTTGCCCTTCAATGTGAGCAGCCTCTTTGGATGAAGGTAGTGGGAGTCTCATTTCTGCAGCTCTTTTGACAGCTAAGAAGTTAAATGCTAACAAGTATTGTATCAAGAACCATGCCAAGAGTGAGGCCATTTTGGCATTTATTCAACCACACTCCCCTAGGGGCATAATGAGGGAGCCCCACATTCCACAGTCTCCATTGCCAACATTGTTGTTCTGTGATCTGTCTGGGGAAGAGGTGGGAAGGTAAATCACAAGGAAGTGATGAATCACACAGGCACAAAAAGGTTTCCTAAGTGCTGAGAACACCCCACTCAAAGCCCTAAAATTCCAAACCGCCCATTAATCTGTGCGATGGAAATGCTTATCAGTTGAAATAAAATAATAAAATAAAACAATTTTGAAGGTAAGGGTTGGTCTTATTAGGAATGCCATGTTCTCAGAGCATCCTAGAGCTCAGAAGGAAGAACTTCTAAAGATGGGGGATTACCTCAAGCCAAACCCCAGTTATATAACTACCAAAAGCCCAGACATGGGGCTCCTCTCATTCAATTCTGATCTGTATTCTGTGCCACCATGCTACCAAGTCTGGCTAAAGTCTGGGGTCTAGACAATCCATGCTTCAAGTCATCTTCTCTGCCATCTCTAACAATGACCTAGTCACACACTTAATCTCATCATGATCCATATGGGTTCTACCTCTATAATTGCATAAGGTTCATTTAATTGACCATACTCTCCCACTGTTCCATCTCTTCCTATGCATTAAACCTTCAAATGCCATTTTTCTATACTCATCTCAGCTTCCAGTTACTATACCCCTTCTTGCTTTCCCACATTATCACCCGGACCCTGGCTTCTTTCTTTCCTGCAGAATCTTGACCTTAGAGTAATTAGCTCGACTTTATACTGTTCCCTACCATTGGATCCCTTGTCTCACTTATCTTTTTGCTACTTATGCCTTTCCAAACTGCTTCTCTGGAGTATTCTTAACAAATGCCCTCTCTGCTCCCACCAGCTGTGCTACTGAATGTCCAGGATGTCACAAAGGCATGCTAAGGGTGTCCACTACAAATTTATGTTATTTGCTCTCAACTGGGGCCTTATTGTTTCCATACATTCCTTTTACTTTTCACTGACTGACCCTATGTTGGGACCCATTCTGGATGTGCTAAACCTTTCTATCAGCCACCTACACAATCCTCTTTCTGTTTTATCTCAGCAGAATTATCCTCATATTTCACTGGAAAAATTAGTATACTAAAATTAGCATTCATATAGTGCTTTAATGTTTGTCAAACACTAGTTATCTGTTCTTCCCCGATTATATGCTTCATATTCCCTCAGTGTCACCCGTCACACTCGTTCTCTCTTCTTTTGCTCCATTGTCTGATAAAGAATTTGCCTCCTTCTCAGGGTTGACCAAGTTTAAACTATGTGTGGCTCAAAATCTAATCACCTTAAGTGGATACTTATTAGTTCCTCATTCATATCCAATTCAAACACTACTAAATCAATCAAGTTGGACCCATGGGTGTCTGCCAAATTCCATTATTTTACCACATTCCCCCCTTTGTTTCTTTGAGGAACACGGAGTGTTTCCTTGATGAAACAGTAAAAAATAACAGAATATAATACCCTATACTAACAAACAATATGTTAATAACAATATAGGAAAGGGATAAAGGGGAAATTTTGTCCAGAGGGGCAGTCCCTCATGAACCCTCGCTTTGACAATGTCTACAGAGGGAGGGCCTCTGCAAAGAATACATACTACAGATGGTGTATATAATAACAGAAGGAGAAAAACAAAACTGTTCATTTAAAGTCTTTGAAATCTTGTCTTCTAATGAGTTAACATTCTCACTGAGTAAAAAAATAAGTATTTAGTATGTGCCTTTGTACCAGGTGCTATGCTAAGCAACTTGATTTTATTGGCATAAGGGAACTTCTGATGATTCCTTTACCCCAGTGTTTGTATGGAAATTGCCTTCACTGATATAGATCCTCAACACCTCTTTAACTTAAAGTCTTAAAGAAGGCACTAAGAGGTGGATTTTCCATGGTCACAAAGTTGGTACATGTAAGAGGTAAGGGTTGAACCCAGATGTTGGATCTAAGACTTTGCTAAAGACCCAAACACTATCCCACACTATCTTTCTAAGAGATATAGGTAAACAAAGGAAAAGGAAAAGGAAAAGGAAAAGGAAAAGAGCACTACTTTAAAGGTGCTTACAACCTGCACTTAGAGTCAAGAGACTCAAATTCAGCCTATGACACTGTGCAACTGGGGGCATCAGTTCTGCTATAATGTGACATGTTGGTTCCTAAAAATCGCACATTATGCAAAATAGGCAATAAAAAAATGGGTATAGGAGCATAATACTCAAATATCTCATCAGTGACACATAAAAAAAGATAAGAACCTAATTAAAAACAATAGCAGAGTTACATACATGTCAAATTGGTTAATAAATACATAAATATTATAATAAGTAGTGGCAGCATCAGCAGCAGTGAGTGAAGCTTGGTCTTCACTCATGGAGAGTGGCTAATGGTGTTTTGTTGTTGTTATTGTTTAGACCGAAAAGTCCACAAATGTGAAAGAATAGAAAAACAAACTTGGAGGATAATACATATTATGAAAAGAGTTGACTGATAGACATCTGAGGTGAATGTGTGTATGTATTTTTGTGTCTCTGCACAGCTCACTTCATCTGGGTGAGGTAAGCAAGAATTCATATTATGCTCAAATTGTTCCCTAAAACATCAATCATGTTGGAACAAATGAACATTTTCAAAACAAATGTTATAAAAACACCTGATGGCAATTTATTTTTTTCCTCATTCTATGAAATGTAAATAACAATATTCACAAAAGGATTATTATGAAGAAAGCGTTTTGTGAACTTTCAAGTCTTTGTAGAAATGTGACAGATTTGACTTTAATCTTTTAACAGGCAAATTCAAGTCATGAACATTACTACTCAAAAATATCATTCTTTCTTGTAAAGAATGCTGAAAGCAATGAGCCTTGGCTCATTGGAAAAGGAAACACGAATCCTGTAGAGAAGGAGTAGATAGGGTGAAATCCAAAAAACTCAAGACATTTTTTTTTAATTGAGATGATCTAGTCTAATTTCTTAGTATTGAGGCTTGGGTAAGTGTCTTGCCCTAGGTCGTATGCTCAGGCAGGCTTTCTGATTCTGAATCCAGTGCCTTTTCGAATCTTCTACTCTACTATTCTATTTCATTCACATGAGTTAGCAAACACTTCCCCATGATTAAAGAGAAGTGGCATGACTAATTTATGTGAGCTTCAAAGACTATGATGGAATTTTAAAATATAATTCATTTTATAGTAATTTATTTTAGGCGGTTATCCAGGGTTTTAAATTTATTTTATGAATAAAATGCAAACCCACCAAATCTTGACTTTTTCTCATACCTTTTTCATGATGTTGTTTTTTTGTTTTTTTGGGGTTTTTTTTAGTGAGGAAATTGGGGTTAAGTGACTTGCCCAGGGTCACACAGCTAGTTAAGTATTAAGTGTCTGAGACTGGATTTGAACTCAGGTACTCCTGACTCCAGGGCCAGTGCTCTATCCACTGCACCACCTAGCTGCCCCCATGATGTTTTAAAAAAACAATTGGATTTCAATACCTAGATTCCCAGATTAGGGAAACAGAAATAGAAATTTCTGATTTCTCTTCTAGTGAAGCACTTCTTTATATAGAAGACTTCTTTACATAGCTCCAATAGTTAATTCCTTTCAATATTGAGAAGTTGATTAACTTTGTGTGATCAATTTCATCTTCAGTTTTTTTTTGCTGAGGCTTCTAATTAACAACAGTGGGTTTTGCCAATGTGATCAAACCATCTCAAGTACAATGACTCCCCACTGGTTTTTTGTATCTCTAGAGGATAGAAATATTTTCACATTTCAGATAGGATCAATTTCTTTCTTTCTTTTCCTTCCTTCTTTCTTTCTTTCTTCCCCTTTTTTCATCCACTTATTTATTTATTCACTCATTCACTCATTCATTCCTCTGTCTATTTGTTTGTTCATTTGTTTATTTATTCATTCATGGATGCATTCATTCATTTATTTGTTTGTTTATTGATCTTAGGATCAATTTCAAGTCCAGTGAAAAAGCACTATAAATCTCCACCATCCAGCTCCCTTTCTACAAAGACTAGATGAAATGTTTGTTTTAGGTTGAGTACTCTAAGTTTTGCAGAAGTTTAATGCAAAACAACTGATAAGATATCTTTGGGTTAGGTATTCACTACTCATTACAAGTATAATGCTTATGAATTTAGTATCTGATCAAGTCTATAATAAAAGCCTGCAGAGCCCTAAACTATTGTTACTTTTTCCATCTCAGATGTGTGTATAGATGGATCCCTCCTTTATAAGCTCTGCCTGAGGGCAGACAAATATAAGGGGCCCTCCTTAGTCTGAGTAAATAACTAGTACTTTGGTAGGCTGGACTAACCCTTTCTGGGCAACAAATAATGAGGCCTTCCTAAATCCCAATCATTTGTCAAATCTTTTGATTCTGCTTTTACAATTTGTCTCCCATCTGATCCCTTTTCATTCACAAAGCCCTCACCACATCTTGCCCAAACTAGTCTTAAAATTTTATTCCTGGTTTCCACTCTGTCACCTCTCTTATCCATCCACCCTCCACATAGGTGACAAAATAATCTTCTTAAAGTGTAAATTCTAACCATATCACCTCTTTCCTCTGAAACCTTCAGGGGCTGCCTATTGTTTTTAAAATAAAATATAAACTCTTCTGTTTGGCATCTGAAGCCCTTCATAATGAATCTAGCCTACCTTACCTGAGAAAGCTCAGTTAGGGTCAGATAATGGAGGGCCTTGAAAGCTAGGTTAAAGCAGTACAAACATGGAAAGGACAGATAGAAGAAGATAAATAATGCATTGCCTTAATCCCAACACAGGAAGGTTCAGAATACCCAAATCCCATGCAGGGAAAGGCAGCAATTTCACTTATCAGGGAAAAAATCCCCTGAGGGTAATGGAATTCAATGCAGGGACCCTAGTCACAGCCTTGGTGTCAGGGAGAAAGATGACCAATGCCATAGATCCTCTAGATTCCTGATTCAGCCCTCATTTTCTACTTTCCTAAATCAAAAAAACTTAGAAAATATATTAGTTTGCTGAATCATTAGTCACAGACCTGACAAAGGGCTCATGCTTCTAAAGAGAAAATCGTTTGTTGGGAGAAACATTACCACTGGAGCAAATATAAAATGAAGCAGATAGAGAGAAAATAAAGCTAAGCAAACTTTATCAATGGGAGATACCTAGTGGAGGGGCAGTCACTGAGGATGGACACACACAGGGTAATCTGCTTGGATCTTGGATGGAGTTATGAACTCAACATGGGTGTCTTGTGGGTTTCTTATCAGGGTCAAAGAGAACTAGGCAGGAGGATGGGGCAAGAAGCTGAGGGGATGGTCAAGGTTCAGTCCTGGTGCTGCTCCACTCATAGCAAGTTGATACCTATTTGCAGGGAAAAGGGTCTTCAAGCCCCTGCAGGTATTAGTTGGATAGGGTGACTCAGGGATTTTTTTTGAGCTTCCCTCGCTAAGTGTATCTATCCTTTACATATATAAATAGAAGCAGGGTAGTGGCGCTATAGCTCCTTGAGTTAGTCTTATCCAACCTGCAGGTGAAATTGTTCAGGTTACCAGAAAACAGGAAATAACCCAAGTGGTTGGACTAGTGGAGTAACTTTTCCTTCCGTGGCTGAGACTCAGACTATTTATAATAATTTACCATCTGGGAAAAGTAGTTAATCAGCTAATTAGCAACATAAGAGACAGTGATGAGATAAGCTTTGGTGAGTGATAAGAGCCCAAAATAGGAAGCCCTAACATTTTGGAGTACCTACCAAACCTTCTCTACCTTCCATTCTACTCCCTCTCCAATTCTTTTTCTCCCAGTCTCTCCTTCCTCCAGCAGATTCATTTTCTCTTTCCCTCTTTCACTGGCTTTCTTCACTGGCCCAGTGATTATGATTCATTTCTCTCTCTCTCTCTCTCTCTCTCTCTCTCTCTTTTTTTGATGAGGCAATTGGGGTTAAATGACTTGCCCAGGGTCACACAGCTATTAAGTGTCAAGTATCTGAGTCCAGATTTGAACTCAGGTCCTCCTGAATCCAGGGCCAGTGCTCTACCCACTGCACCACCTAGCTGCCCCTCATTTCTCTTTGACAAGAGGAAAGGCATCTGTAGCTTATACTTTGGTGAGGAAAGAAAATGGGAGGCTTAAATAAAACCATCTGGATGGGAAATGGAACACAAGAATTTGAATTAGCTCAAAGCCAGGGCAACTGGTTACAGTAGAGACAACAGTTCCTCAAATAGTGGGTGGGCTAAAAGCCATACTACCTGGGATCATTGGCCATGATGATGATAATGATGATGACTATGATAGAACTTGAGAAACTGAGTCAGTCAGTCAACTAGAATTTATTAAACAAGCACCCATAATCTGTCAGGTACTGTGCTAAGTGTTGAGGATGCAAAGAAAGGGGAGGGGAGTGGGAAGTCCTAAGGCACTAAGATTAGGAAGGATTGGGAAAGGCCCCTTGCAGAAAGTGGAACTTTAGGGTCAAACCAGTTAAAATGGATTCAATTCTGTCAATGTGGTTTGAACCTTAACCCTAATTCTAATCCTAAAATTCTAAGTACATAAATGCCTATGCCTCTAAGTACCTAATTGCCTAAGTGTCCATATCCCTAAATACTTATCTACCTAAATACCTAGATATCTAATTAACTGATTACCAAAGTGCCTAATTGAGTACCTAAGTACCAAATTACCAAATTACTTGTGGCTGAAGTAACAAAGTACTTAATTTCTCAACTGGCTAAATACCAAAGCACAGGTGTCCCTAATAACTTAAGTACCTAATTACCTAATTTATGCTTAAGTACTTGAGTTTAATCCAATTTAAATGGGTTCAAACCAGTTAAATCCAGTTTAAAACTGTTCAAACCATTCCAATTTGGTTTGAACCAATTCAATCTGGTCTAAATGAATTTAAACTGTTTCAATCCAATTCAGGCTGCTTTAAAACAGTTCAACTCAAGTCAAAATGGGTAAAAAACTATTTAATCCAGTTCAATCTGATTCTGGATTGAACCCTAACCCTAATTAAAATTATATAAGTGCCTAAGTACCTAATTACCTAAATACCTATGTCCACTTAAGTGACTCTGTTTCTAAATACCTCTGTGTCTAATTATCTAGGTGTCTAAGTATCCTAAGTAAATTAATTAGTTATTACCCTATTACAAAAGCACACATGTCCACTTAAACACATGTCCACTTATATATGGAAGTACCTAAGTCCCTGAGTACATATGTCCTTAAATTATTTTTCATCCTTGTTTTCAAATAGGATCAGTGACATCATGAGGTGATCTAGTGAAGTCTTGACTTTTGTGTGAATTGGATTGGAGTCAGGCAGAGTTGTACAAAGTCTTCAGCCTCACTCTCCCAGAGTCATCTAAGTCCATCGGCAGGACAAAAGTCAGGACAACCGGCAATAGCCCAGGATGCAGTAGATGACTGTTTTCTTCAATGTCTGACCAAGCTCTAATCACTCCACAGCACCTGCTCTGAGGCCTTTGGAACAAATAAGTATTCATATGCTTCAGGTAGACATCCCCTTAATTCACTGATGGGTTTGAGCCTGTCAGTTATCCTCAACCTGGTTTAGCCTGCCTGCCAAGACAGTTTTACTGGGGTGTGGCTGCTGCTAATACTATAGCTTCTTGGAACCACAGATGAGAGCTGGATGAAAAGTGGTTAAGTAGCACTGAAAAGGACTAGGCAAGCCCTCATGCCCCATATATCCCAAGTACCTAAGTAACTAAATACTAATTACTTAACTAATTACTGAAGTACCTAAGTATCTAAGAGTGAAGTCAGGGAAGGTAAGAAATAAATGAGAAGTAAGAACATTCCAGGCACGGGGAACAACAGACAGTGAAAATGTCCACAGCCTGAAGATGGAATGGCCTGTGGGTGAGGACAAGGTGACTGGATCTCACAGTACACAAGAGAAGAGTAGAATGTAAGAAGACTGGAAAGGTAGAAAGGGGCAAGATTGTGAAGGGCTTTAAAAGCCAAGCAGAAGATTTTATATTTAATCCTGGAGGTAATAGGAAGCCACTGGATTTTACTGAATTGGGATCACCTAGACATGTGGCCAATGGAAGAGAAGATTAAAGTGAGACATAATTCCTGTATTCAAGTACGTGAAAGGCCTTTATGTTTACAAAAGAATAGACTTCAGCTTGACCCTTGAAAGAAGAATTTGAAACAACAAATAGAAGTTATAGAGAGACATATTAAAATGGATAAAAACATTCATATAATTTCTTATAATCTTTGATTCTTGATACAATAGATGTGCCCATGTCTGTCTTTGTTCCCTTTCTCCTTCCTTGACCAAAATACTAATATTTCATTAATTTAGTATATTCTTGGTATTATTAATATATTCCAATACAACAAATATTATTTCCTAATACTAATGTATTCAAGGTGACTGAAGATACAAAGACAAAAAAGCTCCCTGCCCTTAAGAAGGTGACATTCTGCTGGATTGGGGAGGGGAGCAAGGCAGATATAACATATTGCATAGTGTCTGACCCATTGTAGGCACTTAATAAATGCTTTTTGATTGAATTACAGGGTGTCCCAAAAGTTTCAGTGTAGTTTTAAGCTTTTATGACTTCGAGAAGACATTGAATAATAAAATGTAATTTCAGGAATGAGTTGGTCAACAGATATTTATGAAGTTTATAATGTCAGACACTGTGCTGAGTGGTAGGAATTCAAATACAACCAGGAAAAAAAGATAGCTCTTGTTCTTAAGGAGTTTACATTCTTAATGGGGGAAGACAACACATAAGAGGCTGGAAAGGTCGGTTATGAAGGTACTTGGCCTGATAGCATGGTAAAGAAAGTCCAGAGTGCCACATGGATAGGGCACTAGGGAGTAAGTAGCAAATGAGCTGAGTCTTGAAGAAAGCTAAGGCTTCTAAGAGGCAGAGGTCAGGAATGAATGCATTCAAGGCATGAGGGGACTGCCTGTGTATTCAAAGGCATTGATATGGAATGTTCAGTTTGGAGAAAGGCTACAAGGTTATTGGAACATAGAGTGTGTGAATGGGAGTGATAGACAATAAATTTGGCAACTTAGGTGAAAGTTAGATTGTGGACTTTCCTGCATGCAGATATTATTCAGGACATGTATGACTGGAAAAGGAGATGTGCTGATCAAGTTGAAAGAGCAAAGTATGACAAAGTCAGGTTTAACACTATACTGGTAGAGATAAACAGGTCTAGTGTTGAACTGGTAGACTCAGAATGTTAAAATATCATGAGAAAGCCCATTAACTTGTTGAGTAGTTTTTTGCATGGGAGAATGTATAAAACTGGGTGCAATGTGTAATTTAAGTATATTTTAAAAATATTTGTTATACTTAATACAAATTTATATTATTTTATTAGAATGAAAATGAATCAAATTCATCTTTTTCTATCTCGTAATTTCAAAAATCAACCACCAAACTAAAATAAGTTTCTTTTACTTCCTTTTTTTTTTTTTATTGTTGTTGTTGGTCAGTTAGGTCAATTCATATAAAAGAAATCTTTCCCCTTATTCCTCTAAACCAGGGGTTCTTAACCTGAGGTCAGACAGATTTCAGGAGGTCCATGAACTTGGATGGGAAAAAAATATTTTCACCAACCTCTGGATAAAATTTAGCATTTCCTTCAATCAATTAAACAATACAATACAACAATACAATGCAGAGCAATGAGGGTTAAATGACTTGCACAGGGTCACACAGCTTGTAAATGTCAAGTGTCTGAGCCCAGATTTGAACTCAGGTCCTCCTGAATGCAGGGCTAGTGCTCTATCCATTTTGCCACAAACACAGTATTATTAAAAGGAACTCATAAAATTTGACTGTCTCCCAAAGGGATATACGACACCTAAAAATCTCGCGATACTATTATAAGCAAATGGAAAAAATGAAATGCTTTTGATGCTTAATTTAGGATGATTCAACTGCGTGTGACATTCATATTAACAGATAGGAGATTATTGTTATAATTCGTCATGTGATGATAAAGACTGGAAGTTCTAGGGATAGTGAAAATAGCAAAGAAAAGACAGTAAGAACATTAAAGAAAAAAGAATGGACAGGACTTGTTAGTTGATGGCTGATTTCCTGTAAGTTGGGGGGATGATGGAATAGGGAAAGAAACCAATAAAAACGGTTTTGAGTAGGGGCAGCTAGGTAGAGCAGTGGATAAAGCACCGGCCCTGGATTCAGAAGGACCTGAGTTCAAATCGGACCTCAGGCACTTGACACTAACTCTGTGACCCTGAGCAAGTCACTTGACCCTCATTGCCATGCCCCACCCCCCACCAAAAAAATGGTTTTGAGTTTGTGTGATGGGGAGAGTGAGAGTACGGTTGACAAAAACAGGGAAGTCAGATAAAGCACAGGCCCTGGATTCAGAAGGACCTGAGTTCAAATCTGACCTCAGACACTTGACACTTACTAGCTGTGTGACCCTGGGCAAGTCACTTAACCCTCATTGCCCCACAAAAAACCAAAAACCAAAAAACAGGGAAGTCATAAGGGGTGCTGGTATTTGAGGATTCTGTTTTAGATACGGTGATAGTAGAAAATCCAAGTAGAAATATCCAACAGAGAGCTGAGGACATAGGACAGAAGTTGAGAAGAAGGTCAGAGATGAAATTACAGATGCAGCAGTCATATAAATGGAGATGTAAACACCCTACTTCAGAGAACAAGGAGGGAATGTAGTGAATCATAAATCCCTAGATTTATCAGAGCATTACACCTAAAACTCATTACTATTGAATTTTGCTTAATATTCCTGCAGATTTTCATTCTCTCTCCCTCCCTCTCTTTCTCTTTATCTCTCCCTTTTTCCTTCTCCTTCTCTCTCCCTCTCTCCCCTTCTTCTTTCTTTCTTCCTCTCCCTTTCTCTCTCTCTCTCTCTCTCTCTCTTTCTCATGCACACACACACACACACACACACACACACACACACACACGACACACGCACACTGTACCTATTCTTCAATGTGTAATAATATTTAAGTGTCTTCCTGCATTTTACATATATGGGCTCCATGCTATTTGATTTGATTTCCCTTTAAAAAGTTTAGGCTTAGAAGGGTAATATTTCAGAGGACTAGGGAACAATGCCCATAATCCAGAAAATTTACTAGTAGGTGGTGTCTGAGGTATACTCTCAAGGTTCAAACAACTAGGACTCTTGATAGGGTTATTACTATTACTATTAGTAATAGCTAGGTTTTATAGAGAAATTAATGCTTTGCGAAGCACTTTACACCTTTTATCTCATTTGATCCCCACAACAACCCTGTGAAGTAGGTGTTACTATCCTCATTTTGTTGTGCAGTTTCACTCATGTTGGATTCTTTGTGACTCCATTTGGATTTTTTTTTTTTTGGCAAAGATACTGGAGTGTTTTGCTATTTCTTTCTCCAGCTCATTTTATACATGAGGAAACTGAGGCAAACGAGGTTAAGTGACTTACCCAGGGTCACCTAGCTTGTAAGTGTTTAAGGCATTATTTGAACTCAGGTCTTCCTGACTTCAGGGCCCCCATACTCTATCCATTGGACTACTTAGCTCACCTATCTCCATTTTATAAATAAGCGGACTGAGGCTGAGAAGAAATGTGACTTACCTAGGGTCTCAAAGCTATTAAATGTTTGAAGAAAGATTAGAAGTGTGGTCTTCCTGATTCCTACTCTAGCATTCAAGTCGCTCTGCTACCTAGCTGTTTCATGGAAAACATAGCATCCTTCTCTACGCAACTTGTAAGCTAAACATTGTTGTTACTTTAAGAAAAAGCAGCCCCTCTTTTGAATTTCTCTTGCTTGTACTCTTGTTATGGCTCAGAAGAAAAAGACAATGAAAAATCATGGGCAGTTCAATATTACTGGTCTTTTTGGAGACAATAATGATGACCGTAAGCATCAACACTTCCAAGTTTTATTGCTATTTGATCAATTTATTTTAAGCCTTTCTTTTGCATCGTCCCCTCAGTTCCCTCCACCCCTACCATATGTGCATGTATTTGGAAATTGAAATAGAATACATAAAATTAAATTGCATTGGCTATAGACAGCCAACTTTGTTTTAAAAGGACCATTCTCTTCTTAGAATAAAATATGTTAAAATATTAAAAAGAAACTTTTAAACAGAATTAAAAGGCATTTTCTTTCTTTCTTTCTTTTTTTTTTTGTGGGGCAATGAGGGTTAAGTGACTTGCCAAGGGTCACACAGCTAGTAAGTGTCAAGTGTCTGAGGCCGGATTTGAACTCAGGTATTCCTGAATCCAGGGCCGGTGCTTTATCCACTGTGCCACCTAGCTGCCCCAAAAGGCATTTTCTTAAATCTAGTAATGCACATTATTTTAAAACCATTAGATATTCTTAAGTGATGTGTTTCTCCACAATGTATTACTTTTCACAAAAAATGCCTTTTTAGGTTATTCAATTCTAAAAAGAGCCATCCTTGAATTTAGGTAGTCACAAGGGGTGGTAGTGAGCACAAGTATATAATTTTATTTTAGGGTCTCCTACTTCATTTAAAATGAAAATACACTGATTTTCTTCAAGCTTGAAAGGCAGTGTGAGATGGTGGATAGAGAGCCAGCTTTTGAACAAGGACAACCTGTATTCAAGTCCTGTTTTTGACACATACAGACTGTGTGACCCTGGGGAAGTAATTTAACATCTTAGTAGTCTATGCAACTCTCTAAGACTATATGGCACCTGTCTGTATTAGTAAATCACAGTCCCTATTACTTATCCAAATTTGACCACAGATTTTTACCTTTTTTATTTTGAAAAGTTGACTTCTTAATAAACCTAACATGAAAAGGAAACAATACTCTCTGAATAAAGTTTAAAGCAAATGCTGAGTTATTATTAATCATTCTCTTCTCTCTCTCTCTCTCTCTCTCTCTCTCTCTCTCTCTCTCTCTCTCTCCTCTCTTTCTCTCTCCCCCAGCCCTCAATTATGATCACTCCTGGTCCTTTTCTTCCCTTTTTCTGTTCTCAGTTTCAAACTGTGAGCTGTGGATAATTTAGTGTGTGCCTTCCTGGTCCCCAATTGTCCCCAACTCTTGAGACTTCAGAGGGGCTTAAAGGTCAGACCTCCAACAGCTTTTCTCCCCAAGGCAAACGCTCTGGCCACTCTCTTCTCCTTGTTAACCTGAGGAAAAGATTGGCAGGGGAGAAGAAATAAACGCCCTGCCTCCTTGTCTCTTTGGGGCTCCCTATACTGTCATCCATGTCCCACTTCTTTCTTCACTGATTGTTTAAAAAAACCAATAACCCCCAAACCAAACCAAAATACCTTTCTATATGGAAAGTTTATAAACCCTGTGTCTTTCTGTCTATCTGCTTGTCTATCTCTAGCTTTATCTCTGTTTCTCCATCTCTGTCACACTTCCTATCAGAGGAAGAGATTTTCCTTTGGAATTTCTCTTTAAGTAGATAGGGTAGAACAAGATCCTCCTGTTTGTTCTCTTTCACACACTTTCTAGTTACTTATTTAACATCCTTGCCTGGCAGGTTCCATCAGGAATGACTTTGGATACAGAGTTTAATTACAGAATCCATCCAGACTAGCACAAGCAGAAAATAACTGGGTTTACCTGCATTTGTTTTCCTTATTCCCCACCCTCCTTATTAAAAAAAAGCATTAATCATTTAATATCGCCTGGTATCAGGTTACATAGTATATAAAATGAAACTGTTTATGTATAGTCCTTATTCTCTACTTAGAAATCACATTATGAAGACAAAATCATACATGATGCAGAGACATAGAGGCAGCAGAATCCAAAATATTAATTCTAAAATAAGTATGAATACTGCCATTTTTCATAAGGCTTCTATTTCACTGACTTTAGGCTTTATTGAGGAAGGAAACAGGTGGAGATGGAAAGAACACCAAGTTGATATATGATGGGAGGATAACATATATTTATATTATCACCCTTTGCCACATGTTGCTTTCTTCTAGATACAACATTAAGAATGATTGATTAGTTCTTACCATCATCTTTGTCAGGGATAATCGTAATCTGAGCCCCTGGGAACTCTGAACCAATTCTTCCGCCCATGGGCATGCTCAGCA
This sequence comes from Dromiciops gliroides, assembly GCF_019393635.1. Lineage (NCBI taxonomy): Eukaryota > Metazoa > Chordata > Mammalia > Microbiotheria > Microbiotheriidae > Dromiciops > Dromiciops gliroides. Next base: position 575,912,742 of record NC_057863.1, read on the forward strand.
GAACGTGAAATGTTTCAGCCTCTTCATACAGAGAGTCATCAATAATAACAATCCGGCACATTTTCTCCCGTTCGTCTTTGTCAAATCGAAGAACACTGGTATGATCCTCAGGCCTGGATATGTAATCAGAATAGGAGAGCACAGATGTTGGGACAGTCCCTGTTGCAGTTCCTAGGAGGAAAGAATGGTCAAAAAGTTTTATGAGGAAAAAAAATCTCAAAGCTGCCTTCAAAGACACTAATTTTCCTACCTAGGATTTTACTTTGTTATTCTTAAAGTATTATCATTATGATCAATTCCTTCTTCCCCTTTCCTGCTACATTAGTTATTATTTACAGCTCTAAGGATTTTAATCTGAATCCAAGTCATTTAAAAATAAGTACTATGGTTTTCCATTTTTCCTCCTCCCAAGTTCCAAATCAAAGGTACAACTTAAAGCTTCCCCTTATAAATTATAAAAGCATGCTCAGAGATTAATAACATATTATGGATGCCTGTTTTCACCTAAGTGCAGCCTTTAAAAAGCTTTACAGAAGCTTTTTATGGTCCTGGTAAACAGAAATATTTCATTCCTAGTAAGGGTCTTCAGATTGTAATTTAAATTAAGATATAATTATGCACAAAACATATACAAAATCAATTTAGTTAGAACCATTTTTTGGTTAGAATTTATTTGACATAAAAAGAGAAGGAAAATTTTTACATAGATATATGTTAAAGATTATATACACAGGTACATTACTCATCCATAAGCAACTTATTTTAAAGATGCTTTAACTAAAATTTAATATCCAAGCATCTAAACTGTCATTCTTTGTTCCATTATGTGTATACAAATAACCTAATTGACTTTTTATCCTCCAGAAAGAGGATGTTATTTATTTCCAAGGAAAAGATTTATTTCTAAGAGATCAGGAAAGATGTTGGGTTAAGAAATGAAGACTACTCCAGGGTGTTTTAGGAATTTATCCTTAGGCTAGCCCCCAAAGATTTTCCAAGGAATACCCCATAGGGTTATAGGCAGTGAGTAGCACCCAGCTGGTTTAAGGGGAAGTTCATATAAATTCCAATAATCTTTAGTTGTTTGTATGATGGCCAATAAGCGGCTAGCTAGTCTCAAAATCTTGCTTCAGTGTAGTGGAACAAACTTTTTCCTCTGGCTGCTCTGACTTTACTGCAATGATTCATCCTGCTTAGATATCCTGCTGGGTGAACTGGTTTATTTCTTCTACTGAGAGATCAAAACAGCCCAAGAATGCTAGAGAAAATCAGTCCCTGTCAATGGATGATGGATTAGAACCTATGGAAAAGTCAACTACAAATCCAGTAAGATTGTGTCCTGAGTTTAAGCTCTAATAAGCTAAACTGGAAAACCCATAAATACCTCAGCAAGATATTGTATCTGCCTTTAAGAAACAAAATGTTGGTCATGTGTAGTTAAAACTATAAAATTTCAGGTGTTCTCTTTTCCACTAGGCATTTTGCCTTTTTAAGTCACTTTGTAAGTGTAAGAACACCCCAATCCCCCAACTATCCAGGTGCTACAAATTGCAAATATTTATATAACTCTTTCAGGTTTGCTAAGCACTCTATATGTAGGTATGTATGTGCATTGTGTGCATGTATGTAGTATATATGTATGGATATAGTCATATACTGATACATACATGTATATATGTATATATATATAATTAGATTCATATAACAATAATCTGAGGAGTAAGCATTATTTCTATAATATTACAAAATTTATAAAATGGTAAACTGAGACCCAGAATAGTTAAATGATTTGTCAGGTTTTAAGTATAGGATATAATAATTGTTTTTGTTGTTCAGTCGTTTCAGTCATATCTGAACCTCATTTCAGGTTTTCTTGGCAAAGATACTGGAGTGATTTATCATTTCCTTCTCCAGCTCATTTTACAGAGGAGTAACTGAGGCAAAAATAGTTAAGTGACTTGCCCAGCATCACACAGCTAGCCTGAGACTGAATTTGAACTCAGGTCTTACTGATTCCAGGTCCACCACTCTAAGCCATTGTGACACTTAGCTATATAATAATAACAAACATTTATGTAGTGCTTACTATGTTCCAAGCATGGAGCTAAGTGCTTTATAATTATTATCTCATTTGATCTTCACAATAATCCTGAGAGGTAAGTGCTATTATTATCTCCATTTTACAGATTAGAATCACATAGCTAGTAAGTGTCTGAGGCTGGATTTGAACTCAGGTCTTCCTGATTCCAGCACTCTATCTCCTGCACCAGTTATCCTGACTCCTGACTTCCTTACCACTACATTAGTGGTATAAAACTCAATTATTGACTTAGGAAACCACAAATTAACATGAACTATGTTGTATTATATTTCATGTATTTTGTTAAATATTTCCCATTACATTTTAATCTGGTTTGGCTGTACTCAGGAGTGTTGTGAGATACATGTGGTCCAAGGGCAGTATGAATGATATCTCTGCACTAAAGGACACTGTCAATAATTCATCATGTAGAGCCTTCAAATCCTTTTATTTCAGAGTATTTATTTGTTCCTGAGACATTTAAGCTTGTTTGGAAAAGTAAACTTATTTATTCAGCCATCCTAGATCCTTGGTAGAGAATGTCTCAGAAGCTTCAGTACCAATTAGTAGTTGAAGGGAAGGTAGCTTCCTCAAGAGGGTTTCCTTATCTTCGGTCATCATTTGTGCTTAATCTAACTTGTACTACCTTGTTGAGTGTAGCAGATCACCATCAATTCCTGGCTCACATCTCCACTTCTCTTGATGGGGATGAACAATTCACCAACGTCTTCTTCAATGGTGTAGACGGACTGAGGAATAAAGACAGTTGATTCTGCAGAGATAACATAGAATAAACAGTCATTACTGTACTTCCTAAGATCATCACCTGTGAAACAATTATATACATATTCAAGTTTTCTCCAGTGTTTGTTTTTTGTTGTAGTTTCCTTCATAATCTACTACAGAACGATGGTGGGGGGACGGGGAAAGTGTGGGGCAAAGAAAACAAATATCTAAAACATACAAACTTGGGGCCAATGCATCATCTCCTTGGGAACTTTAAAAAAGGGGGGATTTCTTTCATCTTCTCTGTAATCTCTTTTTCTCGCTTAAGTAAGGGCTTCTGGCATACCTTCCATGAAAACTAGTTTTGGTCTCTTGGCAGAGAATGAAACTTCAGCAAATTAATTTAATCTCTTTCATTTTGGATGTTGCATGCTTAGAGGGATAATCATGTAATGTACATTTTTTTTGAAAGCAGAAATTCCTTTGGAATTCAGGACTCTATTCATCAGATATAAAGAAGTGTTTATTTGGACTCTTTCCCTAACAGAGTAACTGTGATATATACAAATGTACTCACGCAAGTATAAACTTCTCATTTTTTATGGTAGAGGAAGGCTATAACACAAAAAGGGTAATAACAAAAAATTTCCAAGCAGATAATTTCAACAATTTTCTAAGACATTTATTATAGTACTGTATTAAATGGCTGCTGACACAATTACTTCAGAACTTGTTACATAAAGGCTAGAATAATTACTGAAAACAACTCATCATATTCTCTTTGAAGTACTGTACCGCGTGGCTGTCTTTGCCAGTGATCAAAGAATACTAGAAATATTGTAGGCAAAAAAATAATACTTGATAGGAAATTTCACCATACTGATTTGATAACATCTGTGGCTTTAAGATTTCACAAAGATAATTTTTAAAACCTCCAGTTTTATTATCTCAATTGGTTTTTCAAAAGTTGTTTTTATCCAGTTGATTTATCCCATATTATTCTTAGTTTAAAAATATAATACTATGAAATAGAATTCAGCTTTGAATTAACTACACTTTTACAAATTAGAATTTCATTATTTCTAATTCCTTTTAACCAAAAATATACCCACAGTGTTCAAGACAGAGATTTTCATCAAACTTTGCAACAAAGAAAGCAAAACATATCACACAAAGTTGATTTGTGTAATATTTTAGTTGCATTGTTTTCTTTGAGATGAATATAGGGCAAGTCATTCCATCATCGAAAGAAATTTGATACTTGCCCAATAGATTTCTTTTACTCTACCCTGCATGAAACTTGCGAGTCATAGTTTATATAGAAAAATCCACTTGTTGGGTGGTATTTATTATAATAAATACTCATTCAGCTCATCTGTACTACTCAGGGACTTATTTATAAAATTTACTTGAAAAATTCCACGTGTTGGATTTTAATTATTAAAGCCCCATGAGGTTTCAGTCTTGAATGTCACTTTCTTACCCTGTACCACTTAAGTCTGTAGAGTAAGGCAGGGCAGCACTCCTTCCATTTGTCAGTAGACTTGAATTATGAAAAGAGAGAAAAGTAGGGTGATCTTGGTGGGGGGCCTTCAGCTCTGGAATTCACTCCTCCACTTGGTTTGACAAAGCCTGGGCTTGCTGACCTTGAGGGCACAGTACCAGGCTTATCTATTCCCTTGTTCTTTTTTGTCTATGGGAAAAGTGACTTTGATATGTAAAGGGAGAAAGTGCTGGGCGAGGGGGTGCAGAGGAGGAGAGGTTGAAGTGTTGGAATTTTTTGTTAGATTTTTCCTTACTTCACTTTATCATGAGAGATGATAATTTCATATGTGCCGCCTGCATCAAGCGGGAATAGCATTTTGGACTCATTCAGTTTGGGTATAAAATTGTTTTTTATAGGAGCATGATCAATTTATCTTAAAGTAGCAATGTTTTGAGAGTCAAAGAGTGAAAGCAGGAGGGAAAAATTGAGGCCATTGAAATCAGATTAAAAAGCATTGTGAAGGTAAACTTCAATTCTAGAAAAGTAGGTGTAAACACAGAAAGAAAATAATATAAAAACCACATATCTAGGGATTGATCTCTCTGCTCGAAAATAAGTGTTGCCCAGATCTGCCATTGCTAGAGAAAATGGAAAAAAAAATTGTGCTCAATAGAGCTTTTTTAGTTGAATGAGTGAATTAAGAAATTAATGAAAGAATAAATGAATGAATGTTTCGGTAACATAAGAGGATGAAGCAATGTCATCATTACTAACTTTTTTTGTAGTAGAGGAAGCTAAATGACAACCATTTCTTTCTTTGAAATGAAGTGGGCATGATTGAAGCAATGTCTGAACAGAAAAAACATATTCATGATTAGCATTGCCACTGTTTGTTACTTTGAGGTTCCAAGTGGTTTTCATAGCCCAAAATAAAAGGGTTGTTAGCACTCTGAGAAAGAAACATTTCTCTCTATGGAAGAAGTTCTTAACCTCGAGTCCATGGACTTATTTTTTAAAACAAATTTTGATGCTGTATTTCAATATAATTATTTTTTTCTAATCTTATTCTTTGTACATTTAAAAGCATTATTCAGAGAAGGAACTGGTGGGTTTCACCAGCATACCAAAGAGGTCCATCATACACGTGTATAGCACACACACTCACACACACACACACACACACACACACACACACACACACATACTGTTCTGTAAACTGACCAAATCCTAGTATATGAGGGACAGATAGACAAACATTACTATGTAAAATTTAATTAAACAAAGTAAGTTCTTAAAAAATCTATAATGATGCAAGAAAGAAAAGAAATTACAGTCTCATTACTGGTATTAAATTAAAAGAACTTTCTGTCAACATTATGATACTCTTATATTGTATTCTTCTTTAAATTTGTGAACAACTGATGGTAAACACAGGGTTTGTTATTTGGAAGCTAAACCTGGGAAAGTCTACCGACCTATCTATGCCTTATTTCTTTTTCTCCTCTATAAAAGAGAAACAATTGTATTTTTCAACTGCAATGGCGATGTGAATAAATAATAAATAGGAACATTGTAATAGAAATCATGACAACATGTACAAATATATGCTGCTCCTAAGAGCTGTCTGACATACTATTGCATTGCTGAAGACTTGCTTCAGGTACTATACAAATATGAACCTTCTCTTTGGTTGGTGAGTTCCTGCCTGGCACCACCATTGCAAGAAAAACTCAGGCCATTCACACTGTCTTCTCTCCTGGTTCCACCTTGCCCTCCATGTTTCCCCCTTCACTGCATTCTCCCAAACCTCCTTTCCAGCTCCCTTTTTATGTCATCTTTCTCCATTAGAATATAAACTCTTTGAGGCCAGAGACTTTTTGTCCCTATGTATTTATTTATTTATTTATTTTTTATGGGGCAATGGGGTTAAGTGACTTGCCCAGGGTCACACAGCCAGTAAGTGTCAAGTGTCTGAGGCCGGATTTGAACTCAGGAACTCCTGAATCCAGGGCCGGTGCTTTATCCACTGCGCCACCTAGCTGCCCCATCCCTATGTATTTAAATCCTTAGGATTTTGCACAGTGATGAGTGCTTAATAAATTATCTGTCAATCTATCAATTTATCAATCTATCATCCATCATCTATCTATTGATCGATTGATTTATCATCCATCTATCTATCTATCTATCTATCTATCTATCTATCTATCTATCTATCTATCTATCATGTTGGATTGTCAAGGAATGTTATTTTATGCTAATAAAAGCCTGTACTTATTTTGTATGGCTTGGTTTTTTGAGTAGGGTTTTCCCCAACAGAATCATTCCCATTTACACCTTTCAGTGGCTATTAGAAAATGAATATTCCTTGGTTAATAAATTGTTGTAACCTCCTGTTTTTCCTATGACTTCTAAACCACAACAAGCTGTGGCCCACACACTGCACTGAGGGTTCACAGATGTAGTTCAAAGGCAAAATTCCTGATGTTGGCAGGGCCAAGTTTCGGGCCTCCTTTCTTTATTGCTTCTCTGTCCTCAGTAACAAGAGACTGTCAATTTATCAGTTCTTGACACTTCAGCCTTCAAATTCAGCAGTGGACATGAATCAGCTATCCAATGTTTCCCCTCATCCCACATTCCCCACAGTGCAACAAATTACAATTAATTTTTGGTCTAGGGAGGGGAAAAAATGCCTGAGTCATCTGAGTTCTATGTCATGAATGGGAGTTCATACAAGTGCACAAAAGTCATCTCTTTTCATTCAATAACAGAGTTCTTAAGACATGCAAAATTCCATACTTCTGTGTGAATGAAGCTTATTCTCTGTTAAATAATAATTAGTCAAACTAATACAGTCCCAATGAAAAAGTATCTGAAGTGGGCAAATATTTAATCCATTAGCTCAAGACTACATATGTACACATATATATGTATATGTTGTCATCCTGCAAAAAAAAATCAATTAGTTCTTTTCATAAAGAGGTTAGGAGACTTCAAATACACAGTCTGAATAATAGCATTGAGTTACTTAAATATTTTAGATGGTCAGTCTTTCTAGTCTAGATGCAGCAAAGTTCTATTCTCCCATGCATACAAAACCTCTGCTCTGATTAGAAATGATTTGACATAAAAAGTAAAGGAATCTTTTTAACATAAATATCTGTTATACCTTACATTCACTAATACAAAAATATTGATTGAATTTATAAGAAAGCATTTTAAAATGAAAATAGGTGCTGTGAAGTTTCAGCCTAGAGTTCCATCTTTATAAATATGTTAAAATACAAATTTAAAAGAGAAAAAAGCATCATTAAAAAAAATAAAGTAAGGTGGAAATATTTTCCATCTGTTTTTCTGGACAATCAAATTGTGTTTATATTTTTTAAATTATCTAGGAAAAATTATTTGTCTTTATATGCCTTTTTCCTTAAGAATATGTGTTTACTAAATGTTAACAAAGTCTCAAAGCCTCTTTGAGATGTGAAAAAACAGTGTATTAGCAATAATAGTTGGTGAGGGGTGAAGGTAGGGTGGTAAGAATCAGAGAGGTAAGAAACTTTTTAAAGTCCCAGTGGTTGTGTTTTTCTGAGCAACTAAATGAAGCATTGTTTTGTTTGGTGAAGGACACTTAAAATCTGTTCCAGAAATTAGTCTGTTCAGGTCAGTTGACATTGCTGTAGGACACGGATGGACAATTAGTCATTTGTTTTCTGATGTGTGGGAATTCTTTCTGTACTTTTAGCATTGGAAGTAAAGAGGAGTAGCAATACAATGACCTGTCACCCCTAGGAATTCAACACAGTGATCCCAGGAATTAGGTCTGTTTTGTGGGACATGCCAATCCAATCAGCAAATGATTAGTGTAAGGTGAGATGGTTATTGCATGGAGAGGCACTGTGGATAGAACACTAGACTTGGAATCAGGAAAACCTGAGTACTAATCTAACTCCAGACACATGCTAATTGTGTGAACCTGGGTAAATGTGCCTCAGTTTCTTCATCTGCAAAATAGGTTGGCAGTTAGGCAGAATCAGACGATGGCCTCAAAGGTCTTTTTTCTACTTCTAAATGCATGTGATGTTATGATCCTATGAATTGCTTAGAGAGAAAATACCCATTATCTCATCTCTACATGAAAGTCTAATCTTTTCACGTTAGTCAAGGCTCAAGAAGAAAAATGATACTGTTTGAAAATGTTTAGCTTCTGCCAGGCTAAGGAAAGAATCTAGTAGATTGAGCCTTAGTAAGGCTCAGTTCCCTCATCTCTAAAGCAAGGGGATTGGACTATTTCTTTCAGCTTTAAAATTCTATGATTCAATCAAAGGAAGAAATGAGGAAACAAGGCATTATTGATTCGACTAAAAGCAAAGTAGGTCTCCGAAGTGAAAGAGACAGAGAAGGAGAAAAAAGAAAATCATGGCAACATTTACTGAATTTTCTCTGGGTCTACAAGATAAAGATGATTTTTTTCATCCATCTTTCCTTTTGATATCAGGCTCTAAGTATAATATAGCATGGTAAATAAACCATTTTTTTCTATTAAGATACTGACATCTACAAAGTGGTGGCTGCCATGTATTTTCTTTTTTTTTTCTTGGCATGGGACAATGACAGTTAAGTGACTTGCCCAGGGTCACACAGTTAGTAAGTATCAAGTGTATGAGGCTGTATTTGAAATCAGATCCTCCTGAATCCAGGGCAAGTGCTTTATCCACTGCATCACCTACCTGCCCCCAAATACTATTACATTTTGGCTCTCTGACATTTTGTTTGTTTGTTTGTTGCAGGGCAATGCAGGTTAAATGACTTGCCCAGGGTCACACAGCTAGTAAGTGTCAAGAGTCTGAAGCCGGATCTGAGCTCAGCTCCTCCTGAATCCAGGGCCGGTGTTTTATCCACTGTACCACCTAGCTGCCCTGTACTTCTTTTTTTTTTGTTTTGCTACATAAACATCTGCTTTCTTGCCCAAGTTTTCAATTAGGAAAACAATTTTCCCTCCTAAAGATAAGGTTAGTGAGACACTGACAAAGACTATGAGGAAACTGGGGTGTCTTAAGTTCTATAGTCCCATAGCTTCTTGAATACCACATCCATATTTAGGTGGTCCTCTGTATCAGTAAAGGGCCACTGCTTGTAGCAAGTGACAGGTGCAAGGGATGGACAGCTGTCAGCACTAGGGCTAGAGTTGTATAAAGCCATAGAGGTTTGACTATGTGTTAACCACAAAAAAATTCTCAGGCTGGGGTGGATTTCCAGAGCCTTGTGTTTCTACCTGTACCTGTTGCCTGCTACTTGAAATATACAAAGGCTCAGGCCTGATTGATGACTAAGCACAGCCTTTCCATAGATGACAAAGTTCTTGTCTTCATAACAATTGATTATGTGAATTCTATAGTGCACTAAATTTTTAAATGGGGATGTCCAATTACATGACAAAAACACTGAATACAATTTGATGAAAGCCTGGAATTCTCCAAGTACTGGGGTCAAGAGAAAAGTGAAGTAGATCTAGCTAGACATAAGTAAGATCAATTTTTTGTTTGTTTGTTGTTTTTTTGCATGGCAGTGGGGGTTAAGTGACTTGCCCAGGGTCACACAGCTAGTAAGTGTCAAGTGTCTGAGGCTGGATTTGAACTCAGGTCCTCCTAAATGCAGGGCCGGTGCTCTATCCACTGCGCCACCTAGCTGCCCCTAGACATAAGTAAGGAATGAGGCGACTGATAGCTTTACCTCTGGATGGCAAAAGAACATAAGCCTTTCCTGATCCCCACAATTTCTAGTATCTCTGTTCAAAATAACCTTTTTACCCTTTTACTTTGCATATATTCATTATTTTCTCTCATAATAGGCAATTTCATATTGGTCTTTGCATTCGCAGCACCTAGCAGAGAATTTGACACAGAGAGGTATTTAATCAATACTTCATGATTGATCAATTGATAGTAACAGTTTGTTAGGAAGATAAAGGAATGTTTTTGTAATGAAGAATACTGTTAGGGATTGGACTTGTGATTTCCATGGTGTAGAGGACTCTTGGAGACAAACTTCCTCTACAGAGGTGGGTCAGTAGCTTCTTTGCAGTTAATGTTCTTAGGGAATTGCTTAGGCCCTGAGAGGTTGGGACTTGGCCAAAGTCACAGAACCAGGATGTGGCAGAGGTGGGATTTGAACCCAGGTCTTCTTGATTCCAAGGTCATCCCTCTATTCACCACAACATTTTACCTTTTGTAGTACAGCAGTGAAAAAAAACGAAAAAATATATTCTGGGGAAGGAAAATGTGAGAACCGTGAGTATTCCTTTTGACTCAGTATCCACGTGGCCTATAGCCAAGGCCTTATAACTTTTTTTATGAAATATGAAGAATTAAGACATGGACTAGAAGAAATTAACCACAAAGACTAAAGGTTTGGGAAATGTGTTCTCAGTGGGATGGTGCAAAGGCTCATTTAATCTGAAGAAGAAAGGGCCATTGTTGATTCCATGATTTATTAATATGTGAATGGACACTCTGAGGTGAATAGCTATTCTCTATTTGTACTGAAACAAGAACAAGAAAAAATGGTCTAAATTGGAGGAACAGGGGTTCAATATAGGCATTAAGCAGGACTTGCTAATTATCTATGTTTCATACATGAGGTTGCATTATGAAAAGAAGCGGAGATTTCCTCTGGAGATTTTGAAGGACTACAGACAATTAAGATGGTTTTAGGGTAGGTCCTCTTTGGATGCAGGATAAAGGAGACAGATTCCAGATTAAAAAGCCTCTTTAACTCACAACTGGCCCATATTCCAAGTGAGTTTGGGCAGACGGAGCTAATGAATAGTAGGGCAGAATCAAATGGAATCAAATCTCTTCTTTCTTGATACAAGGAAATTCAGCCTTGTAAATTTGCAACCAAGTATTCAGAAGTTAATTCAAACAAAATTTTAACACATGAGTGGACATTAAGGGTAAATTAGGCTTTTAAATCTGGGAGCTTTGTTACATGGGCCTTTACCAAATTCTCAGGACCTGATGAAAGCCTGGTTTACCCTTCTACCATGCTGACCAAATCGAATTTAAGGCTGAATATATTTGAACAGTGCATTTAACTAAATGAGAGGCAGCATGGGTTTAAAAAAAAAATTAAAGTAACAATAGAGTCTCTATTTCCTACATTCAGCTGTGCTCAACCATCTAAAGCAGGGATTTCCTCATGACTCCTCTGGTTAGTGCACTCAGGTCGGTTTTATCTTGGCAGAGATTTAAGAGTTCTCTGATTGACAAAGCAAAGTGAGCTGGCCACTTAAAAACAAACCATGGTTTCTGACAGGGAATTTTTACTTCAGAAGAGCCTCTAAAAGGTTTTCATTTCAAAAAGAGTTGACCCTCAAAAAGCTTCTTGGACATCATTTTCAGCCAGGAGTGAGAAAAAAGCAGGCCTGAGAACCTGCGACAGATGGAGAAGAAAGGACAAGGGTCAGAGGCAAACAACAATGTTCATTCACATTGACCACCATTGACCTTAAGTATGTTCATGGATAAGAAAGCTTAAGTTACAAGAAATCTAAAGGAAAGCTTCAAGGCACTAAGAACTAGAGTACAGGGGAGACAGAATCATAAAAAATGAGAAGCAGAATAAGTTTTGTATATGCTATCCCACATTCCCATCAATATCAAAGAGAATCCAAACTCTAGTCAACATTGAAACAAGCATTTTGGGGAAGAGGTTATGGAGTGAGTCTGAAGAAAGGTCAAATGTTCTACTACTGATATTAGAGTTGCCTTAGCACTGAGACACTGCGGTTAAGTGATTTGTCCAGAGACACAAAAGTTGACATGTCTTAGATTCAGAACTTGAATGTGGGTCTTCTTGACTCCAAGACTTCCTATGTGGAACAGTGGATTAAAGTTGATCCAAGAAATGTTGAAAGCTATGGCAAGTACATGAGGAATGAGAGTACAAAAATGATGCTCTGTTACATCTTAAAATTAATAATTAATAATAACAATAATAGCTAGGATTCATATAGTACCTACTATGTTTCAGGCATCATGCTAAGAATTTCACAATTATCTTATTTGATCCTCACAATAATGCTCAGAGGTAGGTGCTATTAATACCCTCATTTGGCAGATGAAGAAATTGAGGCAAACAGAGGTTGAGTGATTTGCCTAAGGTCACATAGTTTGAGTAGCACACCTGTCTAATTTCTGAACCTGTTTTTTCTCTCAAGTTACATAGATTTTAGTTTTTAGCCTAACCTTAAGATAATACATTGCTTTGTAATTTTCACAGTAATAACTTTTTCTGGAGGAATTTTAACACTGGCACATAGTAGGTGCTACACAAATGCCAGCTGTTGTTATTATTAGTATTATTAATAATAACAATAGTAATATTGTTATAATAATAATAATTTAGAATGTTACAATGCATTCTTTTTATCTCTCATTCTTCATGCATTTGGCATAGCATTCAACACCTCTTGGATCGACCTCAATCCACTATACCTCCTAGGAATAAATAGAGAAAAAGGTAGCTTTAGAGTCAAGAAGACCCACATGCTAGTCTTCTCAATACTGAGGCAACTCTAAGATTATAAGTAGTAGTTGGAAAAAATCCAAAGCAATGTATTATCTTAAAGTAAGGATAGAGGGGCAGCTAGGTGGTGAAGTGGATAAAGCACCGGCCTTGGATCCAGGAGGACCTGAGTTCAAATCCAGCCTCAGATACTTGACACTTACTAGCTGTGTGACCCTGGACAAGTCACTTAACCCTCATTTCCCTGAAAAGAAGGAAAGAAAGAAAGAAGGAAATAAAGAAAGAAAGAAGGAAAGAAAGAAAGAAAGAAAGAAAGAAGGAAAGAAAGAAAGAAAGAAAGAAGGAAAGAAAGGAGGAAAGAAAGAAAGAAAGAATAGATACTAAAATTTATGTAACTTTGAAGAAGAAATAAGTTCAGGAATTAGACAGATGGCCTACTCAGACACTTACTGGCTGTGTGACCTTAGGCAAGGCATTTAAATTCTGCCTCAATTTCTTCATCTATAAAATAGGCATAATAACATTTATCTTCCAGGGTTGTTTTGAAGAACAAATAAGATAATAATTGTAAAGCCCTTAGCACAGTGCCTGGCATATAGTAAGCACTACATAAATGTTATATACTGTTATTATTATTTTCTGCTGCCTTTGGGGGTAATAATTTATAGGTTTATAGGGTCTTAGGTCTAAAGCTGGACAGGATTTCAGAGGACATCTCATATAGCCCTTTTGTTTTATAAAGGAAGAAACTGGGGCCCAGTAAGACCAACTGATTTGCTGAAAGTCACAATTGAAAATCTAATTGAGAAAACATTAGAAATGGTAGGGAGGGACCTAATTTTCAAAAAGGAAATATCAATTGACCTGATTTAGTATGTCACATGACATAATACCTCTTAAGTAATAATTTAAGGAAAATAAGCCTAATGGAAAGAACTGCTAAAGGAAAGAGAGTGTATTAGTTAACCTATATTTGTGGTACAAATGACTTAAAAATTAACTTTACTTAATTTCTAGTTTTATTCCTAATTTTTACTGAATACAGATCTGCTATTTTGGAAAGTTCAAACTGCAATTCATTTCTAAGAATGTGTTAAATGGAGTCAATGATTGGAAACAACAGCAAAAGATGTTAAATCCTCTTACCATCTCCTGGGTCAATAATCTCCACTGTTGTCACAGCAGGGAATTCTAGAGCAGCCATGACAGGCTCTGACAGCACCACCTGGAAGGTTTCTGACTGCTCATGTTCACCGTCGCTCAGAATTCGCACTCGCCAGGTGGCTGTGGTTTGACCTGGGTTGAATTGCACTTGTTTCTGTGCCTTTCCTTTGAAGTCTCTGTCTTTTTTTGCTGTGCCATCTTGTGTGCCAATACCTTTCAAAGAAACAGAGTATTAGTCTTGCTCAATTTCATTTGAAAACAAATAACTCACAAGTTTTTCTACTTAGAGTTGATTCATATTCTCCTCTCCTCTATAAACTAGTCTATAGATCCTTCTCTAGAAATGTTTCTTTTAACGTTGGTCTAATGTTGAACTATTACTTTTGGTGAAGAACCTTTAAGGAGGAAATTTAGTGTGATAACTTTGATAATGAAAGTTAGAAGCAAAATTTCTGTTCCTGACATTGTTCATTTAATTGATTTTTTCTTTCTTTCATCTCCTCTATTAGATTGTGAGCTCCTTGAAAACAGGAATTGGTTTTTGTCTTTCCTTGTATCTCTAGTGCTTAGCACAATGCCTGGCATATAGTTAGTACACAATAAATGCTTACTGATGTTTTGATTTCAAATGAGAAATTGACTCTAACTAAATAATAATGTAATTAACTATGGCTTAATCCATGTATTTCATTATATGTATGTAGATATAGGCTTATCTTTACTTTTCAGGATATATATATATATATATATATATATATATATATATATAATGTGTATATCCACATATATGTGGATATACACACATATACATACATATACATATATGTGTGTATGTATCCTGAAAAGTAAAGATGAAATTGAATTCCATGTATTGAGGGGGAGAAAAAGGGTGAGTTAACACATTTTCCAGTCTTATAGACTATATCTGATGACTGAGGTACTTAGAAAAAAAATCTTACTATGAAGAATTCAAAACAATATATTATCTTAAAGTAAAGATAGAAACTAAAATTTATGTAACTAGAGAAGAAACAGGTTCAGGAATTAGATAGGTGTGCTATATTGTTGTTGTTGTTGGTCCTTCATTCTCAAAGAGGACCATGACATTGGGGTGATGTCATAACTTGCACTGATCTGGATTTCAATGAGGGAGGGCTATGCAAGGTCACCAGTCTTACTCTCTTCATCCAGAGCTATCTGGGTCCAATGGCAAGATATTCATCAGGACAACCTGAGATGGTCCCAGATGTTTAAGGCAATTGGGGTTAAATGACTTGCCCAGGGTCACACAGCTAGTAAGTATCAAAGGTGAGATTGGAACTCAGGTTCTCTTGACTCCAGGGCCAGTGCTCTATCCACTGTGCCACCTAGCTGCCCCACACCACATTGTTGAATGTTTGGAGTTGCTGAGACCTTAACCTCTGCAACATTTTATTTTGGTGAGACAACTGGGGTTAAATGACTTGCCCAGGGTCACACAGCTAGTAAGTATCAAGTGTTTGAGGCCGGATTTGAACTCTGGTCCTCCTGACTCCAGGGCCGGTGCTCTATCCACTGTTCCACCTAGCTGCCCCAACATTGTTGAATGTTATGGAGCATGCTTTTTGCTCTCTAACTCCTCATGCACTTGGCATAATGTTCAGCACCTTTTGGATCAACCTCAATTAGCTGCCAACACTGACTGATAAAAGGGAAAGTAATTTCTGAGATTTCTAGCATATATACTGATCACTGTTGGGATCTATTCTCTATTACCAGTGGTGCTGCTGGCAGAAGATGCCTATTAATAGAGATCTTTTAATAGGTGCTACCCAGTTTTGAAAAATGATCTTATATTCTTATTTTTGTAGATCAGAAGGGAGTGAAAGGAAATGACATTAAAAAAATTAAAGCCCAATATTTCCAACTGTAAATTTGCTTCCCTAATGAAGGTTATATTCCATCTTGCTGAAAATAATCTGTGCTACCTTCCAGACCCAAATTGTTAGTTACTAAAGAGAAAAAACAACTCCTTGGTGGGCTTTCATGAGATTTTTGCAGTATTGTGTCAAATCTATGCACCTATTTTTGAATCTTGCCATGTGGTAGGCCCATAGTTACATGTAGCCTAGCTGAACCTGGCTAGCATACTGCCATAAAACCACAAAAGTTTATCTTGGATTGTCCTTCATAGACAGTTTATACTTTCTTCCTCTCCATTCCTTTCCCCCCACCCCATGTTTTATATGGAGATTTCCTTCTAATTTTGAACCTTTTGCTCCCTTACTCAGTTTATGACCTTCTACCTAACCCTTGGCATAAATTGCCTTAATCAGCTTCTGGCTTTGGTCTCTGAATAGTTTTCTGTTTAAATGATTGGATCTCAGACTGGAGACCCACACCCTTTGACCCCACACTACCTCCTCCCACTACACCTTCAGTTGTCACTAATCTTTGGTTCATGTACAGTCCACAACATTGGGAATGAGTATAGGACTCCATGCTAAAAGAAATGCATAGACACATGCACATACATACATACACACATACACATGCATATGTATGTACACACATATATAGATATATATATATAATCAACTTATCTGTGATTCATTTGATTTTCTTCTTGAACACAAAGTAAATAAAATATGATGAAAATACTTTTGTTCATTAAAATGACAAAATGACATAAATGGGGCATTAATATAATTTCATTAACATCATTTCATTCTTTGGAAAGAAAGATATTTACACACAAATTTAAAGTGCCTGCTCTGTCTATGGCACTGTACTATATACTATGGTGCAAATCAGAGTGTGTGTATATATGTATGAATGCATACATGCATATCGTATATGTATACACAAGCATTTTAGTATACATACATGCATATGTACAGTGTGTATACTTACATGCATGCACATGTAGACATATACACATATATGTACTATATCTATCTACATATCTATTTCTATCTATATCTACATTTATATTTACATCTACATCTACATCTATATCTATATCTACATCTATCTATATCCATATGCAATTTAAGGTCTGAAAAGCATACATCCTAATTTGAGCCAGGGTTTTGTAAAACTCTAGGAGGTAGGAATGATAGATATTATCTTCGTTTTACATATGTGAGAACTAAGCCTATGAAAAGTAAAATGACTTGCTCATTATAATGGAGCTAGTAATTGTAGATGTGCAATATCAATACATATTGATTGATTTATCAATGCACTTATTGACTATAATGATAATAGTAATAGCCTTCATTTGTATAGAACCTACTATGTGCTAGGCACTGTACTTCTAACACCTACTTTAAATGTTTTTTATTTGTCAACTTTAATTATATTGGTTGGTCAGATATGCATTAATTCTGGGACAAGAAAAAATATATGCAAGTCTCCAAAGAGTAGAAAAAAACTTTGGTTTTACCTTATTCTTTCTATTTCTTTTGGAAGTAATGAGGTCCAAAGCTAAACTAAAAACTAGCTTCTTGTGAACCCCACCCACTCTTGTGCAGAAATCCATTCAAATGGTAAAATGCACAAATAACAGAAATATTTGTGCCAAACATTACCTGGGGCAGGGAAAATCAGTTGAGTGATTCATGAGCTGTGCTGAAGTTCATAATTTTCTTCCAAAGATAATTAATTGTTAAACAAAACTCCTCGGCCCTAATTAGGACTTGGAAGTATGAAGGAGCCTCTCTGCACTTTAATGTGGGGCCTTTGATATTTAAGCACACTAGTGAAATGAGTGAAGTTTTATACACATTCTCTCTTGCTAATGGGGGCTGTGAATGAAGCAATTATGTAATTACCACAGTGAAAAAAACTATAAACTTAAGTATCATTCTTGAATTTTCTAACTATTCTCTCCAACATTAGCTCTGACGTCAAATATTCATGAGTATATTAGTAGGTGTGTAGGGTTTAGTGATAGGAAAAGGCTTTTTTCCCCCTTTAATTTCTAGAAAGTTTTAATTAAGGAGATGACATTTCAGGCACACATAAGGGCTTGAGTCACACAGGGAGAAAGGAAGCTCTTTGAAGATTCTGAAGACTAAAGGGCCACTCATGCTAAATCCTATTTCTCTTTGCTCTGACTGACAAGGTGTGGGCCACCAAGGGGAAGTTTCCAACTCTCTATCACCTCAGGTTATTTAGTAACTCTGTGAGGTTAACCACTTACAGTGGTAGAGTCTTGTATCTTTGCTGCTGATGACATCCGTGTCTATAGGGGGAAAAAGTGCTTTGTTCCAAAAGAAAGCCACACAATCACACAGAACAAATATAAGGCAACCAGATATAGCATGAAACTGCTCATTGTTTTAACATTCAACCAGAAGAAAGCCAACAGGTCAAAATGAACCAAAGACAATGTCTTGAAAGAGCATTGACTGAAAATATTTTGCAGCTATTAACTTTATTGATTAAAGACCAGCTGGTCATTTGCGGCTCATAAAGATAGCTGCTCATTCTCAGAAAACACACAAAATGCAAACAGATGCAAACATTCTAAATGCTTCTAAAGAGCTTTGTTTTTAGCCCAGTCTTCCATTTCTTCTCTAGGAAAAAAGTTCAAATAAAATCCAGCTTTGGATCTGTATCAATGTTTGAAAAATGAATTATCCTGTTGTGTTATTGCAATGTCATTTGGTTATGATCACAGTCAGGAAAGAGATCTAAAAATTTGTGACTATATTGTTATCCAAATTTGGTGGGGGGGAGGGAGAATGAGGCCAATAGTTCTCAAAATTTAACCTAGAGAAAATATTATTTGGGAGAAAAATCTATGTAGTAAAGGAATTATGTATCCAAAAAAAATGGTTTTAAATTGCTTTTAGTAGGTAAGTAAGCAGGCATTTCTTAAATGTGTATTATGTACAAGGCACTATCCTAAGCCCTTGGGAGACAAAGAAAGGCAAATATACCATCCTTGCCCTCAAGGAGCTCACATTCTAATAGAGGACATAACATGAAAACAACTATCTACATGCAAGATATATACAGGAAGGTAACTTTTTAAACCACAAATTCCAATCTAATCTGAATTGTTTATTGTGTTATAATTGTATGCAAAGAAAAGAGGAAATGTTCCAGGAAATCCAGGGGATAAATAAGATCAATGTTGCTACTAGTCTTGTGACACTGCTGCCTTCTCTCAAATGGAATTTACCTTATTAATTTTTTCCTCCATTTTTGAAAACTTGAGTGTTCCTACATAAAAGGTTGGATGGATTAGTGGATGGAGTTCTGGACTTGGAATCAGGAAAATCTGGGCTAGTATTTTTCTTCACACACTTAAAAGTTATGTGACCCTGACAAGTCCTATAACCCTACTTCCACCTCATTTTCCTCATCTATAAAAAGGGAATAATTATAGCATCTATATCATAGGGCTATTGTGAACCATCAAATGAAATAATATGTGTAAAGTGTTTTCTAAACTTAAAAATGATATGTAAATGTGAGCTTTTGTTGTCCTTGTTCAGTTGTTTTTTGGTTGTATCTTTGTAACCCCATTTATGGCTTTTCTTGGCAGGGATATTAGAATGGTTTGTTATTTTCTTCTCTAGCTCATTTTACAGATGAGAAAACTGAGGCAGACAGGGTTAAGTGACTTGCTCATGGTCTTACAGCTAGTGTCTGAAGCCAGATTAGAACTGAAGAAGATGGGCCTTTCTGACTTCAGATCCAGAACTCTATCTACTGTGCCACCTAAGCTGTCCCAAAATATGAGCTAGTTATATATATATATATATATAGTTAGTCTTATTTATTTTGCAGGAAATATATCTATACAATTCAATATGGGTTCACAAATTATAGTTGATTGTAGGATGATAGTTTGGGAGTTGGAATGAATCTTAGCTATTACTACCATTCCTTTATCATTATTCCAAAATGAATTGGGAGGCAGCATATCTACCTCCTAATTTCCCTGGCTTCCTGGCTTTCTTCAAGTTACAGCTAAAATCTCACCTCCTACAGAAAACCTTTTCTACTCCTCTTGAGATCTAGTGCTTTCCCTCTATTAATTATTTCCAATTTATCCTGTATCTGACTTATTTGTATATCGTTACATGCATATTGTTTCCCCTTTAGACTATGAGCTCCAGGAAAGCAGGGACTGTCTTTTGTTTTTCTTTATATATCCCTGTGCCTGGCACAGCATCAGTACTTAATGTTTTTTATCCTTCATTTTCAAAGATGACCAATGACATCACAATATTGGAGTCGGAGCATGGTGTGTTCTGCTATGGCTGAACAAGTATAATACGAGTTTGGAAGGAGCTCCCACTGAGATCATTTAGAAGAAAAGTGGTTCTGGATTTTCACAGCTCATATTTCCTTCGTGTTTCTGATTCTGCTTTGCTCGTGGAGCACATCGCCTTTTTTGATGTGGGCACCATGCTGGATGGTCCTATGCCAGTGTTTTTCATGTCTCACAATCAGTGTTAAAGTTCTTCAGAGATATCTTGAGAATGTCCTTATACCACTTCTTCTGACCACCACATGATCATTATCTTGTGTGAGTTCTCATGAGTTTGGCATTCAGGCTATGTGGCCATCCCCTCTGAGTTGTGCTATCTAGAGTAAAGGTGAATTTTTGACAGTTCAGTTCAAGAGATGACCTTAGTACCCCATACGTTATCTTGCCAGGTAATCTTCAGGATCTTTCTGAGATAATTCAAGTGGAAGTGTTTTAGTTTTCTGGCATGGAACTGATAACCTGTCCAGGTTTCACAGGAACACAATAGTGTAGTCAACAGAGAGCTCTATAGGTACTTAATAAATGTTTACTGACTAACTGCCTTAGCGAACATGCATTTGAATGCTTCTTGAGAGATTATTGATTAGATTCTGGTTCTTCCACTTATTACTTATGTGACCTAAGGGTAATTCCTTTAATCTTTCTGACTTTACTTTTCTCAGGCTTGGACTAGATCAGCACTGTCAAACTTTAATAGAAACAAGGCCACTAAACCATACATGAGAATCCCCAAGGGCTGCCTATTGACTTATAAACTCACAAATTAACATTATCCATGTTCTATTACATGTTTATTTTGTTAAATGTTTCCCAATTTTATTTTAATCTGATTCAGGGGCCCTTGAGCGATGTATTTTGACACCTCTGGACTAGAAGAACTCAAAGATCCCTTCTACCTTTAAAGTTTTATGTACCTGAGATCTGTGACCACAAACCTACTACCTAAAGTGGCTACAAGCATACTTTCTTTTCCTTTTATGGCTGCATGTAAACACAATCTGATGGAAGAAGTTTTTCTTCCAGTTACCACTGATTTTGTTATGTATTTTTTTTTTAATGAAAGAGATGACTGGGAGGCAAAACATGATCACTATGTTAGGCTCTACAAGACCAACGTGAGTGATGACTTTAAAAGAACACAGAACATTTCCTTTGTCTAGTGTGCTTTATTTCTCTGGAACTTGTAAGGGCTCACCTGAGCATTCAAGTGCAACCCATGACAGGAAGTTCCTCCTATATGCTTAATGAGTTACTACTGAATGGTTTTTTGTTTGTTCATTATCAAAGGAATGTTCACATAGATTTCATACAACTATTTCAAACAGTTTAATTACATGGCTACATCCTAAAGCTCTCTAGATGTTAAA
Organism: Dromiciops gliroides; assembly: GCF_019393635.1. Taxonomy (NCBI): domain Eukaryota; kingdom Metazoa; phylum Chordata; class Mammalia; order Microbiotheria; family Microbiotheriidae; genus Dromiciops; species Dromiciops gliroides. Next base: position 575,934,362 of record NC_057863.1, read on the forward strand.
CACAGAAGAAGCATGCTACCTTTACCATCTAACATATCTGGGACATTTATTTTACTTCGTTTTCAAGTTTGTATGTAGAAACAACTAGTTTATTTCTGAAGACCACTTGAAGGCAGAGTTTTGTAAGACGGATGTATTTTAGAAACAGGTTTCTGATATCCCCTGTCTTTTGTCCTGCCCTGGGGCCAGGCACTGAAAATAGCACCTGACTACAAAAATGATCCAGAGTAGGAAGTACCCTGAGACTTGAAACCTTCATTACAAGTCTCACTGGGCAGTACTTTTCAAGGCAAGTCATAGCATTTAATCCTTACAAGAAATCTGTAGACACGTGCTCATGGGCAGCTTAAGAATTTAGTTGATATTATACATTGCTAAGATTTAGAAATGAATTAGGAAATTCCATTGAGATTCCCATGCCAAGAAAGAAAGTACACATTTTCAACAGAAAATAGAATGGAAAAACCAAGTGAACTTACTGACAAAAGAAGTTTCTCCCAGGTAACCTCTTCGTTTGAGGACAATATCCAGAAATTTAGAGTCTTCATTGACAAGATAGTATTCTTTTTCCAAGGAGATCCATGCCCAATTCAGATGAAAATGTTGGTTCTTCAACTTATTTCCTCCTGGAAAGTAGAGTATTAAAGTCAAAATGGCATCCTTTTTCTTCAGATACATTTCTTGAATTTCAAACAAACACATTTAGCATACACTAAGAATCACCATAATTTGTCACAAGAAATGTACAAATTATACCTAATATCTCCTTAGAAAGCAATTTCTTATAATTTTAAACTTAAAGAATGTAAAAATCATTGTAATACCTTGCTATCCAATTCCTGACTACCTGACTTACAGAATTATTTAGTTCCCTTAGTCATATATTGTGGTATATACAGTCCCTTATAACTTCATTTGCCATTGGATGAGCCAGCAAATATGCTATTTGTTAACCCATGGTCAGGTCTCATTTTTTTTTTTTGTATCTCTGTATCTCCCTCTCACTTCATCTGAGCTCTGTTTCATTTCTAAACAAAACAAAACACCCCCCTCCCCCACAAAACCATGAGATTATCCGATTATGCCAAAATGGCAGCATAAAACCAAGAACTGTATGTTCTTCTTATAAGAAAAAGAGGGAAGAGAAGCTAGGACATTTTTCAATATATATGATTGATGGAGCAAAATAATCATCATTTTCCTTTAGATATTATAAATAAAAATAACAGTTGCTCTTGATATTCTAAGTATTATTACTACTATGATAGAAAATTAGCATTTATAATTATATATCTACATACTACACACATATATGTTTTTAAAGAAATTTCTGCTTTATTCAATGTGATCTTATTTACTTTTGGAGACTAACATTTATTTCCAGTGTACCAAATCAACAATTTTTCACAAAAATCAATAGAAAAAATGACTTGATAATAAAAGATATTGAAGTAATGGAAACAACTTTAGTAATACAACTATTCTGCAAAGTGATAGACAAGTAAGGAATAGATCCTTATATTCTGCTATAAATAGTTATTGAATTCTTTAATGTTTCACTTTGTTTCGTGTGATCTTAGAACATTGTGACCAAGCAGAAGGCCTGCATCATCATGTAGAAGTGCATTCCACATTGCTATAGGAATGGGGAAAGTTGTGGTTACTTAGGGTATATATATCATTAAAAGATGCCACTGCCCTAGGGTAGGACAGAAATGGAATAAATTAAGTACAGCCAGGTCATATGTAAGGATGCTGCCAATTACTTTTCTGCTCCATAGCCAGTTTAATAAATAATAATTATGGGTTAAATGAATAAATATTAATCTTTCTCTAATGTGTTTATATTCAGCATAATTATCAAAATATGTACTTAATATTTCTATTACTACAAATGCAGTCACCGCCAAGAATATAATTTGGATCTCTAGGGGGAAGAAGGAACTGGAGGGAGAGAACTTCTGTTGCCCATTGGAATAATTAGTCCTTTTGTTGCTTCTCCAATTGTTGATCAGATGGGAAATAGAAATGAAATATTCATTTCATAGGAAGTTTTCCTTTTCTATTTCATTTAAATGATTAAAAAATGAAATATATACATATGTAAATATAGACAGAGTGCTGGGCCTGGAGTCAGGAAGACCTGAGTTTAAATCTAGGCTCAGACACTTACACCCAGTGTGAGTCTGGACAAGTCACTTGACCTCTGTTTGCCTTAATTCACTGCAGAAGAAAATGGTAAACCACTCCAGTATCTTTGCCAAAGGAAACCCCATGGATTGTACTGTCCATGGGGTCACAAAGAGTGGGACACAACTGAACAACAAAAATGTGTGTGAGTGTATGTGTGTGTTCAAACATCTAGGATCTTATAGAAATAAAGACCTTCAAAGTCCTTTCAAACTGCTGACAGACATTCATGAAACATCTCTGCTGGAGCTGGAAACTCCTCATGTAAACACATGCCTGGTGTAGCTTTTAGACAGCTACCCTTAGAGTCAATAAAACCTAGACTCAAGTCCTGCATCTGACACACATTAGTTCTGGGACCCTGGGCAGGTCACTTAACTTCTCAGTGTCCCAGGCAGCTCCCTAACACTTTAAGTTGAAGAATGGTTTTCTGACTCGCATTTGCAAAGGGAGTGTCATCCTAGGGTAATTTACTGCAGAGAAGAAATTACAGATCTGCCCCCCCAACCTAAAAAAATGCCTTACCACATTTGACCAAATAAGAAAATGCTAACGCTAAAATTTTAATTGCAGGTTTTTTCAAAAGATAGGATATTTATTTTTCCTTTATTTTCTGATGGTATGATCAAAACTTTATATATGTTAAAGGAAGGGATAGATAGGGAAAGAGAGGGAGGGAAAGGGAAGGACACAGGGTGGGGGGAGGTAGGCTTTGGGAGAGGGAGTAAGGAAGGTAATAACCAGAAGAAGGGATTCTACTTTCACATCCTCAAAACAGACACCCCTAACTCACCCTCACCCAAGTCTTAGCCCTGGTTATGGCATTCCAGGTAAGGTACAATATTGCTACAAGTCTTTAATTACCCACAAGAGGCTGCTGAAGAGCAAGTTTTGCTCTATTACTGATTGAAGGGACCATTTGTGACTTCTAAAACAAAACTTTAAAAAAAATTGTTTTGGGTTAGATGAACTCATTTGGGAGTGCTTTAGTTCACTTTAATTATAGTTATTTAAAATATCTCTTCCCCTCAATACCCTCTACCCTGTTTCTTTGGGCACACAAACATGTCATAATTTCTTCCACTGTTTCTTTTTTTCATGTATTCTTTTTTACACATATTTTATATGGATTTTCATGTATTTTTGCATATGTATTCATGCTATTTGCCCCCAAAGAATGTAAGTTCCTTTATTGCAGAGACTTCCCATTTTCTTTTTTTTCTTCTTTTTTTCCATTTCTAGCAAAATAGAAAATAGCCCATCTAACAAAAGCAAAGGAAATGTGTGTCATCTCTCTAATGTGAAGGCTACTGTGCTCGGTAAAAGAAAGAAAAAATGGTTATCAGATGATCACACTCCCCTCAAAGTCCTCCTTATTATGACTTCGTTTCATGTGTCCCAACTGTTTCAGAGAAAGGTGATGATGGTTAAAAAATGGACTTAGTTGGGAGATGTATTTTCAACTCTTCTTTCTCTTCTGGTGTACCTGTAGACTAGACCTCATTAGCTCATTCTAGATAAGAAATAATATTTGTGGGACAGAAATAGTCAACTTATCTCACAATTAACCAAAAGAAAACCAAAGGAGAAGCATAAGGAATAAATACAATCTGGGTAAAAATCAAAGAAATTACCTCTCCTTCAAAGACCAACTCCAATGCTAATTTTCCTAATTCCCACCACTCAAATAATGTTTCCTTACTTCTACATAAAAATTTCTTCTTTTTGTACTTATTTTGTGCAATTATCATGTCCTAGTTTGTATTATATATTTGTATTTACCACTAGACCATGTACTCTGGGGAGTAAAGGAAGGAAAAGGCATGGATTAAGCACTTACTATGCACTAGGCATTATGCTAAGCACTTTACAAACATTATTACATTTTCTCCTCACAACCATGAAAGGCAGAGCTTATGACCATCAGTTTATATTTTAGGAAAGTGAGGCAGTCAGCAATTAAATGACTACTTGCCCAGGGTCATAAAGCTAGCAAGTATCTGAGGCTGGATTTGAACCTGGAGCCTTGCTGACTCCAAGGCCAGTTCTCTGTCTGTCTCCTCTAACATAGTGCTCTACATCTCACAAGGAGGTCCAAACCTCTTTAATTTTATTTCCCTTTCCTCCTTAAGTCGGGTTTTCTTCTTCCAATTCAATCAACAATCATTTATTTAGCATTTAATGTCAGATACTATGTTGAGCACTTTGGATAAACAACAATGACAACAAGAAAACAGAAACAAAAACAAGTCAAAATAGTTCCTGTCTTCAAAAAGTTCACATTCTAAGGGGGTGGGAGTGATGCAGATGGAGACAACCTACATAAATAGGTACATATAAAATATATACCCTATAAATGTAAGGTAGTCTTAGAGGGGGGAAGGCAGTAGCAGCTGAAGGGATCAGGAAGGGTCTCTTGTAGAAAGTGATGTTGGATTGAAAGAAATCACATATGCTAAGAGGCAGAGCTGAGGAGGGAGAGTATGGGGGAAAGTATTGCAAAAGCATGGAGATGGGAGATAGGGGGAATCATTTGTGAAGAGCAGCAAGCTCATCAATACAGCTGAAATGGAAGGTACATAGAGACATAGAGTTAAGAGACACTGACAGGACATTCAGTTTGAAATGTCCAGTAGTTGATAATGTAGAATCAAAACTCAGGTGAGAGACTAAGGCTGGCTATGTACAGTAGATCTCTATGGCATCTGCCTAGAGATGAAAACTATACCCATGGGAGCTAATGAGGGAGTAAAGAAAGATGAGAAAAGGGCAGAGGTTAAAGCCTCCATGAGGCACCTTTAGTTAACAAGCATGACATGGATGTAGTTCTAGCAAAGGAAATTAAGAATGAGCAGCGAGACAATTAGGAAGAAGAGATTAGAGTCTTGAAAACCTAGAGGATATGGGATAACCAAGAAGAGACACTGAAGAGCACTGTCATGCTGCAAAGAGGTCAAGGCAGATGAAGATTGATCAAAAGGTTGTTAGATTTTAAAATTAAGAGATCATTTGGTAACAGGAGAGAGCAGTTTCATTTCAGTGATGAGGACAAAAGTCAGATTGAAGAGGATTTAGAAAAGAGTAGGGTGAGAGGATGTGAGGGTGCTGAATCTACAGGACTTTTGAAAGCTTAGCTGAGAAAAGAGACAGCTAGATTGCTCAGTGGATAGAGCTCTGAACCTGGAATCAAGTCAATTAACCTCTGATTGCCTAGGAAGTCACTTAGGTGCCTCAGTAGATAGAGCGCTGAGACTGGAATCAGGAAGACATGATTTCAAATCCAGCTTCAGATACTTATTAGCTGTGTGATCCTGGGAAAGTCACGTAATTTCTGTTTGCCTTAATACACCAGCAAAAGAAATGATAAACCACTCCAGTATTTTTGCTAAGAAGATTTCATGGACTGTGTGATCCATGGGGTCACAAAGAGTTGGACACGACTGAACAACAGTAACAACAAGCTGAGAATAGGGGGTTTCCCTTTACTAAACATGCATGTCAACTTGTTTCATACCTCCCAACCAATTAGAGTTCATCCAGTCTGATATTCTTATTTTACAGATAAGGAAAAATATTCAGAGAGGTTATTGACTTCTCAGAAACCAGAGATAAGATTCAAACCCATGTCCTCTTTTTCTAAATCAACCCCTTTTTCCATTACACTGTTTTGTCATCGAATACATTGGAATCCTTCACCCCAAGACCAATAGGGCAAGTCTTTTTTCTTTATAACTTTCTTATTGTTAATTAATTTTAATTCTAAAGCCCTAGATTTTGAGTTTAAATGATTTGGCATCAGAGAGCCTGAGTTAAAATCTTGACTTTTCCACTTACTCCCTTTTATGACCCTGGAACAATAACAGCCTCTCAGAGTGTCATATTCCTCATCTGTCAAACAAGAAGGATGGAATAGATGACTCTGAAGGTCCCTTCTGACTCTAAATTTATGATTCTACTAACCTGACTCTAAAACTCACTATGTGACCATGGACAAGATAGCTTCCTTCTTTCGGTCTCAATTTCCTCATCTGTAAAATGGGGTAAGAGTTATTGTGAGTAGTTTTCTGTAAGGCACTAACATGCTTTGTCATTTTCTTCTCTCTCACACACAGGATATTTGTGGTAGAATGCCAAGCACCCACGATTTGGAGTTGAGAGATCTGCATTCAAATCTCATTGTTAACATTTACTAACTGTGTGACTGGACAAAATGGGGAAAATAATACTTATAATAAGAAGGAAGGCAATGAGCATTTAGGAAGCAGTTAGTGTGTATCAGAAACTATGCTAAGCACTAGAGATACAAATATATATATATATATATATATATATATATATATAAACAAAAAGAAAGTTATTTCCTGATCTCAAGGAGCTTTCATTCTGACACACCACACACAAAAGACCTGAAGGAGGAGGAAGGTACCTAGTTTGAGGGATTGGTTTTGAAGTCTAGAAAGTCAGTAACAGGGTCAAGTGAAGGAAGGCAGGCTGGCCTGGGCCCCTCCTCAAAATGAGGCTCCAAGAAGAACTTGTCAATGGAAAAAGGGGACAGGCTGTGTAGAGGAATATTGAGCAGTACTGGTAGGCTATTTCAGCATTTGAAAACAGTTCCAGAATGAGCCAGCAGTGGAGAAGAGATGATTCTAAAATCTAGAAAGTTAGGAATAAGGCAGCTGGGAAGTATCTCAATCATGCTTTGTAAAGCTATACAAAGGTGTTTGTTTTTGTTTTCTTTCCTGGTTATAACTTCCCTTAGTTTTTCTAACTCATAGTAGTGTCCTTCTACTCATTTTTTTTTCTAGGATAGCACACCTCCCACTTTCCAACTTTCACATGGTTTGGGGTCTAGGTACAAGGGGCTGTTTCACTTGGTGGTGAAAAGGAGAAGCAGTGGCATTAGAGCATGGTGGAATTGGGTGAGGTTTAGACAAGTGAAGCTAAGCATACCCAACACTCTGTCTGACCTGCTGACATAACACAGGCCAGATTAAGGCATTCAAGAGCTACACCTCCCAGAACACATCCCAGGCACTCACCAAGACCAGACAATTGCACTTTAACAAAATTTCTTTAAGTTCATATGTGCACTTGTGTTGCCCGGGATACTTTTCCTTCATTTAGGTTTCAATCATAAGCCCAGCAGTTATGTAAATATTCCACATATCATAAATCAAGGACCTTCCCCCTCCTTAGTTAATAACCTAGATGAGCATCTGTAACACAAATATGAGAAGAGGAAACTCCCAAAGTGACTTAAAGATTAAACAAAAAGATTGGTAGTAAAGATTTTTTTAAAAAAAGTTTAAAACCTAGTGTCTGCATCTCATTGCAAAATGTCCTCCAAGGTTTTCCTATTATATTGTTCTTTCTTGTCTTAGCAAACAAAACATACTGAATAATTTAACATAATTTAAGTCTTTCATTGATAATTGTTGGGAAGGTTATGAGCATCAATTATTGTGCTATACTATAATATGATAGTATCTCTAAGTCTCTTGATGTGCCTGGTATTGATTGTTCCTAATTCAAGTGACCCCCAAATTTTAATTTTCTAGCTGGAATTTCTTTTGAAGAGTGGCATTGCAATACACTGAGTTACAGGACATTAATTTTGAAATGTCCAACAGTCAGATGATAATGTAGGATTAAAACTGAGGAAAGAGGCTGGAACTAGAGATGTATAGTGGATTTTTATATCATCTGTTTGGAAATGCAAATTGCACCCATGGGAGTGAATGAGCTCACCAAATGAGAGAGGAAGGCATATTTATTTAGTGCTCACTATGTGCTTGGAGTCCAGATTTCCTAGGTTCAAGTCCTACCTCTGACCCATACTAGCTGTGTGACCCTGTGATCTTCTGGCTTGATGAGTCACTTAACCTCTCAGTTGTATGAGATTATAAATTGCAGGAAAGTGTTCTATCTGTAATCATAGAGGGAGCTTCTGCGTGGTCAGCTCCCTACCTCAACAAATCACAAGTCTGGACCAAATATTTTCTCTTCTGAGTCTTTCCTTATTATTGACCTATATACATCTCAATATTGTTGGTATTTTTATGGCTAGTAGAATCTCACAATAACCTTTCTTTAATGGTCCTAGCAATCTGTCCATAGTAACCTATAAAAATCACAACATTTTCAGAGAAATCCAGATAATACTCTTTTAAATCTTTTCCTAATGAAAAATTAGTGCCTGGGCTTTTATGACAGCCATTTTCTTAATTGGTGAGAGGGTTTTTTTTGTTTGTTTTGTTTTGGTTTTTACATAGTTCCAAATTCATGACTTTGTTCTTAAAGATCTAAGGGCCTGACAGATCAGTGGGATTTTCTTGTGCAAAAGAATGGGGACTTTGAATCAATGAAGTAAAATACAAAGCTCTGGATACTAGCCTGCTTGGGTTTTAAAATATGACATTCTAAGACACATTCTAGAAAAAAGTTAACTTCAGGAAACAATAGTATCATTGAGGTTCCATTATTGGCCACTGGTAATAAAGGTGAAAAGTTAATACAAACTCATCTGGAGCTTTTGCAGTCAGTTAATAAACATTTATTAAGAGCCTACTACGTGCCAAGCACTGTGGTAAGTATTAAGGATACAAAGAAAGACAAAAAAATATTCCTTGCTTTGAAGACATTTACAATTTAATGGGGTGGAGGATGGAGAATTAACATGCAAACAACTAGGAAATACCAAGTTACACAGAAAATGTGTTGATGACATTAAACTATACTTCCAGTAAATTCCTATTCTAGTGCCTTATATTATGGCATAGAGATGTTCAATATTTCTCAGAGCCTATGATAAATGCTAGGACATAAATTCTATTAATCAATCAACTAACATGTATTAATTAATTGCTTACTATGTGCCAGATGTGTTTGGCACTGAGAATACAAAGGCAAAAATGAAAGTATCTGCTGTAAAGGAACTTACATTCTTTGGGGACAAATAGCATGAATACAATCAAATCCAAAATATATATAGTTTAGAATGGTTTTTAGTACAAGCCTATTGTCTGATTATATCTTACCTAAATTCTGTCATATTAATCACAAAAGAGTTGAATACCTGGTAATCATTTAAATATGTTACAATATATTATGCACAATCATATCACATGCCATGTTACAATAGATTTATGATATAATCTTATGTATGTATATTATATATGAAATTTAATATAAAACTGGTCTTTTTATTACTAAATCATAGACATTTTTACCCCTCCAAGTGAACCATCTCGTAATAAAATCTGATTTTTCGAACATTTAATAAAAAAAACATACCTGACATTGTATACAATATCCTGTCTTAATTGTCTATCACTTCACTGATATGGAAAAGGACGTATGTTTCATTACATGTTCTCTGGGATCAACTAATGATTTTTTTCAGCGGCATAACACACAAAGACCATCTACCAAAGCACCTATGAAATGGTTTAGGAAGTACCCACACTGATGAAGTCATCAATTCTTTAATTCTAGAACTTAATTCTTTATGGAATTAAATTTTACATGTTTTTTCTGATTACATACTAGTCAAAACATAACCCATCTCTGGTATCTATACAAAAATCTTATTTACTCAAAACCTACATTGGTTTGACATGTATATTTTGGCAAATCTCTTTTCATTTACTGTGACTGTTCTCTTTTGAGGTGTTATATATTAACTATGACAACATGTCTAATTTATCATCAGACTGTATATATATATATATATTGTATATATAATATATGTGAATGATATACACTTAGGCACATTTAAAAATATAACATCTAATAATAGCTAACATTTATATAGAGCTTTATGGTATGAAAGTGTGATGTATTATCTCATTTGATCCTCACAACAACACTGTGAGATAGGTGCTATTCCTATTTTAGATATTAAAAAAACAGGTCTAGAGAAAAAAAGTAACATGGCCATTATTCCACAGTTAGTAAAAGTCATAGGTTGTAGCTGAGACTTGGAATCTTCCTGTCTGCAAGTTCCTCACTGTACTGCATAGATTTAAAGTCTTCAATATGCAGAATTTTTCAATTGACCCATATTCAGAAATTCTCCCTTTATTTGGTCTAAGAAGATAGAAACAAAACCATAGATTTAACGGTGAATGATCTATGATCCATAGAAAGCCTTTCTCGAAGGGACAGAATGTGATGTATTATTACAAGCTATTCACCCAGTCCCATTTGAAACAAATTAAAGTATTTAACTGATGTCATAAATCCACACAACGGGTGCCTGACAGCTGAAAACCACACTCCCAAATGCTTTGTCCCCAAACACTATCAGTAAAAAGCCACAGAAATTTTGATGAAAAGACCTCTTTTGAACTTTTCCAGCTGGTCTAATGACTCCTTCATATCGGCCATGGGAACTCAATACCTTCTCAGAACAACAAAGAATCACAACCTCCAATTAACCCTCCCTAAAAACACAGCCTTGTCTGATCCCTCAGAAGATGGGGCATGCTTCTTAAACACAAAACTGGTATGACGACTCTGGCTCGTGCTTCATTGAGGGTAATTTCAGGGTGTCCACTGAATTTCTGATGGGGACTTTTTGGAAAACAGAACTTTAGTCACCAACAACTAGTTGAAAAGTTCAAGTTCCTGGTCTTCTCAAAAAAATAAATTGTGGGAAACCCAGTGCTTGTCAATGTTCAGAATGAAGTTAAATCTGGAAACTAAATTTGGCATCACCCTTAATATAAACGGCCTTCACTAACATCCCGCTCTGTTTGGAGGTGACCTTGGAACCTTCCAAGGCTGTGTCAGTCTACTGCAGGTTCTGACAGCTCATACTAAGATGAAAAGACATCAGGATCAGGGAGAGACCATGATATGCCTATCTAATGATCCATCTTGAACAACCTAGGAGAAGTTTCTTCCAAGGTTCGCCATAAGATCATGAATGCTTTGGCCATAGCCATTCATGAAAACTATCTACTAAAGCCTAAAGAAGACATGTTCTGCGTCACTAGACTGGATAAAGTATTGCCCTTGCCACCCAAACTATACTCATACAGAGGCTGAGACAAATAAAGAGATGGAGAAAGACCAATGCTAAGGAGAGCAGACACACATGCACCCAGAATGAGAGTAACATTGATGGAATACTATCCTCATTTGAGATAAGATACTCTATTGATCCACTCTGCAATTATACCAGTTGTTTTCCTTTCCTGGAAAAGTCTCAATTCCTGATCCCTCTTAATGCTCATGCCTTCTCTCTGTTGATTATCCCCAATTTACCTTGTATCTATCTTGCTTAGATATAGTTGTTTGCATATTTTATCTCCCCAGAATTGTGACCTCTTTTTGGATAGAGATGTCCTTTGCCTTTCTTTGTATCCTTAGCACTTAGCACAGTGCCTGGCACATAGTAGGCACTTAATAGGTGGCCAACTTGACCAAAGACATATAGTCAATGGTGCATTTTTGTTTTTTATTTGTGTGTGTGTGTGTGTGTGTGTGTTTCATCTTTTTTTTTTTTTCAGGGCAATGAGGGTTAAGTGACTTGACCAGGGTCAGACAGCTAGTAAGTGTCAAGTGTCTGAGGCCAAATTTGAACTCTGTCCTCCTGAATTCAGGTCTGGTGCTTTATTCACTGTGCCACCTAGCTGCCCCTCAATGATGCATTTTTCAAATCACAGCATTAATACAGGCATTATTCTATGATACACATTCTATAAGATCCAGTCACTTCATATAACAGGAATTCCACAGCACTGTTGTAGAAATAAAAAGATGCAAAAATATATTTTGAATATATATATGTGTGTGTGTGTGTCTGTGTGTGTGTGTGTGTGTGTGTGTCTGTGTGTACACACAGATAAACACACTTCAGAAGGATATAGTGGAAGTCAAGATACCTGGTTTCATAGCCCACTTTTAAATGCTTACTAGCTATAATCCTGGAGAAGTTACTTAACCTCTCACAAAATTTTGCTTTTCTCATTTGAAAAATGAAAATACTACTTTCATTACCTACCTCTCAAGATGTTTTGTGATAAATGTACTTTCCAAACTATAAAGTGCTATAGAAATATGAGTTATTATTTACACATTGCAAATAGTACATATTCTATTATGCACATGTTCTTTTTTTCTGAGGAAGTGATTTAATTCTTTTTTTTTTTTTTTGGTGAGGCAATTGGGGTTAAGTGTCTTGCCCAGGGTCACACAGCTAGTAAGTGTTAAGTGTTTAAGGCCAGATTTGAACTTGGGTACTCCTGAATCCAGGGCTGGTGCTTTATCCACTGTGCCATCTAGCTGCCCCAATTTAATTCTTAATATAGTCAAAATAATGATGCATTTGATTCAGGTAGTGTAGTATAGGAAAGAGAGTCCTATTTTTGGAATCAAAAAATATGGGTCTGAATCTGGGATCAACTCCTAACCAGCTCATGTCCTAGCACATTTAATCAATCAAGCATTTATTTAGAGACTGTTATGTGCCAGGAACTGTGCTAATTGGTGGGGAGACAAAGATAAAATGGAATAGTCCCTGCCTTAAAAGAGTTTACATTCAAACAGGTGAAATGTCATGTATCATATATGCAGAGTAAATGTGAAATTTTCACATCCATAAAATGAAGAGGTAGTATTCCATGACATCTAGAAGGTTCAGTGGATAGAGAGCACTGGGTCCAAATTCAGGAAGACCTGAGTTCAAATCCGACCTCAGACATTTCCTAGCTGTGTGACCTTGGGCAAGTCATTTGACCTCTGCTTCAGTTTTTGGCATCTGTAAAATGGGGATAATAATAGCACCTACATTTCAGGGTTGTTGTGAGAATAAAGTGGGATATTTGGAAATTAATTTACAAACCTTTAAAAACTGCATAAATAATAACTATTTTGTGTGTATCATTTACCTAAAATAAATTTTTTCAATAGCTATTATATAGGTATAAATAGATAGTACCTGGGTGGTATATATATATATATATATATATATATATATATATATATACACACACACATACACACATACATATATAAATAGCAACTATATATAATATCATAATGTCTTAATTATATGTGTGTATAGTAGCTAGGTGGTGCATTAGACAGAATGTTGGACTCAGGGAGATCTGAGTTCAAATCTCAGCCTCTGATACCAACTAGCTGTGGGACTCTGGATAAGTCACCTAAATCTCTGCCTCACTTTTATCATCTGTAAAATGAAGATAATAGCATTCTCAGGGTTGTTATGAGGATCCAATGAGAGGACAGTTGTAGAGTACTCTGAACACCTTCAAGTCTTACACCATTCCTAGTTTATGACTACAATGTATATGTCATGCTTCTAAATCTTGTATTCCAATCCTTCATGCATTGGAACAATGATTCCCAAGTCCAATTAAACCAGGTCTAATAGTTCATTCATTTGGAAAAATGGAAAGGCTGACACTGAAAAGTGTGTGTACACATATGCAAAAAAAAAAAAAAGATTGTGTATTCGTTTCAGTCTTCTTAGATTTATTGAAATTCCATTTTACAAGAGAATGTAGTTGGTAGTAACCCTGTCTTGTGTCCCTGCTCAGGATTTTTATAAGCAGCTTCCTCTCCCCAGAGTGTCCCTACAACTTCAGAGCGGAAAAAACCCAACAAAACCCAATTTTATATATTACCTTTTGTTTCCTTCATTAATATTATTGATGTATTTTCTTTTGTAATTTTATTCCCACCAAAAATATGTAGTTGAAAGTACATTTAAAAATATAAGTGGAAGAACACAGTCTGAGGAATCTATTTGTTGAAATAATACCTATTTTCTCTAGAACCGAATTAAGTTCATTAGAAAGATCCACACCCTCTGCCTATTGAGGGGGAAAAAAAACCCAACCTAACATTCATGCATATACAACCCACCACCTGGCTCAGCAAGATTTCATGCATGCACTGCCTGCAGCTACAAACAAATTTATTAGATCTCTGGCAACACATTCTTAAAATAAACTTAATAGCCTTCGGGTCTTTGCTCAAATCATAGCCTAATTCCTTTTGTGGCGCCAGACAACTTCCCCCCAAAAGGAGACTCCACTTTGGAAATGAAAGCTGGGCTTCTCAGTCACCACCGCAGAGTAACCGGTTTAGCACCATTTATTTGGTTAATTCCCTGTGATGTGAGGTTGTTTTCTGATCCCTATTTGTAAAATAGTGCCCCACACATTACTATTTACAAAATCCATAGCAATTAACCTGAATTACTGGCTGGGTCATATTTGGGAGTTTTGAATAGTTTGAACTATTGAGAGTTTTGAATTGTATTTTTAAAAATTACTTTTCTCCACTTGAAATATCACAGAAAGTCAAGGGAAAGAGAAAAGGGTGGTAGGAGGTAATAAAAAGTTGGGGGTTTCATGAAAAGTTATTTTATATCAACTGTCAGAGAAAACAAAATAAAACAATTGTTATTTTAGTTATATCCCCTTCATTAATCTCTTTGGCTACTATTGTTACTGTAAATTTAACAGAGGGGCAAAAACCCATCGTAGTTGTTTACTTGTGAATGGATGCAAACTTCCCGGAGAGATGTACAAGGGTTGGTTTGATTTGGTTTTATTCTTTTCATGTAAACTGGTTATATGATCTTACTTGATGCCTTTGTTTTCAACAGCAAAATCAAGATTGGAAAGTCTAAAATTTCTTTGCTTTAAAGTAAAAGGAAATATATTGGATCATACCTGGTCCCCTGGCCACCATTCCGGTCATGGCCATCCCTCCGCCCCTGAAACTGACTTCCCTTGTTAAAAAAGATAACTCCCCTTTCCCGCCTTCATTCCAACAACAGCACCACACACATGCTACACACATTTTTTCCTGTCCAAAAGATTATATTGCTCTTAGAAAAGGAATCATTGTCCAAAATTCTAACCCTACCTCTGTCCCTGCTTAAGTGATAAGACAATGAAATAGGTTGAGTAGACTAGCACAAATGCCACAAATGTTTGCTTTATACATTTCCCTTTCATTTATTTCAGATTAATATTGCAAAGTAATCTTTTGTGTTTAACTTTTAATATTTGATTGGACAAACTCTTTGGTGACGGCTCTGATCCCTTTAAAGTTATGCCAGGGTTAGAAATAGAGCCCCACCTTCCACCCCCCCCCCCAATTCTGCCTTGGTGATTTCACTGCTGAGGACTTATATAAAAGCTCTTTGTTTAGATATTTTGCTACAGAAAACAAAAGAGGATAAAAAGGACATTTATGTATTGCAACCTAGCATCATAATTCTGTATGCCAAAAGCTCAGGCACAGTAAAGAAACTCAAGTATGGCAAGAAAATAAATGTCTCTTCTAGGAAAAGAGTAAAATCTTATGTCTACATAAATATTCATGAGGAAAGCCATAAGTTTATTTCTCAGAGACACCTTTTGGATATGACAAATTTCATAGAATATAGTAATTATAGATTTAGAACCAGAAGGGCCCTTAGAAATCACATAGCTCAACTTTATTTTTCAGATGAAGAAATCGAGGCCAAGAGAAGTTAAATGGTTTCCTCTTGTTATAGACACTAAATATCACAATGAAGTCTTTGTTGCTCAAGGGCCTCTACCTTCAAAATTTATTATTCTGCTATACTATGTTGCCTTTGACTTGGCTATGAACAATAAAATGGCAATTTAAGTCAAACAAACTATGCACTCTAAACTAACTACATTGAATAAAACATAACTATAACTTTGTCCTTTGGATCCATACCAAAGATCCCTTTATTAATGAAATCACCTTATCAATGAAATTGCACAGGCTGTCTTTGGACAGGCAAATAAAGAAGTGAGAAGGTTAGTTCCATTGTGTAGTATTAGGCAACAAAAATCCTTATTTCAAGAGGTAAATGATCGTTTGAACTAAACGAAGAGACCACCATGATAGCTTATAGGTGAACATTCATTACAAAGGACAAAGAAATATATCCTACGAATAACTTCATAAGATTCTCCAAACTACATCAATATGTACCTTGATTATCAGTGACTCCAATAAGAGAGTAAGCATATGGGAGATCAATAAAACTGAATATTTGAAACCATAATTCAGGATCAAGAAATGATTGAGATTAGATAATGAATTTTGTACTTGGAAACATCTCACCTGCATATCATTAATATTTTCTTCAAGAAGAGAGTCAGAAGGCACTGGATAAGATGAACACCAAGTGGGGGGCAGCTAGGTGGCCCAGTGGATAAAGAACCGGCCCTGGATTCAGGAGGACCTGAGTTCAAATGCAGCCTTAGACACTTGTCACTGACTAGCTATGTGACCCTGGGCAAGTCACTTAACACTCATTGCCCGCCCCCCCCCCCAAAAAAAATGAACACCAAGTGGCATCTTTACAAATTAAATTGACTATATCTTGACAGAGAGAAAAAGTTTATAGATGTAGCTGTCATTTCAGAATCAGCTGTCTATGTGTAGTCAGATTACCAACCAATTAAAGATCAAAACAAACGAATTGCAGAAAGGGATAGAAATGACATAATTTAGCACCTCCATTCTGACCTATTTAAACAAACTTTTTATCCCTAAAAATAGGAAATAGTTAAAAGAAAAGTTATAACTATTTCTCTTAGAAGAGTTCAATTGATAGAAGATGTGACCTAATGAAAAAGTAAAAATAGCCTAGAAATGTTATCTAGGAACCACTTTACCTCCTTACAGTGAAGGATAATCAACCTCACTTGATTCAAGGAACAAAAGCTCAGTCACAAAAATATCATGGAGAATGTTGAAAGAATAATATTGCTTCACAAAACAATATTAAAGCAATTGAAGAGAAATGAGCAAGCAAAGAATTGGAGGTCAATTCTAACTAAACCCAAACCATCATATGGCCATTAAGACTAAAACCGAAAAGACAAGAAAAAGACATAATTTCCCAGAATTTTTACAATGAAACATTTCATTAACAACAATAGTGGAGCCACCATATTTGGGCTCTTCTCTATGTATGACATTAAGTGTGTAACTTTTCACAGGCTTTCTTGCTTTCTACCTTCTTACTTTTGCTTTCTGGGAAACTCTAGCTCCATTAAAGGGTCAACTCAAATGCCATCTCCCATATGAAGTCTTTCCTTATCACTCCATATTGTTAGCCCCTCCAAATTCCTTTGCATTTCTTTGTAAACATTTTGTATTTATTTACTCGAAATGTTGCTTCTCCCTAGTTAGCTTTAAGCTCTTTGAGAGAAGGATCAATTGTTCTTTTTTGGGGGGGCAATGGGGGTTAGGCAACTTGCCCAGGGTCACACAGCCAGTAAGTGTCAACAATTATTCTTTTTGATTGTATAACCTTGGTGCCTAGCAAAGTGTCTGGGACATAGTAAGCATTTCATAAATGGTTGTTGAATTGAATTAGGTACATAATATAACAAGTCGCCGGCACTTAAGAAAATAGAGTCTGGAAAGGTGACTAAGCCATCCAAACATATCCAAAAGAAATGTGTGTGTTAGATGATGCAATTTAATAGCACTTAAATGTCAATTATAAGACATCTCAAAGAAATTGAAAAATAATGGGGAAGATCATAGATGATATTTTTACCCAAAAAAGTGACAGCTATTTACCAACTTATATGTTTACTTTTTTCATTGCTATTATATCTTTATGAGAATGGTCTCTAATGAATGTATGACAAAGTAACCAACAGGTAAAACAGGTAATATCATGGAGAACCTAAAAATCTCACTTTATTTTTTATTCATCTGAATTTGGTCAAACAAAAAAAAATGCAGCCCTGAAGGCTAACAAAGTATCTTCTGGGTATATATAAAATTATGCACTTAATTTATATGTATAAAATTATATATAGCATATGATGCATATTTATATACATAATATTTATATATTTGTGTATAATTAAAGTTATATATATGTTGCAGATGTAGCCATGCAGATAATTGCTAAACACTCTGCAGAGTATTGATATCAAGTTAGAAATTAAATAAGGGGGCGACTAGGTGGTGCAGTGGATAAAGCACCGGCCCTGGATTCAGGAGTACCTGAGTTCAAATCCGGCCTCAGACACTTAACACTTACTAGCTGTGTGACCCTGGGCAAGTCACTTAACCCCAATTGCCTCACTAAAAAAAAAAAATTAAATAAGTAGTCAAGTTCACCCAAGGCATCTACCAACATCATGAAAGATGTTCTCAGCAAAGTTAAAAAAAAATCTATTCTCTAATGATGTAATTATGGTGAGAGTCTTCTCTTCAAAGATTACATTGTGCTAATTGCTTTGTGTTACACTGTTCTATAAAATTCCCTCCAAAAACCCCACAGCAACCTGGCAGAAATTAATCTCACCAACTATGATAGAAAAATGAAATGGTGGTTGGGGAAACCCACATTTCCCAGAAATTTAGTTGAAAAAGGCAGCTCTTTGAGCTAGTGCTTCAATATACACATTATGGACCTATGCTAACCTTAGTGAGGCAGTTGACAAGCAGTTAATAAATGTTTATTAAGTACCAGGCCTAGTGCTGCAGGGAAGCAAGGACCTGAGCCCAGAACTGAGTAGGAATAGATAATTTCAGTAAGTATACTTTGATGATGATGAAGCACCTTGACTGATACCCTGCTCCCTGTTACAAAATCTTTCTTTAATACCAATCATTTCTGGGTGATCGTGTATGACTATAAATCTTAATGTGTCCTTGGAAGAATCAAAATGATGATAATGATAGTGGTGGTGGTGGTGATGATGATGACAACGGTAAAAATGATGATGATTATGGGGAGCTAGGTGGGGGTTAGAGGATAGAATGCTTGGCCTGGAGTTAGGAAGACTCATCTTCCTGAGTTCAAATCTGGTCTCAGACATGTACTATGTGTATGAGCCTGAGCAAGTCACTTAACCCTATTTGCCTCAGTTTCCTTTGAGCTGGAGAAGATGGCAAACCACTCCAAGAAAAACCCAATGGGGTCATGAAGAATCAGACATGAATGAAATGACTGGATAACAACAAATGAACGTGTGCCACAATCCTGGAAGAATCAAAATGACAAATAACCAAGGGGTGATGGATCATTTATTTACTAGTAAACATTATGCCATTTTCCCATAATAGAGTATGCCTTTCTTATATATATTTGGTTGAAGTGTTAAATTAGGTCATCTGTTAAAAAGGTTGAAGCTCAGAACTTTTGTTCAATGTTTTTTTATTTTACTTTTTTTTATTCTGCCCAATACAACCTGGTATACCAGAAAAAACACTGAATTACCAAGACAAGAGGATCTGAGTTCAAATCCCTATTCTGTTGCTGTGAATTGAGCAAACCACTTCATTCTTCTTCCTCCACTGTAAAATGGGGGTATTTATGCTTGTACTATCTATCACTCAGGTTTGAGGAGGAAAGTCCTGTTTAAATTTGAGGTTTTTATTTTGACCATGTTAGGCTTTTTTCCCTTAGTACTTGGGGAAATGTTTTGTAGATATATGCTCTAATAATTAATTTCAACTTAGGCTACATATATCAATATTTTTTTATTGACTCCCTACACTGCATTTGAGTCCTGCCTTGCTCTGGCCATCATAGTGACATTGGGGTGGCCCATGGCTGTGGAAGATTATAGCAGCAGAATATATGCTCTGGCAGGTTCTAGAAAACTTGGGGTATCAAGCACTAAGAAAGGTGGTCTGTTGCCTCTGAACTACCCTTGCTAAATTCAGAGGTATTCATGAATAGAAGAATATGGGATATTTGGCCAAAACAACTCTTAAAATTGCTTCCGTGGTATAGAGACCTTGCATTCTGCATCAATAAAAGTAGTACTTATATCAATTAAATAAAAAAATACTTTGAATTTTTGAAGTGCAATAGGTAGAGAGGTGTTCTTAGAACTCCAAGAGAGGTTAAATAAATTGTGCTTTCTACTTATGTGAAGATTACAACACATTTTGGTGATAATAATAGGACTTATCTCCCAGGGTGATTGCAAAGATAAAATGAGATAATGTATATAGGGGACTTTGCAAAGTAAGTATATATATAAATATAAGTTATTATTATTATTAGTTATTATAATAAGCAAATTTTGGGATATGATGCTTCACTATAAAGCAAAATGGTACAAGGAAGTACATAAGAGAAATTCAAGCCAATTGTTATATAAGGTATAAAGATTACAGTGAGTCAGGAAATGCTTCGTGGAGAAGGGAACATTTAAGCTGGATAATCATTTTTATTTTTTAAAAAATCCTTTAAAAACGTCATCATGGTGGGGCTTTGAGCTTGTATCTTATTACTCAAAATACAATATTTACAATATTTGTAATTTACAAATTACAAAATACAATTGAAAGTCAAGCTTCATGGAAGATTGTTGAGTCCCAGATTCAGGTCTATGTCAATGTCTGGGATAGTACCTTCTCTAGGAGAGTTTAGACAAAGCGTTGAGATTAAATATTTAGAAATGGAAGCCTGGGCTATGACTTGGTCACACAAGTAGAAGTCAAGGTCAACAGAGCTGGATGTCAGATGGTTTTAGCAGGTGAACCAGGACTGAAAGCAAATGATGGTTATTATTCAAAGCTAGCCATGATTACCAGAGAATGTGTCAAAACTGAGTAATAGTTGTATAAAACTGGGGCTTAAGAATGAATCATGGGGGCAGCTAGGTGGCGTAGTGGATAGAGCACCAGCCCTGGATTCAGGAGGACCTGAGTTCAAATCTGGCCTCAGACACTTAACACTTAACTAGCTGTGTGACCCTGGGCAAGTCACTTAACCCCAATTGCCTCAAAAAAAAAAAAAAAAAGAATGAATCATGAAGGCCTGTATGGGGAATTAGACAGGAAACAGCTCCTTGGAGAAGGCAAAATAGGAAAGAAGTACCAGAAAGAGAATCATCAACACAGATAATGGCACTGGTAAGTAGATTCATCAGTATCTAAGATTTGGAAACGAGAAAGGGTAGACTAGATTTGAACCAAGGTGGGAGGTGAGTTTGCTTGGGGTAGGGGAAGCATTTCCCTGAAAGATTCTTGCAACCTATCAAGTGTGAATTTGTCAAAGAGCTACCTTTTAAAGGGCTTGGCTCAGGGTTCCATCTTGGGGTAGTCTGTCCCAGTTTTATTGGGTTCTAGTCCATCACTGAGCCCCGAGGGAGGAGCTAGAACTGTTGAGGATTCATGACTTGCATCATATGAGTCATAGAATCATGAAATCATGGCCTTGAAGGGGACCTTAGAAGTCATTCCATCCAACCTATACCTTAAGCATGAATGCCATTATTCTTTGATTCTTCTATGTATGTCTTAGGAAGCAATCACATATCCTTGGGACAAGAGAAAGACTCTGCCAGTATTTGGGGATGTGTCTGGCTTCTCATTATTTGATTTACCTCACAAGGCTAGGGTCTTTGGAATGGGGTATTTTATCCTTTACCCTGACTGTGGGCTTCTTTTAATGTTCATAAAAAATGAGGGCTGGTATAACAAAAATCCACTTTTCAGCCAAGACAAACCACATTTTCCTTCATTCAGTTAATATGCAACAAAAGAAGTTTTTTTTGGACTGTGGGAAGATAATCATAGGAGAGAATTCATGGGAGAAGGAAATTTTTTCAGAGTTTACCTGCAATGAGTCAAATATGGGGCATTCTGGTCTGTAGAGGCCACCTTACTTGCCCTTGACCTATAGATTCCAAGTCTTTTTGCAAATCGATATCTCAAGCTTTCAAATATTAAACTTGCCTTTAATTTTTACCTCAAGATGCCTATTTTCATTTCAATATTGGAACTGTCTCTGATGTTCAAAGTTTCTTCTATTTGAATATAATTTTAAATCAATATTTCTTCTATCCAGTCAGTTCCACAGCTATTCATCAGAGGAAGTCAGGGATGAGGATCAAAGGATGTTTTACAGATAATAAGGTAAAACTCAATAAATACTCCTAGGATAGTGGCATTTGTGTTATAATGTGTAATAAATGAATCAGCAATAGTTTTCATTCTTGGAGTTCTATGAACTGCTTCACAAAGCACTGATGATAAAAGCTTTACCTGTACACAGAGTCTACTAGGGTGCAGATGTGACTTCAAAGGAACACCCTGAAGCCAGAGTATAATGTTTGATGGTAACAGCCCAAATTCAAGAAAGAGCAATTCTTAAGGGTTCTCTATGAAGTTGCCAGGAGAAAAGGAAATGGAGAAAACACATGGCAGGATCACAGACTGAGAGCTAGAGGCAAAGGGCCTTAGAAGTCATTTAGTCCAACCTCTTTATTTTAAAGATAAAGAAATTGAGGTCCATTGAGGTTAAGTGATACCCAAGACCCTACAGATAAGTGTCAGAGTCAGGATATAAACCAAAGTCCTTTGATTCCAAACTTAGCACTAGTTCCATTGTACCTTGTTATCTATCTCTGGTTAAAATGAAAATATTTTTTACTCCATCGTTCACCAAACACCAGCAGGTACCAAATAATACTTAAAATAAAAATGCAAATAGGCTGGGCAGTTTTCAATTCTCCATTATGTTATGCATTGAGTATTCCAACATATATTATTAAATATGATTCCCTAAAAAATCATAAGCACTTGAATGCTAACAATTAATGGAGTTTGTAGCTGTGATGAAAATCCCAACTCTCAACAAAACCATTTTCAAAATCAAACTTCAGGGCAAATATGTAACTTTGGGAAGTAACCCCAAAAGAGAGAGTAAATTACAGAAAATAGTACATACAATTGTCTTT
Organism: Dromiciops gliroides; assembly: GCF_019393635.1. Classification (NCBI taxonomy): domain Eukaryota; kingdom Metazoa; phylum Chordata; class Mammalia; order Microbiotheria; family Microbiotheriidae; genus Dromiciops; species Dromiciops gliroides. Next base: position 575,957,287 of record NC_057863.1, read on the forward strand.
AAAATCTATTTCACTGGGACTAGACTCATACTTAGAGACACGTGCATCCCCTTGTTTATAGTTCAATGTTTTAAGGCAGCTTCCTCACAGCCAAAGGCAGAATCAACTTCCAAAAGAAACAAAGATTAGGGTTTCAGGGAGTCACAGAGATGCTGAGCCAAAATCAACGACACTGTACACTGAACTATGCCAGCCTCCCATTTTCTTCTTTATCTTACTCATAGCAGACACCTGAACCTTCTGATCATCCCAGCTCTGATAAGGGGCTTAAAGGCTTACCTAGAAGAATGTTTCCAAGGCAGATAGAACAACAGGCAATGGAAAAAGCAGAGTAAATTGAAACTCCAAAAGGAGGAAATGGTGTGATACAGCATGAGTTTTCATAAAACTCAACAAAAAAAATTTAAAAGACAAAAGAATCTAAAAGGGCATATTGCTATAGACTGGGTATCTCTTTTATCCTAATGAAATAGCTGCTCTTTTCTGTGAATTATAGAAAAAATACTCTCAATGTCATTCAACCAACTTGTATTAGGCATCTACTTTGTACAAAGCACTGTGCTCTAGTCACCGTGGGTGCAAAGATTAAAAACAACATGGTATCTTCCCTCAAGGAGCTATCTATCTATCTATCTATCTATCTATCTATCTATCTATCTATCTATCTATCTATCTATCTATCTATCTATCTTTCTATCTATCTATCTTTCTATCTATCTATATCTGTCTTACTCAAAAAGTGTGACATAAGGTAGAATCTTTTAAATCTACCTTTACAAAGATAAATAAAGAGGTCTAGAGAGGTGGGAGAAGAAATGTTAAGAGGGAAAGGATCATTTTCAGCTGGGAGTAGAATTCATGGAGTAAGTAGTAGTGGAGCTGGGGCCATAATGGAGCAAAAGATTTCCAAGATAAAGATGCAGAGGATGAAATGAGGCTGGAAATACAGGTTTCAGGCAAATGTTGAAGACCTTAGGCAAGCTAAGGGATTATCTTTTACTCAATAGGCAATGGATAGCCCCTGAATGAGTTTGGGACATGTTGAGTGATAGATGAGTGATATGGTCAGATATGTTCATTAAAAAGAGTATTTGGGGGGCAGCTAGGTGGCACAGTGGATAAAGCACTGGCCCTGGATTCAGGAGGACCTGAGTTCAAATCCGGCCTCTGACACTTTACACTAGCTGTGTGACTTTGGGCAAGTCATTTAACCCTCATTGCCCTGCCTTTAAAAAAAAAAAAAGATTATTTGGGGGGAGGGGCAGCAGCTAAGTGGTGCAGTGGATAAAGCATTGGCCCTGGATTCAGGAGGACATGAGTTCAAAGCTGGCCTCAGACACTTGACACTTACTGTGTGACCCTGGGCAAGTCACTTAACCCTCATTGCCCTGCCAAAAAAAAATTATTTGGATACCTATATATAAAATGAATGGTAAAGAGAAGAGACTGAAAGTAGTGGGACCAGTTAAGAGGCCACTACAAGTGTCCATTGCTAATTGTGTCCTGAATTATGGTGGTGAAAATGTGAATAATAAGAGTATGAATTTAAGAATTACTGTGGAAATAGACTTGGCTGGTCTTGGAAGCAAATATAGAGGATGAGAGAGAGGGAGGAGTACAAGATTACTTCAAGGCTGTAAAATTGGATAATTATAAGAATGGTATCTCATGCTTCCTAGCCATAGGCATCCTACAGGTCTTTCCCTCTTCTTCAATGCCCTCTTTTCTTCTCCCTTTATACTATTTCACTTGGTGTTCTCATCAACTCATATGAATTTAATTATCTTCTCTATGTTAACAAGTTTCAAAGCTACTTAGCCTGTCCCAATTGCTCTGCTGACTTCCAATGTTACATCTCCAACTGCCCTGTCTTAAACTCAATGTCTAATTGACATCTTAAATTCAATATGTACAAGTCAGAACTCATCATCTTTCCCCCTAAATCATTCCCCCACTACCTTCATTATTACTGTGGAGGGAAACACCATCCTCCCAATTCCTGAAGCTCACAACCTAGGAGTCATCCTGGATCCATTGCTATCTCCCACCCTCCATATGCATTCTGTTGTCAAGGCCTGCTGATTTCACCTTAGCAACATCTTGCAAATATTTCCTTATTCTCTCCTTTGACATGGACACCACTCTACTACAGGCTTTCATCACCTTATGTCTGGACTATTGCAATAATTTGCATCAGTTCTCTCTCCTCTCCAATCCATCCTCCATTTAACCACAAAACTGATTTTCCTAAAGCACAGGTCTGACCACATCACTCCCCAGTATACTCCTTTCATTTCCTATTAGTTCTAGGATCAAATAAAAAATTCTGTTTGACAGTCAAAGCCATTCATAACCTAGTCTTCTCCTTCCTTTCTAGTATTCTTATACCTTACTCCCTACCATGTACTCTTGGCTGTCTTCCATTCTTGGAATGCCTTCCTTCCTCGATTCTGCCTTCTGACTTCTCTGGCTTCCTTTAGGAATCCCTTCTTTTACTTAAAAGCTTTCTCCAACTGATCTTAATTTTAGTGCCTTTCCTTTGTTAATTATTTCCTATTTACCTCATATGTAACTTGTTTGTATGTGTTAGTTTGCATGTTGTCTACCCCATTGAACTGTAAGATCCTTGAGGGCAGGGACTGTCTTTTGCTTCTTTTTCTACCTGCTTTGCTTAGCACAGTGCCTGGCACAGAGTAGGCACTTAAAAAATGTTATGGACTGACAGGTATACAGGTGGCACAAGAAGTATATCAATGAGTTATTAATTCACATCTAACTGAAAGCAACAATATTTTAATTTCACATTTAAGAAAAATCTTTTATGGAAGCAAATAAAATTTTCAACTCCCCAAACTCACTCTGATAGGTTAATTCACTAAATTAGGACAGATATAACTTTATACAAGTTGCTTGACCTCTGTCTCAGTTTCACTCATTTATTTAAAAAATTGGGGAAAATAGCATCTACCTCCCAGGGTTGTTTTGAAGATAAAATGACAACATTTTAAAGTATTTTGCAAACTTTAAAGTGCTATATTGTGGCCAACTATCATTAGGAGGAGGAAGAGGGAGAAAGAGGAGAAGGATGTTGATGACTGCACTGGTTTTTACCAGAGCTCTAGGTAAAATTGGGGAATAATCAACATTGCCCTCCTGTGCACCCTTTCTTCCATCTTTTCCCTGTCCCTAGATACTTACCACTCTCATTCTAGCTGCTCTTCTTTTAAATCTTGTTATTCATATTAACAGAAACATAGAGATGACCTATATATGAGCTATGTTTAGAGGTTTCCCGTGGTGAATTCTGAGTAGGAGCAAGAAGCCCAAAACAGAGATCTTTTAAGATTAGTCTTTTAGGATAATCTCCAAGATTGGACCCAAAGAGTACATATGTACATACATACGTATGCATGTACATAAATATGCATATGCACACATATGTGTCTAGATATACATATCACTTGATCTCCATATATAATGAATATATGCATAAGTATATCCCTTTCTCCTCTTCCTATATATACATATATGGATATACACATAATACACATGCACAGATACATATAGATACATACATGATACACACATGTTTTTACCCACATACACACGTGCCCACATATATGCATACCCACACACATGCATATGCACACTTTAACCATTTTGTCTGGGAATAAAATATATGGAATTAGCATGGCTTCTGTATACCATGTGACCCAATATTAAATTCTCTGCCCCCCCCTTTGCATTTCACATGGTTCTGTAAAAACAAGTCATTGCTTTGAAAAAAAAAACTATGTTGGTACAGTGGCCTGTGAATATTTGAAATTTTCAATTGGATTCAGAAAATGCATATGACCTCCTGACCCAAAGTGTTACAATAAATCACTGGTCTGAATGGAATAGCCACCTAACTTGTATTCCTACAAAACATGCTGAGGCAATATCTAAGACTGACAATAGCATCTACTATACTTGCGGCCCCTCCATTTGGAGAGCTACATGGAGGCCTCATCCAAAGTCTAATGCCCTTGGGATATAGTCATGAGGCCATATGAGCAAGAAGCAAGACATTCTCAGATAGGCAGATAAGAAGAGTGCTGTAAGAATATGGATTAAAGAAAAGTTGCCATTATTCTTTCCATAATAATGTGATTTAAGCTTCAGTCTTTAAATATGATATTCACCTTAGCCTAACAAAAACTAAACTTTGAGCATAACTTGATAAAATTGTCTTTACAATTTTTTTTTTGTTTTGTTCAGTCATTTTGTTTAAGATAGAGGATTGCAGTTACACAGTGATCAAAGAGCATTTTTTCCATACCAGAAATCTTTTTAAAAAAATTCCTTATTTACAAAATTCTCATCATTAGATTCTTTTTCAGTATTTTCATAATCATTCTATTTTGGTTTATTTGGAAATTTAATACAGAAAAGCACAACTCAAAATGTTAGAGCTATAAGGAGCCTCAGAGGTCATCTAATTTTGTAGAAAGCTGAATTTGGGCAAGCAATGAGACTTGCCTAAGAAAGAAGGGATTAAAAAAAATTCTTAACTAAAAGAATAGTTGCTTTTTATGGTCTTAGTGAAATATAAGTATATATATCCACATATCTCTATCTGCAACATTCATGAGATCAGAAGAAATGAAATTAATATATTCCATTATTGCAAATCTTGTTTTTTTCATTGAATGTTTTCCATCTTTTAGTTAATTTAAGAACAAGTGAGGAATTCTAGAGGAAAGAAGCACGCTGTCAAATAGAAATAAAGGAATGTCATCTCCTTATCCAAACTATAAGATGACTTTTAAATAATATTTTAATTAAATAGTCCAAGATTATTTGGACGTATTGAACATACCCACCAATTATAATTTCAACAAATATGTTTATTTTTGTGTAACACTTAAATGCCAAGTTCACTAAACCATTTGTTTCTAACATGAAGTCAAGTTGCTTTTTCCATTTCCGTGATTACTTCAATTTCAACAGTACTTACACATTCAGGGTGGATTGTCTTTTTACTTAATCATATGCTTATTCTTTGCCCTTTATTACAATGTCATCTTCCTTTACAGAACTGCAGGATATGCGAATTGGGACTTCAGAGACCATCTACCCTATTCATCCTGAACCAGAATTCCCTTAGTGACTTGCCTGGCAAGTGGTCATCTATCTAGTTTTTATTCTAATACCTCCAATGAGGGAGAACTCACTACTATCTTTCTTTCTTTTTTTGGTGAGGCATTTGGGGTTAAGTGACTTTCCGAGGGTCACACAGCTAGTAAGTGTGTCAAGTGTCTGAGGTCGGATTTGAACTCAGGTCCTCCTGAATCCAGGACTGGTGCTCTATCCACTGTGCCACCTAGCTGCCCCCAGACTCACTACTTTCTAAAGAAGCTCACTCCATTTTTGAACAGCTGTAATTGTTATGAAGGGATCTTTTCTTCTTTTTCAATTATTTTTTTCCATTTTGCTTTTTGTTTGCCACTAGCAAGGCTAAATTTGCTCATTTGTGATTTCTACCTATTGTGTCCTTAGTTCTGTTCCCTGGAGCCAAGTAGAAAAAGTCTAATCCCTCTTGACAGACATTGAAATACCTGAACACAATATCATGTTCTTCCACAAGTTTGCTTTTGTCAAAGTTAAATAGTCTCACTTCCTTCAAATGATTCTCATGAGGCCTAATCCTAGAGTTCTTCACCCTTTTGGTGACTCTTTTCTGGATGGTCTTCAGCTTATAAATGTCCTCCTTAAAATGTTGTCCCTAGTACTGAACATAATATTAGAGATATGTTTTAAAGAAGTCATAGTTCCCCATAACTCTAGGATACAATGCACAATCATTCTGTTTTACAAATCTGAATCTTGCCTGAATAGGACTTCACATAATGTCCTTTATTGATATAAAAGCATATTTAGATGATGTTTAAGCTATTTTTGCAATATAAACATATGGAGATCCAAACCAATCCCAATGTACCTGTGATCTCATGGTGTATCTCCAGTGATAGAAATCGAAACCCATCTGTGTCTGCTCATCAATGTGGGCTATCCTCTAGTCATCTCTAAGTCTCAGTACAGAACTATCCTATCTTTATGATTTGTCATACATTTCTTGGATCACATTCTTTTCACTACTTTGCAATCATAATTCTACATCTATAATTCATCATAGCCTCTTTTGCCTACTACACAAGCATTTACATTGTCATTTGGATGATCTTCAATTTCATTAATTTGAAGTTTACATTATTTCATGATTTAGCCATGCAACATCAGTGGAAGAATATTGATATAACAAAGATGGGTCTTTGAAGAATAATCTTGCAGTCATTAAAATAACTTTGCTATCCCTCAGAGGCAAACCAGTCATTCTTCCTATTCATATTCAATTTGGGGCCCATCTATTTTTTTCAGTGTCAAGACATGTGAGTAGACAGATAAATAGTTATCTATCTTTTTATCTGTCTGTCTGTCTATCATCTATTGATCTATTATCTCACTAAATATCTATTTGTGTAACTTATAGAGCTTCTATCTATATAGTAACTAATAGAGTTTAAGTACTTGAAGTGTTAATTATTTATTTTTTTTTTAGTGAGGCAATTGGGGTTAAGTGACTTGCCCAGGGTCACACAGCTAGTAAGTGTTAAGTGTCAGAGGCTGGATTTGAACTCAGGTACTCCTGACTCCAAGGCCGGTGCTTTATCCACTGCGCCATCTAGCCGTCCCCTTGAAGTGTTAATTATTAAGAATACTATAGGGGCAGCTAGATGGCACAGTGGATAAAGCACCAGCCCTGGATTCAGGAGGACCTGACTTCAAATCCAGCCTCAGACATTTGTACTAGCTGTGTGACCCTGGACAAGTCACTTAACCCTCCTTGCCCCACCAAAAAAAAATACTATATTTGAATTTTTTTACCTTTTTACCTGCTGGAAATTTGAATACTTTCTTTAAAATTGCACTCAAGTTTATCTCTGCCTAGTAAATATAATGAATACTCTGATACATTTTATCTTTAAAATGTTCAAGAACTTCAAATAATGCAATATAAATAGGCAATGATTTATAATTGTATTGTCTTAAACTAAAATCAATAACTTATTGTCATATTATAATAGCCTCCTAATTAAACTATTTTTTCCCTTTCTCTCTGTCTCTGTCTCTCTCCCCAAGAGAACAGGTAATGATGTTTAACTCTTAGTTTGCTTCTCTTTTCCCTGCCAAGAAGAGTAATCTTTGGACTGCAAAAGACACAACAGAAAGTGCCAATAGGGAGTTGATACCTAAGCTAAGCAGGGGGATAATGAGAGATTCTCTAGAAAAGTTTGAAATCAGGCGTTAATGTGTCCTACATCCCAGGAAACTGAAAGAACTGGTAGATGTGACTGCTGAGCTATTGACTATAGACTTTGAAAGATCACAATGTAATGAATATCTATGTTATACAAACATACTCAAAAACTGAGAAATAAAAGATCTTTTTATTAAATATATGATGCTTCAACCAGAGAATGATAAAGCAAAGAACTAAACACAAATATTAGTAATGTCTAGTAGTATTTTTTAAAATAAAAGGCCACATGTATATGTGTGTTTATGTGTATTTATATGTATACATGTGTGCAAATATAGAAATATAGGTAAATATATGTAAACACATATACATGTATGTATACATATACATCCATATACACATGTGTATACATATACATCCATCCATATACACATGCACTCACTATGATCATGCTGAATTTGTACAAGGATACAATGGCTCAATATTAGGAAAAACATATCAAACTAATCATTGTGAAAGAAAAAAAATCATACTACATGCTTATATCCATAGGCACCCCCCCCCCAAAGACTTTAACCAATGCAACCCTCTCATGGTAAAATCTCTATGAACATAGGGGTCAAACAGTCATTTTAAATTTGATTTTATATATCTCTATCTGTTTAACTCTCTATCATCCTTCTCTAATGAAAAGCTACCATTATTTCTAATAGGGAGACATACAAAACTTTCCCATTAAATATAGGAATAAAATAAGGAAATTATCTTTACCATTAATAAAGTATCATTGTAATAGCTAGCATTTATATAACTCCTATTATAAGTCAGGCATTATATTAAATGCTCCATAAATATTATCTCATTTGTTATTCACAATAATACTATAAGTTAGGTTCTGTTATTATTACCATTTTACAGTTGAAGAAATTAAGGCAAATTGAGAATTTTTAATGGGTATTTTAGTAATTTTATTTTCAAAATTCCAAATTGTTTTCCAAAATGGTTGTGTTCATTTACTGCTCTACCAACAATGAGATCAATGTTTACCATTCTTATCTTTTGTAATTTTTTTTGGTTTATTTTTTTAAAACTCAATTTTGTTTTATTTTTAGTTTCTGATTCTTTCCTTCCTCCTACCCCCCACACCCATTGAGAAGGCAAAAAAGAAAACATTACAAATATGAAGTCCTCCAAAACAAATTTCTACATTAATCATGTTCCAGAAAACAACAAGAAAAAAGACAAAAATATGTTTCAATCTGCATTCTGAGTCTATCAGTTCTCTATTTGGAGGTAGATAACATTTTTTTATCATGAGTCCTTTGAAATTGTGGTGGGTCATTTGTGTTGATTATTTTTACAATATTTCTATTACCATGCAAATTATTCTCATTCTGTTCACTTCACTTTTTATCAATTCATTCAAGTCTTCCCAGGACTTTTTTTTTTTTTTTGCAAGGCAGTGAGGGTTAAGTGACTTGCCCAGGGTCACATAGTAAGTGTCTGAGTGTCTGAGACTGGATTTGAACTCAGGTCCTCCTGAATTTAGAACCAGTGCTTTATTCACTATACCACCTAGCTGCCCCCCACCCCCACCCTCCAGGACTTTCTAAAACCACCCCCCACACACATCATTTCTTACAGTATAATAGTATTCCATCACATTCATATACCACTGCTTTGTTTAGCCACTCTGATGAGTGATTTCTCAATTTCTAATTCTGAGGTTAGATTTGTGCTCAGGTCTTCCTTACTCCAGTCTAGCTACTTATGCGACTTTTAGAAATTTAAGTGATAGTAGTAAAACAAGAGAAAGGAATTAAGGGCAGAAACATTGTCAAAGAAGCAATACAATTATTTATATTTCCAGACAGTCTGATGGTTTACTTCAAAACTATAATCTTCCTTGCTGAGCGAAGTGAGCAGAACCAGGAGAACATTGTTCACAGTGACAGTAACTTTGTGCGATGATTTACTGTGATAGACTTAGCTCTTCTCAGATATACAATGATCCCAGACAATTACAAAGGACTCATGATGGAAAATGTTCTCCACATCCAGAAAAAAGTACTGTGGAATCTGAATGCAGATTGAACCATATTATTTCTACTATTTTTTTTCTTTTTTGAGGTTTTTCTCCTTTGTTCTGATTCTTCTTTCACAACCTGACTAATGTAGAAATATGTTTAATGTGATTGTACATGCATAACCTATATCAGATTGCTTTCTGTCTTAGGGAATGGGGAGGGAAAGGAAGGAGGGAGAAAAATTTGGAATTCAAAATCTTATAGAAACAAATGTTGAAAACTATCTTTATGTGTAACTGGAAAAAATAAAATACTATAATCATCCTTTCTGTTGCTCATACACAACATTCAATTTCCCATCTCTTTGTGTCTGCATTGGTTGTCCCCTAGGCCTAGAATTCTGTGCCTTCTCACTTCTGCCTCTTAGAATCCCTGGCTTCCCTCAAGACTAAGCTCAACCCCACCTTCTGTAGGAGATTGTTCTTTCTTACCCCTCTCACCCTGGTTATTTACTCAAGCCTTCTCTTCTAAAGTTATCTTCCATCTACTTTGTGTTATCTTATATGGAGCTAATTATTTCCATGCTGTTTTATCTATTAGAATGTACAAATTTGTTGAGGAAAGGGATTGCTTTGGCCTTCCTTTGTATCGCCAGTTTGTCCCATAGTATTGAGAATACAGTAAAAGCCTAATAAGTACTTGTTGCTGGATGGATCATTTGGAGACGCATCAACCTTGCCCCATGCAGAGTGGTGTGGAGAAAGTTGGGGCTGAAATTACAATGAAAACCAGGTAAGTATTCCTGTATGGCTTGCTTTTCCTGAGTCCTCTTGCACCAAGGGTACTCCAGCTGGACCTTTTAACCTCATCTGAGGTAGGGAGAGGGAATTAGCATTTATATCTCTTACCACTGTGCTAAATGATTTACAAATATCTCATTAGATTTCATGATGATCTTGCCCCTAAAGGGTAAGTTATCAGTAGTTACCTTAACTCTCCCAGGTTCTCATAAAGCTGTTGGATTAGTAATTAAGTGAAACTTCAGCACATTCCTGCCCCCATGACTCCTCTCAGGTCTTACAATGGCAACAAACTATTATCTTCTACCACTTTCAAATCTATGACCAACATTATGTCCAGACTTGGCCTGCTGTGTTTCTTGAGAATGTTCTGTGCTTTTCTGCCACCATGGGAATGGCAAACGTGCCAAACTTAAAGACAGATGACCTGTGTCAAAATCCTGGATCAGACATTTACTACCTTTAGGGACTTGGCTAAGTCACTTAACCGCCTGGAGCCTCTTTTACCTCAAAAAATAAGTACAATAAGGAAGATGGCCTCTGATACATTTAGCTTTCAGTCTGAGGTTCTATGAGGGTCCTTCCTACCATCTCTGCCTCTCCTTTAACTCTACCCCTCAAGCACTACTTTTTCTATGGAACCTTTCTTGGACGCACAACAGAATAGCATCAGTTTCTCTTCTGAACCCCCAAAGAAAGGCTTCTATATTGTTTAAGGCACTGTTCTAATTTTACCTTGTTTTCTATTTCTCTTATCCTCCATTAAAATGTAAGTTCCTTTAAGTTGGGGATTTGTCTTATTTACTGATAACTAGCATTTATAGAATGCTTTTAATATTGGCATAGGGCATTTTATCTTTATAGCAACACTGAGAGGTAGGTCTTATTATTTCCCTCATTTTCAGAATGGTAAATTTACTTGTCTAAAATTCTCCACAGTTTACTGTCCATAGTAATTATGCACTAAATATTTATTTATATGAATGGAAACAAATGAAGGGGAAAACACCAGGGTGGTAAGCAGCTGCCAGCCCTTTTGAAATATGGTCACTGTGATAAGATAAAGGCATTAGTCATTTTAAAAGAGGTGCTTAAAGGCTTTCTACTCTGTGGTAAAGCCTAGTGTAATAGATTAGCCATTATCACCCACTTTTCTCCAACTTATCTCTATCATGTGCTTTCTCTGGGTGGGATAGGTTGGGCATATCCTCTGGGCACCACAGTTGCACACATCCCTTTCACATGAGAGGGAATTGACCTAGCTCATATTCTAGCAGGAAAAATGCAATCATGGCAAATCAAAACTATATTTTTCTTCCTTCAAAAGCAGATTGTTCTATACACCCTTCCCAGGGTGGGTGGGTCAAGGTTACAAATAAAGGGCTGTTGGTCTCTGTATTGGAATATTCAGTAAGAAAAACAAACGACTTATTTTTAAAGAGAATGTTCATAATTATGTTTTCACTTGCAACTAAAAGCCTTTCATTATCATCAATATGTATTGACACCTACTGAGTTCATGGCACTCTATTAGGTACATGTTTTGAGATTCAATTCATCAGCTTGACATGAGCCATAATATAACCAACAAGGAGAATATAGAATGGTCCTTTTGTTTCCTTGTGGGAAATAATGACTCCAAATAGGATAATGTAATTCCCTTTGTCACTTTTGTTGTTGCAATAATAAATATAGAGGCAAAAAACAACTCAATTATTAGGTTTACCTATGGGCTCCAATTAAATTATGTTAGCAATTCATGTTTGTTCAAGTTCACTTCAAGCAATGCAGTGTTCTAATAGCACACGACAGTGCAAGTATTGTTAAAGTCAAAATTTCTTACTGAAATACACAAGAGTATATTTCAAATCATCCTTTGTTTTATCTCTCATTTTCTTGTTCTTCCATTCTTTGTCTAACTAAAATATTGAAATGCACAGTTCAGGGGTATCCAAGTAAGAATTAAATAGAACCAATATAGAATTCTACTTTCTTCTTCTTTAGTAAAAGAGGCAGTGTGGAGTTATGGAAAGATAACTAGCCTTGGAAACAGAAAACCTGGGTTCAAATGGTGCTTCTAATACATAATTGGTGTGTGACCACAGATAAGTCACTTAGCTTCTCAGTGGCCTAGACAACTCTCTAAGACTAAGTTGTAGATGAGTTACTCACTTGCATTGGTAAGGGGAGTTTTCTAATCTGGTAGTTCCCTTTATCAATCAATAAAATCACAGATCCTGTCCTTATTCCAATTCATATCTAGTAAATGGGCACTTATCTAGCCTTCTTCCTCTGTAAATCACAATTAACAGCATGGTATAGTGGTAAAATCAGTTGTCACAGTGCCAAAAGAGCACAGAATGGCCTCAATCAGAAAATGTGATCTACTTGCTAAATAGAGAGATTTGGAAGCCAAAGGCAATACTGGTTCAGAGTATAAACTCATTTGAAAAATCTTAAAGAGGAGGACTGTGGAAAATTGTGAATAATATTATTTCATAAGATAGTAAGAAGAAATCAAGGGAAAAAAGTTATTGGAAGCTCAGAAAGAGACTTAAAGACAAATCATCCTTAGTATTTAAGAATTAAATAGAAAAAAACCCCAGCAAATAGATGTAAAATGGAAACAATCCATTCAAATTTGTGTGTCCAATTATTATTTTTTCTACCAGTGACAGTGGAGCTACCAAATTTGAACTCTTACTCCCTGGCATTTGGCACAATGAAAATAAAGATGGTGAGAACAGTTGGAATATACTAATGATATACATATGCATGTGCAGGAAGTAACATCATATTTTTTGTTGTTTGCTTCAAACAAAAGAAAGCCTGGAAACTCTATTTTTTTATAGTCTGTCAGCTTTCCAAATATGAAATAATAAATCATATAAATTACAAACTAGTATTCACCTAACTTTTCAAAAGCAGAGATCATTCCTTGATAACAAAGAATTTTGATAGGACTTTCCTTCCCTCATCAGAAGTCTCATAAAACTATTCTTTGACCATTTCCCCATCTTATCTGTGGTTTAGTCACTTATCTGACACAGATCTGAAGCACAGGGTTATGTAGGACCCCAAGACCAGGACATACAAGCTAATTAAAATTATTTGTTAAAATAGCCTGCCTTTTTATTCAAATTATATTTCATGGTTTGAGAACTGTAACGATTGGAATAACGTCACCTGCTGGATACTTACTGTAGAAGAGTTCTGCCCATGAAGGGAAGGTCTTTGAGGGCAAGACCAGGAGTCAGGAAGTGACGCGGACTAGTGGGAGGAGGAAGGAAGAGACTGGCGCTCAGTCTCGGGCTCTTTTTTCCTCTGGACTCTGGTGGAGAAGGGAGCTAGAAATGTGCTCTCCCTTTAATAGATAGAAATCTAGGCCTTTTTCTCTCTCTTTACCAAATTCTTATTCTCCTTAATAAATGCTTAAAAGTCTAACTCTTGCTAAAGCTTATAATTTATTGGCGACCACTCATTAGATATTTTAGACAGTTTAGCTAGAATTTTAGCCTTAACAGAACTGACCTTCTCTGAGAGAATCAGAGCTATGAAGAAAATAATGGCTTTAAGAATAAAACAAATCAATATGTGACTGGAGAATTCTAATATGTTGAAGTTATAATGAAATAGCAGTTTACTATGGTTAGTGGTAGTATAAATCTTACAAATACCCACTCCTTAACTGGTTTCTTTCTCCTCAATCCATAATTTCCCTATTTTACCATTTATGGCTGCTGTGGGTAAGGAGATTCTAGTGGTAGTGGCCCATGGTGATCCCTTTATTCTTTTCCCTCTGGAGTCCACATTAGAATTATGGAAGTCTCAAGGATATGGAGAAAGGAGAGATGGGAATGCCATCAAGGTACAACAAATAGTAAATTATCTTTCTGGCCTCATCAAAACTTAATTACTTCTCTACCTCCCCTTTCCTACATACACAGCAACACCCCATGGGTCATAGCTCTAGAGATAGAAAAGCTGTCACAGACTATCTAATACAAATGCTTAATTTGACAAGTTAGGAAAGTGAGAACCAATAAGATCAAATGATTTACTCAAGGTCATACAGATGGTAAGTTTCAGGTATGATATTTGAATGCCTCCTTGATTGGTCATTGTATATGATGGCAAAAGTGTGTGACCTATCAGACTTTCCCCATAGCCATTACCATACCCATGAAATCTGTTTTGGCATTGAATAAAGTGAAGCATTTTAGGAACTGTTGTCACTATCCTACTTTAAATGTTAGGAATTGACTACATATGGTATTCTATGTATCTCCTGAATAAAAAAGAATTTTTTAAAGTGCTCACTGTAATTTCTTCCTGTGATGTTACACCTAATTACTATTTTGATGGATAGACTTTTTGGCTAAGAATATAAACTGCATGCAACTAACAAAGGAGTGCTTATCTCTTTAACAGGTATAATCAGAAAGAACCATCAAAGAAAGCAGGTAATGCCTTCCTTTTAATGAACCATGTTCACAAACATACACATTACCAGAGAGATATAGTTTCATCATAGAGCTCCAGGCATGCAAAATTCAACCTTGTGGATTCTAAGTTGAGGAGTGCATTCTTGCATTGATTGACATTGTGAAGGCAGTTAAGAAATATTGAAAGTTTACAATTTCTGATAGGCAGAAGAAGGCTTCATTTTCTAACCAGTTGCATACAGGAGTGTAATAATAAAGATAATCCACAAAAGGACAAGTTTTCCCCTTTTAAAGAACAGATGAGATAATTATTTCTCATAATTCTGGAAGAAATCCAGAGTTTCTAAGTAGTAGATTCATGTTTGGAAGCATGTGGTACCATTATAATAATCCATTACTACAGGGGCCTTTGGGAACTCCTTTTGCCCTCTGGGTGTTCTTAAAGAAGCATTGTTAAAAGTACTGGAAAGTTGTGAAAGAAGGAAGAGAGAAAGGGAGGACTAGAAGGAAGGAATGTGAAAAGGAACCTACTTATTTGATTAAGGGCTAGAAATATTCATAGGAATGTCACAAAAAATAGCAGATAAGAGCTGATTCCTTAAAATGACTATTGTACAAAGAAACTAAAAACCTCATAGGAAACGCTGTGTGTTTGATGGGTGGGGGGGAGGGAGTAGAGAAAGCTGTGTAACATAATGGAAGGCTCTGAGTTTGAATTCCCCTTCTGCTACTTACTCCTTGTCTGACATTGTGCAAGTCATCTTATGATCATATCACCCTTCCAAACCTCCATCCCCAACACCTCCCAAAAAAGTGGGAGATGGCATAAAACTGACAATACACTTCAGTCTGTCAACAAATTTTTATTATATGCTTGCTATGTGCCAGGCACTATGCTAAATTCTGGGGATACAAAGAAAGACAAAAAAAGTTCCTGCCCTCAAGGAACTTACATTCTAATGGGGAGACATCATGCAAATAGCTAGATATAAATAAAATATAGACAGAGTGCATAGAAGGTAATCTCAGAGGGAAAGACACCAGCAGTTGGGAGGCCTGGGAAAGACTTCCTGTAGAAGAATGGATTTGTACTGAGTTTCAAAGGAAGCTGGGGTGGAAAGGGGAGAACTTTCTAGGCATGGCAGATAGCCAGTACAAAGGCATGGAGAATGAGTATTGTGTTTGAAGAACTATAAGTAGGCCAATGTAGCTAGACCACAGAATTTGTGGAGGGTAATAAATTATAAAAGGACTGGAAAGGTAAGGGCCAGGTTGTGAAGGGCTTTAAATGAGAGAGGATTTTATATTTGATCCTGAGTAGGGAAGGTGATATAGTTAAACCAACGCTTGAGGAAAGTGACTTGGGCAGTTGAGTGGAAAATGGATTGGATTTGGGAGACTTGAGGAGGGGAGACCCACCAGCAGGCTATTGTAATAGTCTAGACGAGAGGTGATGACTGCCTGCACAAGGGTGGTGGCAGTGTCAGAAAAAGGAATATACCTTGTTTTATTCTGTTTCACTTTATGGTACTTTTCAGATATTGCATTTTTTACAAATTGAAGTTTTGTGGCAGGCCTGTGTCAAGCAAGTCTATTGATGTCATGTTTCCAACAGCAGGTGCTCACATTGTGTCTCTATGTCACATTTTGGTAATTCTCACAATATTTCAAACTTTCAAATCATTATTATTATTATATCAGTTATAGTGAACCATGATCAGTGATCTTTGATGTTATGATTATAATCGTTTTGAGGCACCATGAACTGTTTCCATATAAGATGGCAAACTTTATCAATAAATGTGTGTGTTCTGACTACTCCACCTACTAGCTGTTCCCTCAGTTTCTCTCTCTCTCCCCATTCCCTGAGACACATTAATATTGAAATTAGGCCAATTAATCACCCTACAGTGCCAGTACAGTGTTTACGTAAAAGGAAGAGTCAATGGGTATGGGCAACTTGATTGTTGTCTTATTTTAAGAAATTGCCACAGTCACCCCAGCCTTCAGCAACCACCACCCTGATCAGTTTGCAGCCCTCAACATCGAGGCAGCAAGACCCTCCACCAGCAAAAAAATTACAACTCACTGAAGGCTCCCATGATGATTAGTATTTTTTTTAGCAATACAGTATTTTAAATTAAGGCATGTATGTTATTTAGACATAAAACGATCGCACACTTAATAGACTACAATATGGTATAAACATAACTTTTATTTGCACTGGGGAACCAAAAAAATTCCTGTGACTCACTTTGTTGTGATATTCACTTTATTGCAGTGGTCTAGAATCGAACCCACAATATTTCCAAGGTATGCCTGTATATGAGGACAAATAGAACTCTGCAACATACTGGTTATGTGGGATGAGTGTAAATGAGGAGATGAAGATGACATTGAGGTTACAAGCCTAAGTGGTTGAAAGAATGGTAGTGTCTGTCCTCCATAGTAATAGGAAGAAAAATAAAGAAAGAAAAGAGGAAGGGAAAGTGTTAAACTTTAGGCAAATGATTCAAGAAAGCTGATAAGATCGATAACAAAAAAGCAAGATGGGCCTATTCAATTGCTTTCATTCTGTGGCTGAACCCATCTTGCTTAATGGACTCCCCTTCCCTCTAAAAACGATCACCCTAAACAAGTGAAAGAACATAGAACACACTAGAACTTGGGAGCAATGGGAAAGCAAGTGGACCAGTGAGTATAGGTGCTGAAGAGGGTGAAACTGATGTCTAATCAGAATAACTTAACTTTCTTCTGTAACTTCCTTCTATTGTTCTCTGGAACTTAAGACAAATGCAGATATGCAGCTGTTGTCTTTAGGATGGATCCAGAGGCTATTCTGACACACTCAGAGCTGTCATTTGGGGCTGAAAAAAACAGAGGCCCAAACAGTTCCCTCCTGTGTGTCTCTTTTAATAAAGCACCTCTGGAACCTATCTCATCTATAGGTTTTTGGTATTCAACAGTTCTGAACCCAAACCTAATCATAAATCCACAGGCAGAGAGCTGTGTACATACCTAAATCTGAGTAGGACCTTTCTCTCTACACTTGTCCAAACCCATACCCCTCTGAGGGACAAGCTACAGAACTACAGTTATAGGAGCTACAGTTCTTGTAGGAACTACAGGAATGTACAGTCAGGTAGTAACCAATGGCTGCTATATGTCTAGACTGTTCCTGTATGCAGAGGATCCTACTATCTCCCCCAGTTGGCCCCACAGTATAGGTCATGGGTATCAATAAATGTGGGAAATGATAACAAAGAAAGACTCCTTCCAATCTACACTCATCTCTTGCACACAGTTTGCCCAAGGACTCCCTTCCCCTACTTTCTGTTTTATTTTGTCCCTCCATGTTATAATGTAGATACAGATAAAAACTTATTCCAAAAACAGTAAGAGAATAGAAGGAAGGTCCTTATTGGAAAATGTATGGAAAATAATTGTAAGGAGTTTAGAAATAGGAAAAATAATCTTTCAAGAAAACATTAGGCAATAATTACAAACTACCAGGATAGCATTGAAAGTTATATGTTGAATTTATTACATACCTAAAAAGAAAAGACTCTGCATGAGAGAAATTTAGTCTCACACACAATCTTTTCTTTTGGTTCCACGTTGGATATGGAAGTACCCTTTTCATTTGGTGTTTGTTAAATTCAGAATGAATAAAAAAAAGAAAAGAAAAATAATCAATTTCAACAGCATAGTGAATAATCTTTCTGACATTCATGAAAAAGATTTTACATGGGAAAAGAAAAATTAATACTTTCTTAACAATTCTGAGGATCTGTTCTACCTTTACCCACAAGAATAATGAAAGCTGAAATCTATTCAAGGTAATCATTCTATAAATAATAGAGGTAAAACAAAAACACAATCTTCTGAAGCTAGATCTTTAATCAAACTCAAAAAGCTTCAATATATGTAAGAAGTGAGGGGAATGAAAAAGCCATGTGATAAGCCTTTCTGTACTTATGAGATCCTTTATGAAGCTGGTACCCTCTTGCTTAATTTATTTTGAAAACTGAGCCACACATAATACCATATAGTGTTAAACCTAAGGTGATTTGGTGCATTAACTAGGCTATTGTTATACTAGCTTTAACTTATGCAACCAATTTATTGATCTTTCCACAAATACTTGTTTGGGTTCATGGACCCATCCCCTCCCTTTCTCCCCACTTGTTCCTGGCTCAGGAAATAGAAGAGTCATTCTCCCCCTTAATTAGTCATTAAACATAGTTTAAGAAAGACTTTTGCAAGCTGTGGGGAACATATAATGCTTTGAACAAAATAAGAACTAGGATAGTTCAATAACTCAATAACTTCTCAGAACTATTAATTTTATTTTTTTAAGTAAAACTAAAAGAGAGAGCCTGTGCTGGAAAACATGACAACATATGTGATTTACAACTGCTCAGACTTCAATCATAAGGATTAGTAGCCTATATTAGACAAAACACCACCTGCTATTCTATAGCTTCTAGTTACATGGGTGGCTGAAAATACACATGGATTACAGCTTCTCAGAATCCTCTATTTTTATTAGTGGAAGCAATACTATATAATGCAGAGGTCTACTGCTACTACCACTTTCTCCACCTCGCTTCACTTCCATCACTCTTCTGGAAGCTCTGGGGAATCAGATATTTGTTGGGGAGTCTATTTCAGACTGCTGCTGTGTATCAAGTCATGGTGGGAAGCATCCTATTTTAAGAATAAAAATTAAACCAGTATGGAGGAGAAGCAGTCAGTGGGCTCCTGAGCCACAAGATGTGGAAAGTTCTAAAGGCCAAACTCTGAATCTCTCCTTTACAATGGGAGGTGCTGACCTGGACTGCGGATTTCTCTTTGTATCTGTCTCCCTTTAACCTCGTTACCTTGGAGTCCTGCTGCCATCGTAGCATAGCCCAGTTATGAAGTCTTCTCTGGCTATGGCAAGAAATGCCCCAAAGTGGCCATCAAGAATTGACAATGAAATGTTGCTTTGGGTATCTCTCTGGCGACTCTGTTCAAATCTCCTTGACTTCTTGCTTAGCCCCCATTCACCCTTACAATCTGATTCTCCTCAGAACCTAGGTGGGGACGAGGGACAAATTTTTAAAGGAGCTACCTGACCTGTATTCTGTTTGTGACAGAATTTCTCCAGTAAAAGTTTTCCTACTTAGCATTTTTACTCTGAAACCCTCTCCTCCCATTTTTTTTTTCACTCTCATTCCTATCCAGGCCAGATTTCCTTCTGGCCACTCTAGGTCTATGTCCTTCCCTTGTGTCCTATGAAAATTCCATTCTATAGGTAGAAAACTGCCCTGTAGCTTACCATTATGATGAGTACTCCCTTCATATTATTATCTTAACTGAAACATGGATTTGCCCAGAGGACATTATTTATCGTATAGCTCATTTCAACAGAGGTAACTACTTCTTCTACCCTTGTTCCTCTAAATTCCTGCTCAATGAATGAATAAATGAATGAATGAATGAATGAATGAGTGAGTGAGTGAGTGAGTGAGTGAAACAGGACTGGGCACAGAAATAGCGAAGCAAAACAATTCCTACTCTTGGTGAACTCATATTTAAATGCAGCAGAAAACATCTATAGGAGAGTTTAACTACAAGGCAAATGCCAATGCCTGATGATTCTTAGGGTAAATGTGTATGTGTATATGTGTGTGTGTGTGTGTGTGTGTGTGTGTGTGTTCAGGGGAGGGGGGAGTCTTACTCTTCTCATTGTGAGAAGAGAAGGAATGGACAGACTTCTAACTCTCCCATTATTCCTTTTTTTGCGGGGCAATGAGGGTTAAGTGACTTGCCCAGGGTCACACAGTACCAAGTGTCAGGCTGGATTTGAGCTCAGGTCTCCTGAATCCAGGGCCGGTGCTTTATCCACTGCACCACCTAGTCTCCCGTTCCTCTTTCATACTATGTTGTCTTTTTCTTTGTATCTCTGACACACACATAGTGGTTGCTTGATAGATGTATTTTGAATGAATTGCTTCTGCCACCATCACAATCAAACTTTCTCTTTTGAGGTCCCCTTATAACCCACTCTTTCTATGCACAGTCTTACTGTAACTTTCAGTACATCAGTCCTCTACTGGCTTGCCTTGCCTTCCTAACTTGTCCTGTGGTACATACAATGGAGAGAGCACTAGATTCAGAGACCCAAAACTTGGATTTAGATTCTGACTGTGTTGCCTTGTACCCATGTAACTTTTGGTAAGTTGCTTGATGCACCTGAGCTCCAGTTACCTCAACTATAAAATGAAGGGCTAAAGTACATGATTTCTGAGGTTGCTTTCAGTTATAAATCTATTATCTTATGTTCATTCGTTGTTCTACGAACTTATCTAATTTTGATTCTACTCCCAAATCTCACTTATTCCAAGATTACTCTTGTTTAATATCCTCAATTCTCCTATACCCTTAACCTTTTGTGGTACCAGTACCCAGTCCTAGTATATTTATAGGGTTTTATTGTTGTTATGGTAGAGGTGGTGGTTGTAGTTGTTGTGAATATATTTTTCTATTTCTATTCCCTGTTTTTCAGTGTCATTGAAGAAAGTTCTAGGCCACTACAATTCATTATATCTAACTTTATATTAACTATTTATGACTGATCTGCGGTAAAACATTCCAAGTTTGTATTGGTCTGATCACCTACAGTTAGACACAACCAAATCCAATCATTTTAGTCTAGTAGTCAAAATTCTTCACCATCTTGCCCCAAACTACTTCACTCACCTTATCTCTTACAGCTCCCTTACAAATATCACATGCTCCAGCCAACCCCTCAGCATTCCTCAAACATGCTTTGAGTATTCTCATCTTTTGTACAGATCCCTCTAATTAGAGCAGAGATCTTAAAGTACTTGAACTTTAAAAATACATTTTGATAACTGTATTTTAATGTAATGGGCTTCCTTTGTAACCTTATATATTTAATAATAAGAAAATAATAATTGATAATAACAGCTAGTATTTTTATATAGCACCTACTATGTGCCGGGCACTGTACCAAGCACTTTACAAATATTACCTCATTTGATCTTCACAACAACCGTGTGAGGCAGGTGCAGTTATCTCCATTTTACATCTGAAGAAACTGAGGAAAACAGAGGTCATGGCTTGCTCAGGCACACACAACTAGTAAGTGTCTAAGGCCAAATTTAAACCTTGGTCTTTTTGATCCAGGCCCAGAACTCTATCCACTGCACCATCTAGCTACCTATAAAACCCTTATTCCTAAGAAAGGGTACATAGACTTCACCAGATTGCCAAATGAATCTCTGGTACAAAAAAGGCCATTCAAAAAAGGATTCAAACTCCCCTCTGCTTGTTGAAATCTTACCTTTGTTTCAAAAACCAACTGAAAGAAAATCTACATGAAGGTCCTAGGAACCTTGCCAGAAGTGATTTCTACTTCCGCTCAAATCCTATTGTATTGTATAGCACAGTTGTGACCTTTACATCATAAAACCTTGTATTGAATAATATCTTAGCTCTGCTCATAGAATATAAGATCCTAAAGAGTGTGGACTGGGCATAATTCACAGTCATATACAACCTCAGAATTGAAAGGTACTTTATGGGTCGACTTACTCAACCTGTACCTCAACATTCACTATAACATATCCAGAAGTGAGCATTCAGTCTTTGTTTGAAGACTTTGAGTGAGAGGGAATCCACTACCTCACTACTTCTGGAAGCATCCCATTTGCCCCAATCATGGTTCAATATCTAGTGCAAAGGATGACCCAGAGTCAGAAATTTTAAATAATCACTCTCTTCAATAAAAATGTATACATAATTACCCAGGTAAAAGCAATTCCCAAGGTCGTTAGAAAGCAGTTCACAAAAGTAAAAACTACCCCAGTTCTGCAAGAAAGAATCTTTGTTCTACTAAGGTAGAATAGAGCAAGCATCATCATCTCCTTCTTCATTATCATATGTATATGTTACTTTAAAATTTACAAATTGCTTTATATGCATTATCTCATTTGAGACTCACAACAGTGTCCACTTATAAGATCCCTGTTTTAACTGCCTTTGAAGTGAAGCTATTAAACCCAGAAAAAGGATTGATCCATTTTTCATCCATGTATAGGCACTCTCCACAATTCCCTGGAGTCCACAAGCTTGTGAAAATGTAGAGCAGCAACAGGTGGTAAGAAAACATGTCAACCTTCTAAAGGTTGAAAGGGCAAGTGCCACATCTCAAGGGGAAAATGCCATGCCAGTACGAACCAGAATCAAACATGGTTCATTCATAGAAGTTTCATTAGCATGTCTTTCTTCCATTGTAAATTTTAAAGCCAAGTTAATCTTGTGCAGTGGACATTATGTTTATTGTTTAAATTTAACATGGAAGACAGCTGCATGCCTTGGATGAGGTGGAGAGATATTTCACTCTAGCCTAAGAATACTTCTTATTCCACGTTCACATGCATATACAAAAATTAAGATGAGATGTTCTCTGTGAAAAATACAAAGAATCAATTTGTCACATTGTTGTTTGTCACATTATTGGCTGATCTGTCGATCACTTATAAATTATTGGAACCTTCAGGTTAATATATTTCTTTCTTTCTTTTTTTTTTTTTGCAGGGCAATGAGGGTTAAGTGACTTGCCCAAGGTCACACAGCTAGTTAAGTGTCAAGTGTCTGAGGCTGGATTTGAACTCAGGTCCTCCTGAATCCAAGGCCAGTGCTTTATCCACTGCGCCACCTAGCTGCCCCCAATATATTTCTTAATGAAGTTTTCAAGAATAGCTTTTAAGAAAAACAATCTATTTTAGAGCTCATGATTTTTTCCCCCATTTTCTAATACTCAGAGAAGAAACAGTATCTTTGCAACTTTGTTTCCATAGGGAACAAATACAGTAAAAGTTACATGGCATATGATCCTAACAACCCCTTTAGCTATATTGTTTGCATACTTTTGTTGCAAAGTTAGTTTGGGATCCAGAAATCAACTAAATGGTGCAGTGGCTAGAGTACCAGGTCTGGAGTCAGGAAGACTAGTTCAAAGCCAGCCTCAGACACTTTCTAGTGGTGACAAATCACTGAAACTCTGCTTCGGTTTCCTCAAATATAAAAAGGGAATAATAATAGTATCTGTATCTACCTCTTGCTGTGAGCATCAAATAAAATAATATTTGAAAAGCATTTGGCACATAGATATTATTATGTATATTTCTCTTTCCTTCCTTCAGAAATAAAAGAAACTAAAGGTTTTTGATTACTCAGAAGTTTCATGTTTATATGGCATGGATATTTTCTAAAATAAGAATTGGAAGTTGCTGAACAATGCATGTACAAAACATCACAAAAAACAAAATGAAATCCCTTCACATACAGGAATCAGTAATTACTGATGTCTGGCACAAAGTACAAAGAGAAGAGACAGATTTCTTAAAGGTATAGTAACATCCTCCAGATCAACCTATCAGAAATAAGATTGTGCTGATTGTGCATTATGGGGCTTTCTTGTTGAAATTATAGTTTAAAAAAGACCCAGCTGCCCAAAGTGGATGCAAAATGCATATTGCCTGATTTTACGTGTATGCCTATATTTTTATTTGTATCTATCTATATCTATAGCCGTATTTATGTCTATATCTATCTATGTCTACGTCTACATCTACGTCTGCATCTATTCATGTCTATGGCTATATCTATGTCAACATCTATGGCTATGGCTCTATGTCTACATCTATATGATACTATGTAGATCAAGTGTATTTTGATACCAATGTGTATTTGTGTGTGTCCTAGGCCCTACAGATAGATGATTCTGAGCTGGTCCCAGAACTGAGTAGTAGGAGTTGATTAGGCTACAATGCATTTAGGAAATGCACAGAACTTGTTTTAATGCTTTTTATTTGCACCCTTAATTTCTTACTGTCACAAAAACTTATTTTTTCAATGCCAAGATTCTCATGGGGTTGCCATATGGTTGCAAAAACATGGGACACTAAAGTCTCAGAAGAATAAAAATTGCGGGTGACCCAAAGGACAATGGAAAGACATGTTCTTTTTTTCTTAAGATCTCTTTCAAAATTAAATTCCGACAAAAGACATGGTTTCATGAAATAAGGGCAAAGGTAAGATCAAAACTTTAAGGCAGAGGTTCTTAATATGTTTTGTGTCATCAGCTCCTTTGGCTACTAGGTGAAACCTTTGGTATCCTTATTAAAATGTTGTTTTCAAATGCACAAAATGAAATAGGATTTCAAAAGGAACCAATAATATTGAGATAGTTATCAAAATGTGTGTTTTTCAAAGGGGACCCCACATTATGCACCCTTGCTTTAAGGGAAGGGCCTAATGCCAGGGGAATTTCACCAGGTTAAATGCAATTACTTAAGTTGAATCTTGGAACAATTTCTAAGAATATGCCCTAAAGTCTTTGCAAACTTACAGCATCCATTGATCCTTTTAGTGAGAAAGAAGCATGGATATAGATTGCCTCAGGAGACAAGTACCTTTTAATGGAGGACCAGAGTGCCATAGCTTATTACTATTATTATTTATTATTATTATTATTTACTTAATAGTATTTTATTTTCAAATTACATGTAAAGATAGTTTTTAACATTTGTTTTTATAAGATTTTGAGTTCTAAATTTTTCTTCTTCCCTTCCCCCCAAGACAGCTAGCAATCTGATATAGGTTATACATGTACAATCATGTTAAACAAATTTCCACATTAGTCAAGTTGTGAAAGAAGAATCAGAACAAAAGGGAAAAGTCATGAGAAAAAAACAACAAAAAAAAGTGAAAATAATATGCTTTGATCTACATTCAGACTCCATAGTTCTTTCTCTGGATGTGAAAAGCATTTTCCATCATGAGCCTTTTGGAATTGTCTTGGATGATTGTATTGCTGAGAAGAGCTAAGTCTATCACAGTCGATCATCTCACAGTGTTGCTGTTACTGTGAACAATGTTTTACTGGTTCTCCTCATGTCATGTAGCATCTGTTCATGTAAGTTATTCAAGGTTTTTCTGAAATCCACCTGCTCATTGTTTCTTATAGCACAATAGTATTCCATTACATTCATATACCACAACTTGTTCAGCATGGCTTATTATTATTATGTGCATTACTTAATATTTTGCCTTAAAATATTTCCTTTTATAAGCTTTTCACTATAAGAATACCCCCACAAAACATGATAAATTGTTCCCCCTGGAAATATATTTATCCAAATATTGCAGTGGGCATATTACTATCAAATATGATCTCTCCCTGAATATGAGTACTCCTGAAGTAAGATTTTTCTGAAAGAAATGTATGTATGTGTGTATATATGCATGCATGTGTGTATTTATGTGTGCATTCATGTATACATGCGTACGTATATGTGTGTATATACATACACACAATGACAACACCAGTTTTTAGTCCGTATCCATATTTTGTGCAATCCAGATCTGGGGAGGTGGGGGAATTTTGTGGGAGAGATTCCAACCAATGTACCTATGAGTTCTATGTCCTCCCTTCCCTTCCTTTCCCCCACCCCTCCCCTCCTTTCTCTCTCCCCGCCCCCTCTCTCTCTCTCTCTTTCTCTCTCTCTCTCTCTCCTTCCACCCCTCATTTCTCCCAACTCCTTTTTTGCCCCATCTAAAGAGACAAAGGGTTGCTCAACCTTTGGTGGAGCAAGGTCAATGGGGACCTGCTCACATGTTTTTTTTTGTGTGTTCACGATGAGCCTGGAGGCATGACAAGAGGGGCCCCATGATGCTGTGACAATTCCCTGTAGAACTCTTTTGTCTTTCTCCTGTGTCTTGCTATAGGCCTTAAGGGGAGAAACCAGCAACAAACACTCACTTGAGGCAGAGCTATATGCATTTGGGAGAGAGTGCCCATGTAGGTTGGTGCTCCCTGAGATTTGCTGGCATTGTCACAGGCGTACCCAGCAATTATTTTCTGACTAACTGAAGTATTAGAGGCTCTGGGGGAGGGGAATATTTCCCATTGTATACTTGTCAGAGTTCTGAGGGTATTTGCATTCCTGGAGATCAGCCACCAGTATAAAGTGGTTTTGATATAACAACAATGTTAGTGTGAAGCATTAGTTGGGTAGACCTTATTTAAGGATTACCCTCTACTGTGCAATTGTGAACAGAGAACATTATTTGAGCCTATCTACTATTGGAGATGAGAGGTGGGGTGATGTCATGGATAGAGAAGAGTCAGGGAATCAGAAAGATATAGGTTTAAGTCCTGCCTCTGATATGTACTGATTGTGTGACCCAGGACATATCACTTAACTTTTCAAATGCCTCTAAAGACTAAATTGTTTTTTGGGCAGAGAGGGCAATCAGGGTTAAGTGACTTGTCCAGGGTCATATAGCTAGTAAGTGTCTGAGGCTGGATTTGAACTCAGATCTTCCAGACTCCAGAGCCAGTGCTCTATACACTGAGCCACCTAGTTTTCCCTTTTTGTTTTGTTTTTGTTTTTTTGTTTGTTTGTTTGTTTGTTTGTTTTCAGAATAGGGGCTGATCTACATTGTAGAGAAAGTCCTTTGCAGCTAGTTTCTTAACCTTTGAAATCACAGGTCTGGCCTAAATATTACATAATTAATAAATTTCTTGCAAACAAATTAAATTGTATGAAAAAATTTTCCTTTAGGATAAGATACATTTTAATAGAAACTAAGATAAATTTCTTAGAAAATTCCTGTAGAAATGTAATTAAATCATTTTTCAACTAGACCCAGGATTAGTGTGAGGCATCAATGACACCAGGATATTTATTTATTTAGGAAGGGCCATGTTTTTTCACACTGTTTTGCTTGCCTTTGAATTCTTGAACCATTAGTTTTTTACTCCCCTTTCCCCTTTCTAATCAAATTGGCCTACTAAAGAAATTTTACCAAAAAAAAAAAAAGACAAATGGCCTTTCATCCTTCATTTCTTCATTGGCTATTTTTTATAGTACTTTGTTCTGACAGTTGTTTATACTTTAGTTTTCACTGATGATAGATAAAGCCAAGGATGGTACACATAAAGTTGCTTTATTTTCCTGTATAAACCAAATAATAGATTCTATCACTCCTACTAAAGTCTTCATTTCACTAAGGAACTAGTCTTTGAATATTCTAAGGTCAGAAAGGAATGATTAAAAGTAAAACTATTGTTGACTGCAAAATCTTGATTTGAAACTTGACATAGGATAGAGATAACATTTATAGCTATCACATACATGTATTCATATAAGGTAGATCTAAATAAAGTCACTGGGTGTGTAGAATATCTGTCATATCCATCTTATTTACAAAATGTACAGTGGCCCCAAAGTATAAACAGTAACCACAAGGAAATATTCTCCAGTACTGATACACAAAAAACCTTTCTAACTCTTGCATAGACACAGCAGTACGATTATGTAATGCAATATAGTGACACCTCACATATTCAGAGCACAATCAAGACAACAGAACTAAAAGCCACAAAATCAGTAGGAAAAAAAGATCTCTGATTAGTCAAAATAGTTATCACTCAGTTAATTCACTGTTTCATGAAAGAACACCTAAGGCTGCATGCCTAGGCACTTTCCCCTTTACACAGCTCTCACAATACTAGCAAGCTATTTGTCAAACCCATAGGAAAAATAAGGTTGCAAATTAGCAATAGGCAGAAGGGCTGTTGTCACCAGCAGGTGCACTAAGAGTAAAAAGAAATGGCAACTGGCAATTTAACTGGGAAGCCAACAGAACCAAAAAGTGCACGTTATTAGGCTCTGCTGGGTAGGATTGAATATCTCCATACATCTTCAAAACAAGATACACAGTATAATACTAGGTGCTTATAATAAGGATGTCCCTGAACTGTTAAGAACTGACAAATTGACTAAAAAGATTGAAGAGGAAACAACAAATGTTGGAGGGGATGTGGGAAAATTGAGACACTAATTCATTGTTGGTGGAATTATGAACTGATCCAACCATTTGGGAGAGCAATCTGAAATTATGCTCAGAGTTATAAAACTGCCTTTACCCTTTGACCTAGCAATACTAATACTAGGTCCATTTCCAAAGATGATTAGGAGAAAAGAAAAAGAACCTCTATGTTCTAAAATATTTATAACAGCTCTCTTTTTATTATGGCAAAGAAGGAGAAATTGCCAGGATACTTGACAATTGGGGAATGGCTGAACAAGTTGTGGTATATGATAATGATGAAATAATAATACTGTGCTATAAGAAATGATGAGCTCATTGTTTTTAGAAATACATGGATAAACTAACACGAATTAATGAAGAGTAAAATGAGCAGACCCAGTAGAACATTGTATACAGTAACAGCAATATTGCTTTAAGACCAGCTTTCAGTGATTAAGTAATTTTAGTTAATATAAATACCCAAATTAATTACAAAGGTCCTATGAAGGAAGATGTTATCTGTATTCATAGAAAAGAACTGATAAAGAGAAATAGGTAGCCATCTCAAGGGCAGGAGGAGGAAGGAAGGAGGGGAAAAAAAGAAGAAATTTACATGATAACTTTATTATATATTTTAAAAGAAATAGCAAGTTGTACATAATGGATTTGCAGTTTCATGAACAATCATCTTTTGTATTACACTGTGTTATGGAAATGATTGTTTTGTTCCATAAATTAAAAATAAAATAAATAAAATTTTAATAAATGGTTAAAGGATATATAGTTTTCTCTAAAAGCTTTGACTCCTGGTGTAATTTTGGTGCTACTGTGTTTTACATAAAAAAATAAAATCACCTCTTAAAAGTTTAATGGATTAAGAGTTAAAGGGAAGGATAGAAGGAGAATTACTTAGCTTCTCAGTGGTTGCCCAATTTTTTTTGATCATATACTCTTATCAGTAATTTTTAAAAACCAGGTATTCCCAACACATATTCAGTGTCCCAAAAATTTTCGAACAATCTATATTTATTTATAAATTAAACATCATACATATATATTACTGTACTAATATGTATTATAAAACACAAAAAACAGAAGTGAAAAATAACAAGAAGATGATAGAAATCATGATACTTGAGAGATAGAAGGAATATCAGAGACCATTTAGTTGAATTCATATATGATAGGAATGCCCATTATGACATGCTTGATCATAATTATTAGGGGCATAGATAATGTAGTGATCATCCTGGCTCTCCTTGAAGACTTACCTCCCAGGAGTTGGGGTGTGATATACCCATTCATATATCATAGCCTATGCCACTTTGGAATAGTCTAAATTTGCTTCTTCGGAACTTCTACTAAATGCTCTTGGTTCTGCCATGTTGGGTGAAAAGGAACAAATGGAATTCTCTACATGAGAGCCATTCATGTAGCCATTTAAAGTTAAAGAGAGTTATCATGTTCCCCTTTGAGTCATGTCTTCCCCAGGCTAATTCCTATTTTCTTCAGCCACATTCATTTCTTCATAATAAGTTGACTCAAGGTCCTTCAATCAATCATTCAATCATCAACGAGAATTAATTAGGGACTTTTATGTTCCAGGCACTATCCCTGTTGTTCTCCTCTAGACACTGTCCAGTTTATTCATGTTCATAATATTTAAACATATTTTCCTTTCTTATTAATGGAATAAAAAGATCATTTTTCTTTTAATAAAATATTACTCATATATTTTATTAAAAGCCATGTAACATATTCATTTTTTTCTTAAAATCTGCTTATGTTCTAGAGAACTGGCCATACTTGCAAATAACAATTGTTTGTTAGGGGTTAACTAGTCAGTCAAGTCAATCAATTTTGCTGGCCAAGAAGCTACATCTTGAAAGATTTTTATTTTTTCTCAAGCCTGCAATACAACCACAAAAATTATAGATCATAAGTGTCAGTGACCATAAAAAACCTTTTCATCAGGTGTCATGTTTCTTTATGTGTTGATATTCACTCCATATACAAGCAAAAGCAACAAAGACATGTAAATTGTCTCTGATTTGTACTTAGCAGAAAGTTTTC
Source organism: Dromiciops gliroides (assembly GCF_019393635.1). NCBI lineage: Eukaryota > Metazoa > Chordata > Mammalia > Microbiotheria > Microbiotheriidae > Dromiciops > Dromiciops gliroides. The sequence goes on from NC_057863.1 coordinate 575,987,831, forward strand.
AGTCTAAATCCATTCCTCTTTCTTTATATGATTATGTTTAATGTATACCTCAATTTCTTATTTATGTTTGGATATTTTGCTTGTGTTTTTGTATGAAAGTGAGGAATAGCTAGAAGACCTGTTTAGTTAGACTATACAGTATAAGAAGGCAAGCTGAAAATGTATAGTAAGAAAAACAAGGTAGGTTGTGAAGGACTTTAAATGGCAGAGGAATTTGTATTTGATCCTAGAGTCAATAGGGAGACACTGGAGTTAATTGAGCAGAGTGGTGACATGATCAGACATGCCTTTGTTGGGTATGGAGCAAATGGATTAGAGAAGGGAAAGACTAGAGAAAGAGTGACCAATTAGGGGCCCCTACTATAATCCAGGCAAGAAGTGATGGATACCTGGACTGGTATGTTGGCTGTGTGAATATACAGAAGGGGAAGATATATTTTAGAAACAAGAGTATTTTGCAACTGCTTGGATCTGTGGAGTGAATGAGTGAGGAATTAAGGATGATACGGAGCTTGCAACCTGAGTGGGATGGTTAAGCTCTGGACAGAAATAGGGAAGTATGTAAGCAGGGTCTGGTTGGTGTATATAGGGGTGGGGGTCGGGGCGTGGGAGGCACAGATAATGTAATGAGATGTGTAGTGCAGATTGCAATTTATCCATTCCTACTCATCCAGTGTGATGCATTATTTCCCAACCAAAACAAAATATGGAGACAGCAGAACTCTTTCTAGTCACTGTCTCAAAGACATAACTTGGGGCAGCTAGGTGGTGCAGTGAATAGAGCACCGGCCCTGGAGTCAGGAGTCCCTGAGTTCAAATCTGGCTTCAGACACTTAACACTTACTAGCTGTGTGACCCTGGGCAAGTCACTTAACCCCAATTGCCTCATTAAGAAAACAAAAACAAAAACAAAAAACCCTTTAGGGGCCCCTCAGGGGGCCCTTTTCATAGCCCTGAGGTAATCTGGGGGGTTAGAGGGTATGGGCATAGTGGGAGGCGTGTAGATGCTGCTGTGATTATGCAGGTGCTAATTAAATTATAACTGCCCTAAGGGCATAATCCATAGCAGAAGTGGGAAGGTCAGGACCTTGCACAGCAATGAAAGAGGACTGAGTCAGAGAATGGCAGGTGGGTAATGTCATGGGCTAGTGAGGATATGTTGGAGACAAGCTTCACTAGTGACTAGTGCAGGAGGTAATCTATCTTCCCATAGTCCAGCTGGTTGATCCTACCATCCTTGGGGTCATTGCAACTCCACTGGGGTCATTCCCTGGCCTTTCAGGGGTCCAGGACTCATAATTTGGAAACCACTGGCCTAGAGACAGGATTGCCTTAAAGGATAATGCCTAAGCAGTTTAGGACTTCTTACAAATCTCTCTTTCTCTTTCTTTATGTCAGGATACATACAAACATACACATCTATATACACATGTGTGTATATATGTTATATACAACACACACATATAATATGCTTGCATATATATATGTTTGCATGGATAGGGAACTCCTGATGGGGGACTACTCAACACCAAAGCCCCTTGACACCTAGGCTGTGATCTAAATCTTTTGAGAATTGCCTGGGGCCCTAAAAGGATGAGTGACTTGGCCAGAATGTGTCACACAGTCAGTCTATGTCAGAGACAGGACTTGAATATTGATCTAGACTCAAAGATAGTTTTCCTATCCATTATACCATACTCTTCATATATTAAGGACCAGTGTAAGGATTCATTTTGTTTGATTATGCACATTTGTGCCAAGTTTTTATTTTGATTTTTGCATTTTTTAATTTGAAGGGGTGGGTTGAAAGGAAAAGAGGAAATAGAAATAGTGATGGATGACAAAACAAAAAGCCCTTTATCATTTAAAAAAATGAATAGAAGGTATAAGAAGAAAGTTCAGAAGGAAGCACTAACAAGAAAGCAATTTTGAAAATAGCATGTGGCATATCTTTTTTTTAAAGCAAGTGGTATGAAATAGAGATTCACAGTTTCATATATAATCCTCTTTTTGTATTTTGCTGTATTTATGAAAGGACAGCTTACTGACACAGTGGATAGAGTTCTGGGCCTAGAGTTAGGAAGACATCTTTATGAGTTAAAATCTGACCTCAGACACTTACTAGCTATATGACCCTGGACAAGTGACTTAACTCTGTCTCAGTATTCTCATCTGTGAAATGATCTAGAAAAGGAAATAGCAAACCACTCCAGTATCTCTGCCAAGAAAATCCCAAATAGTCACAAATAGTCATACATGGTTGAAGTGAATAAACAATAATAACAGCTCTCTTTTTTGGTATTTAAATTCAGCAAAAAAAAAAATAATAAAATGAGAGAGAGAGAGAGATCGAGAGATCATGACCAAATGGAATGGCTGTTAAAGAAATGTACTTGAAAAAACAAAAAGAAATGTACTTGATATGCTGCAAGGTTAACATACATTGAACCCTCTTCTTCATGTCATAAAGCTTAACAGCCTAATTATCACCTCCTTGATCAAACCTGACATCTTTAGAAATAAATACAATAATGCTAATCCATACTGTGAGATATGGATACGCATTTATACACTTACATTCAGAGAGTCAAGAGATGAGTTCCAAGTATCAGCTTTTCCATTAACTAGTTAATGTGAACTTCGATAAGTCATTTAACACATTAATAAAAAGCATTTATTAAACACTCATTGTGTTAAGGGATCGAGGCCATAAAAACAATAGCAAGATGGTCCCTCCCTTCAAAGAAATTTTAGGGGAAGAAAACACATTTAAAAAAATGACAAGGAAAAGATGATTTGATTTGAGAAGTCATAAGGACAGTCATTTACATGTCTTTTCCAGAAGTGATGATAGAATTGATTTCATTACCTGTAGCAGGGTATATTGCAAGGAAATGGTTGGGACTCAAAATTTGTGAAGCACTTTCTGGGGCCTGAGGCTGGTTAGACAAAGTAGGTCATATGTATTTGGTTGACTCATCAATCAGAAGAGGACAGCCTCAGGGTGGTAGTTCCAAAGTTTAGTGGATTATGTCACCCCAGTCATGGTTTCAGGAGGTCTAGCGGTTCACAGAAAGCAAAGATAGGGAAGAGGGTAAGGACATAGGTGGAGCATAGAGTTGGATGGAATGTGAACACAGTCAATTGTCTGGGATCATCTAGATCATAGGATCATAGATTTAGAGTTGGAGTGGAATTTGAGTCATCTTTTCTAATCCCCTTGTTTTATGGATAAGGAAACAGGTCCTCAGAACTACTTGCTTAAGAGGTTGCTTATTGAAAGTACAACTTGACCTTCTATTATAGAAAAATAAGCATATGATTATGTGTTGCACATAGGTTCTTGATAAATGAGTGAACAATGGGAATGAAAGGATAATTTAATGAATATATTTCTGAGGAAATTTTCTGAAAACTACTTTCCACTTGATTTCCCTCCCTCCCAGGATTGTTATAGGGATCAAATGAGATATTTGTTAAGTACTTACCACAGTGCCTTATAATGCTTAATGAATGCTTATTTCCTTCCTTCCTTCTCTCTCCCTCCTTCCTTCTTTCCTTTCTTCCCTCCTTCCTTTCTCCTCCCTCCTTCCCTCCCTCCTTTCCTTCCTTCCTTCTTCCATTTCTCCCTCTCTCCTTCCTTCTTTCTTTCCTTTCTCCCCTCCCTCTCCCCTCCATCAACCTCCCTCTTTCCTTCTTTTCTACCTTCCTTCCCTCCCACCCTCCCTCCCTCCTTCTCTCCCTCCTTCCTTCTTTCCTTCCTTTCTTCCTTCAGCCTCTATGATGCAGTGAGTATTATCATGTCTTGAAGACAGAAATTTAAGGGCTGCAATACCTATGATTTATAGGATAGTTTTGGCATGCTGGTTGAAAGTTTCTCTTAGAATACAGATAAACTTGGATCTAGAATACTAAAAACTACCCTATGCAAACTTTGGAAGGGTTAAAACAATACCTTCCTTTGCACCTTAATTAAAATCAGTAATGGAGACACACTTAGTTTTGCCAGGCCTCACAATCACTACCTTTCATTTCCACTCATTTAATTAAAATCTCTGGCAACTTGGCAAAAGGTTGACTGATTAACTGAACCACTACTTAACTCTTTTAGTAAAATCCATCAGATTCCAAATTAGGGTGAGGTCACAGTTGTTCGTTCATCATATAGATAATGGATAAATATTTTTCTTTCCTCCACCCACTATTGAATGAATTTATTAGGAGATCATGAAGGGGATGATTTGGCTCTAGAATATGAAAAAGTTGGTGAAATCTCCTTGTAGAACCTTACAGAGATTCCACAACTAGGGCTGGTAGAGAGCACCAATAAGACACATGAAGGTACTTTTGTCTCCCTATTGGAATCAAGCCTTGAACAACTCAGCAGAAATTCACACACCAAGGTCAAAAGTTCCTTTCTTTTTTGGGGACTCAGTCCTCCTTTCTGTGTTAGGGTTTAAGACTGCTTTCTCACTGTCATCAATAAGCTGTAGCTTAGAATTCTTGCCTTCCTCATCTCCATGCCCTGAATTCCAAGTCTCAGCTAAAATCCCACCTTTTTTGCAAGAAGCCTTTTCTGATTTCCCTTAATGTGAATAACTTCCTTTTGAGATGATTTCCCATTTATCCTGTGTATGTCATATTTGTACATAGTTGTTTTCATGTTGTCTATCCCATTAAACTGTGTGACCCTTGAAAGGAGGGGCTATTTTTTTTTCTTTCTTTGTATCCCCATCCCTTACCACAGTGCCTGGCAAGCACTTAACAAACACTTATTGATTCGACTTGGTTTCAGGTATAGATGATGAGAAATAGAGAACTAAATAGGCATCATTGTTCAGAAGGGATCCTGAAATTTCAATTTTTGCAAAGGATCATGAGAGGACCTTGATTTTCAGTCAATTCTACCTTCTCTATAATAGTAGAAAATGCTGCACAAAACTGGGCTGGGTGAAATTGACTTAAAAAAACCCCACTAGCATCCTCTTAGGGTAAGCAAGTCAAGAATTTAAAAGAGCATTATAAATAATCCCTTATTTCATAAGCATAGGGATTTTCTCACGACTACCCATAAGATTGGTAGGGCAAGTATTATTAATCTTCATTTGAGAAGGCTCTCCCAAAAGTCTTGGTGCAATTGTAAGCTTAAGCTGCTTAAAACTGTACCAAGACTTTGAAGACACTCCGGTTAAGAGAAATTAAGCAACTCATCCATAGTCACATAAATTAGGAGTTAATGGTGGAGTTGGGTCTCAAATCCAAATAGGCTCTTTTACTATTCCAATGGGAAAACCAGAAATTCCCTATTACAATAATAAAAGAGGAAAGGAAGAAAAATACAGTCAGTTTGGGACTTGGACTGTACTTATAATTTCATTGATATTGGGGACTCCTGGTGAAGAAAGTTCCTCTATCAGTGCAGATATTTAACTGCTCTGAAATTACTAGTCTGAAATAGTATTGTTAAACATAATAGACTATCTGGTATACATGGTTATATTGAGATACAAGTTACCAAATGGGATGATTCTATGAGAAAAATATTTGACCCTCTATGAAGGTAACAAAGATATCCCCACTATTAACCAATCAAAAATATTATTAAGCTCCTAGTATATACCAGGCACTGTGGTAAATCACTGGGAATACGAAAAGAGGCAAAAGACAGTCCATGCTCTCAAGTTCCTTGGGGAGCTTTATAAAGGATAAATAGAAGATAATTTATAGAAGGAAGGCACTAGGATTAAGAGGGGTTAGGGAAGGCTTCTTGTGGGATTTTAGTTAGGATAAGAAAAGGGTATCCTGAATAATGGACACAAGTATTTAGGGTAGTAAAGAAATAAGTGCTGACATAAACTGGCATATTCCCCAACTGGTAAATGATGAAAGAACATGAACAGGCAGTTTTTAGGAAAAAAAATCAAAATTATCAATAACTATATGAAAGGAAACAGAAAAAATAAATGTATATATTAATTTTGTTGTATATTTGAAAGGAATATCAAGTTGTGCATAGTAGACTTGCAGTTGCATGTGCAATCATCGTTTATATTGTACTATATTGTGAAAATGCTTGTTTTATTCCACAAGTTAAAAATAAAATTCAATTTAGAATTACTATTGATTAGAGAATTGCAAATTAAAATAACTCTGAGGTACTACCTCACACCTGTCAGATTGACTAACATGACTGAAAAGGAAAATGACAAGTGCTGGAGGGGATATGGAAAAAATAGGTACACATGCTAAAATATTTATAGCTGCTCTTTTTGTGGTGACAAAGAATTTGATATTGAGGGGATGCCCATCAATTGAGGAATGGATGAATAAATTGTGGTATATGATTGTGATGGAATACTATTGTGCTATAAGAAATGATGAGCAGGATGGTTTTGGAAAAACTGAAGAGTTATGTGAATTGATGTAAAGTGAAGTGAGCAGAACCAGGGAAACATTTTTCATAGTAACAGCAATACTGTAATGATGATCAACTGTGAAAGACTTAGTTACTCTGATCAATACCATAATCCAAGACAATTCCAAAGAACCCATGATGAAAAATACTATCTACCTCCAGAGAGAGACCTGATGAACCATGAGTGCAAATTGAAGTATAATTTTTCACTTTATTTTTCCCTTTGTTTGCAGTATGACTAATATGTTTCACATGTATAATTGACATCATATTGCTTGTCTTCTTAAGGAGTAGGGGAGGGTAAGTGGGAGGGAGAGAATTTATAATTTAAAATTTTAATGTAATAAACATTTTTATTTATAGTTTTGGGTTCCAATTTTTATCCCTCCTTCCCTCTCTCCCCTTTCCCCTCCCTGAGGTGAAAAACAATCAGATATAGTTTATACATGTATGATTATGCAAAGTATTACCACATTTTCATTTTGTACAAGAAAACTTGATTAAAAGAAAAAATGAAAGAAAGTGAAAAATAGTATGCTTCAGTCTGTTGCACCAATATCAGTTATTTCTTTGGAGGTGGATAATATGTTTCAATAGTCCTTTGGAATTGTCTTGGATTATTGTATTGTTAAGAATAGTCAAGTCATTGACAGTTCATCAAACAATATTGCTGTCTCTGTATACATTCTTCTCTTGGGAACTCAATTATTTTAAAAAGTTAAAAAATAAAATGTTAAACTGGCATTCTTACCGATAAATCAGTGTCTCCCAAGTTTGCTTAGCATACATCATTTTCTTAATTTCTGATCACTCAGTGGCCAGCTGGTAAGATGAAATTTCAAAACTGGTAAAGCTGATTCAACCAATCAATTAACATGTGCCTTGTATATGCCAGCATTGTGCTAAGTACTGGGAGTACATGGATAATAATGAAACAGTCCCCTCAGGGAGTTTATATTCCATCTGAAAACCAAACCCTGCATCTGTGATAACCTAACTATGTTGTAATCAATCCATGAAGCTTATCTTTACCAACCAACAAAACTCTTTCTCTTTAATATGCCCAGTCCATGGGGGCTTGGGGTCGGGGGAGGAAGAAACAAGAACATGAAACTGGGTTAGAAATTGTAATGCTTATGTTTTCTGAGGAAATACGCAGCCAGTGTTTATGCTCTATTTTAAATCACATAGCAGTTCTGGAAAAAGTGAAGACAGAAGGCTTCTAAATTCATACTTCAGCATTTCTATGTCCAATAATAATAAGACAACTAGAAATTTTTAAAGTACTTAAACATTTATAAAACATTAAAATATTACGTCAAGTCTTTTCAAATCAAGACATTCTGTATTAAATTTCTGTATACTTTTGATCATCAGAAATCATCCAATGTCTTTCTTCCCCAATTCCTCCTTCCATTTTTCATGTTTCTTTGATAACGTCTGGAAGCCTACAGATTAGTTAGCAAAGATTTCACAGATCCTTCCTGTTCTTTGTTATATTATGTTGTATGCTTATACTCTTTCTAGATAAAGACTCTAACTTTCTTTTGATTTGGCAATGACAAAAGAAATCCCCCTTCTTGGACCATTTCCCTTAGAGTTTAATCAACAAATCTTTTAAAGTAATGGTTTTTTTCTTTTAAACCTGGTTTGAGTGCCTTTGGGAACATATTTTGTGAACTAGTAATTAATACTGGCTTCCTTCCTCTCTCTCATAAATGCACTTTTGTGAAATGGTCTAAAAATAGTGCTTGAAATATTTCAAGATAAGGCATTAAAACAACATCTAATGATATATGTATATACACATATGTAAGTCAGGCCTTTAAAAAAAGCTTGACTGATTTTAAACTTTGTAATTATGAATTTTGAATTGACATAGCTAAATATATTTCATTCCTAGCCTAGAACTTTACTTTCAAAAGCACTTTATTTTTGCACTTAGCAATTTTACCAGAGATACATCACCAATTCTTTTTTTGTTTGTTTGTTTTTTTGGTGGGGCAATGGGGGTTAAGTGACTTGCCCAGGGTCACACAGCTAGTAAGTGTCAAGTGTCTGAGGCCGGATTTGAACTCAGGTACTCCTGACTCCAGGGCCGTTGCTTTATCCACTGCGCCACCTAGCTGCCCCCCATCACCAATTCTTACATGTACTGTGGTATTGCCACTGATTTCTAAACCACAAGTCAGAATTTCACCCTATCTTTCATGGTAATAGAGGTTTTGTTCAAGACACTTTAAAACAGCTTTGAATGAATGGATTTGAAGAAGTACCTATTATGTATAGGAGCATAGTAGGAACTATGAGGGATTCAAAGATAAATAACATTTATAGTGCACAATGAGTTTATAGTATAAGAAAGAGATGAGACATAATAATGGTAGCTCCTATTTATAAAATAATTGACCCTTTTCACAACTGTCTCCTTGGCTTATTTAATACAGCATTATGTTCTTTTAACAAAAGTAGTATCCAACGCTTAGAATCCAAAGGAACATTTCCAGTATTTCTCTATTTATTAAGCTCTGAGGAGTTTCTACCTCTCAGAAGCAGTTGGAAGTGCCAGAAAAGGTAGAAAGTATTTCCACTACAATCAGCTCTTCAAAGAGGCAAAACTTTTCCTCCAATCAGCTTTTCCAAGAAGCAAGTAATATTATAGGCTGTAAGGTCTTCCTCTGACCCTGATTCATTTCACACTCAGTCAAATATCTGGTCTTGCCCCTTGGAGGTCTGGTCTTAACCCAACCTTTTGCTCTGAAACAACTATGCCTCACCTCTATTTTATGATTTACAAAAACTGACCAAATCCACATTTCTTTCAACCAGGCCAAAAATAGACAACACACAGCTGTCTCATAGTCATAAAACAATTCTTAAGGATCAAGGTTCTCAGCTTTTAGTCTTAAAATCCTAATGTCACTTCTAATTTGATTCTGAGAAAGAGGACACTTCAGCCATCTTTATGATCACATAAAATAATATTTGTAAAAATACAGCACAGTGTCTAACACATAGTAGGTGATTAATAAATGCTTATTTCCTTCTTCTCCACTTTCCTTCCCCTCTTCATTTCTTCATTCCTTCTTTCCTTCCTTCTTGCTTTATTGTGAATAAGTATCTTCTCTCTGTGGGGCTACTTTTTCAATGTTTTAGAAGTCAGGTTTTATGACTCCAAGCCTGGTGGTCCTATTACTATGATATTGGACAATATATAATAAGTAACATAAAAATAGTACAAATAATGAGTTAAAGGAGTTCAAAAAAAGGAAAACAACATTACTTTCTTTTTAGTGATCAAAGTTTCACGAGGTACTTTTTTTTTTCAAATTTGGCCTTTAAAGATGTGGAGCATTTGGGGGAAGAAATTCCAAGTGAAGGGGATTATATGAGCAAAGGTGCAAGAGTTGGATTGTGGGAGTCAATTATAGGAAATGGTGAACTGTACAATTTGGGGAAAATGTAGACTATTTGTAGGGGAGTCATAGTAGATAAGGTTGGAAAGATAGTTCAGGACTCTATTGTGAAGAAGCAGGGGAAGGGTTGTGAATGTTGACAATACAAAACCATTGAAAGTTTTTGAAAAGAGTTCAAGAGCAAAGCAATACTACATATAGGAAGTCTAATTTGGTGATAGTATGAAGGATGGAGTGGAGTGGAAAACAATTGGTGGCCTTGGAGATCAAGGTAATTTTTTTAGTTGGGAATGGGTGGAGATGAACAGATAGAGAATGGGTAATAAGAACCTAAATCAAGGTCCTGGTAGTGAAAATTAAAGGAAGAAACAGACATAGTAGATTCTGGAAGAAAAGAAGAGTTCACAAAATTTGGTATCTGATGAAGTAACTAGAGGCATCAAAGGTATCTGGTGACTTGGAAAATGGTGGTGCAGTGAAGATAAACAAATGAGTCAGGTGGTTGGTAGCTGTTCCATCTATCTCACTGTCATGAAAATAAATGAAATGCTAACTTGGCTCTGCATGAAATACAAACTTTTTTTTTTAAGAAACAAAGTAGAATTTAATGAAGTCTTTTCAGTCCCTTGCTAACATTTTGTAAATGGTTACCTCCGTGCTATTTTTGCTTTTAGTGACCTGAAAGTATTCTTAACTTCTAAAATATCTCAATTACTTAGGAAATTTTTCATGTCCTGGAAAAGCTTAGAGAAAGTCTGTATTTGTCTGTGTGAAAAGGCATGTGTGTCTCCCACACATAGGAAAATCTTTTTTCTCCCACTAGGAGCCTTAAAGTGAGTTAATCTTTAAGTAGAATTTAAAATTAAGTAAATCTTTAAGTAGAATAAAAAATTCCTCCAAATTGTAGAAATGACTCCCTTAGTCCTAATCAATATAAAATGCAAATGTTTCATAAATATATTGGATACGGGATCCATGTGGATCTAATTAATACTCTCATCAAGTGGGATTATAGAAATCAGTTATAATTAATTAATTATCAAATCAGATAATTATAAAATGTAGTAGGAGTTATTTAAGCATCAATTAGATCAGTGTCAGTCTATCTCGGTAAAATTAAAGGACTAATTTAACCATGTAATCACTTCTCAGTACTATACTTACATCCAAAAACTTGGGTCAAGTAATACAATCTTCAATTGATTATGTAACTATATAACAAACTAGAAACGTTCCTTTACTGTATTGTACACAAGCCGTTTTCCTCAATTGGTACATGAAATATATACTACTTTACTCTTCTTAGATAAAATTCCTGAATGCTTCATTTCAGCTGTCTGATGTACTGCTTTTTCTTAGTGATAAATATGAAGGCAGTTGGATGGCGCAGTGGATAAAGCACTGGACCTGGAGTCAGAGAGATCTGAGTTCAAATTTGACCTCAGACACTTACCAGCTATGTGACCCTGGGCAAATGACTTAACTTTTGCTTGCCTCAGTTTCCCCATCTATAAAATAGGGATAATAGCATTTATGTCCCAGGGTTGTTGTGAGGATAAAATGAGAAATTTGTAAAGTACTTTGCAAATCTTAAAGTGCTATATAAATGCTAGTTATCATCACTATGTGTATATGCAATATATGTATAAATAATATATATTTATATATGAGTGTATGCACACACACATGCACATACATATATATGTATTTGTGTGTATATGTATGTTTGTATTCGTGTGTACATACACACATATATATGACAGTAGAAGGGATGAAACCCTCATGGTTCCAGAGACCAATTGCATAGCTCCTTGAGGGATGAATTGTTTTTTCTACTATAGGTTTGGATATGATGGAAGAAACATTGTTCAACATTTGAGGACTTGGTGGTATTAGATCTTATAGCATAGAAAGTTGGAGGGGAGACAGACTGGAATGAGGTCATTCCAAATGGTAATTATTTATGCTATTCCTGCCCTCTGTCCATACCCATTTAAGATCTGTCTTTATCCATGTCTAATCAAGGACTCTTAACCTTGTCTATGTCATGGACTCCTTGGCAAGTCTGCTGAAGCCTATGAACACTTTTGCAACATAGTGCATTTAAATGCATTAAATACATAGGATTAAAAAGAAAAGCAATTCTATTGAAATACAATTATAGGGGCAACTAGGTGGCACAGTGGATAAAGCACTGGCCCTGGATTCAGGAGGACTTGAGTTCAAATCTGTCCTCAGATACTTGACACTTAGTAGCTGGGTGACCCTGGGCAAGTCACTTAACCCTCATTGCCCTGAAAATAAACAAACAAATAAACAAAAGAAATACAATTATAATTTTTTAAAATTCCTTGAGCCCAGATTAAGAATCCCTGATTGGATTGACAGGATGAAAGAAACCAGCCAGACTTTATTTGTTGTATTTTAGTCATTCTGTTGTATCTGAGTCTTTGTTACCCCATGGACCATAGCATGCTAGGCCTTTTAATGCTCCACTGTCTCTCAAAGTCTGCCCAAGCTTATGTTCTTGATTTCATGACACTACCCATACATCTCATCCTTTGCTGCCCCCTTCTCCTTTTGACTTCAAGATTTTAATGGACAATGTCTAATACGAATATGTTGATTTAAGTACTAGATGGTAAGCTTACAAAAGTCATGTTCTTTAGTGATTTAGAAATCACCAAGTATCATAAATTAAAACAACAACAACAAAAATGTTTATAGCCAGCATCACTTTGGCCAGTATTACACAGTATTCAAGGAGAATTAGTTTGAATATATTAAAATAAGGAAATTATCCACCCACCCCCTGAGTTTTCCATGGAGCACCATGAGTAAATCATTGTCCTATAATCCACCTGACTCTAGCAACCAAGACAAAAATAAGAACTGGTAATAGTTGACCTTTATATAGTGCTTTAAATTTACAAAATGTTTTACCCACATTACATCCTTTGATCCCCACAATAACCAAGTGAGGTATGTACTATTATTATCCTTATTTTATGGATGAGAAAACCTAGGCTTAGAAAGATTAAGTGATGCCCAGGATCACAGAGCAAGCAAAATACTTAGAAAATTAATAAAAACTAAGATATAGATAGGTAAAAAACTATCTTTAAGCTAGTCACAGGTATACAATTAATATGAAATGATAAAAAACCCAGGCAGATATAGCCTTAAGATAACAATTTGCAGACTTTTAGGTTTAACATTTTCTGATATCCATGTAACATCCCAACACAATAAATGTCATCAAAAGGTAAACATCTTACCCTAAAAGGTGAAAATGTCCCAAGAGTAGAACCTGAAAGAAAACGGTTTAAAACACAACTTCTTTTCAAATGGATTTTACTTTGTGATTTTATTATGAATGAAGCTAAGGAACTTTATGTAGAAAAAAATCCAAAATTAAATTTCTTTTAAAAATCTTCTGTGTTTGCTTTCTTCCTGCCTTAATGAAATATGTGTTCCCTCATATACTTAAGTCCAGTTTAGTTTAGCATGTAAATCCTCTGGTTGTTTACATTTACTAGGGAAATATTGGCCTACTAGTATCTATTTAAATCTTAATCGTCTCAGTAAAGAAAAGGAGTGCTGATTACTGTCACCAATTTGTCAGGACATCAAGTGGGAGTCAATAGGAGTCTGCTAAGATGAGGAAATTATTCACCCTGTCCTCTATTTATTCTGTGGAGCCTTGGGTGTAAATCAGGGAAATAGTCAATATGAGTACAACGACTATCTCTAAAAAGAATCTGAGCATTTGTAAATGTGAAGCACAATGTAACTGCAAGTTATCTTTATACTAGTAACAGATCTAGGTATTGCCCAGAAAGAAAATCTTATTTAATAAACCGTAACACATGGATTTTTTGATTGTTGTTGCTTTGTCGCTATTGTTTCAACCAGTTTTCAGGTTATTTGAGATGGTTATAAAAATGAAGTAAGGGGCAGCTAGGCGGCGCAGTGGATAGAGCACCGGCCCTGGATTCAGGAGGACCTGAGTTCAAATCCTGCCTCAGACACTTAACACTTACTAGCTGTGTGACCCTGGGCAAGTCACTTAACCCCAATTGCCTCACTAAAAAAAAAAAAAATGAAGTAAACACAGTAGTATTCCAACACAATCACATACCATAACTTGTTGAGATATTTTCCAAATGATGGACATTCTCACAATTTCCAATTCTTTGTTTCCCCCCCCTCTAAAAAACTTTGGAAATAGACCTAATAGTATTTCTGGGTCAATATATCTTCTCTACTTACAAAGTTTATATGTGAAATATAACAACAGGCAAGACATTAGGTCTTTTTTTTTTTTACAAATCGTTTTTAATAAGAATGTTTTGTCATATTTTCCCCTAGATTCCCAAAGCTGAATTCTAAATAATTATTTCAATTTTTTCCATCCAGACCTGTGATTTCATTGGTTCTTGTTCCCTAATGTGGTTTATCAATGCAGTTCAGCACCTTCTCTCAAACTTAATCTTGTAAAGTTGCCATGAGGCACCAAGAAAGAGGTTAAGGGATTTTGACTGGTGTTACACAGCCAATAGGTATCAGGGGCAAGTCTCAAAACCAAAACTTTTTAACCTTCATACCACACTGCCTCTCAGCTGTAATGATGACTTCAAGAAAACCTTTCCAAGAAAAATGACCAATTCTTCAACCAACTTTAGTAAAACAGATGTGGTATATGGAATTGAGTATAAATAACAGGGAAACAAAACCAAAGTTAGTAGAAAATACAACAGTAACTTGCTATCATTACTATAACCACCAAATACAATAGAAACAAATGTAATAACTCCTTAAACTTGGCCTTAGTAATTTAAAAAATTTTTATTTATTTTATTTTTAGTTTTTGTAATTAAACATTTCTATAACAGTATAATAAAAAGATGATTATACATGAAACTGTAAATCTATTATGCGAAACTTGCTATTCTTTTAAAATACACAATAAAGTTATCGTGTAAATTTCCCCCCTTTTTTCTTCCCTCTCCCCCCTGCCCCATCCTAGAGATGGGTATCATTAGACATATGTATATATCTATACCTATATCTCTACTAAAAATTCCTAGCTTTATAGCAATGAGGCTACTGATGATCGTATGAGAAGCTCTAATAGAAAAAAACCAACACTTCACAAAAGTTTCTTGGACAGATCAGCAAAAAGTTTAGATCTAGTAGGATGCAGACACAAGTTCAGATGACCCATTTCTGCCTGTTTTTTGATATCTACAGACCATTTTCACTGCCATTCCCTTCTGTAGTACCTCAAAGAGAGCAAGGCAACTATCTCAATTCCTCCTAAAATACTATTTTCAGTGTTTTGTGAGCTCAGATATAAAAGTAGGGGTAGAGCCACAGGTTAGATCAAGGATTATTAACCTGGAAGTCAGTCTGCAAATTTGAATGAGAAAAATTACATCTTTATTTTCACTAACCTCTAAATTAAATTTGATATTTTCTTCAATTATTAAAAACATTATTTACAAGATAGACAAAGGGGTCCACAATACCAAAAAAAGTTAACAACTTCTTTTCTTTCTTTCTTTCTTTCTTTCTTTCTTTCTTTCTTTCTTTCTTTCTTTCTTTCTTTCTTTCTTTCTTTCTTTCAGGGCAACAAGGGTTAAGTGACTTGACCAGGGTCACACAGCTAGTACAGATTAAGTGTCTGAGACTAGATTTGAACTCAGGTCCTCCTGAATCCAGGGCTGATGCTTTATCCACTGTGCCACATAGCTGCCCCCAATTAACAACTTCTTCTTCTCATTATTATTATTTTTGCTGGGCAATGGGGATTAAGTGACTTGCCCACGGTCACACAGTTAGTAAGTGTCAAGTATCTGAGGCTGAATTTGAACTCAGGTCCTACTGAATCCAGGGTGGGTGCTTTATCCACTGCACCACCTAGCTGCCCCTAACAACTTCTTATATCACTCTACAATTAAACCTGTCTCTACTGGTTCAACTAGCAGAGAAATGAGTGGTGGGCTATGGATCTAAAAAAAATTTACAATTCCAGTTCTCATGAATAAAAAGAGGAAAATCAAGCTTTATCATTAAAGATATTATGTTATATGAAGTTCTCCAAATATGAATAAAATTTTGATTTGAAAGTAAAAATAACAGGAATGAACTCAATAAAAATACCAGACCTAATTATTTATTCTATTCCAGTTCCACTTAATTCTCTAAAATGAAAAAAATAGCATTTGCAATAAAGTCATGTATTAAGCAGCATTTGCTTATAGTTGAGTGATTTAGCCTGCTCTAATAATAACATGCTTTAATAATAACAGTGTAAGTGTTTTGACCCACAACTTTTCTGAACAAAGCTAATTCCACTGACAATTAATCAGCCATCTTTGGAAAAGTTTTATTAAGTTGGAAGATTTTATGAGAATCAGATTCACAGATTCTAATCAGTTCACTCCTTCATTCAGCACAGCATTTATTTCAAAGCTTTCCATCCCTCAAGTATCTCATGGTTCCCTGCCTTCTACCTTTTTTTTTCATCTGAGAATCTCCCCTCATATTTAATTGAAAAACTTGAGTCCAATCCCCAAGAGATCCCTGTTCTCTTTTCCTCATGTCACATTATTCAGACATCTTCTTCCACTATTTTCTCTATCCTTATCTCACATGAGGAGGTGACCATTTTCCTTCCCAAGGAAAAACCCTTTATACATCCCCTTTCATCTTGTTCAGTCTTTTATAGCAGATTGTCCACACTGTCATTCCCATGCTCATTCTCATTTTCAGCTTTCCCTTATCCACTAGCCCTTCCCTGCTGCCTATAATATTCTTAAGTCTCCCCTACCCTTAAAAAAACGAATTTTATCCTACCATCCTTGCTATCATCCTACATCTCTCCTCTACTTTAGAAATAAACTACCTGAAAAAGCTCCCTATGCTAGGTTCTTCCATTACTGTACTCTTCAAAACCCTTTACAATCTGGCTTCTGATCTCATCATTCAACCAAAACCATCCTCTCCAAATGTACCAATGATCTCTTAATTGACATATATATTGGTCTTTTCTCATTCCTCATCTTTCTTAACCTCTGTGTTACATTCTTCTTTTCTCTTTTTTTTATTCTCTTTTCTCTTGGTTTTTGCAATGTCAGTCTCTCCCAATTCCTCTACCCATATGACCAAACTTCTCAGCCTTCTTTGTTCTATCTTCATCTAGATCATGTCCACTAACCATAGGTGCCCCTTAAGACACTGCCATAGGTTCATCAAAGCTACTACTATCATCCCAGTCACTCAGACCTAGAATCTCAGTGTCACCCTTTACTCTTCTTTCTTACTCAACTCATTCATGCTTCACAGCATCTCTTGTATACAGCTCCTTTTCTCTACTCAAATAGCCACCATCTTGGTACAGGCCCTTTACTCCTGGACTGTTGTGAATATCCTTCTGGTTGGTTTCCCTATCTAAAGACTCTGTCCACTCCAAGACATTCTCTACTCAAATGCCAAAGTGGTTTTCCTAGAGCTAAGATCTGACCTCACAACTTAATCAATTCCAATGGCCTCCTATTTTTTTCTGAGATAAAATATAAAAACCTCTGTTGTGGAAAGCCCTTTACAACCTGACCTTTTCTTAACTTTCCAATGTCTTAATACTTTATTTCCTCCACAAACTCTACAATCCAGCAACATTGACCTATTTGATGTTCCTTGTACATGGCACTCCAACTCCAGACTCAATGCCTTTATATCAGCTGTTCCTCATAACTGGAATCTTCTCCTCTTCACCTCTGCCTCCTAGCTTTCCTGACTCCCTGTAAGACTTCCATCTCATCCCCTGTATGAGACCTCCCCCCTGCCAGCTGTTAGTGCATGCCCTCTGAGATTCACCTTCCATTTACACTTCATATATCTTGTATTACCTGGTTATTTACATGAAACAACATGTTTCCATCCTCATTTGAATATGAACTCCTTAAGAGCAAGAGCAATGTTTTTGTTTTTCTTCATATCCCCAGCACTTCACGCAGTGCCTGACAAAGAGTAAGTTCTAAATAAATGTTTGTTGACTGACTGATACCTTTTGAAACCTAATTAGAAAATATTACTAAATTTACGTTCCTTTTTCTGGAAAATAGTACCTCTAGTGAAGCATGAAATATGAATAGTTCTTTAGTCAACAGGTATTTTTGCTCTTAAGAAAAAGGAACAGTCCATTGTGATTCATTCTCTTTAAAATGTACATGTATTCAAAGGAATCATGTAGCTTCTCTTTAAAAAAAAAGGAAAGGAAAGAAAATGAATAGCTTCCCCAAGGGTTCTGTCCCTTTATTATCCTTTATCACAGTTAAATATTAATGAATTCCTATTTTTTTCCTTATTTGCCAAATAGGATTAAGCATGGCATTTTGTCCTTTTGCCCTCATTGAGGGAAGTGAAGCAGCACAGATGATTAGAATAATATCAGATAATAGGCTTGTTGGGTATAGCTATAAAGAAGTTTGCTATCAAATCACTATTTGAAGGAAATCAGAGTATTAATCAGAGTTTACTTAAATTCTTAGGAAAATAGGTTTTTTTTTTTGTTTGTTTGTTTGTTTTGGTAAGGCAATTGGGGTTAAGTGACTTGCCCAGGGTCACACAGCTAGTAAGTGTTAAGTGTCTGAGGCTGGATTTGAACTCAGGTACTCCTGACTCCAGGGCCGGTACTCTATCCACTGCGCCACCTAGCTGCTCCAGGAAAATAGTTTTATCAAATATTGTTCTTCAGAGGGAATACAGATAAAATGAGATAGTGTATAGGCATACATATATTTCTATATTTATTAAGTGTTTCACAGTCCTTAAAGAACTATGCAAATTAAATTATTATTATTAACCATGGAAAGCACTCATGACCCTTATTCATTTTCTTTAAAGATGACAGCAACAAAATATTAATTTCTTTTTTATCACATCAATGGGTCAATAATCAGGAAAATTAGGTAGGCCTTCAAACACAATAATCTACCTATTTTTTCTTTTTTCTTTTCTTTTTCTTTTCTTTTTTTTTCAGGGCAATGAGGGTTAAGTGACTTGTCCAGGGTAACAAAGCTAGTAAGTGTCAAGTGTCTGAGGCCACATTTGAACTTGGGTCCTCCTGAATCCAGGGCCAGTGCTTTATCTACTGCACCACTTAGCTAGCTGCCCATTTGTAGGGTTTTTTTTTTTTTTGGTGGGGCAGTGAGGGGTAAGTGACTTGCCAAGGGTAAAACAGCTAGTAAGTGTCAAGTGTCTGAGGCTGGATTTGAACTCAGGTCCTGAATCCAGGGTTAGTGGTTTATCCACTGTGCCACCTAGCTGCCCCCACAATAATCTACCTAGAAGAACATACAATACCAAAATGAGTAGAACAAAAAAAATTGTTATGACAACCACTTAATTTCTTGAACTCAAAAATGTACTTTTAATTCTTCTAATATATAACATGCTTTACCAGTGCTTGATCCATTGTGCCACCTAGGTGCCCTATAACACGATATTCTTTCAAAAAGAAGTATCATACTATATTTCCAGGATTTACTTAGAATTAATAAAACCTTGATTTGACTAAACGCCTTAGTGTAGTGGTTTATAAATATTTTTAATTGAGAAAACTCATACACTATGTTTTAACTCTTTCCATGTCCTATATCACTACTGAAGTAAAAATTAAAATAGGCTAATAGTCTCACTAAACATGACTGCAACTGTGGGAATGAAAGGTAAATTTAAAATGTACATATTATATGGTCTTGTAGGAGGGTGATAAGACTAGATAGAATAAGCTAGTTATATTAATACTCACCACATTTTAAAGAAGTGTGATAAATACTTTAAAAAATATTACAGGGGACAGAAGTTGGACTATTGTGTGGCAGTTATAGGGAGGTACACAAGTTCAATATAAGGGGGGAAAACATTCTAATATTTGGAGCTAGCCAGAAATTAGGTAGAGGATTTAATGTATTGAAAATATGAAAATTCTGTGGCAGCTAGGTGGCACAGATCCTGGATTCAGGAGGACTTGAGTTCAAATGCAGTCTCAGACACTTGATACTTACTAGCTGTGTGACCTTGCGCAAGTCACTTAACCCTCATTGCCCTACCAAAAAAAATTGAAACGGTTTGTTTGGAGGCAGCTGGGTGGCACAGTGGATAGAGCACTGGTCCTGGATTCCAGAGGACCTGAGTTCAAATGTGGCCTCAGATACTTGACATTTACTAGCTGTGTGACCCTGGGCAAGTCACTTAACCCTCATGGCCCCACAAAAAAAATGCTGAATGAATGTCTGTGATTTATATTGAAGAAAGATCATGGACCTAGACCTAGCACTTAAAGGAATCTCAGAAATCATGTAGCCTAACTTATCAGTCTAAAGAGACTAGATCCAAAGATGTTAAATGACTTGGTGAAAATTAGGTGTGTGCATATACACACACACACACACACACACACACACACACACACATGCACCCCCTCCCCCTCCAGAATTAGTAAGAATCAGAGATGGAATTTGAACTCATCTCCTTTCTCTCCAGAGCTAGTACTCTTTCCATGTAAATGTTGCCTCCTCCATTATACAAAGCTAACAGTGTTCTGGTTGGATTGGATTACTTTTAATTCTAAGACTGACTATTTAATTCTTAGATTAAATCATTGTATGAGGTTTGCACCATGAGTAGTCAGTGGTAGAAACCTCATAAGATCATTTATTATTTTTAGCACTTATTACATGCCAGACATGGTACTACGCAATAGAGATAAAAAGAAAGGCAAAACAGTGTTTGCTTTCAAGGAGCTTATATTCTTATGTGGGGGTGGTGGTGGTGGTGGTGGATAATATGTAAATAACTAGGTACATACAAGATATAAAGAAAGTAAACAGAAGGTAGTCTCAGAGGGAAAGTACCAGCAGCTGTGGAGTGGGATTTGAGCTGAATCTTGAAGTAAGCAATTGAAGCTTCACCAAATGAGATAACACTGTATATAATAGAGTGAAAAGTAAAGAGGACCTGGGACAGAGCCTTGGGGGATACCCTCAATGAAATGGGATCAAGTGAGACTTTTAAAAATAGTAATAGTGGGGACATTAGTGTGTTTGTAGACAATAGGGATGTAGCCAGTTGATAGTGATAATTTGAAGATAAGAAAGTGTGGTGATGGTAGTAGGAGCAATCTGCTACAAAAAAGAGGAGATGAGGTGGGATGGAATTGGATTCGATGGAATCAAGGGTATATAGAGAGTCTTCCTTTGCAAGTAGAAAAGCTACCTTTTCATGCAAGGTAAGAAAAGATAGTGGTAGAAGATGTCTGAATGAAGTGACATGAGGAGAGAAAGGGAAGCCCTCTTTCCACATTCATAATTCTCCATAGCACAAGGTATCTACCCCCAAGGCATCCCACTTAAAGATTATTCCCTAACTTAAAATAAGCCCAAATATTTGGAATACCATTTAATTTCTGATAACTACTCTTATACTTTTCATTTGGGGCATATCCTTCCGCTTATTTGCCCATTCTTTGAAATGATCTTTTTGGCAAACCCCTCTCCATAACAAAGGGGTTTGGTCCCTTGAAGGAGGCTAATGGACTCCACCCCAGAACACAATGGTTTTCTGTTCAATTCCAACAAGTAATGGTTAGTAGAGGATTCCCAAAAAGGGATTGTATATTGCCCTTCAATGTCTATTTCTAGGGTTGCTAGCCACATGGAAATTAGTATTATTTTGTCAAGTAGCATAAAATAAAACAAAGATGATTTAAAATAATTAAAGGTTAAAATATACTCTTTGAGGTTTGTTTAACTTTTCTTAAAATCACAATAATTAATAATGGCAGTAAATATAGATGAATGTTAACCCTTTCAAAATAAATGTAGAATGCTATGCATTAATTAATTAATATTCAGATAGTTCTGTGATATCATCAATTTGCATATTTCCTCCAATGATAAGATATTAACTGAAAAATGCCTGCCCATTCTGTGTAACTTATCCATGTATTCCCCCAAATCATCCCGGTGGGAAGAGTTAGGGAGGGTCTTCCTCTTATTCTCTTAACATCATGTGGACACCAATAGAAAAAATGTTCCTTTGGCTTCCTTTGTGCTTGGCTCATCTTTTTTCCCTATCGCACATCACTCTGATGACATTTTTTATGATTCATTGCCTAAGTAATCCTTTGTAATGTGTTGTGGCCTGCTCACCCCTACCATGAACCTTTCCTATGACTTCGAGTAAGACTCAACTTTAATTCTTCAGAGACCATGGTACTCTGACTCTCAGCTGTATAGATCACAAGTAAAATATCATCTTTTAAGAGATACACCTTTGTTGCAAGAATGTATTTGGGGGTCATTAAAAGTATTGCAGAATTTTCCAAAGGCAATAAAGCCCATTCTTCTCCTCCTATTTGATTTAGTTATTGTATAGTTATGTTACCGAAAGAGTCAATGTTTTTAGCAAAATATTTCTTAAGTAGACTTAAAGGGTAGCTACAGATGGAAACTAGAGAATATATAGAGATTATATATGGCTTTATTTCTTAAACATCAAATTTATCTTTTCATATTAGGCATAGAAGCACAACAGCTTAGCTATGGAAGAGATCAAGGGCAGCTCACCCAATTCTTCACCTAATGTACCACATTCATGAGAAGGGGTAAATCTTTTGAAATAGAGATTTTAAAGTGAGGCATCTGGGAAATAAGAGATCTCCTCAGTTTTGCCTGGTAGTGCCACACTAACTTGAACCATTCTGTATTACTCAATGAAAAATAGAAATGGCTGGCATTCAAGTATGGCAGCCAACACCCATTCTCTGAATCTATATTTTAGAACATGTGCTCCCTTTCACTCATGGATCAAAAAATATTTCTATTCAAGCCTGACATTACTTCACTGCCTTATTATAACCCCCTTAAGGCATTAATGTCTTTCTCTGGTTCTCATGTCACCAGCAATTAATTTTATTGCCAAAAATGCTTGGTTTTTCTCTCTAAGCCTACTAGGTCTACATAATCTCTTAATGCTTCTACTCAGACCTCATTTTCCTGATCACTGCCTTTATTTACATTTTTTTGTTCTCACTTTACTTTATGTTCAAGCTAGTAATCAGCAATTTATTTGGCCACTAACCCTGAAGTTACTCTCTAGCTCCAAGTCCATGCTCCTTCTAGCTTTAATACCCAGTTCCTGCCTGTTTATGACTACTGGACTGCCAAATCTACCATGTGAACTCCAAAAAGCCTGTTGTAAACTCATGATATTCCATATCTAGAAATGACTTTGCAGCTTCCACTACTATGTCAGGTTTCTATTTATGTCTTTCAAGAGTGTATGAATTAAGTATGACTGATGGGAAAGTATCTGGGCACTGAGAGGCCCAGTCACAGAACAGCAGCAAAAAAAAGGCTGGCTTGGGTCCAGATCCTTCATGCAGCTGTAACGCTTGACACTGATGGTATGCCTGATGGCCTAGTTCTATTGCCAACTGCAAGCCTTGCTTTCTGAGGCTGCTTGCCCTGTGCCACATGAGAGTTCAGATGAGGCCAGTGCTGGCCAGTTGACTTAATAAAAGGAATAAATAAAATTAAAGGTTTAGGTCTTCCTCCCCACCCAGCCAAGTGGGGCACAATTCCTAATCTCTTTCATATGCTCATCAACAATGTATGAGACTAGAGAGTCCTACTTTTTGAATAATAATTTTAAAGCTCAATATCACACAATAATTTCTATCAAAGATTAATCACGGGATCAGATTTGGAGCTGAAAGAGATATCAGAAGTCATTTAATCCAAATCCTTTATTTTACAGATAAGGAAACTAAGGTCCAGTGAGGTGAAGTGACAATAAATGCCACATGGCCAATATAATTTTCCAAAGTCTGTTCCCTTGTTACTACTTGCCTAGTATACTTCTTGTCTAAGTTATTACAATAACTTCTTAATTGGTCTCCTTGAATCCAGCCTATTCCTTCTTTAATCCACCTGCCACACAATGCCAAATTGATATTTGCAAACTCAAAAGCATTTGTTTTCTAACTGCTTGTCTGATGCATATTTAATGGCTTATTATAATAGCTGGAGAAGGTTCAGTATCTGGGTGATCTGGATTCAAGTCTGACCTTTGATATATATTGTCTAAAGGACCCTGAGAAAATCCCTTTAGCTCACTGCCCTCGGTAATTCCCCTAAAGTTGTCTTTATAGCCTTGTTTTTAAGATACCTATGTTTTGCTTATATAGAGATCATACTTCTAGCTTCTCTTCTTCCAGACTATCTTTCATTTCAGTGTATTTATATTCCAAATCTGTTGTTCTCTTTTTGGCTTCTTTGGAGAAATTTGCCACCACAGAGTCAACTATTTTGATTATTCTAATTGTTTCTTCTTTGTAAGTCATAAATTCTGCTATTTGTTTCCTATTAAATTCTCTCAAAATTCTTCACTCTCAAACCATTCTAAAGTATCATACTGAGCTTCCATAATCTTTTGGGAATCAATAGCGCTCTATGTTTCATTAGGGGTTAGTTCAATTTGCTTTGTCTTGCAATAGTTTTGTAACCCCTTGGCTATTTTGATAGTCCTCTTCCTTTCTAATTTTAGCATATTCATGGTTGACAGCTAGGTGGTGTAGTAGCTAGAGCACTGGCCCTGAAGTTAGGAAGACCTGAGTTAAAACCTCACTTCAGACATTTACTAGCTGTGTAACCCTGGACAAGTCACTTAACCCCAACCACCTTACACATCTGGGGCCATCTCCAGTCATCCTGATATATATCTTGCCATTGGACCCAGATGGCTCTGGAGGAGAGAGTGAGGTTGGTGACTTTTCACAGCACTCCCTCATTTAAATCCAATGCACTGTAAGTCATGACATCACCCAGATGTCAAGAACCTCTTCAAGAACAAAGGATAAACAACAAGTCTATTCATTATTGATTTATGCACTCTAGGTTTTTAATTGAATTTTCCTCTTAAGATCTTTAGTAGTTTTACCTTTCACCCACTCTTTGCCCCTCATTGCTCATTCTCTGGACCTCAAAGCTGTCTCAGATTCCTCCCATGTGGAGAATTTACTTTTCACCTGCCTCACTCAGTCCTTGCTCCAAGTAGCTTCTGGGAAGACGGCTGGTCCCAGCTGAAGTCCAGTTCCCTTTGCTTCAGGTCCTAAGCTAGATCACTGTCCCAATTCCATCCAATCTTTAGTTATATAACCGGATTTAATCAGCATCTGCCATTTTTCATGGACTTTGTTGGAGGGCAGGGTCAGTGTTTTGAGGACAATTTTTGCCTGTTGGGGGTCCTTAACTTAGGAGCTTCCCTAGGGAGCAGAAAACATGATGGTTCTCCCACTTTCATACCTCTCTAAAACAGTTCTTTAAGACCATAAATTGTAGCATAGCTGCTGATCTTCATTGGTATCTTCCTTACCAGCAGTTTCCTATTCCAAAGGTTTGCAAAATGTTTTGCATATATTATCTTGGCTGAACAATACTTGTTATTATCCTTATTTACAGAGAGGTTAAGTGACTTGCCCATGTATAGCACATTAGAGGGCTAGGATCTATACCTTTGTCTCCTGACTCCAAGTCCAGTACTTGGTCCATTATGCCACAATGCTGTTTGTTATGCTTTATAAAACCTTACTATCAAGTTGTCTTGCTTTAAAAAAAAAAGAGAGACTTAAAAATTCTCCCCCTCCCACCTGCTCTTAGATTCAGAGTTAGCCAAGGGCCATTGAGATCAAGTCCAGATTCTTCATTTTATAGATGAGGAAATTGAGGTTTAGTGAATCAGAATTAAAGAATCATAAAATCACAAATTGTTAGTTAGAAGGGATTTTGGCAGCCATATAGTTCAACCATATGTCAAAGGAATCCCGATTATATCAAAGTAAATGATGATGTTCTAGTCTTTGCTTGAAGACCTTCAAGGGGGAGAATCCACCACCTCCTGAAGAAACTCAATATACTTTTTAGCTAAAGTAAAGTCCTCTGACTCCATATCCAGTGGTTTTTTGTTTGTTTGTTGTTTTGGTTTATGTTTGTTTTTTTGTTTGTTTGTTTGTTTGTTTTTACTACATCTCATTGTATTTTCCTTGACTTCTCCCATCTGATCCATAAGGTGCTATTGGTACTCAGGGTTAGGGCATTACAATTTTAAAAAATATTTAAACTGTAGATATTTTACAAAGTTTCAAGCAAACAAGATGTATATCCAAGATACATAAATGTAAATGGGAGATAACCTCAAGGGAAAAGCACTAGCAATGGGAGGAGATTGGGACAGGCCTCTTTCAGAAGAAAAAAAAAATGAGCTGAGTTATGAGGAAAACCAGGAGGCAGAGGTGAGGTGGGAGAGCATTCTAGGCATGGAGGACATCCAGTGAAAAGGGATAGAGTTGGCATTTGGAATGTTATGCATGAGTAAGAGCAAGATATTAGGTATTATTAGATTGCAAAGTATGTGGAGGAAAGCAAAGTATGAGAAGACAGGAAAAGAATGAAGGCACCAGGTTGTGGGGGACTTTTGAATTCTACTGCAAATGCATTTAAAGAAATATGTATAATGTTTTCCTAGAATTTAGTTTGAAAGGTTTAAAAACCATAGAGATTTAGTGAACATACTTCTTGATGCCACTGAGGTTTTGATGAATGATAAATGAGAAAGTCTCCAAAGAAATGCTGATGTTTCCTTGAAAATGGTATAAATGAACTTTTCCTAGGGATGGAAAATGACCATTTCCAAAGATCTGAGGGCCCTCTCTGTGTGACTCAGATTTTAAAGTTAAAGGAAAAATTCTCAAAAAGGTTCAACTTCATCATTTTTCTACTTCCTCCTTCCTCTACCCTAAGATGAAATCTTAATTCCACTGTGAAATCATTCCATATTCTTTACTGATCTCCTAAACTCCCTTAATTCTCTTAAAATATGACATGCCAGGAGTTCTGATCTGGTATCACTTAAGGAAATACATTTCCATCACGTATTTGGCTAATTCAGGAGCACCAAGTGAAACTTTCTGGTATGTCAGGAAAAAATAACAACAACAATGACGACGATGAGCAAACAGTCTTGACTTGATTTAAAAAAAAAGGCCTCATTTAAAAGATGTGCTATGATGATAGCTTGCTCTCAGGCTTAAAAGAATTTGACAATTGTTCCAGGTACCACCATCTTCCACCTTTCTTTTCATCACCAATTTAATGTTTCCTAAGATGTTCCACAAATTTTGAAAAGAAAACAACTTGATACAAATTAAATAATAAAGGCATTTATTGTCACTTTTAAAATCAACTAAATTTAAGACAAATTTAAGACAAAGTGTCTTAAGACCAGGTAGTGTAAGAATTTCCTGTAAGACTCTGCTCCTGCTATAATCAGGGTCTATTACCAACCTACCAACATCCAGCTCTTCCTCATTGTAATGAGCTGAGTTTAGTATTAGAAGGCAGTGGGAGAGATGGAAAGCCAATAAATTATGATCAGATAAAGGAGCTTCAGAGTTCATGTAAAAGGAGATGATGTATTTGTGTGTGATGGCGAGATCAAGGGTATGATATCTTTCTGTATGGCTGAGGTGGGGTAAAGGAATAGATTATGGGAAATGAGTAGGATAAGGATTGGCAGGTTAGGGCATATACTTATAAAGATATACCCTCCAGATCAGCCTATCATGTAAATATATATTATATGAATATATATTATACCATGCTTATTGAGCATGTGTGATATATTATATGACATGTTCTGATTTTCTAACTCATTGGAATGTCTGATCCAGTCATCATAGTTCAAAGCCCTTGCCAAAGTTTATACCAAATACATGACAAAGGGGTATGTGTGTATCTTCAGGGAGGAAGCACTAAGAGTGAAAAGCATGGGCAGGTAGGTGGCACAGTAACTGGTAATATACACATATAGCATATACAAACATGTTTGCAGATATGCTCATGCATGTGTGCATACCTCTTCCCCTTCATTCACTCTATCCAAACTGACCTCCTTTTTCTTCCCCAAACTCAATACTCCATCTTCTCTATTCATGCCTTTGTACAAGTTGCTGCCCATACATGGAATGTACTCTTACTTCACCTTATGTCTTAGCATTTCTAGCTTCCTTCAACACTCATCTTAGTTGTTATCTCTTATGGGGAAAGCCTTTCCTGATACAGCTAGTTATTAGTGCTCACCAGCCCCTTCCTCAAATATTGTTGTATAACTAGGAGATAAATTCCTGAAGGGCAAGAACCATTTCTCATTTTGCCTTGGCCTTTCCAAAGTTTAGTATGGTGTCTTAGACACAGCAGGTGCTTAATAAAGGTCTGATTCTAATTTAATCTCTTACTTTCTGAAAATGAAAACAAAACCAAAAAAACCAGCTAAATAATCTTTAATGCTACTTTTAGTGCTAGATAGAAGGATCATGAACTTTGAACTTTTCCCACTGTATACATTTAGTATATAATGTGTCCATGTTATCATCTTGTTTGACCATGAATCTGACATTTCCATGTTCCTGAATTATATGCTAAGCATGCAGTTTGCTACAGGGTAATAAATACAAAGAACCATAATATCAACCCAGATTCTAGCAAATTTAGTTTTAATATAAAATTTAAATTATATTTTAAATTTCATTGTAATTATTTCAAAAGGTTGAAGGGGAAATTTATTATTTAGGGTTCTACTACCTTAAAAGAATCATACTCAAAAGAAAAGTAGAAGTGGGACAGCTAGGTGGCACAGTGGATAGAACATCGGCCTTGGAGTTGGGAGGACCTGAGTTCAAATCTGGTCTCAGACACTTGACACTACCTGTGTGACCCTGGGCAAGTCACTTAACCCCAAGTGCCTCACACACATACACACACACAAGTAGAAGTGCCTGAATGTTCTTTTTTGATTTTCACCTACATGCCCAGTCATTCCTTCTTGGTCTCTCTTGCTGGATTGTCATCTAGATCATGCTCATTAACTTGGTGTTCCCTCTATATTATTTTGTTTGGTCATCTCCTTAGCATCCATAGATTCGATGATCATACCTATGCAAATGCTTCTTGGTTCTATTTATTCAGCCCTAAAATCTCTCCTGACCTGCAGTCTCATAACTCTAACTTCCTACTGGACATCTCAAACTGGATGTCCTATAAACATCTTCAACTCAACACAACCAAAACTGAAGTCATTCATTTCCCTCCCAAACCTTCTTCTATCACTGTGCTGTTGAGGGTACCACCAATCTTCCAGTCATCCAGGTTTGCACTCGAGTATAATATCCCTCAACTCTTCACTCTCATCCCACAGTATTTGATGCCAAGTCCTGTTGATTATGCCTTTGTAACATCTCTTACATATGCCTCCTTTTCTCCTCTGGCTCTGTTACTACTCTTGTGTAGGTTCTCACTTCCTCATGCATGGTCTATGGCAATAACCTTTTGGTTTATTTCTTATCAATCAGTTAGTCAGTCTATAAACTGGGATTTAAAAAGGGGATAAAAGATAGTTCCTGCTGTCAAGGAACTTGAAGTCTAATGGGAAAGATAATATGGACACAACTATGTACAAACAAGTGATAAATAGGATAAATTGGATTTTTTAAAAAGTGAGATAGTAGAATTAAGAAGAAATGGGGGGGCACTAGGTGGTTCAGTGGATAGAGCACCGGCCCTGGAGTCAGGAAGACCTGAGTTCAAATCCAGCCTCAGACACTTGACACATACTAGCTGTGTGACCCTGGGCAAGTCACTTAACCCCAATGGCCTCACCCGAAGAAGAAGAAGAAGAAGAAGAAGAAGAAGAAGAAGAAGAAGAAGAAGAAGAAGAAGAAGAAGAAGAAGAAGAAGAAGAAATGGGAAAGGCTTTCTGTAGAATGTGGGATTTTATCTGGCGCTTGAAACCAGAGAAACCAGGAGGTAGAAATAAGGAGGGAGACCATTTGAGGCACAAGGGACAGTCAGTGAAAATGCCCACAGTCAGGATTTGGGAGTGTCTTATTCAAGGATTATCAAGGAGACCAGTGTCAGTGGAATGAAAAGTGTAAGAAGACTGCAAAGCTGGGTGGGTAGAGGGACAGTTTATAAAGGACTTTAAAAGCCAAGCAGAGCCTTTTGTATTTCATCCTGGAGATGAGAGGGAGCCATTGGAGTTTATTGAGTTGAGAGGTGACATGATCAGACCTGCACTTTAAGATCACTTTGACAGCTGAATAGATGGACTGGAGTGTGGAAAGAGACTTGTGGCAGGGGCACCAACCAGCAGGCAATTGCAGTCAGACTGAGACAAGAAGAGACTCAACTCCTCCCTCTTACTTAACTCCCACCCAATGTTCTCAGTCAGTTACCAACTCTTGTCACTTGTGTTCCGTCAGTCCTGTCTGACTCTTTGTGTCTGGCTTTCTTGGAAAACATACTGGAGTAGTTTCCTTCTCCATTCAAGTACACATCCTTAATATCTGTTGCATCAACCCACTCTTCTCCACTCACACCCAAACTGCCCTTGTCATCTCCTGCCTGAACTATGTGTGGCGATGGCATCCTAAATATTTTCCCTGAATCCAGTCTCTTCCCTCTTGGATTTTTCCTCCACACAAGGCCAAATTGTTATTTCTAAAAATCCTGATCATACGACTCCTTTGCTTAAGAATTTCAGTAGCTTCCCACTGCTGTTAACATAAAATATAAGCTCCTCCATTTGGTATTTAAGGCCTTTCACTAGCTGGCTCCAGTCTGTCTTTGCAGGCTTTTTATATGTTATTCACACTCAAGTGCTCTGTAGTTCAGCCAAACTAACCTACTTACTTCTCCCTGTATACAACATTCCATCTTACACTTCTGAACCTAGAATGCTCTTCTGCTTCAGATTCCAAGAGTTGAAGGTAAGCATCCTATTATTTTAATCTCTAGTCTTTAAAGGTATACGGATGAAACTCAGGTTGTTTTTATTTCTTCCATTCTCCTAAATCTCTTCCACACTTTCCTCTGGTCTGCTTTGACTCTTGAGCTTCCAGAAAGGCACATTCTGAATGCTTTATCTACAAGACTCCTAGGCATGCTGCTAATATCTGCAATTATCTTAGAAGGTAACTGTTTAGCTAGAAAACAAGGTGCTCATCTTTACAACCTTGTTGACTTGGGAAAGGACCTGATATAATGGGTTTAATATTTAATTAGGAATAAAGACCTCTTAATTCCAAACAACTACACTATCTATCCACTTCCTGATGATTAAATATAGGAAATGTTTTCTCAGACTTCACAGTGATTCAGTGACGTAGATTTTACTACTAAGATTTTAAGTAAAGCAGTATGAATTAAATCATTATATCTGATTAGAGATAAGCCAAATCCACTACTTAAATTCACTATTCCAGATAGTACACCCAACAGGGGACTTAAAAATAAAAAGACTTCAAAAGGTATCTTAATTATACATCCAGAAAGAGCTCTCACTCCTACTGTATGGAATGTGTTGCTAAATTTAGAGATACAAAATGTTCACCCTTCAATCCACAAAAGATATTCTTAATTATAGTATGTCCAAACCAAAATAATTGTCAGTATTACTAGAGCTTAAATGCAGCATAGTAACACAGGGCTCCTCATTCTTGAATCCTATCTCCTTTCCTATGGGTCTTCAGCATGTTTTTCCTCATTATATTAGATTGAGCTCTATGGTAGCTATTGTAAGACATTGTGAACTGCACTCTTACTTTATAGAGGGGCCGGAAAATCCTGAAGCAATATTTGTACCATTCAAGATTTTCTGGGTTTCTCTAATATATTTGCTGTCTTTGGTTCAGCCCATCCATACATTTCTTATGACTATTTTTTTTTTGTTCCATCCATACATTTCACTTTGTCTTCAATACATTTGACAACACAATTGGATCTTATATCAGGTTTCAAAGACTAGCTATCTGGCAGAGTAGATAGAGCAGTGGGCTTGAAATCAGTAAGACTTATCTTGCTGAGTTTGAATCTGACATCAGATACTTAGTAGCTGTGTGACCCTGGGCAAATCATTTAATCCTGTTTGCCTCATTTTTCTCATCTGCAAAATGATCTGGAAAACCAAATGGCAAACCACTTCAGTATCTTTGTCAAATAAAAGACAATCCCAAAGGACTAATAATGAAACATACTATCCACCTCCAAAGAAAGAACTGATATTGATGGAACACAGACCGAAGAATGCTATTCTTTACTTCCTTTCATTTTTTAAAGTTTTATTGTATAAAATGACTAATATGGTAATGTATAACCTATATCTGATTGCTTACCACCTCAGGGAGGGAGGAGGGGAAGGAAGGAAGGAGGGATGAAATTTGGAACTCAAAACTATAAATAACAATGTTTATTATTATTTTTTAAAAGAAAACCCCAAATGGGGTCATGAAGAATCAAACATGACTGAAAGAATTCAACAACAGAGTTTCAAAGAAGATAGTTTTTCAAGGTAGGAAGCCATGCAAATGTTTGGGAATTTTAGAATGTAACACAAACTCCTAAGAAATTAAAATCAAAGCAAAAACGACTCTAAAGACATTTGTAAATTTTTTTTTCTGTCTTTAGGGTCCTTAATGTATTGATTCTTCCATGGAGAATTGGCTTCACCCCAGGGACACTGAAACACATGTTAGTCAGCTGATATTCTGCCAGGGCCTACCTGAGCCCCACAAAAAATGCTTTGAAGTCTATGGAGAGGAGAGAAATATCAAGCAACACTGAGGGTTTTTTTTCCTTCTCATGTAAAACTATAGCTGCTAAAGAGGCTGATGGAATAATTTAGCTCTCGTTCCCAACAGACAACTCTTAGTGTCCTAGCCATATTTCTATCATTTCCAAATATAAACCCACCATCTTCAGCTGGTCATTCTTTATTAAATATTTTGAAATCCAATATGACTCATTTGTTTTATACAGTCTAAATGAAGGCTAAAACTTTAAGGTAAATGCCACCCTGCCATCCATTTAAAGAATGTGTAAAATAATATGATCTCTGGCATTTGGGGTTTTAAGAATGAAAAAGGAAAAGAAAATTAAAAGCCACAATACAATC
Organism: Dromiciops gliroides; assembly: GCF_019393635.1. Taxonomy (NCBI): domain Eukaryota; kingdom Metazoa; phylum Chordata; class Mammalia; order Microbiotheria; family Microbiotheriidae; genus Dromiciops; species Dromiciops gliroides. The sequence goes on from NC_057863.1 coordinate 576,020,735, forward strand.
ACTTTGATGAATTATTTTCATATTTAAAATAACAATTTCTGTGCAACTTTGAAGGGGGGAAAATTATAAAATGTTATAGAACTTTATTTCTCCCCAGGAAACCTGTCATCAGGAGTCACTAATTTGGTTCTTGGCCTCTGAATGCTACATGAATTTAAATTATTTTAGGATTACTGAAATTCATGTGTAAGGGCACTTCCAGGTGAGTGGTGACAATTAAGTCAGACTAGTGAGTTAGAAAATACCTGAAGTTGGTTTCAGTTTTAGACCTTATTTCATACAATGATCCCATTTCTCAATTGCATGGCCTTGCTAAAGAAAGCTAACCGAGTGAAGAAACATAAGTATTATTTGATTACTATAGATACAAAGGAGCTGGATTTATTTTGATTGTGAGAGGTAACAAGAACACAATATCATGAATCCGAATCAATATTACTATATTGATAGTATATAGATCGATGGACTTATTTGGCTGATAGACTTGTTGGGTCCTTGGCACATATTTAATAGCCTTCATGCTTTAAGTGATTCGGATCTTGATAGGCATAGTTATTTGGTAAGGTCTCTTTGAATAATTACTTTAGATTATAAATTATTATAGGGTAGGTAACTAACAGAGGCAGTGTGTATATTATATATGATACATATATGTGTGTGTGTGTATATATGATACATATATGTATGTGTGTATATATATATATGATGGAATAATGAAATGTCCCCCAAAATAACATAATAAATTAATATATCATTATCTTTCATATGATTTCTCCTTTCTTCTCCTCAAGTTTACTATAGCTCTTACCTCCCTTCTCCCAAATGTTTACCCTACCCCTGTCACTCAGTTCTTAAGATTCATTTTCTTTTTTTTTTTCTTGAGGTAGAAGAGAATAGTAATGTTTTTATTTTGTCTTCTCTATTACAGGAAAAGGAAAGAACAGGAAGGGCAGCAGGAAGGATAAGAGAAAAAAATATTAGAGCCTTTGGATAGGGAGGAATAGTAATATATTGAAAAAAACAAGATTTTTATCGTGAGTCTGATCCAGCTATCTACAATAGCCTTGCTTAGATCTCTATTTTGAGAAGCTGGAATCACTAAGTCAACACTGAAGAAAAACAAAAACTAAGTTTCAACAAAACAAAAAAGAAAAAGTATCCATTTCATACTGTAAATCATAAATCATTAGTGATACTCAGAATGATTAAATGAAATTTACATTTATGTTGGCTTCTACTACTGATATCTTGGCAATAATACTGTAAACAAATTTATTAAAAAATGGTATCTGAGTTTTTTAAAAATAGAATTTCCTCTTCCATATTTTCCAAATCATATAATTCACTCAAAGGGATGTATCATTTCTCCTCTTAGAAGAATATGACTGTTGGTTTCAGAAAGATTATGACATCTTTTTTTTTCAAATTGCTCATACAAAATACTGAGCCTTCATTGTACCAAAATAATAACAATTTGCCACAGCCTAAACTTATAAGCAGCTGTTAAATAAGGCACTGAACATCTGTTTCTAGTCATAAGAATGTGGAACACAGTACTTACCACCGTCTTCAACTGTAAAGTAGAAACGATCACTTGTGGCATTCGCTCCTTCTCTTAAAACATAGCATATTTTCATGTCATCAATGTCAGCTGGAAAAATAACAAAAGAATAAAATGACTTTTTTTAAAATTGGGAAAAAATGCAGACTATCTAACAGGTATTAACCTGTGCCCTTCTCCCACCCCATCCCTTTTTGCTCAGTCAGATGCAAAAATGTTTACCTAACATGCCCAAGCCTGAATCCATTGTTAAATATTGAGTCCTGAAAGGGGAAAATGCCTCTAGACTTCCGAAACCTATGGTACTTGGTTTTCCAGAAGCTGACTTACATTACACTGAGGTAAGTTGAGTGTAGCTAAAGAAACTAAAGAGTCCAGAGAGAGACACAGGGAATGTTGGGTCTAGCTAAAAATGTGAGATGGTAGGAGAGCTCAATTCTGGTATCCTTTTACTCTACCTTCCCTCTCTTGGCACATTATGTCCCTGGGTACCTGCTCTCTGTCTCATTACTCAATTTCTTTTTGTTTAATCCTAGCAAACAAATTATTTACAGAGTATCCCTGTGAAATGTTTTGAGGAAGGTGGAAAGATAAGACAGAATCTCTTACTTGTTTAATTATTTCTACCAGCTTATTTTTCCCATTGATGGTATACTGGCAATGAAATTGATTAAATAACATTCTCTTCTACCATTGTAATCACCACCATAAACCAATAGTTGTTTCAGGCAAGTCAGATGGTAGTTATTTCTTTTTTCTTTCTTTCTTTCTTTCTTTCTTTCTTTCTTTCTTTCTTTCTTTCTTTCTTTCTTTCTTTCTTTCTTTCTTTCTTTCTTTCTTTCTTTCTTTTTTTTCTTTTTTTGCAGGCAATGAGGGTTAAGTGACTTGCCCAGGGTCACATAGCTAGTAAGTGTGTGTTAAGTGTCTGAGGCCAGATTCTGAACTCAGGTACTCCTTAATCCAGGGCCGGTGCTTTAACCACTGTACCATCTAGCTGTCCCCCAATAGTAGTTATTTCTAAGACTACATGAAAAGTAAATCATCGCTAAAAATAAATTCAAAGATAGTCTAATATTTATTAGCTCAATAAGCACATCAGGGTTTTCTCCTCCCTTTTAACAGAACTTTAACTTCTCTTAAAGGGAAATATGTACAAAAACAAACTTTATCAGTGCCTTCAAGAATATAAATTCAGTGTTCTCTAAGTGAGTGTTGGGGGTGTGATTTGTGTGGGTACAATTTTCCATGAACAGATCTCATGATTGATTATTCTTCTCAGGGCCAAGATATGTCAGTAAACTATGACAATGTATATGCTACAGAGATTTAAAGAAGTGGTTATTTAAAAGGCTCTTTAAGATAACTACTGCCAATTACATATGGACATTCTGTTGATGAGTTATAACATATGAAATACCTAAGCTTTTTAGATAAGTTGTTCAGTAAGAATATCACCTACCAGTTACATCAATATAAAATCAGACTTTATACCCTAATGTAAATTCAAGCTATAGATTTCTTTATAAATTTACTTCTTTCAACATGTGGTAGCATATCTACTTTGAATTGAATTAAAATAAGGCCAATATAACTTAATGGCAACTGAGTTTATTACATAGACCTAAAACAAGATGCCAACATCCCTATGTTATACACTGAATTTATACAGAAAAATTCAAATAGTCCACTTTAAAGACACCAAGCCATAATTTTCCCATTTCTATGATGATGCTGGTGGACACAACTTCTAAAGTAACTTACAACAGGAAAGTACCTTAGGGATGGGGAGAGAATCTCAGTTGGTAGTCATTTTTCTCAAGCTGTTGTGGAAAAGAGATGACCCTTTGTGGAAAATAAAGATTCAAACCAAGAGGGTTGGAAATAGGGTTTGTCTAAGGTCATGAAAAATCCTATCTGTAGAATGGCAGGGGTGGGGCAAGAATTATTAGTTAATCCCCCAAATCCCTTCCAACTGAGTAAATTCATAGAAAATTCAAGGCTAGAAGGAAAAAAAACTCAACAATGAAATGTCAGGTCAACTAGCAACCAGTCTAGTCCTCTTTTGTTCCCTGCATCACACTTGACTCTTGGCCTTAGCACAAATGAAAAGACAGGAAAGTAGAATGATAGAACCTCACTTCAACCACTAAAGAGCCTCCCACTCACTGGCCACTTATTCTGACAAGTCTTAACTTATCTTTTGTAAGAAAATTGTACCCTGCTCTGCCTACATAACTGAATAACTTAAAATTAAGGTGACTTCTGACCAAATATTAAGATCCTTGGATAAGTTCCCCTTATCCTTTCATAATTTTAAAGAAAATTTGGTAGATTGGAAGTAACAAGATTATAATCTTCTGCAAGCAGAATATGGAAAACCTCTTTATTGAAACAAAGTTCTGCATCATTATTTCCTAAGAAAGGAGTATAACCTTTAGGAATATACTCCCAGAGAAACAAAGCACTAACTTAAAACAGATTTTTAAGATTTCTTTAGAAAATAAAAAGAGCAAAGGAAAAAGGACCTATTTGTACAAAAATATTTATAGCAGCTCTTTTTTGGTGGCTAAGAACTAGACATTGAGGGGATGCCCATCATTTGGGGAATGGCTAAACAAGTTGTGGTATATGATTGTAATGGAACATTATTTTGCTACAAGAAATGAGAAGCAGGATGAGTTCAGAAAAACCTTACAAGATTTACATGAACTGCTATAAATTGAAGTGGGTAGAACCAGGAGAACATTATACGCAGTAACAGCAATATTGTATTATGAACAACTGTGAATGACTTCGCTATTCTCACCAATACAATGATCCCAAACTGTCCGAGAGGACTCATAATGAAAAATGCTATCCATTTCCAGAGAAAGAACTTATGGGGTCTGAATAAAGACCAAAGCACACTATTTTTCATGTTTTTTCCTTTCTTTTTTGTTCAAGTTTTCTTCCATGAAATGACTAATCTGTAAATATATTTTACATGCTTGCACATGTATAACCTATATTAGATTGCTTACTGCCTCAGAGAGAGGGGAAGGAAGAATTTGAGACTCAAAACAAAAAAAAAAGTTAAAATTGTGTTTACATGTAATTGAGGAAAAATGAGATATTATTGAAAAAGCAATGAAAACAGTACCTGAAGCTATATAACACTCAATTGTCACAGAATTTCCATTCCAAGTCAAGGCAGGTTATATGGATCAACTAAAACATGCCAAAAAAAACCTTTGTTTATCTTCCTATCTCCTTTAAGAGGTAGAAAAGTTTAGTATCCAGGGTTTTTTTTAATCTCAAAAAAGGAAAACTCTTGACTATAGCGGTCTTAAATTAAATTAAATTAAACCCAAAAATATTTAATAATGATTAAAATGGAAACTCTTAAGGTATATTCATACCTTAAACTACACACACACACACACACACACACATATACATAAACATAATGTTTCAGGTATGAATACAACCTCTGTGTGTGTGTGTGTATGTGTGTGTGTGTGTGTGTAGATAGATGGATGATAGATAGATTCTCTTTGTTGAAGTGTAGAAGAGGGGGCAGCTAGGTGATACAGTAGATAAAGCACCAACCCTGGATTCAGGAAGACCTGAGTTCAAATCTAGCCTCACACACTTGACACTTATTAGCTATACGACCCTGGGCCAGTCACTTAACTGTCATTGTCCTGCCCCCCCAAAAAAAGTTTTTTAAAAAGTGTAGAAGAATTAAGAAGATAACAAAAATATCTTTTAAAAAATATCTGAGATAAACAGATTTTCTTATATTTATTAATCATTTATGAGATTTATTTCTGCTAATCTACACAATCTTCTCATGTTTTACATAATTAATAAATGAGAGTTTATCACTTGATTAACTGCAAATGAACTCTAAAGCATAGCCTTCATTTTATACTTTGGGCTAATATATTAAGCTCCTCCAATGCAATTTCTAAATTATACTACTTATGACTGTAATCTGCAATGAATTCTAGTAATTATTTGTTCCATTTCCATCTGGAATACAATTTTACATTTAAAATGTTTTTAACTTGCCCGAACTATTGCTTTAGTAGTTTTCCTAAGTGTATGTTTAAAATTGGACTATAAAATATAATCTATGTGTTATACCTGTGTGTATGCATACATGTACATGCATACATACATATCTTTATATATATAATGTATGTGTAAGATCATAGATCTCTCTAGACCACTAAATCCCATCAAAATATAGTTCAATAAATCCTTCCATGATCAAAAGCCACAGCTCAGCTTAGCCCTCACCCTAGACACATACATCATTCCCTTTCTAGAAAAGCAACCATGGCAACTCCATAATGGAGTTTTTTTTCATTCTTTCTCACTTATCTAATCTCCATAAATAACTGCTATGAAGCAAGCTCTAGCCTCAACTTGTTGAAATGAGTGCTATTTGATTATGTATCTAAAGTAATTTTCTTAGTAAATATTTAGATCCTTGCTAGAGCTATGTGAGTTTGCTGGCTTCACAAAAGCAAGTTCATCACCCACCAATGCTTCACATTTACAAATAACTACAAGGCTGTGACACACTGTGCACAAGAGCAGACGGGGCAGAAGGCTGAGGAAGGGTGGGGGGGGGGGAGGTAGTGGGGCAGAATGCAGCAGTGGAGGGCTACCATAACACCAATATTTAAAAGACAACTCATGTGTTCCAAGCTGTCGGATTTGGACAGGGATCACTTTAATTAACCTTTTACTCCAAATTCACCAGGACCCCTTATTATCTGTAATACCTAATCCTTTTCACAGTGGGGAAGAATGTTTAAAGCATCATTTTCTGCTCTTCAATGCTCAATAAATATCCCTCTCACCTTCTTTAATTTACATGAACATGGACCAGATGAGAGACAGCATGGCATCATTTATATGGGACATGTCAGGGGCCTGACCAAAAAAAAAAAAAAAAAAGCTTCCTGCTGGTTTGGCATGACACTTGGCATTCTGTAGCTTGCCTGTCTCTGCAGGCCCTAGGGTATATTCAGGCATTCAGCCAAGATTCAAGGAGTTTGGAGTGTGGGGCTATTTGCCAGGGTCTAAAACAGGCAAGCAGTTCACTTTAACACATTCTGAGACTCCCATGTTTATTAAAGCACTTGCTATCTAAAAGCAGAGCATTGCTCGGAATCTAGAAACAGGAAAAGGACACTCCCAGTGGGATGTCCCACAAGTTAAACTTCATCCCTGAGCATAAAAATCATTGTGAGGGATATATATCCAGTTTCCATTCTGTCACCCTGAGAGGGATTTTCATGAAAGCAACCAAAGCACTTTGAAGGGGGAAAAAAGGCCAAAAGGTCTACAGGTCAGGGCTTTGCACCCAAAGAGAGAATGCTGGACTAGGTAACCTACTATCATACTAGTAGCTATGCATAAATCACTTGCCCTTCCTGCCTCAGGCTATATGTGGACAGGGATAGGAAGCCAAAGCAAGTGGTTTATTCATTCATTCATCAAACATTTGTTCAATGTGTATTATGTTCAAAGAACTTTAATTCAGACTAGAAAGGTACTTAAGCTTTTAAAAAGTCTAGGGAATGGAGGCAATTAGTCCTTTTGGGTTTGGAGTTAAGGTAATGGTGAAAGCTAGCGTGGAGAGGAGGCTTGAATTAGTTAAATAATTACTTTAGTTTTCCACAGGTTGTTAACAGCATTTTGATTTCCTAACGGAAAGTTGGAAAGGCATTAACATTTAGTGGACATTGAATAGTATCTTACTCAGAGCTTTTTTGACTTGGATGGAACCCTTAGAGAGAAGTCATCTAATCCAACTAACTCAACCTGTCTTGAAAAGATAAAGTAATTCACCATTTACCTTGAGGATAAAGAGTTATTATTGTCACACTATCAAAATGATTTTTCATAGTAAATTTGTAGCAAAGCACAAATGTATGAATACGCATGAATAACCACTGACGCAAAATTATAAGGGATCTATAGTACTTTTAACATATTGTAAGGGGCAGCTAGGTGGTACAGTGTTGGGCCTGAGGTCAGGAAGACTCATCTTCCTAAATTCAAATCTGGCCTCTAGCACTTATTACTAGCTCTGTGATCCAGGGCAAGGCACTTAACCCTGTTTGCCTCAGTTTCCTCACATGTGAGATGAACTGGAGAAGGAAATAGCAAATCCCTCCAGTATCTTTGCCAAGAAAACCCCAAATGGGGTCATGATGAATCAGGCACAACTGAACAACAACAACAAAAATTCACCATGTAATGATATTTCTAGGAATATATGCATCTTTGGTTATGTGTATTTTGTTGTTCTTGAGTTATTTTCAGTCATGTCTAACTCTTCATGACCCCATTTGGATTTTTTTTTTTAACAAAGATACTTAAGTGGTTTGCCATTTCCTTCTCTATTTCATTTTATAGATGAAGAAACTGAGGCAAAAAGGGTTAAGTGACTTGCCCAGGGTCACACAGCTAGTGATGTCTGAGGCCAGATTTGAACTCTGGAAGACTCATTTTCTTGACTCTGGGCCCAGTACTCTCTCCATTGTATCACCTACCTGACCCTATGTATAGCTAGATATCTATTCTCCCTCTGTACTTGGATTTTCCACATTGGAATATATATTTATGTAAAATAAAGCAAATTTAGCAAAAATCAATGGCAACTCTGTCTCTCTCTGTCTCTCTGTCTCTGGAGATTTAACATTCTAGTCAGTTATAATTCTTTAGAGAAGTCAGTGTAGTGCTGTTGGTGGGGGATTGGGGGTGGGGAAGCAAAACACTGGACTTGCAATCACAGGATTATAAGATTTCTGATTCCACTCTACCATTACCTGTGAAACCTAGGGCACTTCACATACCTTCTCTGGATCTCAGTTACTTTATATGTAAAATAAATGGATCGGACTAAATGTGACTTAACTCCCAACTCTCAATCTATGATCTTATGAATTCTAAAAGTAATTTCAACATACCAACTAAAATAAAATTAAATAAAAAGTCCTCTAAAGTAAGTTTTACATAGTTTCAAAGTTACATTGTTACTAATAATTGTCACTACTACTACTACTACTGGTGATAGAATTCATATGGCAGTATTCTTCTAAAAGACAGTCAGCATTGTATAGCGGATTGAGGACAAACCTTAGAATGTGGAAGATCTATGTTTAAGTCTTGTCTCAGAAGTATACAGTCTGAGTGACTGTGGATAGATAGGTCATTTCATCTCCCAGTGCCTCAGGCAACTCTCTAAGACTGTAAATTACAGATGCATTCTTAATCTGTATCCTGGAGAGAATAGCTACTCTGGGAGTTCCTTATATTAATGAACTGACAAGCCTAGATTCATTTGTCCAAAAAGGCTGAAAGCTCTTCTAGGCTATTGGCAAAGGTTTTTTTCCCCCCTAACAGGGGCAAACCTTGAAGGCAACATGGCCCAGTAAGCTTGAGAGAGGTGTGGGGCAGGTCATTTCCTACCTACTAATTACTCTAGACATAGATATAACTCAGGCCTTTCCTGCACATCCTCAGCTTCCTAGCCAACTTTTTTCATCTAAACCCTTTCCCTATACATTACTAAGGCTTTTTTTCCCCTTAAAAACCCCCAGTTTTTTCACGCCCGTCTCAGTATCTCCACATGTCACCAACCTCCCAGACATTCATTCATTCCTCTTCCCCTGCCTATCCCCTCTATCAGCTGTCAGTACAACTGGACACATGACTACAGGCAATGATTAAACATTTTCTGTGTTGTACCTCCCAGCATAAGCCTAAACATACCAGGGAATCAGGAGGAAATAAAAGCTTGAGCACCTACAGCACTAAGGCAGTGAATTCCTCATTTTTTTTTCCTGAAGGGAAAGAAAATAATCAAAAGCATCATCTCATTTAGTCTCACTGCATCCTTCTGAGGCAGAATTAGGTAGGGTATTAGTATCCCCATTTTATAAAGGTAGACAATGGCACAGAGTTTAAGTGACATCACAGTGTCACACACAGGAAGTTAGTAATTGAGCCAAGAGCAGAATCTGGTCCTATTCCTGTTTCTAATACTCTATTTTTGCATTTGTCAATGAAAGCTATCACTTCCGGAAATAGAAACCCGGTCTATTCAGTAACTAAGTAAAGAAAAGAGAATGGTACCTTGTGTAAACTGAGTGACACTGTGATGCCTTTCCCCAGGTTGAAGAGAAATCCATGGTGTGGGCTCCGGTCGACAATGAACTTGAGAGAAATGATGCAAACTGTCCTTGTCCTCCACTTTCAGGTATTTTGTTTGTAATCATGAAACCCAAGTGTCCAGTTGTCAAGAGCGAAGGGTGGGGCACCTTTGTTCACCACAATTTGAGGTGAGCTGTTGTCAACAGCAATCACTTGGATTTTCATCATTTGAGGTCTCTTTGTTTCAAATACGGTATCAGGAAAAACATAGAAATCAGCATGTGTGCCATCAGTCACAGTGAATGAGAAGCTATCTTCAGTTGACTCTGTCCCATCATGTTTGTAGCTGATCAAATTTTCATTCAGGTCCTGTTTGGTGAAGACCATAATAGGCCTGGTATTATTGAACATGAGATGACCATGAACAGGTAGTTGGGTGACGGTGAATTTCAAGAGATGGTCAGGGGTATCTCTGTCTTCTATAGTGAGTTCAAAGGGAGTGATAAGCTTATTTTCACTTTCACTCACCACCAGGTTATGGATAGTGACCACTGGCTTCTTGTTGTCTACATCACTAATGGAGATCCGGAAAGTGCGAAAGACAGAGTTGCGGCCATCAGTAACTTCAAACTCAAAGCTGTCCATTTTCACCTCATCATCAGCTGTGTGAATGTAGTAGATTTTGTTCCCTGCGAGCTGAAGCTGAGTGAAAGAGGTGATGGGCACTCCTGACCGATCTGTGCACTCCAAGTGACCCCTCACAGGGGCTCTGGTGATGCTAAAAACTAAATTTTCATCAGGACTGTTGAGGTCACTGGTGCTCAGTAAGTCTGTTGTGAGTGTTACCCTTCCTCCTTCTTTTAAGGATACTCCCTTGCTTATTACATCTGGGAAAACTATGTCGATGCTACCAATAGACACATAAAAATATCGGTCAATGAGGGGATTTAATCCATCAGTCACATCAAATTTGATCAGGTCCCGAATACCTTCCTGCCCCAAATGCACATATTGAATTAAATCTCTGTCCACTTCATCCTGGGTAAAATTCATGCCCAGGGTGATATCTCAACTGTACCATCAGGCCTTCGTCTTTGTAATAGGCCATGCCCTGGTCCATAACGAATAATATAAACCAAACTTTTGTCTTCAGAGTCTAAATCAGTTGCCATCAATACCTTGTTGTTAATAATTTTGGTTTCTCCCATTTCAATTTCTAGTCCATTATTGATAGTCATTCTTGGGGTTTCATCATCCACAGGAATAACCAATATGATCACCCTTTTCTCTACCGAATATTTGCCATCAGTTAGTTTTATGGCAAAGCTGTCCTCCTGAGTCTCAGAGTCATCATGCTCATAAATAATGCTAGAACTTTCAATGATCTGATCCAGCGTGAAGCTTTCCACCAAAACTGTACCATTGATCAACTGGTTCATGATGTGACCATGGGAGGGAAATCGGGTGATAACAAAAGTCAGGTCATCTGCAGGAACATCTCCATCAGCAGCATTGAGGATGGGAGTATCAATAACCAGACTCATACCTTCCATCACCATAAATTCTCGCATAAACATTTCTGGCTGTTCGTCATTGGTTGGAATGATCACAATGGGGAAAAAGTGTCTGTGAGAAAAATTAATCCCATCAGAACAACGGAATGTAAATCGATCTTCCACTGGTTCCACACCCTTGTGGATACTCTGGACATAATAAATATGTCCCTGTTTAAGGTCTTTCAGAGTGAAGGCACTGATGGCTATTCCTGCTCTTGATTTCTCTGAGCCTGGAGCTGGGGAAATATTTTCAACATATCCTGAAGTAGGCTGGGTAACTATAGTACATAAAATGTCATCATTAGGGGAATCAATGTCCTCAGCACTTATATGGGAACTGGTAATTACCCTTTTATCGCCCTCGACCACCATAAATTGCTCCCCCACAGTGACCTCAGGGGCCTGATTATCAATGGGGAGAATGGTCACCAACACGGTAACTCCCTGCACAATGTTGCCCCCAACACGCCATTCCTGAGACATATCTGACAACGTTAGGTTGAAAGAATCCTCTTTGGGAAATGGGCCTATTTCACCACTGGTGTGGGCATACACGACAGATCCCTCTAGGATCTCCCTCTGTGAAAACTGCTCAGCTGGGACTCCACTGACTAGGATTTCCCCATATAGCGGGGGTTTTTCCAAGAGAAAAGTCAGCATCAGATCATCACTGTCCTCATCAGTACCCTTGATTACATGAGCTGTAATTTCAGCAGCTTCATTTTCTAACACATCTAGGTAGGAGCCCAGGGTACCAGCAGGCAAGGACAGAACAGGTACTTCATCATCTACTGGGCGTACATTTGCTCTGAGGGTAATGGGTACCACATGAAGGCCATCACTCACTTCTATAGAGCAGCTGTCACTTGAGGACTCATCCCCATTGTGGACATAAGTGACCCTGCCCTGAACAATGTCTTCCAAGTGAAAGAGTTCACCCACTACTAGCTTCCTTTGGCTTAACTGCAATTGACCATGTTTAGGAACCTGAGTAATGGTAAAGGAGATATGGGTAGCATCAGTGTCCACATCAGTAGCATGTAGCTCAGTTTTACTCAGGATGTGCTGGCCCCTCTCCTGAATGGTGAAGCCTGTATTGAGGATCTCAGGGGGTTGATTATTCACTGGCTGCAGATAAAAAGTAAAAGTCCCTGGAACCATATTCCCAGCCCGGTCCTCTACCTGGTACTGGAACTGGGCTACCCGAGCAGCCACCCCCAGTTCCTGGTCTGGGGGTCTATAAGCAATTTTGTGGTGGTTGATCTGGGCCTGGGTGAAATGGGTCACTGCAACTGAGGGGTTATCAGTCAAAACCAATGTCCCCAGTGGGGCTGGAGGATGATTTTCATCTGTGTCTGTGGGGGGCTGAGTCACAATGTAGCGCAGTTCCCGGTCATCTGTGTCCAGGTCAGTGTAACGTAGCCACTTCTTTTTTAGTGGGGTGAGCTGGTACTCTTGTACCACCATCCTTAGTGGGCAACCACTGCCCAGCTCTGGAGGTAGGTGATCCACAGGATGAATACGAAGCACAAACTTCTGTAGTCCTGATTGGTTGGGGGGATCATGGTCATCCTGGACTCTGAAGACAAACTGGTCCATGACAGGACCCAATCCAGGGCTGTGGGGACCAATGTGCCGGTAGAACAGTCTCCCCTCAACAATGTCCTGCTGCCGCCACTCTATCACTGACCTCTCATAGAATGTACCCTTCTGAGAGTCCACCACTTGCCTCCAAGGGCCTCCAGTAAGCCCCTCCCCATCTCTGGGTGGATGAGTCTGGCGGAGTAGCAATTGCCCTGTTGCTGAGTAGGGAGGCTCCAACACAAAAAGTATCATAGAGTCATCAGAGTCAATGTCAGTGGCACTCAAAGCCAGTGGTGGAATTGGAACAGTATCACCCTCAGCCAGCACCAGTCCAGTATTAGCATTGAGGACAGGTGGCTGGTCATCCACAGGCACCAGGGTAATGGGAAAGAGGAATTGTACCTGGTGCCGGCCTCCTCCATCTACCATTCGAAGCACCAGGTTATCACTCAGAGATCCATCACTATCATCATGCTGGTAGACTACCTGCCCAGCCTCCAGTTCAGCTACTGTGAAGTGTTTTCGTGGTGACCCAGAACCAGGATCTCCACTAGGGGACCCCAAGAGGGCCAGATGCCCATGCTGAAGGCCAGCTACCACCTCCAACTTCACAGTATCCAGGTCATCCTCATCACTGATGACCAGATTGGAGGGTCCACTGCCTGGGGGGCCAGTGAGGGGCCGGGACTGACCCTCATAAAGGATAAGGCCGGTATTTCTGGTGACCACAGGAGCCAGAGTGTTCATGGGTTTCACAACCACCATGAAGGCAAAAGGATCTGAGGCTGCACCCTCTGGATCTACCACTTCCAGTTCTAGTTCAAAAAGACGCTCCTGGTCAGAATCCTCTGCTGGGGGCTGGTAAGCAATTTTGAGGAGCCGCAGGTCCCGCTGGGTGAAGGAAGACAGAGGTAAGCTGCGGTCATCCGTGCTCACCAAATAGCCTTGACCCTGCTGGAACGGCGAAGTAAGATTGAAAACCAGCAAGTCCGGGTCTGATTCAGAATCCTCAGCTGCCAACATGTCCGGTGTCAGGGCAGTCAGCACGAACTGGTCCACCTCCATCATCATCATGGCAACAAAACTGGGTTTAGGTGGTGTGTTCTCCATGCCTCCCCGGATTCTCACCAGCACTTGAAAGTGCTCTCGTTTCAAAGATGGGGTTCCTACTGGGGCACCTCTGGGGTGCAGCTCCACGACCATTGGCACCCAGTCCCGATTTGGGGAGCGACCAGGTGCTGTATGCAAGTATCGCACTCCTAGCTCCAGAAAAGCATTGCAGTCCATCATCAGAGGCTTCCCCAATCCTTCTTCCCCTTCCCCTTCCCTCTCTGCTCCTAGAGCCTGCGGATAGTGGAGTAGTTTCCCATAGCGAGGAAGAGCTCCCTGCCCAGATAGGATGCCTACCCTGCATTCCTCTGTCTCAGGCTGGTAAGTGAATTCCAGGCTACGACGATCTAACTGGTTGCTAGTGCCCAGAAGCTCCTCTACTACCAGGGGCAGGTTCCTGGTCACTATCTCCAGCTGGGTAAAAAGTACCTCCACCTCCAGCACCAGGGGCAGCACCACTGACCCACTGGGAGTATCATAGCGCAGCTGCAACCGGACTCTGTCCCGTGAAGGGCTGCGGGCTCCCAGGTGTGAGTAGCTCACCTCTCCAGGTCCAAAGTCGCAGGGAAACCTCCTGGGGCTGAGGTGACCAGGTAGCTGAGCCAACGCATCGTTGTCCAGCACAACCACCTGGCAGCGATCCCCCGGCTGCACCTGCAGCACCAGGTCATGCAGAGGGTCCAGCCAGACTGCGCGCCCGAAAGGCACTCGGAGTCCACGGTTGGCCAGCACTATCACCTCTTCTGCTGGGGCACCCGACGGTCCAGTGAAGCCAGAAGACAGCAGCACAGAGCTGGGGCCCTCAAGTTGAGCGGAGACCCACCTCACCAGTGACAGAATTAAGAGTAAGAGCCAGGGCAGCAGCTGCACCCCGGGTGGCCGCGAGGTGATAGAGCGTATACTCCCGGGCTGCACCGGAATGATCCCGAGAGTTCCTGCAGCTCTGCTGACGCCGTGGTGCATGATGCCGGTCCTTCCTTAGTCTATGGAGGTGAGCCTGAGAGCCAGCAAAGTCTTTACTTCCCGAGCAGGGAGCAAGCAGCACCCCTGGGAAGCCCAGGGAGCTGAGCAAATCTGCCGCGTTCTCCAATGGTCCCAGCAGTAACTGGACGGGGCGGAGAGCGCAGTGCAATTCAGGTTGGCACTGCCCCTCAAAGGACCGCTCCTCCAGGGCCAAGCCCTGCAAGTTCCACAGTCTCCACGGCTTCGGACTCCTTTGCTGGGGTAGCGCTACCAACTGAGTTTTCTCCGTCCTCTCCTTTACAGGTCCTGGGGGACCCAGAGCAATGAGAGAAATCCTTCCCCTCGCCCCCCTTGCCCCTGCCTGTCAGAGTGACCAATGAATTCCTCAGAGAGGAGGGACGCTCGTCGAGGATTGGGTGCAAACTGCTGCCAATCAGATTGAAGGCAGAGGCGGGGAAAGGGAGGGGTGAGTGGAGCCGAGAGAAGCTGCAACAGGTTGTTCCTAGTGATTGGGGGCGGGGGGGGGGGCGGGGGAGGGGGGAGAAAAACTTTGGCTCCAAACCCGCTGGGAACTCCCAACAGTAGTAGGCTTCCCCTACTCTGCAATGTCCAGGTTCTGGTTGCCGGTGGAGAACAGCGAACACGCTGCACGGACCGAAGTTCGTCGAATCATTTTCCTTTGGGGTTTGGGGATTCTCCTTTCCCCTCTTCAATTACGAATTTGAAGCACATCCCTTCCCTTTAGTAAAGAGGTGGGGGTGGAGGGGGCGGGAAGCTAGATCTAAGGCTTGAACTCTAGTATTCCTGGCCAGTCCAGAAAGCTAGGCAGTTCAGGGTGACCACTTGCAGCTTTTCAGGGGAATCAAAACTTGGGTTGATTTAAAACAACAACAACAACAACAACAACAACAAGACCCCAAACTTGCCCCGCGTTTCTTCTTCCCGTAGAGAAACAATGGATACAGTGCTGAGCCTTGGGTGGCTTTACAAGTCTTTCTCTCCCCACCCCCTTTGCTATCAAAGTTCACAAACTTAAGAGAAAGGGGCACTTGGAATGCGTGAGAAATGCGTCTGAGCAGCGTCCTGAAAGAACCAAATTAAAGAAGGAGCTGGAAAGAAAGTGGCCGCAGGCACTCAAAAAGCGGGAAGGGTTTGCAGAGCTGTCATTTGGAGATGTTCCTGTTTCCCACTGCAGTAATTAGACCAGAGTACTAACTAAACTTCTTGTCAGCATCACATTTCTTTGCATGTAAAGAGAATTGATAAATATCCGGAGGGCGAACTAGAAATAAATCGGATCGAGTTTCCCAGTAGTCAGAACTGAAAAAGGCAAAGCTTGAGCTCTTCTGCCCTCTTGTGTTTAGACCTTTTCATCGATATTAAATTTCTTTTTTAAAAAGTTTATTAATATAATCTTCACATGCATTCCTTCTAATAATTTGGCAGGTTTGCTAATCATTAGCTTCCCCCCCCCAAAAAAATATAGGTAAGGATATTAGCTCTAAAACTGTAACCTAACTCAGAAGAAAATAGAAATTGACCAAACCATTCCCTCCCTGTACACCTTAGTCCAAAAGCCTACTTGGGGTTGGGGGACGACTGACCACACCTTGAGAGTTGGGGTTGGGAGAACTGTTTAAAGTATAAGAAATATTTAATTTTTCAGTTAGTCCATATTAAAGCTCTAAAAATGTAAAAAATTGGTGACTTTTAGTTTTGGTTTGTGATTTTAGTCTGAATTCAGAATCATAGTCTAACAATGACCTTAGAGATCACATAGTCTCTCATTCAACAGGTCAAGGAATCAAGGCCCAGAGAGGTGAAACCATTTCCCCAAAGTTACACAGCTACTTAATGGCAGAATCAAAACTAGAACCCAAATATCTTTACTACTCTTCCAAAATTCTTTCATCTGCATCACAGATATTTCATGATTTTATCTGTTATAAGGACCCCTGTACACAAAAGTCAAGTTGTAAATAATAAATTGTGAGGGCTAAGGCAAGGCAGGTACACTAATATACTGTGGGTGGTGCTGTCAGTTACTTTAACTATTTGAGAAACATTTTGGAATTATGCTCCCCAAGAGAATTAAAATATTCTTACCTTTTGACCTAGAGATCTCACTGTTAGGTACATTCTTCAAAGAAATAAAAGACAGAAAGAAAACCCCAAATACATCAAAATATTCATATCAACACTTTAGTGGTAGCAAAGAACTAGGAAAAAAGTAGATACTCATCAATTGGGAATGATTAAACAAGTTGTGATACATTAATATAATAGAATGTTACTATGCCCTAAGCAAAAATGAATATGAAAAATTTGGAGAAACATGGAAACCCATATTTTAACTGGTAGAGTGAGAAGGAAGCAGAATCAAAACAGAATGCCCAGTGGCTACAACAATGTATATGAGAAAAGCAGAAAAGAAAAAAAGGGAGAGAGGGAGAGAGAGAGAGGGAGGGAGGGAGGAAGGGGGAGGGGGGAAGGAAGGAAGGAAGGAAGGAATTAAAACAGAAAGAAATTCTGTGTACTTACATTGAGCAAGTTTGTCCTAAAGAAGAAATTTTAAAAAAAGGCCCTACTCTTTGCAGAAGTAGAGGAAAATGTGTGCAGAGTGTTACATAGATTATTGTTAGGTTGGTTTGATTAGTTTTACTGATCTAGTTTTTCTCTTTTTTTTATTCTTGATTACAAAGAATAGATGTCTCTAGGTTGGGGAGTGGTGAAGAAATTAAGAAATTATTAAGAATTATAAGAAATAAAAGTGGATAAAAACAAGATATCTTCCCCCAAATTTTTTTTAATGCTCAGAACTGTTCGTTTAGACCAGAACTTCTTAAACTTTTTCCATTCTCACTCCTTTTTGCCAGGAATTTTTTTACGTGACTCTGGGTATATAGATATATAAAATAGCACCACATGGGAGCAGCTAAGTGGTGTAGTGGATTAAAGCACTGGCCCTGGATTCATGAGGACCTGAGTTCAAATACGACTTCAGACTCAACTCCATTTCTAGATGTATGACCCTAGACAAGTCACTTACACCCTCATTGCCAGCAAAAAATAAAAATAAATAAATAAAAATAGGTACACACAAACTTTTACTAGTTGCCAAATTTTTCATGACCCTCATATTCAAGTATAGATGGGCTCATGACCTGCAGTTTAAGAAGTTTTTATTTAGACTATTTTTTTTTAAGTGAGGCAATTGGGGTTAAGTGACTTGCCCAGGGTCACACAGCTAGTAAACTGTCTGAGACCGGCTTTGAATTCAGGTACTCCTGACTCCAGGGCTGGTGCTCTATCCACTGCACCACTAGCTGCCCCTATTTAGACTATTTTAAGTGGCTTAAGAAGTCTTCATATTTTGCAAAATAAGAATTGAATGGTGTAGAAAATATATGGTTTGTTATTGAAGCAGTGAAGTGGTACAGTGAATGGAGCAGTGGAACTGGCCTCAGAGAGACCTCAATCCAAATTCAGCCACGAAGCGTAGCTGTGTGATTGTAGACAAGTCACTAAATCTGTCTGCTGCTATTTCCTCATCTGTAAAGGTAGAAATGATAACAACAGCACTTACCTCCCAAAGTTGTTGTTAGGATAAAATGAGATAATATTTGTAAAGAGCTTTGCAGATGTGAAAGAGCTATATAGTTGTAGTTATTGAAATACAGAAAAATAATTTACATCACTCGTTATTGTGGTTGTCCACTCCTGTTCAACCTTGAGACCCTATTTGTTTTTGTTTTTGTTTTCTTTTTCTTGGCAGAGATCCTGGAGTGGTTTGCCATTTCCTTCTCCAGCTCATTTTACAGTTGAGGAACTGAGGCAAACAGGGTTAAGTGACTTGCCCCGGGTCACACAACTAGTTAGTATCTAAGACCAGATTTGAACTCAGGTCTTTCTAACTCCAGGTCTGGTACTCTATCCACTGTGCTACTTAGCTGCCCCATTGTGGCATGATTTTAACCACTTTAAAAGTGCTTCTTAGCATTTCTATTCAGTAGTAAACTTTTAGTTGCTAATGAATACATTCAATACTGCAATTGTTAAAAATGTATTAGCTTTATTATTCCCAGCCCCCAAATAATAAACCTGAAAGAAACATATTTAGTGATATAGAATTTAGTGCTTGGAGAGACCTTCAGCATAATCTAGTCCAATATCCTCTAAATTTAGGACAAAAATCCTAGGAGATTGGAAATGCCAAAGAGGCAGAGTCCACGGCATGTCATGATGTGCATCACAGAGTCCTAAATTGGAAGGGACCTAGAGGTTATCTAATCCAACCCATACATGAATACAAATACCCTCTCCAACATACTGCACAAGTAGTCGTCCAGCCTTTGCTTCTTCTTTTTTCTTTTCAGGCAATTGGGGTTAAGTGATTTACCCAAGGTCACACAGCTAATAAGTATCAGAGTCTGGATTTTAACTCAGATACTCCTGACTCCGGGGCCAGTGGTCTATCCAGCACACCACCTAGCAGGCCCCAGCCTTTGCTTCTAAACCTCTAGAGAGAATTAATTCCCTCAAAGACAGTATATTCCAAGGCTTCTTAAACTTTTTCCACTGGGGACCCCTTTTCACCTGAGAAATTTTCTGCAACCCCCACATTTAGTTACACAACTCCATTTGGGATTGTGACCCACAGTTTAAGAAGCTAGGATCTATTTCATATTTGGATAGCTGTAATTGTTAGCAGGTTTTTCTTTAGTTCAATTCAGAATTTGCTCCTTTTGTAT
This sequence comes from Dromiciops gliroides, assembly GCF_019393635.1. Lineage (NCBI taxonomy): Eukaryota > Metazoa > Chordata > Mammalia > Microbiotheria > Microbiotheriidae > Dromiciops > Dromiciops gliroides. Next base: position 576,040,417 of record NC_057863.1, read on the forward strand.
CCTCTGTTGTTTCTGCTTCTGTCCTTTAGGGTTAAGCAGAACTAGTCTAATGTCTCTTCCATGTGACAGCAGTAGAAATACTTGGAGTTAACGATGTTGTCAGCGACAAGTTGACTAGTTGCAGAACTCAACTTAGATATAGCCTCTTTTCAATTCTTTAGATGAGATTGGTTCAAGAAAGGAGCCTGTCAGGTGGTAGAAGGTCTAAGGGATGAAAGGGAGAAAAACCCAAATGGCAATTTCACAGCTATTAACTTTTGCTTTAGAGATTATTCAGAGTTGAAAGGGGTCTTAGAGATTTTCTAGTCTTTGTTGTTGTTCAGTCATGTCTGACTCTTTGTGACCCCATTTGGGTTTTCTTAGCAAAGATATGGGACTGATTTGCTATTCCTTCTGCAGCTCACTTCACAGATGAGTAAACTGAGGCAAACAGGATAAAGTGACTTGCCCAGGGTCATATAGCCTGTAAGTGTCCGAGGACATATTAGAACTCAGGTCTTCCTGACTCCAGGCCTGGCACTCTATCCACTCTTTCACCTTTTGTAGTCTAACCTCATCTTAAAGATAAAAAAATAAATAAATCTCAGAGACATTCAGTAACTTGCCTAATGTCATACAGCAAGGGAGTGGAAGAACAGATATTATAACTCATGTCTTTGGAATCCCATTGTCTTACCTTTGTGCCATACAACTTATGACTAAAGTAACCCTTTCATGCTATTGCACAGAGTTGAAGTTGTCTTCACCAAGCATTTTTATATATTCACATCTCAAGCAGTTCAAATTGACACTCAAAGAGAAAAAAATCATATGCCCACTTGAGGCAGCTGCTGGGCATGGAATCAGAACTGAGTTTAAAATCAGCATCAAACACTTAATAGATGTGTAACCTTAGTTAAGTCACTTAACCTCCGTGCCTCAGTTTCTTCAACTGTAAAATGGGGATAATAATAGCACTTACCACCCAGGGTTGTCAGTATCAAATGAAATAATATTTTTAAACACTTAGCACAGCTCCTGTAACATAGTAGGTATTTAATAAATATGTGTTTCCTTCTTTTCAATTCATATGAACCTGTTAAGTCATAGACTTCAAGTAGGTCTTAGAATCTGCTTTAAAAGTTTGCAAAGCTTGGGGCAGCTAGGTGGTGCAGTGGATAGAGCACCGGCCCTGGAATCAGGAGTACCTGAGTTCAAATCCAGCCTCAGACCCTTGACACTTACTAGCTGTGTGACCCTGGGCAAGTCACTTAACCCCAATTGCCTCACCAAAAAAAAAAAAGTTTGCAAAGCCTACATTATATTATTTGATCCTTTAAAAAAAAACCCAGTGAAGTATGTGATATTATTATCCCCATTTTACAGATGAAGAAACTGAGCCTGAAAGAGGTTAAGTGACTTGGTCAGAATCACATAGCCAATACATGTCAGAGAGAGTATTTGAACTTAGGACTTTCTAAACTTCCTCAGCTCCAGCACGCTCAGAATGTAGGAAATACACTGCAACTTATTTATGCCCATCATACGTTTCTCCTTTGCATTTTGGGTACCTTCAAATTGTAATTCTTTAGGTTGTAAGGTGTTCCAAGATTCTAAACCATCAAGTATTTTTTTTTTGTTTTTTGTTTTTGTTTTTGTTTTTTTTGAGGGGCAATTGGGGTTAAGTGACTTGCCCAAGGTCACACAGCTAGTAAGTGTTAAGTGTCTGAGGCCGGATTTGAACTCAGGTACTCCTGAATCCAGGGCCGGTGCTTTATCCACTGCGCCACCTAGCTGCCCCCCATCACTAAAACCCTCAGCTCTTTCTCTGGACAAATTGATGTCTAATCATGTCTTGCCCCTTATTTTACTTGTAACATTGATTTTTTTTCAAATACGGTATCAGGAAAAACAGGTTTTGAGGGGCAATTGGGGTTAAGTGACTTGCCCAAGGTCACACAGCTAGTAAGTGTTAAGTGTCTGAGGCTGGATTTGAACTCAGGTACTCCTGAATCCAGGGCCGGTGCTCTATCCACTGCGCCATCTAGCTGCCCCTAAACCATTAAGTATTACTGGGAGAATATTTCTTTGTAAATCTTTACAGAATTATGGCAATTCAGAATTGAAGGGGTCTACATTGTCCATATAGTCTAATTCATACCTGAGAAGGAAATCCCTCCACAAGATGATGACAAGTGACCATCAGATCTCTGCTTAAAGACTCACTAAGGGGAATCTCATTATCTTCTGAGGCTGAGTGTGTTATTTTGAGGAGCAGCTAGGTGATGCAGTATATACATCGAACAGTCCTGGAGTCAGGAGGACCTGAGTCAAATGGGGTCCAGAAATTTACTAGCTATGTTACCTAAGGGAAGTCACTTGCTTGTTTGACCCAGTTTTCTAATTTGTAAAATGAACTGGAGAAAGAAATGGCAAACTATCCCAGCACCTTTGCCAAGAAAATCCCAAATGGGGTCATGAAGAGTCACACCTAATGGATGTGGCAGCCAGGTGACGCAATGGATAGAGTTCTGGGCCTGGAGTCAGAAAGACTCATCTTTGCGTGTTCAAATCCAGCCTCAGACACTTACTAGCTGTGTGACCCTAGGCATGTCATTTAACCCTGTTTGCCTTAGTTCCTTTATCTATATAATGGGCTGGAGTAGGAAATGACAAACTACCCCAGTAATTTGGCCAAGAAAACTATAAATGGGATCATGAAGAGTCAGACACGACTGAAATGATTGAACAATAACAAGATGTTTCTTTGGGAAAGCTCCAATAGAAACATTTTCCTTATCAAAAGCCTAAACTTGACTCTTTGCATATACCTCCAGTCTTTTCTTCTTCTGGAAAAAAAATCTCCATTTCCTTTAATAGATCCTTGTACAGTATGAACTCAAGGTCCTTCAGCAATGTAGTTCTCCCTTTTCTAGATCTCCATCAATTTCTTTCTTGAACTCCCAGAAAGGAACTCAATATTACAGTTAGAGTTCTTCCACCAGTTATGACTTTTAAAGGAGCCCAAGATTGTGTAACTTCTTTTTCTTTTTCTTTTCTTTCTTTTCTTTTCTTTTTTTTTTTTGTGCTAAAGCATTACATTTTTGACTTATCAAGCTTGAAGTCCACTAAAACCCTCAGCTCTTTCTCTGGACAAATTGATGTCTAATCATGTCTTGCCCCTTATTTTACTTGTAACATTGATTTTTTTTTTTAATCCAAGGGTGAGACTTGAGATTTATGTTTTATGAATCTTGCCTGCTTGGGTTTAGTCCAACATTCTAGCCTACTACACTTTATCTAATGTAACCAAAATCTTGATAATAAATATCTGTAGCATTCCTCAGATTCTTCATTAATAATGGTAAAAGTTCTTTAGTGGTTTAATGTTAAAATATAATCAATAGTAAAAATATAATCAACCAAAAACATAATCAATAATCAGTTAATGTTAAAATATAATCAATGTTGATGTTTTTTGATCCTTAGCATCACCAATCCCCCCCTATTCTTTTCTTAAAGAAAGCATTCATGATATAAGCCCTGGACATAAAGTGAGGAAGAGATGGGTTCAAATCTATCCTATGACGGTTTCTAGCTGGGTAACCTTTCTGGGCTTTAATTTCCTTATCTGTAAACTGAGGGAGATGGACTTCATGATGTGCAGGGTCCCTTTCAGTATAAATGTATGATTTTACAAGATAAAAATCTATGAATTTTTTTTTTTTTTTTTTTTTGGTGAGGCAGTTTGGGTTAAGTGACTTGTCCGAGGTCACACAGCTAGTAAGTGTTAAGTGTCTGAGGATGGATTTGAACTCAGGTACTCCTGAATCCAGGGCTGGTGCTCTATCCACTGCGCCACCTAGCTGCCCCCAAATCTATGATTTTACAAGCCTTTGGACTCACTTATTTCCTACTCTTGATGCATAATTTTCTCCATCTTCCTCATATATATCTTTGCAATGAAATACTAAGTAACAAAATATATTTTGATTTAATCGTAGGATCTTATTAAATAATGAAAGAATATGTTATGTCAATAATAATGTCAATAATATATAGAGAGAGATGTATGTTTTTGAAGTGTCCTCATGTACTCTGAGTATATTTTCAATCTCTTACCATATCAAAGTGTCATGAGAGACAGTGTGGCACAATGGATAGCAAGTTGGCCTCAGAGCCAGGAAGAACTAGGTTCAAGACCCGCTTCTGACATACTGTCTGGGTGACACAGAACAAGTTGCTTAACCTCTCATTGCTCTGAAAATTGTAGAGAAGTAGCTAACCTGCATGGATAGAAAGTTTACTTATTTGGGAGTTCTCTATATCAGTGAAATCAGAGGTCCAGTTTCTGTTTCTAAGAAAAAAAAAGACAAATTTTAGACTTAAAAAGAATATTTTCTTATCTGAAAGGGGGAGATTTTGATGATCAATAATATGATGCAATGGAATTAGTGCTGGTCTGGGAATTAGAGATTCAGATCTTGTCTCTGATGCCGTGTGTGTGTGTGTGTGTGTGTGTGTGTGTGTGTGTGTGTGTGACTTTGAGCTAGTCACTTCCCCCTTCTGTGCCTGTTTTCTCATCAATAAAATGAGAGGGTTGGACTAGATGACTTCTGAGGTTCCATTCAGCTTAGAATCTGTGATCTTCTTTGGGATAAGTTGTATTGTCCTTGCCAAATACATTTCTCACAATATGCCATGAGGCCCTCATTTCTTGTTTTGTTTTGTTTTAAATTTCAAACCTCGGTTTACAAGTCTTATCTGAGAAATGCCTTAATACAAATGCACCATGACCCTTACTGTGCTACATGTCACTGGGTTGGTTTTTGACTGGAAAAAAACCACAGTTCAACTGGGAGATCAACAAGGATTCCTTTTGGCTTCAGGGTTTTCCTTTCCTCTTTAAATCTCAACTCTGTTTGACTTGCAAGAATTGATAAGATCAGCATCCAAAGTATGGTAGTGTGCTGAAAGGGTAGAGTTCACTAGTTTGTTTTGGGTAGGAAGAGGCCTGTCCCACAATTTGGTTTAAGTAGCCCGAAGAAAGTCAATAATCTGTATTTTTAAAGTTACTTTTTATTTAACTGTTCTTAAGTATTTTTTGCTGACTTCTTAGTTACTTCCTGCCTCCCCCTAATGTCATGGAGTATGTATTGAAAATTGTAATTTTTCAATGGATAGGGGAAAAAATTTGAAAAAAATCAGAATCTGTAATATTGGTTCAGCCATTCATCATTCAGTGTAAAATGAATGCTAGAGACAAATGGTTAATTTAAAAAAGGGACCCTAGGTAGTAATTAATTGGGGAAGGGCTTTCATCCATATCCCTTAGTGCAATTGAGATTCCATTTCATTAGAGTGATAAAAAGAAGAGCTCATTCATAACAATGAAGTTACTGAAAATAAAAATAACACCAAAATAATTTAGAGAATATAAGATAGAATAGTGAAAAATTTAATTGCCTAAAATGAAATATCTTCTCATTTACTTGTTTGTATTCCTCTTAGCACAGAGAATGGCACATAGGAAGCACTGAATAAATGCTTGTTGATAGATTGACCAAGTGATACCTACTGATAGTTCCAGTAAGTAATTTTGTGACATATCATCTGTTTATATAATAGCTAAGTTCATGAGTCTTTACATATGAAAATACCTTTCTTAGGAAAATTTTGCTAACACCTAAGTGAGGACAAATGAACCTAGTTAATCTTTCCCTTTCCCACTCCCATTCTCTGTCTCTGACTTTCTCTGTTGGGTCTGTCTGTCTGTCTGAATACTGATCAGCACAGAGTAGCCTTCCCCTCTCTGGGGTTCATCATATTGATGCTATCCTTAGTGTGGACACCTGATCAACTGACTTTAACCCTTCAGAAACTTTGAACTCCAGAACACAAGCAATCCATCAGCCTAAGCTTCTCAGGCAGGGGGCACTGCAGGCATGAGCCACCATACCCATTTAGCTAATCTTTTTTTGTTTGTTTTATTTTTTATTTTTTTAAATTTTTTGTTTTGTTTTATTTTTTAAATTGTAACAACATGATCCAACTGGTATACTAGGAGGGTGACTTCAACAACACTTTGATGGACTAAAAAGAAGACTGACTAGTGATAGGCTCTAACACTAAATAACTAAACCAATGCCTTAACAAGGCAAATAAAAAAGAAGGGACAGATAAAAGAGAAGTTTTGTTTTTTTTTCCCCCTTTGGCAAGGCAACTGGGGCTAAGTGACCTGCCCAATGCCACACAGCTAGTACGCATCAAGTGTCTGAGGCTGGACCTGAACTCAGGCCCTCCTGAATCCAGGGCCGGCGCCCCATCCACTGCACCATCCAGCCACTCCAAAAGAGAAGTTTTGAAATAATAGCTATAAGGATTTGGTAACTATAAAGCATATTGGTGGAAAAATAGAAGAAATTCAATGAATTTGAGTCTGGATATAATCTTTTTTTTTTTACGAGGCAGTTGGGGTTAAGTGAGTTGCCCAGGGTCACACAGCTAGTAAGTGTTAAGTGTCTGAGGCCAGATTTGAACTCAGGTACTCCTGACTCCAGGGCTGGTGCTTTATCCACTGTGCCACCTAGCTGCCCCAAAGATTTTCTTTCTTTTTTTTTGGTAAGGCAATTAGGGTTAAGTGACTTGCCCAGGGTCACACAGCTAGTAAGTGTTAAGTATCTGAGGTCATATTTGAACTCAGGTCCTCCTGACTATGCTACCTAGCTGCCCCTCATTTAGCTAATCTTAAAACACTAAGCAGTCAGCTAGCATTTATTAAATGTTTGCTGTGTGCCAGGAATTTTGTTAAGCTCCAACCATACAAAGAAAGGAAGCACTCTCCCTGCCCTCATGAAACTCACATTCGAATGGACATGCATAAATAATTACTGACATATAAGTTATATACACAGTAGGTTGAAGGTAATTTCTGAGGGGGCAAGCACTAACAATTAGGGGAGGGAAGAGCTAAGAAAGGCTTCTGCAAAAAGGTGGGATTTGAATTGAGTCTTCAAGGAAGTCAGGAAATTGAAGTGTCACAGAAACCAAACTATGCCAGAAACGGAATTTCCTTTACAAATTACCTGATTAAAGTTGTCAGTTTGAACCCTTTTGAAGAGGCTCAAAGTTCTCCAGGCAACCCTTTCGTTTTGGACACCTCTAATTGTCTAATTGGGAATTCTTTCTTACAAACAGCTGAAAGCTACCCGACTTCAACAAGTAGAATCTTTTTTATATCATGAAAGTTTTCAAAACAGCTAACATCCCTCTCCCTCAATCAAATGTCAAATTTAACATACTCATTTCTTTCAGCTGGCCCATATTTCATATGTCTCCAGTCTCTTCATAATATTGATTACTCTTCTAGACAATATTTATATTTTCAATACCCTTTCCAAAATATGCTATCCAGAATTCAACATTATACTTGAAGTGTGGCCCAAACATAAAAGATCTATGGCCTCTCTCATTTTGGATATGGTGCCTTTATTAACTCATATTAATATTCTATTATTGGGGGTGGCGGTTTGTTGTTACATTGTTGGTTTATTTTTAGCTTGTAATTCACTAACCCTCAGATCTTTTTTCATATGAAATCCTGTCTAGATGTGACTCCTCCATTTCATTAACTTAAACATTTAATTTTTTTTAAAAACTTCATTTTATTCCTATTTTATTTCCCTTTACTAACTCAGGATCCTGACTTGTCATTCTATATTTTGACTATTCCTCCAACTTTTCTCGACTATGAAAATAGTAGATATGTCATCTAGGCCTTCATCTAAATCATTAATAAAAAAATTGAACAAACCAAGGTAGACAGATCATTGTAGCATTCCTCAAGAGACCTCCCTTCCATTAATAACTCCTTTTGAGGTCAAATCATTTAGCCAATAACAATTACACTTAATTATAATATATTGCACACATACCTCCATTTTGTTCACAAGGATAACAGGAGCAAGTTTGTTAAATGCCTTGCTGAAATTCTGGTATACTGTTTATGTAGTAGTATCTAGTCTAGTGACCCTGACAAAAGGAAATAAGGATAGTTTGCCTAATCTATTCTTGATTAACTCTTACTGGCTCATGATTATTGTATCTCTGTCTAATCCTATCTTACCAGTACCTAACGTGTTGTGTCCGTTTACCTATTAACTGTCCTTTCCTCCTCAGTCTCAAAATCATTGTCCTTGGTATAGAAGATAGAAGAAAAGTGGGAATCAGGTACTCATGCTTCCTCTCTATCCTTTGTAATCTCCTTCCTATCTACCTCAAAATTGGTCCTATATCCAATCATCAGGATCTCTCTCTCTCTCTCTCTCTCTCTCTCTCTCTCTCTCTCTCTCTCTCTCTCTCTCTCTCTCTCAAATGATCAGTGTCCTCTCTCTCATAAGAATCTTTAGTCCATGGAGCAAAGAAGATGCTTTCTCCTTAAAGGGTCCAATTATACTGAATATACAGTTCCAACTATTCAGTGGTTTGTCTTTGTTCGTGTTCCATTATTTTGTACACTTCAAATTTAGGACAGAAGTTTGAATTCCTCTTTGCTTCCAAGGATTCTTTTTTCCCCTTTGCTATATTTGATAAGAATTTCTTCCATTCTCTCAAGGAAAACTTCCCTTTCCCTTTCAAATTAGAAAGTAGGGAAGCATTCCTTCAGCCTCTTACCTTCTCCTTTTCTAGGGAGACAAACTTGCATTTTGCATACATGTAATGCCAATTAATTGGCATTTGAAAAAATATAGACATAGAATAACATCTGTAGGCAACTGATACATTCTCTTCTGTGCTTATTAAAATTAAGATTATCTCTGTCACTCCAACTCTCATGGTTATTTCTGCTCATTTTGGGGGTGGTTGGACTGTGCTTTATTCCCAGGATTCAGGAAGACCTTGTATTCTACCTTAGATACTTACTAGTTGTAGGACACTGGGCAAGTCATTTAACCTTTGGCATAAAGTTTCCTCAACCTATAAAATTAGGCCAATAATAATACCTACCTCACAGAGTTGTTGTAAGGATAAAATGATTTAATATATGCAAAGCATTGCAAAACAAAATTGTTATAAAAATGTTAGCTATTCCAAGACAAATTCATGCCTCCAGATGACCAGAACAATATTTATTGGTCACATCAATATTCAGTATCAGAGGAAAGAATTTAAAATTTGTTTATTCAATCCAACCTACTCAATAGCCAATAATGGTCAAATATTCATTAAGCCCCTACAATGTAGCAGACACTGTGCTAAATGCTGGAGAAACAAATATTTTAAAAAGAAAGATAGGGGCAGCTAGGTGGTGCAGTGGATAGAGCACTGGCCCTGGAGTTAGGAGGACCTGAGTTCAAATATGACCTCACTCACTTAACACTTAATAGCTGTGTGACCCTGGGCAAGTCACTTAACCCCAATTGCCTCACCCCCCCCCAAAAGATATTATCTGATCTCAAGGAACTTATAAATTAATGCAGGAAGGTAATGCCCAATAGAAAGCTGAAAAGAGGGGAGGGGAAGAGGGAGATGGAACATAGTAGAGAAGTTAGTCAGAGAAGTTCCAGAGTGAGAAATGAGGAAAAAATTCAAGTGACTTCTTTCCTTAAATGGAAGCTTGGAGACCCTGGCCTCACCCTCCAATCAGAGAGGTAGAGGGTAATAATGAGATGTAATACAAAGACTGATGAAATCTTGTAGGATGTTAGGTTATCCCAAGAATGAACTTCCTGGGACATGTTGGAGAAGACAGTCAGAGAAGTCCTAAGGCAGTGCAGCCAGGTGAGAGATAAGATGTCTGAGCTGATCTCTTTCCTTAAGTGGAGAAAAGGCTTATTTTACAAATGAAGAAACGAAGACCTCATTGAGGTACAGCTACTCAGCCAAGAACATCCAGGTAATAAGCATCAGAGCTGGGATTGGATCCCTGGCCCTTTGGTTCCAAATCCGGCTCTCTTCCTATAATTTCATATTTGTTCTCCTTTTAATCCCTGAAGAGTTCTGTGGCCAAGTTAGTTTAAGAAGTGCTGTTCCATGAACTGTGGTGATCAATAAAAAGTCTTTAGAACCAATTACTCAAGTTCCATGGGCTTAGTATCATGACTGACTTTTTTCACATTTTAATTGTACTACAAAACTGGAGTTAGCTGGAGACCCGTGAGCTGGGTTCATTCCTGCAGGGCTAATGATGCCAGACTTGATGGTTCACTGAACTCATCACCCACTTTACCTCACTGTGCTTTACCTTCCATGGCCACTGGCTACACTACTAACCTTAACTATTAGCTAGTAAATGTGTACCATTGCTCACAGGGGAATAGTATGAGACAACTATGTGACTGCTATTGTGGGAAAGAATCACCAACCCACAACCTCAAAGCTTAGTGATGACCTGATGACAAATGAATCAGTATATTCATTTTCATAAATAAGGGATAGGATATTTATTTGCTTCAGTGTTGTTATTAAATATACTATACCTTCCCCTATGTCTCCAATGTGCTTCCTAAGTCATTTTATTTTTTTAAATAAAAAAGTAGATAAAATTTTAAATCAGGTAATGACAAATTATTCATTCTAAACTTGAGAATAAATATTAAACTTAATTAATTCACAGGTTGAGGATATATCATGTTAATGCATGTGACTTTAATATAGCCCGAATCCTTGAAGTTGAGTACAATTGGCTAGCTGTCTATAGTAGATAATAATAATAAATAACAATACAATAGTTTGAATTTATGCATTTTTTAAAGTTTGCAAAGTGTTTTACATAATTTATTTGGTTCTCACTGCAACTCTTTGAAATAGGCGATATTGTTATTTTTGTTTTACAAAAGAGAAAATAATGTCAGAGAGGTCTAGTGATTTCCCCAGTCATAGTGCTTGAACTCAGATTTTCCTGATTCCAAATCTAGAACTCTATCCACTATACTATACAATAAGTGACTTGCCCAGGTTCACACAGCTAGTAATTGTCAAGTGTCCGAGGTCATATTTGAACTCAGGTCCTCCTGAATCCAGGGCTGGTGCTTTATCCATTGCACCACCTAGCTGCCCAGGCAATTAAGAAAAAAAAAGAAAGAAAAGATAGCTCTCTGATCAAGGAGGGAGGGAAGATAGCAAAGAAATTTAAAAAAAAGATTATTAATAAAAATATCTTCAAAACTATCAAAGGCAAAATGAAGGCTATTCTTCTGCAGTAAGAGACAGTAAGAAAGAGAGGGAATGTTAAATGGAGTAAGGCCAGGTTACTGCAGCTGCGTGGGCCTGACCCAAGTCATTAATAACAATTCACTTTGGTTTGATGTTCAACACACAAGGCCTCAGGCTGGGAACACATTTTTAAAAAATGTTTAATGTTTCCCAACATTTGGCAGGGTTTCTTGTTAAGAGTTTTTCATGTCAGCTATTCTAGGACCTTGCAATCCATGAATTTTCCACCTGTAAATTTTCAAACGAAGCTCAGAATTAAAGAACTTGCCAGGATTTAAGTAGAGTTCAAATGAGACCACCAGTCACGCTGACATATAAGAAAGTAAACAAAAGTACATGAGGGGTGAATGTTCTATGACTAAGCCTTAAACCATACTGTACAACATCCCAGGCCAATGGTCCCCTAGTCTCTGCTCAAGGACCTCCAATGAAGGGAAAACCACGACTTCCTGAGGCATCTCATTCTACTTTGGAACAGCTCTCTTGTAAAATTTTTCCTTACTTCTGTTTCCTTATATGAATTTATTTCTTTGTACATTTGGTCTGTGGTTCCTAGTTTTGCCTTCTTGGACCAAGCAAAACAAGTCCAATCTATGTTTCATATGTCAATACCATAAATAGTGGGGAATAACATTATGACATCATCATCTCAAGCCATCCTTACAGTGTGCTATCTAGAAGGAAGGAATGAAGGGAGAACAGAAGAGAAGGGAGAGGTAGAGAGCGAGAGAAAAAGAAAGGAAGGGAAGAAGAAAGGAAGGGAGGGAGAAAGGAAGGAAGGAAGGAAGGAAGGAAGAAAGAAAGAAAGAAAGAAAGAAAGAAAGAAACAAACAAACAAACAAACAAACAAACAAAGAAAAGAAAGGGGATTAGGAGGGGAAAAGAACTAATGCAGCAAACCCTTTATAAGCAAAAGGAAAAAATATTCCCTACACTCAAATAAATTATATTTTAATGGGAGAAGGCAAAACACAAAAGGAGTTATGATTTTGAAGTCCAGAAGTCAGGGACAGGATAATGGAGGCCAGTCATGGCCTTTCCACAAAACTGAGGCTCATGGAGCCTCAGAGAAGGGAGTAAACTTTAAGTGGGGAACTTCTATGTTGTGAAGGCTACAGGGATGGTTAGATATTCCAGGGTTGAAGTTCCTATGCACTGAAGGAAATGACAGGATGGTTTTGAAGTCTAGAAGTCAAGAACAAGGAAGGGAAGAGAATGAATGCCAGCTTGAAATTCATCATCTTGATCATCCTCCTTTGGAGGTCCTTTAGTTTATCGTGTCCTTCCTGAAATTTGACATTCAAAGCTAAACAAAACATTTCACATATAGCTTATCCAAGATGGCAAAATGGAACTATCTTCACTCAATTCCTTGATACTATACCCTCAATGCAAACTTAAGATCTCATTAGAGAAACCTAACTCTCTGCTATCAGTCTAAAAACCTCCATGGCAGTGGCAGACTTAATTGCTTATGTCTGAGGCCCGTTGAAAGAACCCCCATACTCCTCATGCTTCAGAAACTCTGTCAGCAAAAATCTTGCCATTTCCCACCATAGAAGTGGAAGATTCTAATTGTGCCCACTCACATGAAAGTGTTCTGTTTTCTTACTAGTTTCTGACCCTATGTTAGTGGTCCTCAAATTTGCAAAATTGTTTTTGATGTCCAAAGCACTCTCTCCATCTTCCCTGAATGATGGACAGAAGTATAGTCTGTTTATCAAGACTAAAAGGAAAGCAGAGACAATGGAGGAAATGGTGATGGATGCCATTATATGTGCTTGTCCTGGGTTTGAAACAAAGAATATTGTCTACTCAGGTTAGCTGTCCAGTGTGGTACACTGTGTATCTACTAGTAAAAGAAGCTGAGTACCTTTTGCAGCCTAGACTTGGAACTCGACCCACTAGTCAAGAGAGGAGAGTCAGAAAGTGAATGATAGGGGAATATTAATTTTAGCTAAAACATGACATGTATCAAGAAGAAAAATTACAATAAAAACCAGAACCTAGGCAGATAAAGCAAATAGTATGCAAAATAATGAAATATGAATAATAAATCCTCAGGGAAATTATAAAGTTCTTGTAACAATTTTTAACAGAAAGGAAAGTGAACAAGTGTGGGAAGAAATTGAAGATCTAGTAAATTCCTCAAAGAGTGTGAAACAACAAGAAACCCCAGAATGGATCAAAAGAGAAAGGAAATCCATAAAAGAAAAAAAAAACTGCCTCTCTGAGACTTCTGCCCAGTGTTTTTCATTCTGTGCTCAAATATGCCTAATCCTTTCCCTGCCTCAAAAATGCACTTGTGACACATTAAAGTTTAATTTGCATTACTTATATGCATTCTCTATGATTTTCTTAAGGCTAGACAACTTAAAATACTTAATAAATCAAACCCTAATATGTATCATTTACCAATTTCTGATGTATAAATGTTCACAATGAAAATTTAACATTCAGCTCTCAGGAGATGATTCAAGCTGGCCCCATCCCACCATCGAACCCTTCTTTATCCCATTATCACACTTCAGATATTTAAATACAGTTGTAATATCCCTCATATATAATTCTATCTTCAAACAAAAATGCCCAAGATCCTCAACTGATCCTTGACCCCTTTAATATCTTGATTACCTCCCTCTAGACACAGTTTATTACATCAGTACCCTCTAAAATATGGTTCCTTGATGTGACCCCAACACTCTAGATGTGGGATGACTAAGGCAGAATGCAGTGGGAACATAACTTCCCTCATTGTACAAACTATTCTTCTATGAGTGCAACTTAATACCACATTCTGTTTTACAGCATCTCCTGTGCCACTGTTGACTTAACATTGAATTTGAAATGCTCTAAAGGCCTTAGGACCTTTTCATATTAATTATTTATTAGCAAAATCTCCCCTATCTTATACTCATGCTATTGATTTTTTAAACCAAAATGTGGAATTCATCATTTGTCTATATAATAATTAATAATAATAATAATAATGAAGAAGACAAAGAAGAGGAAGAAGAGGAGGAAGAAGAAAAAGATTACATTTGTACACACTTTAAAGTTGCAAAACATTTTACAAGTATTATCTCATTTTATCCTCACCAGAATCCAGAAGGTAGGTGCTATAATTATGCTAAATTTAGAGATGAAGAAACTGAGGCACACAGAGGTTAAGAAATTTGCCTATAGTCACACAGCTAGTGGGATTTGAATTCCGGTCTTCCTGACTCCAGGTCCTGATTGTATTCACTGTGCCACCTACTTACCTCTATGAGTTGCCATCTTGTTTTTTATATACCTTCTTCTGATTCATTGATATAAACACTGGATAGAACAAGGATAAGGATAGTTAAGTGGATAGAGCTCTTGGCCTGGAGTCAGGAAGATGTAAGTTCAAATCCAGACTCAGACACTCACTAGCTGTGTGTCTCTAGGCAAATCATTTAACCCTATTTGTCCCAGTTTCTTCAATTGTAAAATGAATTGCAGAAGGAAATGGCAAAATGCTCCACTGTCTTTGCCAAGAAAACCTTAAATGAGGTCATGAAGACTCAGACATAACTGAAAACAAGGACCATTTACTGACCCTATCAAAAAAAATAAATGAATTTTCTTGGGCATAACATGTTGGTGGCTAACTTACAAGCTGTTTAATAATAATTTCTAGAATTTTTGTAGAGATTGAATTCAAACTTATCAGTTTATAGTTGCTGGCTGCAATTTAGATCCTACTTTTGAAAATCAAGATAACATTTTTTCTTAGTACAGTTTTTCATGTACCATTCCTTTTTTTTACTCCATGATTTCTCAGAGATTACCTGTAATGGTTAGATGAGCAGATCTGCAAGGTTTTCACCTTCTTAGTACCACAGGATACAGTTCACCTGGAACTAATTTTATAGAGTATCTAAATAATTGATCAGTGCCATTTTACTATCTCCCCATCTGAAGCAGAGATTCATTTCTCTTTCACAATGCTTGTTTGATCTTTTCTAATTTAAAGACCACTCTTCTTGGTGGAAAAGGCAGATATAAGCTCCACATCTTCTCTGGATCATCTGTTGTCATTACTCCATCTTTCCCCAGTGTTGAATACCTATCATTTCCTTCTTTTTCTTGGTCTAAACATAGCCCTAAGCACAGCTAAAATAGCCTTTATTGTCCTTAGCATTTTTCCTCAAGTCTCAACTCACTCTAGGAAGAATTGTGCCATTATTTTGTAGTCACTCTCAGTTATGTGCCCCTCCTTTTATCTATTATATGTGTTCTTTAAACGTATGAGCTCATTCGGTAAAACATCATGAGTAAAGAATGTCTATTGTCTAGACTGTGACATTATAGACACACGAGACCATAAATCTTTTAAATAACCTGCTTTCAGGTTATTTTACTTGAGAATTACTAGCTAGGTCTTCCATTCTGGTGAATCTTTCTTTGTCATGCCTGCTGTCTACCACTGTATTTAGTACTTTGGTATTTTAGTATCTTAACCTTCAGCATCAATTAAAAATGCCCACATAAAGGGTTAGGTCTAGATAACTCCTGACATCCCTTGCAGCTCTAAGTTTTTTTCTTCCCAGTCTTTCTGAGATGATTATATGCTAAAAGATTATCCAGTATATTTGAAACATTATTTTTGGTACTTTAGACAATTTAATTCTTGTTCTATTGTAGGTACCAGTTATATTAATAGCAATCATTAGGGAGAGCATTTAATTTAGTTTTATCAATCTAATAAGTGACCTGTTATTTTCCTTTTCTCAATTCATAGCCAGATGCCTATCTCCTGATTTAGATGCATGAATGAACCTTATTAATTTGAAATGTCCCACATTGATTTACTCATTATTTATTAACTAGATATATTGCAAATACAGATTTTAGATGACTTTATCAAATATATTCTTGATTACGGAAATGGAAATTTCTCTTAAATATCATGATAATTTTGACCAATACCTTAAACTGCATAAGAACATTTAAAAGATAATCCAGGAGTTCCAGGACTGAAGCTGTATGACTATTCAAAATGCCTGTTGAAGTGGTTGGCATTAGGCCCTGAAGATGCCTTTGGTCATTATTCTTTCCCTCCTCATGAGACAAGTCTGCTAGTCTCCATAACAGGGGTTGTCATAACAAAACCAGCACATACAGTTCTCCTTGTCATATTGAAATTTAAACAATAAAAACCAATTTAAACCAATGTATTCAGATCCTTACTCATTGTATAAATGGCTAATTGTCCATTCATTCATACAACCTCTACTCTAACTTGGGCTTTGATAACCTTGTGTCTGGAATATTGTTATACTCTATGGTTCAATGGACATCCAACTGTATGACAATAGATGAATATTTGCCCATTTAGTTTAGTTGTGCATGCATGGATGTGCGCATGTGTGTGTGTGTGTGTGTGTGTGTGCGCGCGCGCACAGGGATTAAAAGAAAACTGCAAAGAGCCAGGAGAAGGGAGTACACTCACAGATGACGAACAGTTATCAAAAAAGAATATGGAGATAGAAATAGCTAAGAGAAAGGGAAACAAATAACAAAGAATAGAATAACACAGCAGTCTGGGGAAAGTTATTGAAGGAAAAAGCCAAGTTTTACCCACTTCAGTGGCCCCTGATGGCATCATCATGTTATGGTACATTGAAATAAGTAATGTACATTATAATGCCTTTAAATCAACAGTAAAGTATAATGTTATATTCCTTATATGTTGTTTTATAAGATAGGAAGTATAATCTATTTTTTAAAAAATTCAATTAAAAAACTTTACTATCATAGCCATATTTAGATGAAATAACAGGAGAGAGAGGGAGAGAATGGAGATCAGGATAGAGAAAATAAAAGATGCTAAGGAATTGGATTGTGGTTCTAGAAGGCAATATATGATTTTGGAGGGAATGCGAGTTGAAAAGAAGGAATTGACTAATGAGAATCATAACCACAATATGCTCTGCTTGGTATCAATTCATATGGAAACTTAGTGATTCTGCTTCCAGAAGTTCATGATGAGGGGTGTCTTTTTTATTTCCTTGGTTTAGTGAATACACATGTATTCTCTTCCTATTTCCTCCAGTTTTTCATATGGTGAAGAAAAGCCTTCTAGCTAGCTGCTAGGTTTGAACTGGGCATGCATACAAAAGACCTACACATATGAAACTGAAATCCCTCTTCCTGGTGGCTTTAGTATGAGAAAAAAGAAATGCTGTGAGTCTCTGGGGAGAGAGGTAGGGTCAGTAACTACAGCAAGTGATGCTACAGTGGCTTATTTCCCCACCTGGGTGCCATGTGGCTATGAATACATGACATACACTACTGTCTTTATTATGCCTATTCTTCCCTGATCTTAAATGAATTCAATATTAGAGATGGAATGATACAGATGATTTTATGCACTTCAAAAGTTCTTAAGTATATTACAAGCTAAAGCATGCACTTTAATCCAAGAGTTCTTTATCTAGTCTGTGAATTAGGTTTCTTAAACAATTAAGTGGGCTATAAAGCTGGGCATACCTTTGACCCAGCAATACACTTTTAGGTCTTTTTTCTCAGAGATCATGGAAAAAGGGAAACAGAGACCCACATGTACAAAATATTTATAGCTGCTCTTTTTCTGTCGGTGCAAGGAATTGGAAATTGGAGGGCCTGCCCATCAATTGGGGAATGGCTGAACAAGTTGTGGTATATGAATGTAATGGAATACTGTTGTGCTGTAAGAAAACGATAGCAGCAGGAGTTCAGGAAACTGGAAGGACTTGCATGAACTGATGATGAGTGAGACTGAGCAGAACCAGGAGAAACATTGTACACAGTATCACATTATGTGTTGATCAACTGTGATAGAACTAGATTCTTTCTCTCCAATCCAATGGTACAAGAAGTTACAAAGGACTCATGATGAAAAAGGATCTCAAATCCAAAAAAAAAAAAAAGAAACTGTGAAATATGGATGCTGATTGGACCATACTATTTCTTTTGTTTTTGGTGGTGCTGTTTTTCTTTTTTGAGTTTTTTCCTTTGATTTTTCTTGTATAACATGACTAATGCAGAGATATATTTAATATTATATATATATATATATATTATATATATATATATATATATATAAAAAACCTTTATCAGATTACCTGCTGTCTAGGGGAGGGGGAGGGAGGGAGAAAAATTTGAAATTTGACTTCTTATCTAACAAATGTTGAAATCTAAAATAAATAATTTTAAAAATTAAGCCACATATAAAAATCATTTATAATCTTATATATTCTATTTTCTGCTTTTAAAAAACATTAATCTAAAGACACTGGACTGGACTTCAATAAAACTCTAAACTTCAAATACCAAAGGGGGTCCATGACACAAAAAAGGATTAGGTTCTTTTTTTTCATGTTTCTAATGTTATTTCTTGTGTTCCATTAGTAAACCCCAAAAACTGGACTTTTGAAATTCTTTTTTTTTTTTTTTTTTGCCATTGCAGTTTTTTTTTTTTAAACAATGGGATGGCTAGCACTACTGTATCCACTAACTAAAAACAGTGGAATGGTTATTATGCTGCATGATTTATAGTGATATACTTAGTCATGGTTTGGCAAATAATCTGAAAGTATTCCAAAATTAATAATATCTTGGCCAATCTAATGAGGCATTGAAATTACATCTGACCAACTAAAATTAGGAATGTACTTCAACAGAACAAGATAATGAATGTAATTAAAAAAATGAAAGCTGGTTTGCTAAACAAACAACAAAAAAAGTTTCTAAAGTAAGGTAATTCACATACCTCAAAATATGCAGTGCCATTTATTTCTCTTGATGGCACAACTATGTCTACACTAATCATATTGTATCACACGAGGCAAAAATTTTGGATTACAAAAGATACAAAGAGTTAAAGAATATCAGACCTGGGAAGAATCTGGGAGGTCATCTAATTTAAACCATGTGTGATCAGGAATCCCCTTTATTATGTCCCAGATAAAAGGTCAAGTCTCTGCTTAAAGACTGCCATACTCACTACATTCATCTTTTCAACAACATTGGATATTAAAAAGTGTTTTCCTTCTAAGGATCTGAAATCTGCCTCTGCTATTGATTGGGCCTGGTTCTGCACTCTGAGATCCATGGGAGTAAGTATTAATCCTTTTCTATGATAGCCCTTCAAAAACTTGCTGATAGTTATCATGTCCTACATCCTCCACTCTCTCGCCAAGTATCTCTTCACTAAACTAAAAACATAAAATATAATCCCTTTGTGGCATATGATTTAATATAATCTTCAGGGTAATTGGGGACCATAGGACTCATCAGATCCAATGTATCCTGTCCAGAAATCCTCTCTCTAGCTTGCCAACAATAGTCATACAGCCCTCATTTGATAAATTCTGAAGGGGGCACTAAATAGCTGAGAGGATAGAGTACTGGGCCTGGATTTCAAATCCAGCCTCAGACACTTAGTAGTTCTGTAACCTTGGGCAAGTCATCTTAACCACTGTTTGCCTTAAACCCACTGGAGGAGAAGATGGCAACCCACCTCCAGTATTGTTCGTTTCTTTGCCAAGAAAGGCCTCATGAACATTATGGTCCATAGGGTCACTTACTGAATGACTGAACAACAATGAGGGGGAAGTCATTATCTCTGTAGGTATTAGAGATTAGATTAAACAATTATTAAGCATTTACCTTGTACCAGCCACTATGCTAAACCTGAGAATACAAATATAAGCCAAAAGAAGACAGACTCCTGAGCAGGAGGCGGTTTGCATTGCATTGGGGGAAAGCAACTATGAGAGCTGTAAATGGGGGTGGGAAAATATTTTAGAGAGGCAGGGACTGGAGCGGTATATAAAACTTCATGGCTGGGATGGGTATTTCCTCAAATGGAGGTCCCAGTAAGGAATTCAATAATGAGGGGAGCAGGCATCAGAGACAAAAGCATCTCCAGCATAGCATTTAACCTATTCCAAATTCACCTATGGCTTTGTTCAAATCATTGATAGAAAGACAATAAAATAGGGCTGAGGCAAACCATTTCATTTTTGGATGGTTCTGTTTTTTAAAATTAGTTTTAGTTTTTAATATATAGAATAAAACAAGCATTTCCATAAACATAATACAATTAAAAAGATGATTGTTGTATGAACTGCAAATCTACTATGTACAATTTGCTATTCTTTTCAAATAGGACACATGTTTTAATCGATTAGGAATTTTTTTTTGTTTTAGTTTTTTGGGGAGGGGGGGGAGGAAGCTTTTCTAAAACAAAAATCTGCTTTTTTGCCAAATTCACTGATTTGCTCTAGTTCTTCTTCCTAGGGCCAAGCAGAACAAAGTTAATCCCTCTTCACATGACATATCCACTATGTCTATTACGATAACAACAACAATCAACAATTAGAATTTTATTGTACTTTCAGATTTAGAAATGCTTCATATGTTATCTCATTTGAATATCCCAATAACTACATGAAGTAGGTAATATTATTCTTCCCATTTTACAGACTGAGGAAACTCTGGACTTATGTTTTATCTGTTATAAATTTCAAAACTCTAAAGACAGTCACACTGAAATGGACTGGTAGACCATGACACCATGCAACTATCATTTATTTCCATCATTGCTCTACTTTTAGACGGGTTCTCTCAGTACATTCATCTGAAGGGTAGTTCACTGTCCTGTTATCAGAACAGTCTATATCTGAAGAAAGATTTGAGAGAAATCAAATGACTTGCCCAAGGTCACAAAGCTAGTGTCTAAGGCAAGATTTGAACTCTACTCCTCCTGAGTCCAAGTCAAGTGCTCTCTTTACTATGCCACCTAGCTGCCTTTTTAGGTTCAATATTCCCAGAACTTTTACCAAAGTCTTTCATGATCAGAGACTCTAGCCTGTCATTCTCCCAAACAACTCCTTCTGGACACTCTCAGTTCTTCATGACCTCCCTAAAATGTGGAATCCCCAAACTGAACAAAGTACTCTAGAAGTGTCCTGACCAGGGCATAGTACAGTCAAACTGTCATCTCCTTGCTCCAGATACTATGCTACCACTAATGTACCATAAATCTACATTGTTATTTTTAATTGTAATTTCATACTGTCGATTAATATTGAGATTATTTTTAAACTAACTGCCCATGCCCCAATTTTTTAGCACAAACTTTCCTAGCTAAACCTCTTCCCTCTTGTCTTTATAAATTTGATGTTTTGAACCAAAGTATAAGACTTTGTATTTATGTAATCCTGTTATATTTAATTATTTTATCCTGTTGATCAACACATTAGTTATACTATCTAGCTTTGTGTCAATTGCACATTTGAATACCATGACCTCCAGCATCTAGCACAGTACTGGCACATACTAGTCAATTCATAATCCCTTGTTTGGGAAGACACTGATATAAATGTAGCATAGGGTCATTCACAGATACCTGTGACACTCTGTCAAAGGCCTGCATCCAAGTTTATAGAAATTTGTGTTTGGCTACTTTTTGTATTCAATTATCTAACCTTTTCCAAATGCAACTATGTCTTCATTTGAATCATTAATAAAACCATTGACAGAAATAGGGCCAAGTACTTTGCCCTGTGAAATAATACAATGGAGAAAATCTCTCCAGGTTGACATTAATCACAATTCTTTCTTTGTCTTATCATTAAAATAGTTCTGAATCTTCCTAACTGTACTATTAACTAGCTAACATCTTTTCATTTCATACAAATTAATATTGTGAGACTTTATCAACATCCTCTGTGAAGTTTAGCTATACTGTATTTATATTTTTCCTCAGATCTTTCAAGAAACCCTGTCAAAGAAAGAAATTAGGTTAGTAGGACGTTAATTCATGTTGACTTGTAGAGATCATCCCTACTCTTCATAAGTGCTTTTGTGTTTAAAAGCAATTTTTAAATTTCTAAAATGAGTCCTTTGTTCATAGAATTACAGAACCACAGAAACTGTCAGAGTTGAAGAGACTTTAGAGATCATTAAGTCTATCCCTCTACTTTTATAAATGAATTTTAAAAGTTTTAACTAGAAGATATAATACAATTTAGAACATAAAGATTGATTTAGCTATTTTAAAGTCGAGATTCTTTTCCTAAGATAAGTGCATAGACAGCCTACTTAAAGAACAAATTCTGCCAATGTTGAAATTTTTGTTATGAATTAAATAAGACAAAAGGAATTTGCAACTAAATGGACGGATGACTTATATTGGGAAGGGGAATAAAAGAGATGGCAGATCTGGTTTTATCATGTCACTAATAACAATGAGACTTCATTTCATGGGGGCATTTATTCATCTCATTTCAGTGCCCATGTTAACATACTTGAAAAGAAAAACGGCAATGCAAATATTATAACTTACATGGTAATGTCTATTAAAGAGATTGATGAGGCAAAGAAATTCTTTAATGGAAGTAATATGAAGCACATATGTAAAGGTAGGTAGGAAATATGAAGGTCATTAAATGACATGATGAAGAGTTTCTTTTTTATTTTAGAGGTAATGGGGAACCACAGAAGATTTTTTGAACAGGTGAGTGATGTGACTTGTGTGGTTTGTAACTTGTCCAGGGTCACACAGCTATAAGTGTCAAGTGCCTGAGGCCACATTTGAACTCAGGTCCTCCTGAATCCAAGGCTGGGCTGGTGCTGCCACCTACCTGCCCCCAAATGAGGACTTTATCAGAAATACTGGCTATAAAAATTGTTCCCAGCTTTCTGCCTCCCTTCTAATTTTGGATGCATTGATTCTATTTATACAAAAAAATTTTAATTTAATATAATCAAAATCATCCATTTTGCATTTCATAATATTGTCTATATCTTTCCTGCTTGGTCATAAATTGTTTTCCTTTCCATAAATCTGAGAGGTAAACTATTCCTTCTCTCCTAATGAGTTTAAATTTTAAAAAATGGATGTAAGACATGCTATGGAGGAAGAATTGATAACATTAGTATCTGATTGGATAAATGAAGTTAGAATTAAATATTAGAATATTTCAATAATGTGAACATGGGTAACTGGCAGCTTGTAATACCTTCTATCACTTTCAAAAATAGGAAAGTTTGGAGGGAGGTTAAGGGGAATAAAAAGAGAGGAAGGTAGGGAGTTGTATTTTTGACATAATGAATTTTGAAATGCTGGTAGAACATCTTGCTAGAGATGGCTAGTAGGTGGTTGGCGATAGTAGACAAGTTCAAGAGAGAATCTCAGGTTAGATACATAGATTTGTCAGCACAGAAATTATCATTGAACCTATAGGATTAGATGAGAGCACCAATAAATAGAGTGCCGAGAAAGAGAAAATGAAAGGACCAGCAATGACAGAGCTTATAGAACAATCATAACTTCTGAAGTTCAGCAAAGGATATTAAGAAGGGGCAGTTAGAAAAGCAGAAACTGATAAAGAGTAATGCCACAAAAAAGGAGGAAAGAGTATCCAGGAAGAGGGATGATGAAGTGTCAAAATCTTTAGAAGCCAAGTAAAATAAAGATTGAGAAAAACTCATTAGATCTAGCAGCTGAGATTGTAGGTAAGCTTGAATATAGCAGTTTCAGTAGAAGAAGGGAAAACTGAATGGAAGTTCGAGAATGAAGACACATGTATAGGCATTTTGGTTATGAATAGGAAAAGAAATGTAGGATGATGACTTGAGGAGGTGTATAGGTTGAGGGAAAGGTTTTATTGTTGTTTTTGCTTTTTTGTATAAAGGATAGCCACTTTCATATATGAATAATTTGCTGAATAGGAAGGGGAAAAATCCTCTGCATAAGGAAAACTCATTAAAATCAGCATTAAAAGAAACAATACATTTTAGATAGAACATTGAAGAAGAGAACAGATTATTCTGAGGACAGGATAAAAAATTTCTCCTGAGATGAATGAGAGGACCTTCTTGAGAGGCTAGTAATGACTGAGGTAATAATAGCTACAGGATATTGTGGTCTATCTATTCATTTATGTCACTGTTTTTTAGTTTTGAGGTTTATAATAAAATAAATTGTAAGCCAATAACTCAAGAGTATGGGAAATTTATATAAGAAACTTTGGGTTCATGCCAAAATGGTGGGTTTCTTGAGTTTTAATCTCAATCTTAAGATTGGTCAATTATCACCAGGAGGTTTTGACTTAGAGAGATGTAAGAAGCCAGAGAAGCTTTGAGAAAAAGCTACAGGAAGAGATGGAAAAAAGAAGAAATAGAAGAATAAGCAGAGCACAGGAGGAGCCACAAGAAGCAGATGACAGAAGACATGGAAGTCTTCCACTAAGACAGATGACTTCTACCGCTTGGCTTGGAACTAACTAATTGGAATAGAGGAATTGCTTTGCTGATTGGTTGAAGAGAGTTTGGAACATCCACTAGAAGCACATTGGAAGAGGGCTGAATCCTGTTGGAGAGTGAAGATCTAATCTGAGAAAAGCAAAACCTCTCAGAAATGCCTACATCATGCTCTACTATCCCTCTCTGGATGAGAGGGAAAAACAGAGGTAGAGACAGGTTTCATGTGTTTGCTATAAACTGTATTATACTATGCAAAATTGGCTTGAAGCTGATTGGACAAGGTAGAATCCCATGCCATCAGCAGATCTGGGGAGTTTGGTAGTTCTTTGCCTTCAGAAAACTCTTTGTCTTTGAAGAGTGTAGCCCATGCTGCTGCTCCCATCTTTCTACAATTCTACAGCAACATCTTCTTTTTTCTAGCAGTCAGTCTTTCTTTCCCAACCAACTAAATTAGTGCATTCTGCCACAGAACATCAATCCTCAAAAAGTTACAGCAAGTGTCTCTTTGCTCAAATATATAGAGAATTGAGTCAATTTATAAGAATATTTATTCCTCAATTGATAAATAGTCAAAGGATATGAACAGGCAGTTTTCAGATGAAATAATCAAAGCTATCTATAGTCATATGAAGAAACATTTGAAATCACTATTGATTAGAGAAATGAAAATTGAAGAAACTCTAAAGTACTACCTTATACCTATCAGTTTGGCTAATATGATAAGGAAAATGACAAAATGTTGGAGGGGATGTGAGAAAATTGGGACACTTGGTTATTTGTGAAGTTGTGAAATCAGACCAAAGGCCTATAACAGTGCCTACACTTTGATTTAGTAATAGCACTACTAGGTCCATATCCCAAAGTTGTTTTTAAAAGAAAAAGGACCTATATGTACAAAAATATAGCAGCTCTTTTGTGGTGGCAAAAAATTGGAAACTAAGGGGATGCTCGTCAATTGGGAAATGGCTGAACAAGTTGTGGTATATGATTGTAATAGAACATGATTGTTCTATAAGAAATGTTGAGCAGAATGTTTTCAGAAAAATCTGGAAAAACTTACATGAACTGATTCAAAGTGAAATGAGCAGAACCAGGAGAACATTGTACACAGTAACAGCAATATTGTATGATGATCAACTGAGGATGACTTAGTTATTCTTGGCAATATGATGATTCAGAACAATTCCAAAGGACTTATGATGAAAAATGCTATACACCACCAGAGAAAGAATTGAAGGAGTCTGAATGCATATCGAAGCATACTTTTAAAAACTTTGTTTTTCTTGTTTTTTGTCCTTTTTTTCTTACAACATGACTAATATGGAAATATTATTTGCATAACCACACATGCATAATCTATATCAAATTGTTTGCCTTCTTAATAAGGGAAGAAAGGAGGAAGGGACACAGAGTATTTGGACCTCAAAATTAAAAAAAATGAATGTTAAAATTGTATTTACATGTAATTTGAAACATATATAGATATACATATATATTTTAAATGTAGCATGTATGATATAGCATATATATGCCTCCTTCTTCCCTCATTCCACTATTTCAAAGAAATGGGAAGAAGTGAAAAAATAGGCAATCATCAGAGTCTATTTGATGCATCTAGAAAGGAAGAACTTCTTGGTATAGGAAACCCCTAGAGTCACTTATGTTCCTAGAACTGCCAGGATATAAACACTCTTCCCACTGCAACAGAATTACTTTGGAGTTACTTTATATATATTTATATTTATTTATCTGTGTTCATGTTATTCCCTTCCAATGTAATGTAAGCTTTTTGAGGGCAGGGACAGTTTCCTTCCTCTACACACAACCCCTGCCACTTTTGGATACTCAGTAACTATTGTAGTATCTGGAACATGGTCTACACTTACTAAATGCTTGTTGTATTGAATTGAACTCTTATTTTATTTCTTTCCTTCAGTCTATAACAGAATGCTTTGCACAAAGTTTAAATTGAACAAAGTGTTTGTTGACTAACAACTGAATGAATTACAAATGTTTTCTGAACATCATATCATAAACTGTGTTGTTCTGTCGGATCTTGTCTATAGAATTTCTAAAGAGGAACCCTGGTTCAGTATTTTTAGATATTTTTGCACAGTTTTCTTCTTTTAATGGGTGTTTCATCTTATGTAAATCTTTCAGACCACTGAGGAGAGCAAAAATGGGTCAGTTTACTCAAATACCTCCATGTCTCTCTTTGCCTCTGTCTCTCATTCTGGAATGACTAAATAAGCACGAATCAAAAATCATAACTGCTTCATGAGTTATTAATTTGTGTATCTTTCCTCCTAAAAGTAATTCTAAACTTAGTTTCTTTTATAATTGTATATATATATACATACATACATATATATATATATATACATATATATGTATATATATATATATATATATATTTATATATAATACCAGCAAAGTCTCTCTTGCCTAGCCAACACCCATATCTTTTGAGAACAGTAAATTCTGTAGATATAAATATTAATTAAGAATTGTCCATCTTTGGAACAAGAGAATGACTTAGGGAACTATAAATAAGGTGATTTATGCTTGAGAATTGTGCCCAAACTTTTCCCTAAGGGGCAGGTACGAATGTATGCATGTTCACATTCACATTTTCCATAGATATCATAAAGGAATGAAGATTGTATTTTTAATGAGGATGTTGAGGACCTTTGATCTTTTCTTGCTATAAAAATATAATGCATAATGATTTTCCTACGTGGCCATGTTTAAGCACTATGTACCAGACAGTGCACTAAATATTGAAAATACAAATATAAGCAAATAACATAGTCTCTACCTTTAAGTAGCTTACATTCTAATAGGGGATGACAACACATAAAAGAGATTGCAAAATGGGGTATATGTACATGGAGGCATGCTATAGAAATTGCTATAAAGAACAGTGCAGGGGCAGCTAGGTGGTGCAGTGGATATAGCACTGGCCCTGGATTCAGGAGGACCTGAGTTCAAATCCAGCCTCAGACACTTGACGCTTACTAGCTGTGTGACCCTGGGCAAGTCACTTAACCCTCATTGTCCCGCAAAAAAAAAATAAGAAAATTATTAAAAAAAAAAGAATAGTGTGGCCCGCATATGGGTAAAATAAGGACAAAATTGCCCTAGTAGAGCTCAGGATGGTTCTATGAGTGGTATCAACAGTTTTGGTGGGGAAGTGGAAGAGAAGATGGAACTGGTTTAAAATGTTTAGAAAGTGGAATTTATCTCTGCATCTGGGCAAGAAAAGAGGAATGATACTGAAGTGGAAATAGCACTGAATGTGGAGTCAGAAACCTAGCCTTTTTGAACCCTAGTTTTGTTCATGTTAGATGTGTAGATCTTGAGCAAGTCACTCAATTTTTTTCTTATCTCCAAAATGGATCTTCAGCAGAAGCTTGGGGTTGACTTCCTCTTCTGCCTTGATACCCTTAAGTGTCCTTCTCCAGAAAAGCTTTTCCTCAGGGCTCACTGAGGATTACTGGAGAAGCTGTAGGGCTGGGAAAGCCTTTCCCCTTCCCCAAGGTATTCCAATCCTTGCAAGAGACCAGAATCTCTTGAATGCCTCCCTCTCCCTTAACAGAATTTCCCCTCAGTTTCAGTTTAGCTCTGCTATTTTCCTTCCAACTACTTCTCTCCTTCCCCAGCTATGGACCTTGGGAAAGTCTAAGAAATCAGGGAGGGCAAAACTGGGGAAAATAAGGTTACAGAATTGGGAAGGAAGGGCTGTCTCAAGGAAGGTACAGTCTTTTGGTAAAA
Organism: Dromiciops gliroides; assembly: GCF_019393635.1. NCBI lineage: Eukaryota > Metazoa > Chordata > Mammalia > Microbiotheria > Microbiotheriidae > Dromiciops > Dromiciops gliroides. The sequence goes on from NC_057863.1 coordinate 576,068,668, forward strand.
TGTAGAAGTGCTGGTGAACTGTCTTAGCTTTCATCTTTCCCTGTCTGTTGGGGTATCATCTTTTGCCTCCTAGTTGGATCATGGGTAGAGGAGGGAAGACATACCAAGTGACTATTATTTTTTAAATTTATTTGCCTTTCCCAGGTTGCTATCCATGGTATGAAGTGACCCTTGGGTTACCACTGTCTGCACTGAAGGGAACAACTTTCTGGGCAAGGGACCATTTTCCCCAGTCCTAGATTAGGCCAGACCTTGGAACCTACTAGACTTTGCCAAGGAGATAATCAAATTGTCTGTTCTTACTTTCACTGTTATCATCCTAACACTGGCTTAGCCCAGACATAGCATTAGCCTTGATCCCATCCCCCCACCCCTTTTAAGTCTCCCACAATCAATGCCTCCAAAATAAGGTAATTGTTTGTGTTAAGGTTGATCCCTGATTTCCTACCTAGTTGTAGCTCCAAATATTCGGTACTTTCATGAAACATAATGTTTATTACTTCAAAAAAACCCTCCCAAACTCCAAAGATTAATCCAAAACTCTCCAAACACAGCCAGAAAACAACTCCTGGAGCAGCAGAACCCACAAAAAGATGGCTGAGATTATTTTCCTACCAAAGGCAGCTTAGAAGTTCAGCAGGAGGGGGATCCAGGCTGGGAGTGGAGCCCAGCCCCCCAGATCATGCCAACACAGATCCAGCCCCAGGCAGGCTGCACTGGAGAAACTTACCCTCAGCATCCGAATCAGCTGTAGTGTTGGTGTCTTCTGGAACTAAGCTCACAGTCTGGTGAGAAGGCTGAACAGCTGGCCTGGGGGGAGTCTATGGGGGTATATGCCAAAACTAAAGGGGGGATTTGGGTATCCTACCCCAGGGGGAACCAGGAAGAAACCTTGAGTGGTGGGGGCTCAGGTCAGGGAGGGGTACAGGCTCCTCGGAGCTAACAACCAACAGCACACAAAATTTTGCTTCCTGGTTAATTAGCAAGTTGTCCTGGGGTTATATATGGACCAGAGAAAAGGCCAGACAAGTGAAGAAACTGCTCCTCATTAAATCATAACACCTGGGACCCCCTGAAACTTGGGACAGTATAACCTGGAAGCAGGACTCCACACTAAGAGGGAGTTAAAAGTCAAGTAAATGATGGGCAAGATGAGCAGACAGAGAAAGTTGCAAACCATAGAGAGCTTCTTTAGTGACAAGGAAGAAAGAGGTGCACCCTCAAAAGAGGATAGCAATGTCAGGGCCCCTACATCTAAGCTTCCAAGAAAAATATGAGTTGGTCTCAGGCCATAGAGGTGCTCGAAAAGGACTCTGAAGGTAAGTTGAGAGGTAGAGGAAAATGGAAAGAGAAATGAGGAGATGCAGGAAAGACATGAGAAAAAAGTCAATGACTTGAAAGCCAAATGGAAAAGGAGATACAAAAGCTCTCTGATGAAAAGAATTGCCTAAGAATTAGGATTGAACAAATGAAACATAATGTTAAGTATTTTTATTTTTTTTTTAAAAAGAAAGAAACATGGGTTTGACCAAAGGAGATTCTAGTTAATACTTCATCTAAAAGGGAACACCTCTACCCTCTGTTCTACAGCAGGACTTAGGCTGCTTCAGTGGTTCAGGATTGGGGTTTGAATGAAAGGAAACACTGGTTGATCATATGACATTTTACTAAGGAAGTCTACTCAGCAATAACTTGGAAAGGATATTCAGCAAATCTATGATGTTGGTTCATTTACCTCAGTCCCACTCATCTTCATATGAAGACATACTTATGGAAATGTTCAGTTCCAAAGCAATAGAAGTGTTGACTCTCTGTGGGCAAGGTTGGCTTTTTATACCTTGGGGAACCAGAAAGTGACAGCATGTCAGTTGTGTAAGACTTAGTTCCTTGCAACAATTAAATCCTGGAAATTGTTTCACTGTTTTTTTTAGGGAGTCAAGATAAGGCAGCTAGCTTCAGAGTCAAAAAGATCTGGGTTCAAGTCTTGTTTCAATATTGTAAGTGTGAAAGTGCAGATCACTTAGCTTCTTCATGTTCTGGGCAACTCTCTAAGACCATAAATTGTAGAGGAAGTTCCAACTTGTGTTGATAGAGCAAATGTCATTAACCAGGAATTCCCTATATAGGCATACCTCAAAGGTATTGTGTTAGTCCCAGAATACCACAATAAAGCAAATATCACAATAAAACAAGTCACAGGAATTTTTTTTGCCTGCCAATGTATATAAAAGTTATGTTATAACTTTTGTTACAACTATGTTAAAGGCTATATATAACCTATAGTATTGGCTGGTGTGTGCAATAGTATTATGTCTAAATAAACAACACACATACCTTAATTAAAATGATAACTATCATATGAACCTTCACAGAGCTCTAATGTTTTTGCTGGTGGGGTTTTCTTGCTTCCATGTTGATGGCAGCTGACTGATTAGGATGGAGGTTGATGAAGGTTGGGGTGGCTGTGGTAATTTCTTTAAAACAAGATATGATGAAGTTTGCCTTATCAATTGACTCTTCCTTTCACTTGAACACTTAGAGAACATTGTAGGGTTATTATTTGTTCTAATATAATTATTGTTGTGCATCAAGAAATAGGGAGGATGGAGGAGAGGGAAAGAGACAAGGAATGGTCAATAGATAGAGAAGTCAGAATACACGCAACATTTATTGATTAAGTTTGATGTCTTGGGGGGCAGCTATGTGGTACAGTGGATAGAGCACTGGCCCTGGATTCAGGAGGACCTGAGTTCAAATCTGGCCTCAGACACTTGACACTTACTAGCTGTGTGACCCTGGGTAAGTCACTTAACCCTCATTGCCCTGCCCCCCCCCCAAAAAAAAAGGTTAAAAAAAAGTTTGATGTCTTATACAGATGCTGTGCATGGAGCTCCCAACCAATTACAATAGTAATATCAAAGATCACTGATCACTTATCACCATAACAGATATAATAATAGTGAAAAAGTTTGAACTATTGTGAGAATAACCAGAAGAGAAATGATGTGAGCACATGCTGTTGGAAGAATGGTGCTGATACAGGGTTACCACAAACCTTCAACTTGTAAAAGCATAGTATCTGTGAAGCACAATGAAGTAAAATGCATAAAACATGGGATGTCTGTACCAATGAAGTCATAAGTTCAGTCCTTATCCACAGCACCCAGCAAAACCCACGGCACATAGTAGATCCTTAATAAATGCTGATTGATTGATTGATACCTGTGCTCATAGTATTTGGCTACCTAGGACCATGCCCTAGCTATCTTGTGCTAGTTCCTTCTCTGATTAGTACATTAGTTTTTAACATACAATGCATCATTGAAAATATATTAAATTAATGATATTAAAATATTGAGTATGAATTTCTTATAATTAGCTATGAGATTAGAGAGTAATATTTTTTCTGCACAGTTCTTTTTAAAGCTCTGAGGTTCACATATATTGGTGTCTTGTGACTGATGTGAGTAGGGCTTTCTATTCTAGTATGGGTGATTTTTTGGTGTGTAACCATTAGCCCAGGACTCAAATAGACCAGATATAATCCTGGGTGCTAACTGCAAAAAGATCATTTTCTCTATTTGATTTATTGTGCTGACCTGGAGTTACTCTAAGTAATCTCAAAAATAAAGCTTATGAATAGGTTTATCTCAGTGTGGGTATTAAAGATTACCAGGTCCCATGTGATCATGCAAAGTGGCACATGAAAACATAGCATGAGATATGTTATTGCTTCACTCAAGCAAAAAATGCAAAAGATGCAAAGGACTCAAAGGAATCTGCAAACAGTTATAGAAATAGAAAAGGTAACAAAATAGCTCAAACACTTGCCTATCAGAGGGGAATAAAACGGGTTGCTGGATCAGAAAGTTTGCATGGAACTATCCAATTAAATTATTGGCTTTGTTCTCCAAATAGGACAATGCTCAGCAACTATGTGAGTGATCTTCTTTCTCCAGAGAGCACATTGCATCAGTGAAACCTCTTCTTTCTCTTGAAGATCCAATCCCTGAACTCTCAAATTTAGGAACTCTTCAACTTGAGAATTCTTATACTTATCACTTGTGAGTCAACCTCTAAGCCAAGGACTCCACCCTTTGCCAGAGTAGGCACTCACATATTCTTCTATCATGTACTTCTTTTTTGCATGGCAATGGGAGTTAAGTGACTTGCCCAGGATCACACAGCTAGTAAGTGTCAAGTGTCTGAAGCCAGATTTGAACTCAGGTCCTCCTGAATCCAGGGCCAGTGCTTTATCCACTGCGCCACATAGCTGCCCCTATCATGTACTTCTTTAGAAAATCTTATAGTATCCTGGCTACTACCATATTTTGACCTTATAAAACCTACTTATAAGTCTTCTCCTGTTGCAAGCACATGCCCCAAAACAGTAATTTCTTTTGCCTGGAGAGAGGAGATAGAGATAGGTACTACTGTCCTATGATCTGTCTTCTGAAGGTGAAAAGGAAATCTAAGCTGGAATGTTATTGGTTTGCTTTTTATAGACTGTGCAGAGAGGCTGCATCTCTGAGAATAGCCTCTCTTGCTGAATCCCAGCAAGTCAACAACCTCCAACCAGTGGCTGTGTCCCCAATCCCTGAAACCTTCACAAGAGCACTCTGGGTAAGGCAACAGTGAATGTACCCATATGCCAAAGAAAGGTGCCTCTCAAATGAGACCCAATGAGACTCAAACAAGACTCAAAGTTTCATACTCTATGGTTTCATCAAATTCATTGAAAAACTCATTAAATTGATAAGGGACTCCCCCTGTTTCACCTCACACTTGCAAGTAGCAAGTCTGATGAGCTATGACCAAGAAGAAAACTCTAGTCCCTGTAGTTTTATCTAGAAACTTATTGATCTTTCATATATAATACTTAAGAGTATACAATTTGCTTCTCCTTGAGCAGAGTCGAAGGGTGCTTATCTCTTTTGTTACATATGTTGTGTGGCCCTCCAGTGTCTTCAAAGTTTTCTTTGTAGGGCCAGATGAGAGTCTCCATGAGCCCAGGCATATTTTTCTACTTTAGAATGTTACAACAAAAGGGGCAGAATGGGAAACCTTGGATTCACTAATTTTGGAGGTGATTGTAGAAAGTTTTTCTTTCTTTAAAAAGAATGCAAAGTTGACTACTTGGAAAGGAGAATCACAGAAAAATGCCTTGATCATATTTATCATTTAGGTTTTATGAGCCACGTCAACAGAAATTTATAGGTGGTCTAATTCACATTCAACTCATGAATAATCATGTTGCATGCTTACAAATAAGAATGGGCATTACACTATCAAAATAATAATCTACTTCTAAAAATATTTTACATATTTCTATCAAAGAATATGTAGAAAGGACACTATTGTTACTGCCCTGTGTATGTGTGTGCATGTTACTGAAAATAGTGTTGTGTTAGGACTATAAATATCATAACATTTCACAAATGTTCTGGATTATTTTAGCCAAGGGGAAAACCATGCTATTAAAAGAATTAATGAATGCTTCTAACTTAACATGAATTCTAAATGTAGCTTATTTCTTAATACATGTTTCATGGCACTGATAAGTGGGAGCAAACTGAATTTTTAAAGAACCCTGCCACCTTGTAATGTTTCATACCATGTGATATATAATTAAGTGAGAGAGAGGCAATTCTATGTCAGCAAAACATTAAAGCATTCATAAAAATTTGTTCGAATGTAGATCTTTGGTTCACAAATGAATCTGTGATCTCACAGATTTGAGGGTTCCCTCCAATGAGATGTAATACAACCCATCCCTGCCTGCCCATCCCATGGAAGTTGTGCTTACATTATTATCCAAGTTCACCACAGGAGGTTCAGTCATCATGCTGGAGGCCTTTCTCATATTCCTCTGATATTTTGAGAATACCAGTGGAACACTCTGGCTATGCCATATGACCAGGCTATTTTATTTTCCCGTCTTTAATTACATTAGAAAAAAGAATTATCAGAAATTTTCTGAATGTCTAATATACTAAAGTGTATTAAATTGTTTCAAATAAAACATAAAAGTCAAAGGTAGATGAATGACCCCATTGAATTTCCATATTTATATTCTGAATGTATCACTGCCAACATCACCCATTATATACATGGCATCCAGGTCAGTGGGTAGATGGGGGTCTTCACCTGCCCTAGAAACTTACTAGGTATGTGACCTTGGACAAGTCATTATACCTCTCTGTGTTTATTTCTTCACCTGTAAAATGGAGTCAACTGGGGTGCATGGGGTGTTCAGGGAAGACTAGAACCTCTGATGTGAGGACTTGCCCAGCCATTTTCAGGGCTACTCAAACATCTTTGGTGTCTACCTTCACCCAACTCTCACCTGTAGCTTCAAGAAACTATAGCATGTGTAGTTTTACCCCAGTAAAACCATCTTGGCAGATGGGCCAAAATAGGCTGAGGGTAACCAAAAGGTATTTTTTGGTGAAGTTACGGGGATATCTATCCCAAGCAAGTGAAGACTTTTCCTGGCAAAATGGGTGGATGAGAACCATTTGTTCCAATGTCCATGAAAGTGGCTGAAGCAGGTTCTGTGGAGATTTTTGAGCCTGGTCTGAAATAAAAGACACCACAGTCATCTACTACATCCTAGGTCATCTTTAGTTCTCCTGACTTTTGTCTTGCCATTGGACCACCACACATATTCTCCTGAAAGCACCACAAAAAAATTTCTCTCCTTTCCAAAGCTATCTCACTAATTCTGCCTTTCATAAAAGTCAATGCATTGTGTGAGCAGTTTTCTCACCATTTAAAGCTTTTCATGCAAAATGCCCCAGGTTTGACTAGAAACCCTGGTTACATGCACACACACACACACACACACACACACACACACGCACACGCACACACACACACACATATACATGAAATTTAGGTTCATCCTTTGATATAGTATCAAAAGAATAGTTAAATGGACAACATGATTCTCAAATCTATATTTCCAGCTCTGACTTCTCTTTTGACTTCTACTTCCAAATACTTCCTATATATTGTTACCTGAATGTCTCATTAGTCCTTTAAACTCAACAAATTAATTGAGAAATGATCTCCCACTCAAATCTTGCTATTCAACCTATCATTACTTCCTGACTGCACTATTTTAATCACCTCTTTAGTGATCTCCTGCTTTCCAGGCTTGGAAATTTATCCTGCACATCACAATTGTCCAATTAAATTTCTTAATGAACAGATAAGAACATCATCCCAATAATAGCATATTTGTATAAAAATGAAAAGAATACTGTATTTAGAATCAAAGTACCTACATTCAAATTTTGTCTCTGTCCCTTGCTATTCATGTGATCTTGGACGAATCACTGAACCATTCTTAGCCCCAGTCTCCTTATCTATAAAACACAGGGTATAGACTAGATAACCCCTAACGTCATTTCCAGTTCTAAATCTATAATACTGTGACAAAATGTGTCCTCGACTCTCAATATACTAAGATTCTAATTTTTTTGTCTGCCAATAAGTGTATAAAATAATCATTGTTTAACAATTTGACTTGTTCAGTACATCATAAACCTCACCAAGGAAGGCTCATATTTTAAAATTTTTATTTTCAGTTCCAATTTCTCTTTCCCTTCACCCCTCCCCCACCCACAGAGTAGGCAAGAAACACCATAGCCATCATACACATAAAGTCATGCAAAATGTATTTCCACATTAGTCATGTTGTGGGGAGGGGGAAAGAAAGAAGAAAAAATATGCTTCAAATTGCACTCTCTATCTGGAGGTGGATAGCATTTTTCACCCTCAATTCTTTGGAATTGTAGCATATATATCACTTTGGAAACATTTTTTTTTCTGGGATTGGCATTCAGCTAACAAGCTATGTTTAAGCACAACACACGTAGTTTGTTTTCAAATATTCCCAGGACATGTTGATGACATTTTTACTCCTTGAATAGTTGCTGGGACTTAAAGTTAGATTTGAATTTCAGTTTTTCCTCAAACACTTACTAACTGGGTGACCCCAGGCAACTCATTTAACCTTTATCAGTCTGTTTCCTCATCTGTTAAATGGAGACCATAACTGCAACTACCTCATATGATTGTCATGTTGAATGAGATAAAGTATGTGAAGTGTTTGGAAAACTTTAAAGTGCTATATAAATGTTAGTTACTGTTATTGAGTAGGAGTGAGTTTGACTGCCACACTCCACCTGTTTCTACTAAGAAATGGCTTGAGGTTCAGGGAGTGGTGTGTGGAGAATTCAGTGTTGAAGTACAGACAAAATTTTCCACAAATATAATGCTAAACTTAATACTTTCTGGTCCCCTAATCTAAATGTTTGAAAGTTTAAGGAACATTGGCAACCTTCCAGAAAATACAAATGGGTAGCTTTGTTCTTTTCTCTTGGTTGGTTTCTGAGGAAACCTATTCAGTTTGGAGCAGGAATTTATACATTTCTCAATAAAACTAAGATCTAATTTCTTTTGTTTTGGGTTTTTGTTGGGGGGGGTGGGCAATGGGGGTTAAGTGACTTGCCTAGGGTCACCCAGCTAGTAAGTATCAAGTGCCTGAGGCTGAATTTGAACTCAGGTACTCCTGAATCCAGGGCCGGTGCTTTATCTACTGTGCCACCGAGCTGCCCCCTGAGATCTAATTTGAGCATAAGACAAATGAAATACTTAAGTATTTTCAAGACTTATTCTTACATTTTTATATGGACAATGATGACACATACATGGACACACACAGTAAAAAACAAATATCAAATAATCTGTACCTTCTACTTTGTTGACCAGTCTCCCAGAGTTCATGAGGGAATTATTCAGACTTTTTTTTTTTTTTTTTTTTTTTTTTTGCGGGGCAATGGGGGTTAAGTGACTTGCTGAGGGTCACACAGCTAGTAAGTGTCTGAGGCCAGACTATGTTTTGATAAGGTTTTCTTTAATCAATTCACAAAATCTGAATGATATCTCATACACATATGCAGCCTTAACATTTCCTGAATCAGTGTTGGCAAATTTTATACCTAGAAAATGGTGGGAGAAGAGTAAGACTGACTGAGGAGGCCTTATTGTGTGAATGAAGTGGGTTGATTAATAGCTTCCTGTATTAACTAATTATTCTTGTTAATTAGTTGCTCATATCAGCTGTTTCCATGCCACTGGATGAGAAGTGGTATTAGAAAAGCCTAAATTGCCCTACTTTAGTTAATAATAATAATGAGTAACTGACATTGAGTGCTTTGAGCTTTGCAAAGTGCTTTACCTATCCTATCATTTCTTTTGATTCTTATAGCCACCCAAGGAAGCAGGACCAGGCACTGACATATTGGCTAAACCTCAATAAGTTTTATTTAAGAAAAAAGAAAAAAAATCTAGTGAGTTTGAATGCTATGATCTATATTTAAAAATAACACAAACACACATATACTTTTATATTTAATCATGATTAAAATTTCATGTGGAAACTAAACAATTCCACAAAATAATTGTACTTAACTAAATAATAAAACCTATTATCTTTTTTGTATGCTCTTTTCCTCTGATATATAGCATCTCAGTCAGTGCTTCTAGAGTAAGATATGAACTTGGTTGTTCCTAAGGTATCATCTAACTTGATGTATTAGGCTATGATCAAGTTGGGGTATTGGAAACATCTGAACTTTGAAGGCTCATGTCTCTTGAATTCAGGGGAATCTGATAATTTTACATTTGGTTGTTTGGTTGTTTCAGTCCTGTCTAAACTCTTTATGATTCCATTTGGGGTTTTCTTAGCAAAGATGCTGAAGTGGTTTGCCATTTCCTTCTCCAACTCATTTTCCAGATGAAGAACTAAGGCAAACAGGGTTAAGTGACTTTCTCAGGGTCACACAGCTAGTAAGTGTCTGAGTCCATATTTGAACTCAGGAAGGTAAGTCTTCTGGCTTCAGGTCCAGTGTTCTATCCACTGCATTTTCTTCAGTGGGGAAGAAACAGGCAAATTTTCAACTTAATTATGCTGCTGGCAGGTAATTTGGGAGAACCATAGTCACAACCAGGGGAGAAACCAATTAATATAATTAAGGAAATGGGGAGTGGGGTGAATCCTAGATAGGAATTTCATAGTAATTTTTTGTGTAATATATTGACCTCATTTATGAACTTTCTTCTGAGGAGCTCAAGAGTTGCCGGGAGCTTTTTTCTTTATTCTAAGGTTTACATAAATATGGGCATGTGGAGATAAAGCAATGGCACGAAGAAATCTCTATACTCAGTATGTCTAAGCTCTTCCAGTCAAAATAAGTGCATTGTTGCAGAAACTCTTAAGAAAATTCTGATAGCAAAGAATTTAGGGAGAAAGAAATAGTATAAAGGGCAATTTAGGAAAAAAAACAAAAGTAGAAGCTGGGTTGAGAGAGACTAAAAATTTTTTAAAAATGGATGCTCATCGAGAATAAAAGATACTTATGTATCTTTATGTATATTCATACCAAAATGAATGCAGAAACATTACTAGTATCAGGATCTAGTCTATGGGGGAGTTCTGAGACCCTTTCTCTCCAAAACCATATGTAGCAATGCCTCTGTTGCTCACTGCTTAGCCTTCCCAGAGCCTCTTATAGTTGTCAATTTGAATTATCATTGTTTGACTAAACCATAAAAGTCTGAGTCTGCAGTTGCTATATTATTAAAAGCCTGAATTTAGAAAGTTTGTACATTAGCATCCTTTTTCAAAGGGGCTATTTCATGACGTTTTAAATAAGCACATCACCTGGCCTTAACAATTTATCTTTCAGAATACAAACAGAAATTTAACAATATGTATTTCTCCTATCACTACCTCTTTCTTTGTTCTTTTTGAATAGTCTTAATTAAAACTCATTTATTTATTTATTTATTTCATTTCATTTTTTTTTTCTTGATGAGGCAGTTGGGGTTAAGTGACTTGCCCAGGGTCACATAGCTAGTAAGTGTTAAGTGTCTGAGGCCAGATTTGAACTCAGGTCCTCCTGAATCCAGGGCCAGTGCTCTATCCACTGCACCACCTAGCTGTCCCAGCTCATTTTTTTGTTTTTGTTTTTGTTTTTTCGTGAGGCAATTGGGGTTAAGTGACTTGCCCAGAGTCATACAGCTAGTAAGTATTAAGTGTCTGAGGCCGGATTTGAACTCAGGTCCTCCTGAATCCAGGGCCAATGCTCTATCCACAGTGCCACCTAGCTGCCCCCCAGCTCATTTATTTTTAAAGAGCATTTATTCATTCAACAAGTATTTGTGAGACACTATCTACAATGTGTAAGGCACTGTACAAAATTCTATGAGGGTTAAGAATTTTTTTTTTTTACCATTGCTTAATTGATGCATAAAAAATTAAGGGACTGGCCAGAGATTGTAAAGGAAATGTATGTCAGAAATTCTGGTCCATTGGCTATAGTTATCCCTTCCACATCACAGTTTTGGTTTCACATTAGTTGGAATAAAAAAATTAAGTGGGAATTTTTGGGGAGTTTTGCAGAAGCTAAGGATGACATACAAAGGCCAGCAGACAATACAGAAAAAGTTTACAAACTCATAACTACATCAAGTATATGTATAGTATTGTGTAATATCAATATATTTTATCTTTAAATGCCATAAATTTACAAAATTTCTTTTTTAAAGTTAAAATAAGTAAAAAAGTTAGTTTGTGAAAAGAATGTGAAAGCCAGCAGATGACACATAAAGGCTACAAATATAAAGATATCTTTAAAAGTTTAGTAATGCATAAATGCATGAAATGTATGTATAGTTATGCATATTACCTTGCAGTATACATTTTACTATTTAATAACATAAATGAACAGCTAAACAATTTTTAAAGTTAAATTTCTATTTTTTGTTTTTTAATTATAAAAGTATTTTATTATTTTCCAGTTACATGTAAAGATAGTTTGCCACATTTGTTTTCATAAGATTTTTAGTTCCAAAATGTTCTCCCTCTCTCTTTTCCCTCCCCCCTCCCCAAGTCAGAAAGTAATCTGATATAGGATATATATATATATATATATATACATATATATATATAGGATATATATATATACATATACATATATAATCAAATTAAAAACATTTCTGCATTAGTCATATTGTGAAAGAATCAGAACACAAGGAAAAAACTTCAAGAAAGGAAAACAAACAGTCAAAAAGTAGAAACAGTATGGTTCAATCTGCATTCAGAATCCACAGTTCTTTTTTCTGCTTGTGGAGAACATTTTCTCTCATGAGTTCTTTGGAACTGTCTTGGATCATTGCACTGCTGAGAAGAGACAAGTCTATCACAGTTGATTATCACATAATGTTGCTGTTACTGGGTACAATGTTCTCCTGGTTCTGCTCACTTCACTTAACATCAGTCCACTTAAGTGAAGCTAAATTCGTAGTAAAAGAACTGTGGTTCTATGCACTGGTTTGGGGAATGCCAAGCATGTTTATAGCAATCTCTTATGTGATATCTCACAGTGATTTCTTAGTGATAATTGCATCTTGATTTTTTTCATATCTTGTGTGTCATAAACACTATTAAAATCATAGGTCTCAAAATTGTAGTGTTCCTCATAGTCCAGAAAGTGATTCCAAGTAATAAAGTGATGAACTTGAAAGAAAAAGTAAACTTGTTAGATATGTTTCATTCAGGGAAAATGGATACTGCAATTGGCCACCATTAAGCCATTAATGAGTCAATTGGAGAACATATCAAGAAAAAAGAGAAGGAAATCCATGAAGCTGGAAAACTTATTCTCTGGTACTAAAAGAAGACCAAATTTTTCTATGTGGATTTTCTAGATGGTGGTGGTGGGACCTCACCCCCAAACCCTGTGATATGGACAGGATAACTATCTAGATTTAGCACAGATTTACATTCTTTACAATGTTCAACTCCTCTATCCTTCAAATATCTTCAAATTTTCCTTTCTTATCTCCAGGTTCTTAGCATAGATATGGAAAGAGTCTATGTCAAGCTTTACATTGCTCAAAGAATATTCAAGGATTCCAAAAACCAGGACTGAACAGATTGTTGTTGTTGAGTCATTTTTCAGTTGTCTGACTCTTTGTGACCCCATTTGGGGTTTCTTGGCGAAGAGTAGTTTACCATTTCCTACTCTAGCTCATTTTACAGATGAGGAAATTGAGGCAAAGAGGGTTAAGTGATTTGCCCAGGGTCACATATCTAGTAAGTGTCTGAGTCCATATTTGAACTCAGGAAGATGAGTTTTTCTGACTCCAGGCCTCACACTATATCCACAACACCACTTAGGTGTCTCAGATACTGGGAAAGTAATCACTAGATTGAATCACATACTGGTAATGAAAGTTTTGGTTATTTTCAGGTTCAGCTTTGGTACTAAATCATACAAAACCATGCATATCCTTTGTTTTTTTCTTTTAATCATAAAAGTATTTTATTATTTTCCAGTTACATGTAAAGATAGTTTTCAACATTTGTTTTCACAAGATTTTTAGTTCCAAATTTTCCTCCCTCTCTCCCTTCCCTCCCCAAGACAGAAAGCAATCTGATATAGGTTATATACATACAATTACATTAAACATATTTCTGCATTCATCATGTTGTGAAAGAAGAATCAGAATACAAGGAAAAAAACTCAAGAAAGAAAACAACCAAAAAGTATAAACAGTATGGTTAAATCTGCATTCAGAAGCCACAGTTCTTTGTTCTGGATGAGGAGGAGAACATTTTCCATCATGAGTTCTTTGGAATTGTCTTGGATCATCATGCATACCCTTTGACCCAGCAACACCACTACTAGGTCTGTATCACAAACAAATCAAATAAAAATGAAAAGGACCTATATGTACAAAAATATAGCAGCTGTTTTTGTGATGATAAAGAATTGGACATTGAGGAGACACCTATCAATTGTGTTGAACAAATTGTGGTATGTAATTATGATGGAATACTATTGTGCTATAAGCAAGGTTGAACAGAATGGTTTCAGAAAAATATGGGAAGAGTTATATGAACTGATGTAAAATGAAGTGAGCAGAAGCAGCAGAACGTTGTAAATATTAACGGCAATGTTGTAAGTGTGAAAACTTATACTCCAATCAGTGCAATGTTACAAAACAATTCCAAAGGATCCATGGTAAAAAATGCTGTCCACCTCTAGAAAAATAAACAAACTGATGAGCTCTGAGGGGAAATTGAAGCATCCTTTTTTTCCACTTGCTTTATTTTGTTTGGGTTTGGGTTTTTTGTTTGGTTGGTTTTGCTTTCAACCTTGCTAATATGAAATATGTTTTTCATAACTTCACACACATAGATCATATCATATTGCTAGCTCTCTCAATGAGTTTGGAAGGGGTACTAGGGAAGGAGAGAATTTTGAACACAACATTTTAAAATGTATAAATTCATAATAAATTAAAGCAACAAAAATTAAAAATAAACTTTCTTTTTAAAAGAAAGAGGCCATTGTAATAGTTCAGGTAAGAAGTGATTTGGATCCAAACTAAAGTAGTGGGTATATGAGTAGGAAAAAAAAGTGTTTGGTGAGAGAAATGTTGTGAAGGTAAAAATAGATTTGGCAACTGATTGTATATATGAGGTTAATGGCAGGGATGAGTCCAGTATAATGTCAAAGGTATGCATTTGGAGGAATGATGATGCAAGTCACTTAACCCCTGCTTGCCTCAGTTTATTCATCTGTAAAATGGGGATAATAATAGCACCTACATCCCAGGGCTGTTGGTGAAGACCAAATAAGATAATTATAAAAAAGAGAATATTCTGAAAGAGAGGATGGTCAATAGTATCAACTGGTGGTTCTCTTTGACAGAAATTGAGAATCTTTTTCTTTTAAAGAATAGTTCTGGGCAGACAAAAGATAAAGAATTCAGTTTTTTTTTTTTAATTTCTTTTCTTTTTTTTTTTTTTTTTGCTGGGCAATGCGGGTTAAGTGACATGCCCAGGGTCACACAGCTAGTAAGTGTCAAGTGTCTGAGGCTGGACTTGAACTCAGGTACTCCTGAATCCAGGGCCAGTGCTTTATCCACTGCGCCACCTAGCTGCCCCCAAGAATTCAGTTTTAAAGACGTTGAATTTGGTGGGGGGGAGGTAAGGTAGGAAACATTGTTTTGGTTAAATCAACAGTTACAAAGACAAATAGATTTCATGATCTGGTACTCTGGTATTGTAGCTAACATTTGCATTTTTTTTTTTTTTTTTGGTGAGGCAATTGGGGTTAAGTGACTGCCCAGGGTCACACACAGCTAATAAGTGTTAAGTGTCTGAGGCTGGAATTGAACTCAGGTCCTAAATCCAGGGCCGGTGCTCTATCCACTGTTCCACCTAGCTGCCCCTAACATTTGCATTTTAACTGCAGAGGCAAGCAGCTGTTAAGGAACAGGGATGAGAGGAAATGAAGTCAACCCTTCCTTTCTCTGGAGTTGTGCTTTTTTTTTTTTTTTTTAATAGTGAGGCAATTGGGGTTAAGTGACTTGCCCAGGGTCACAGCTACTAAGTGTTAAATGTCTGAGGCTGGATTTGAACCCAGGTACTCCTGACTCCAGGGCTGGTACTCTATCCACTGCGCCACCTAGCTGCCCCTGGAGTCATTATGCTTTTAAGGGCATTTGGCCTTCCATTCAATGTTCAAGTAACTGAGTGTTCCAATTAGCCAATTTGTAGTTAGACAATGATGTGATCTAATGGGGTCAGAGCATATCCTCAGCATTTGGCACTCAAGTGCCTTATGCGATATGTCATACATACTTAGGGGGGAAGCAGCAGAGAAAACCTTTCCAGGGAGGATACTTGTCAACCTATTTTCTCATCTTCGAAAGCCCTTTTGTTATTAAAAATGGTGAATGACATGAATGTAAAATGCAGGAGTGAATCCACAAAGCCCTTTGAAACAACCTTCTTCAGGCACTGAGATTCAGCAATTAGGACCCAGAGGTAAACTCATATTTCTATTACATTTTAGGATTTATTGAAAGTCCTTTGCAATACAAAAACGTAGATGATATAGGTTTTATAATCCACATTTTACAGATTATGAAGCCATGGTCCAGAGGTATGAAGTGACTTGTCCTAGGTCACTGAGTAAGCATCATATGTAGCATTAAAACCCAAATCATCCAATTCCAAATCCAATACTATTTATACTATGCAGTTTCTTTCTTTCTTTCCTTCCTTCCCTCTTCTTCTTCTTCTTCTTCTTCTTCTTCTTCTTCTTCTTCTTCTTCTTCTTCTTCTTCTTCTTCTTCTTCTTCTTCTTCTTCTTCTTCTTCTTCTTCTTCGGCAGTGAGGGTTAAGTGACTTGCCCAGGGTCACACAGCTAGTAAGTGTTAAGTGTCTGAGGCTGGATTTGAACTCAGATTCTCCTGAGTCCAGGGCCAGTGCTGTATCTACTGTACCTCCTAGCTACTCCCCTCCTCCCCACAGTTTTCCTTCTAAGAAAGCACAACAATGAAATAATTGCTAGGGCTAAGAGGCAGTGAATGTGTTGAATTTAACATGTCTTCAGGACATCAGGTGTGAATTGCCTAATGACAACTGGTGATAAAGAAGCTTGGGCTGGATACACACACACACACACACACACACACACACACACACACACATGAGTTATCTGCATAACCAGTGAGGTTACCAAGAGAGTGAATTAATCAACTAGCATTTATCAAGCCTTTACTATTGCTAGACATTGAGCTAAGTGGGGAGGATATAGATAAAGGTTAAAAAAAAACAACACACAACAACAAACAGTAAGGAAAATCAACAACACTAGTCCCTGCCCTCAAGGAATTCATGTCTAATAGGAGAGATAAAGTGCAAACAATTATGTATACACGATATATGTACAAGATTAATTGGAGAAATCTTGTGGGTTTTTTTTTTTTTTTTTTTGCGGGGCAATGGGGGTTAAGTGACTTGCCCAGGGTCACACAGCTAGTAAGTGTTAAGTGTCTGAGGCCGAATTTGAACTCAGGTACTCCTGAATCCAGGGCCTGTACTTTATCCACTGCGCCACCTAGCTGCCCCCAATTGGAGAAATCTTAGAGGGAAGGCACTAGCATTAAGAAAGATTGGGAAAGGTTTCTTGTGGAAAGTGAGGTTTTAAATGAGACTTGAAGGAGGCCAAGAGGTAGATTTGAGGAAGAAGAAAGTTCCAGGGACAGATATCTAGTGAAAATTTGTGTAGTCAGGAGATGAAACGACATGTTTAAGGAATACCATCGTCATCAGTGTCACTGGATAATAATTATTATAATGAGAACTGGAATTTATATAGAGCTTACTATGTGCCAGGCACTTTGCTAAGCATTTACAATCATCTCATTTGGTCTTTATTACAACTCTGGGAGGTAGGTTCTATTATTAGAAGGAAACTGAGACAAACAGGGGTTAAGTGATTTGCCTAGGGTCACACAGCTAGCAAATATCTGAGGCCAGATTTGAACTCAGGTCTTCTTGACTCCAAACCTTGCAATCTATTGACTATATCATCTACTTGCCTCATGTATGTATTCTGGATCACAGAGTACATGGGGAAAGTAAGGTTTAAGAAAGTATAAAAAGACTAGAAGGCTAAGAAGGTGCCTTCCAGTCAATCTATAACATTTATTAACTGCCTGCTATAAGCCAGGCACTGTGCTAAGTGCTGGGGATACAAGGAAAGGCCAAAAACAGTCCTCACCCTCAAGGACCTCAGAATTCAATGGGGCAGATAACAAGCAAACAAACAAAATTTATATACAAAAAAATTATATAGAAACAACAGGATAAATATGAAATGATTAATAGAGGGTAGGTACTAGAATTAAGAGGTATTGGGCCAGGTTCTGAAAGGCTTTAAAATCCAAACAGAATTTTATATTTGATTCTGGAAATAATAGGGATTACTGCTCAATATTATTGAATAGTGGGAGGACACAGACCTGTGTTTAAAAAAGATGAATATATCCCAATTGCCTCACCAAAAAAAAAAAAAATGATGAATTTGACAACTGAGGGAAGGATGGATTGGAGTGGAAAGATATTTGAAGCATGGAGAGGTCTAAGGATACAACCTTAGTGAATACCCACAGTTAAGTAGTATGGCATGGATAATGATTCAGAAAAGGAGTAATCAACCTGGTAGGAGAATAAGAAGACAGCAGGATACAGAAATCCTAAGAGAAGAGAATATTCAGAAGGAAAGGGTGGCCAATAGGGTCAAATGCAGCTGATAGGAGTTCTTAATCTGGGGTCCACAGACTCTCAAGGGGTCCATGAATATATTTCTATCATTATTTCAACATAATTAATTTTCTTTGTAATTTTCTTTACCTCATTTTATTCTTTTAAAAACATTATTCTGAGCAGGTATCCATAGTGTTTACTAGATTACCAAAGAGGTCCATGACACAAACAGGTTAAGCACCTCTGGCCTAAGAATGAAGAACAAGTTAAGAACATCAAATTTGGTGATCAACACATCATTAAGCTGTGTGTGTGTGAATGTATGTGTTGAAAAATTTAAAACTATTGATCTAAAACTGCCTAGCAAAAGAACATACCTGCTAAATCCTTTAAAAATTTTTTTAAATTAATTATTTTTTGCAAGGCAATGAGGGTTAAGTGACTTGCCCAGGGTCACACAGCTAGTAAGTGTCAAATGTATGAGGCTGGATTTGAATTCAGTTCCTCCTGATTCCAGGGCCCATGCTTTATCCACTGTGCCACCTAGCTGCCCCTAAATCCTTTTTTATTTTTAGAATTACTGAGTATTGGAACTGATAGGAAACCATATTTTTGTGGGGGAAGGAGGATTGGACTTTTTAAAAATTTCATCAATGTATCAAACTTTAGATTAGGGAACATCCTCTGCCACTGTAGATTATCTCCTTCTCTGAAGTTTATAGTATTAGAGAGTTACCTGAGGCACTGAAAGGTTAAAACACTTTTCTGGGCACACATAGTATGTCAGAAGAGGGTCTTGAAATCAGGTCAAAGAGACTTCTGCTTCTCATAACAGTAACATTAGGGAAGTTTTAATCCAAACCCCTCATTATATAGATGAGGAAAAGGAAATCCAAGAAATATGAATGATCTACTGGAGGCCATTTAGTTTCTTACTATAGTGTTAGAATTTGGACTAGAAGCCAGTGTCTTAACTCCAAGTCCATTATGGCTCTTTTTCTAGTTCATCATATTTCCTTTCCAAATAGAACCAACACAAGACATATCTGTACTATTCTCCCATTTTACCGTAGATCCAATGGACACTTAAATTGTAAAAGTATTGTGGGACAATGACCAGACTATAAGTTCAATGTAGTATACTTTGTCTAAGTTGATTTAGCCAGTGTTCCCTTTGGTTCTATTCTTGATTAGGTCTGAGACCTTAGGTATAACACTTAACCTTTATATGTTTCCTTTTCTGAGAAATGGGAATGTTATAAATCCAAGCCACCTGGTTGTGTATGTCTGTTATTTCCCAAAGGTTTTAAAGATTGCAAAGCTTTCTCTTAGCACTAAAAGCAAAATACCATCCGTACATATTTGAAATATTTTACTCTAAGATAGATTTTACTCTGCAAACGGAGACATGACACATCATCGAGTTTAAACATGCTGTGTCGTTCTTAGCTTTTGCATGTCTCTTCAAGGAAGTGTCTACATTAGTTAGGCTGAAGAAGAACAATGCACATGATTTGGAAACTCTACATATGTTTCCAGCAGCAGATACAGTACAGATATGCTATTCGCCCTGTGGGCACTCAGTAAATACTTGTTGACTGATGGTTGGTACAGTGCCAATAAATAAAGATGCAAATTAAGCATATTATTCTAGATGCCAGCAGTGGGTTTGGTTAGAATCCCCCTAGAATATTTTCACTACATGACTTAAGATGCTTCCAATTGTTATGTAAACATAACCTGACTTGTAGAAATCAGGCAATTTTAAGATAGCTCTTTTTTTGCAGCAGAGAATATAAAAAAGGGGCTGATTGCCTAAATTCATGACCTTCTGTGGTTGTCTCGTCACTTTCAAATATCAATTGGGATTGCTTTTGTTGCAATTGTTGTGGTACAAATTATGCATAGAAGGAAGAGAGATTCCATAGCAGAAAGGGCTGGGTGAAAACAACTCTAGAAGGGATGATAAGGGAGAAAAAAGGAATGATAAGGACAGGATGGAAAGATTCAGTGATGTAAGTAGGGGATGCCTGTGTGGATGTTTCAATTAACAGGGTAAAATGTGATAGGTCTTCATACTACAGAAATGGTCATGGAGATGGAGTAGAAAGGGGAAATCCTGTTGTGGTGAAAGAAGCAAGATTTTGGCCACTAAGTTATCCTGTGTAAAGGTTAGAGTCAAGGTTGCTCTCAAGTATTCAGCTTAGATCAGTGGACAGATTGTGGGTGCCATTTAATGTAATGAAGGAGAAAGCAGCCTGGTACAATGTCCAGAGTTAGATGACCTGGAGCCTTTGATGCTGATTATGTAGCTGACCTTCAGCAAGTCACTTCACTTCTGTAAGCCTATTTCCTCATCTGTAAAATGAAGAGTTGCACTAGATGGTTCCTGAGGTCCATGCCAGATCTAGATCTCTGATCTTTGCCAAATTTATCTTCAGTTAACATGCAAACATTTAGTCCCATATTTCTTATGGATAAAAATGCTTCATGAGTCTGAACAAGCCCAAAAGCAGACAAAGATATGTATTGGGAGATTACTTAATGACAATTTTAATCCTATGACAGTGGATGGCATGACTCAGTGTCCAGATATGGAATAAGAAGAAATCAAGGATACACCCACCCGGTTTCTTTCTTTTGATTCAATGTTAAGCTTTATCTCTCAGTAATCTACATTATTGATGATAATGCTACTTAGCTATACTTTGAAATTAGCATAGAAAAAAATGATTTCTTGTGTAGGGCAGGAAATCTGGTGGTTATATTTTAGATAACAGCTATGTCTTTTGCTTTTCCCTGGATATGTTCTGAGCTATGTCTCTCTTTAAGTGTGTATAATAACCATACTTTGTGTTCTGCACAGAAAGCCATAACCAATGAGCCCAAATCCCCAGAGGTCTCCACTCCCACAGAAACATAAGAAGATGACTATCAGATACACCTTCTTTGTGAAAGTGCCTGCATTTCAGGTTTTTTTTAAAGGAGAGAGTCTCATACAAGAGAAAGGAGTTTAAGATGCTAGGGGGGATGAAATCCTTGAGATCACAAAGGAAAATCCTAAATGAACATCATAGCTATGGGATCACACAGACTGACCATTCATTCTGCAATCACTTTTCCCATTAAGTTGAAAGAGGAGGGTGTTCCTGCTCAGCATGATGAAGAGGAAATTGGATTGGGCCTAGAATGAGAAGAACTGGTTTTGAGCATCAGATCTACATCTTCCTTGCTTCATGACCTTGGGCATCTCAGGGCTGCTGTTTCCTGTTTTGTAACATAGGAAAGTGGAGTGGAATGCATTGGGAGATCTCTAAGATCCCTACCCACTCTCACAGCCTATGAATCTGTGAAGTCTAAGATCAGATATTTCCAATACTGAGAGATGTGGCCCCTAAGGCAGGGGTGGCAGCTGATACAAATCATGGCTCCAGCTAGGTCATTCATCAGACAACTTTCAGTCTACAGCACTGTGTCCTTGATTCCTCTGAGCCATTAAGCTCATGCTTATCCAGCTCTGCTGATGATAGCTAACTATTAGACTTAGTCTTAGTCAAGTTATTTCAGGGCTGATTAGATACTGTCATGGGTTTGTGCTTCTTTTGCCCCAGGACCTCTTCCTCTTGGCAGTGATAAGAGGCTCTGCTACTGCAACACATAGCTGTGCATGAGGCATGAAGTGATTCCCTCTTCCCCCCTCTCCATGAATGAATGAACAAGAGTTGAACCAAGATATGTTTACACTAACCAGTCTTATTCTAAAGTGGGACTACCCCAGAGGGCAATCAACCATTATTTCATAGCTTTTCAGGTAAATTGTGTGCTTCGCATTATTTCCAATAATGACCTGGTGAGATCTAAAACTATGCCACTCAATTAACACATGTTCATTTGTGTGCACGTGCGTGCATGTACACACACACACACACACACACACACTTATTAAGTACCTTTTGCCAGACATCATGAGAATTCATCTAGCCTGTTTTTTGGAAGCAGTCTAACTCAGCCCCCACTATTATATGCTCTCCTACCCCACAAGGAAGGTAGAGTTACACAGAACAGTTTTGGATCAAATGAGAGAACATGTGAAAAATGCTTTGCAAACCTTAAAATACAATAAAAATGCTAACAATTATAGAAAGTAAAAAAATACTAGATTCAAATCCTTTCTGGATGTACTATTTACTACCTGTGTATCCTTGCACAATGAGACAGTTTACCTTTCTGCCTGTTTCCTCATCTGTAAATGAGATATTTGTGGTTTAGATCAGAGATTGGACTATTGTTAACAGCCTCAATTTTGATGCCTTTTTAAAACATCATAGTCACTTCCTGATACATTACCTCCTCTATAGATCTATCCCTTGTAATATTTATTTATTTATTTATTTATTTATTTACTTACTTATTTATCTATTTATCTACTTATCTATCTATCTACTTATCTATCTATCTATCTATCTATCTATCTATCTATCTATCTATCTATCTATCTATCTATCTATCTATCTATCTATCTATCTATCTATCTATCTATCTATCTATCTATCTATCTATCTATCTATCTATCTATCTAGTTAGTGAGGCAATTGGGGTTAAGTGACTTGCCCTGGGTCACACAGCTAGTAAGTGTTAAGTGTCTGAGGCCGGATTTGAAATTAGGTCTTCCTGACTCCAGGGCCGGTGCTGTATCCACTGCGCCACCTAGCTGCCCCTGTAATAAATATTTTTAAAGTTAAAACAAATTGACAATGTTATGCACTTATGTTCCCCCACCTCTCTACCAAGAGGAATGAGTGTTCCTCCTCTCTTCTCCAAACCAAAATTTTCAGTGTATTTTTCTGAGTTCAGCTACCCTTTAGTGCTGTTTTAATTTATTTTATTGTAGTCGTTGATTATATTATTTTCTTTGGCTTTCTTCACTCTGTGCTACCTCATAAAAACCATACCATGGGATATACCATGGTGTGGTTGATAGAAAATCAGACTTGTAGACTGAAGGACCAGATTTAAAACTCACATCTCACTCCTGCCTGCTGAATGGCCTTGGGTGTCATTTTACTTCTTCAGTTCTCACTTTCCTCCTTTGTACAATGGGGTGGTGGTGGATTGATTAAGAGACCTCTGGGTCCCTTCCAGCCCTAGAACTGATTCATCTTTCTCTCTTCCTTATAATTATTATTGCTCACATGGTCTCATCATAATCCACATGAAATGTCACCATTTAATATTAAATACCACTATGCAGAAAAGTTCAAGAGTGTAATCATATGTAAGATGTTACAACATTTTAGTTGAAATTAAAAGTTTAAGGATTAAAATATTTCTGTACTGGGGGTAGCTAGGTAGCACAGTGGATTCAGGAGGACCTGAGTTTGAATCCTGTCTCAGACACTTGACACTTACTAGCTGTGTGACCCTGGGCAAGTCACTTAACCCTCATTGCCCCACAAAAACAACAACAACAACAACATACTTCCATATGGTTTATTGGGGAAAAATTAGTAACCTTCCCTCCAAACTATAGTTGTTATGATGCATTTTTTCCTGGGGGTGGGGCAATTTAACCATGTTTCTGTTTAAATTGATCTATGGCAGGCTTCATTTTATCTCATTTACAAGAGTTCCCTTATGTCAGCTGTGAGGATTCTCTTTAGGTCTTCAGAACAAGGCTCTATGTGGGAAATATATAGTAAGTCAAACTTTGGGGTATGATTTTATAACCAGTCTCCTTCCTTTCCTGGGAATAGTTGGCAAACACAACAGAGAGCCTAGAGAGTGGAAAATTTTGCCCTCATTCATTTTCCCCAATGTAAATAGAAAGAAAGAAAAAAGCATTACACACATTATTTTTTAAAGTGCACTTTCAGAGTACTTACAAAAGGTCAAAACTTCAGAAGTTTTTTTTTTTTTCCTTCTACTTTGCCCACAGAATCAAAAGAGAGTCAGGATAAATTACTCAGAGCTCCTGGGTCCATATTGTTAGATGACATGGATAAAAAACCAGTAATAGGTTTGATTTTTTTGTGCAAATATCACTCTCTACCCCTACTTCCCATTAATGTAATTAAATATATTTAAAACTTCCCTCTTGCTATCATTTCAAATTTTATTAAAGTTTGTAGTCATATTAAAGACAGATTCTTATGCTTAATAGAAGGGTTTGAGGAAAAGCCTCACTATATATTCCATGCATCGATTTTTCCTGTATATTTTACACCCAGGAATGAATGATCGTTGGCCATACTTATCAGTAGTCAACAAACTCAACCAGACAAGTGAGTCTTAGCCTGAATCTGCAAGTTTGCATTAAGTCTCTGATTGGTTTGTAGCTGGTTTGTTTATGGTGGTCACTAGAGAAATATCCTTCCTAAATCAACAATTTAAGGTACAAGTACATTATGTTGTTAAGTCCAATAAGTTGATGTGTATTCATATGCATGTTTATACATAGTCAAATTAAACAATAAAATGTCATGGGAGAAGTTCTGAAAAAGATGTTACAAATAATTATTTTATTCTAATATACTCTAAAATAATGAGTCCCTTAGTCTTCAGACTCCCTGAGTACTATTTACCCAAATTCAACTAGTCTCTTAAAGACTTTGATAAATTATTGACAGGTTTGGACAGTCAAAATCAAAGGGAAATTGGTTCCAGTGAAGGGGTATGATGATTATCTTAGGAGCTAACCACAGATCTAGCCTACTCCAGGTGGAGTGGGGTATTCCCTCCTTCTTCCATGAGAGAAGAACAGGGAGAGATCTTCTTACTCAAAGGATCATAAATTTAGAGTTGGAAGAGGACCTTTGGAGCCATTGAAAAACTCCTTTATTTTACATATAAGGAAACTGAGGCTAAAAAGGCTTAGTGACTTGCTCAGGGTCCCAAAGCTTGTAATTATCTGAGATTGGATTTGAACTGTCATCATCCTGACTACAAATCCAACACTCTATCCATTGTACCATCATTTTTTAAATTAGAGGGAGTAGAAATGGGAGTTAAAGGGATAGAATCAATCACATTTAAAGACAAATCAAATTAAAAGTGAAAGATGGGATAGTTATACTTGTGGTCAATAAGAAGCCAGCAGCAAACCAGATATGAACCACCTGCAAATGATCTATACTTCATTAAAACAAAGGCTCACGTATAACTTATTTTGAATTGCTTGATTTCTTGTGGGTTGGGGTGGGAATGGAAGGAGGAAGAGAAGTTGGAACACAAAGTTTTAAAAAATTTAGGTTAAAATTTGTTTTTACCAAAGTCAAAAAGAAAACCCCACAAAAAACAAAAACAAAAAACAAAGGCTCTCCCAAATCCAGCTCTTAATGGTATTCCTATGATCTCAAAGAATCATATTGTCATTACTAATGTAAACCTAAATAAAGAACAAAAGAAAATGAAAGTTTGTCTATTTTTATTTAGACTGTTGTTAAAGTAATAAATATGAATATTAACCAGTGATTCCATTGCATTTCACAGTCACCAATTTCAGGAAATTTAAAAGGAAAGCATACCAAGTGCAAATCATTATTGGTGGTGAAAGTGCTACAATAAGCTCAAATAATAATGCAATGATTGAAAGGGAAGCTGAGGGACAGTGTGCTTGCCACACTTTGCAATCTATTCCAAGATGAACAGTGATAGAGAAAAACAAAGTCTTTGATTAGAAACTTGCAGAAACAATTTTGTTGCATCTTGCCACCATGTACAGATAATTATGATGAAAAAAATTAGGGAAAAATTTCTCTTTTATTACAATTTCTGAAATCACCTACAAAATAATTTAAATTTTGTTCCCTCTCTAATTTCAAAGCAAAAAAGATCCTAGGCATAAAGAATTAGAGTTAATATTTATCTGAATTTAAAGAAAAATTCATCTAGGTGGCCCAACCATATACTTGAAAGGAACCTTAGATGTCATGTAATATATCCCATTGTGTAACAATAGGAATTTATTTAGCACCTACTATGTCCTAGTGCAAAGTTTTCAATGTCAATATCCTGTCTCTGTCTGAACACCTTCAGTGACAGGCAATTTCTTCTGGACATTCAAATTGAGTCAACAAACATTTTTTTTCCTTTTTTATTGGTGAGGCAATTGGGGTTAAATGACTTGCCCAGGGTCATACAGCTAGTGTCAAGTGTCTGAGGCTGGATTTGAACTCAGGTTTTCCTGGCTCCAGGGTCAGTGCTCTATCTACTGTGCCACCTAGCTGCCCCTAGAGTCAACAAACATTTTAAGATTCTACCTATGTATGAAGAACAGTATCATGTTTGTGGTGAGGATAATTTTTTTTTTAATTCCCTAAACTCAGGGTGTAAGTAGGAGGATAGGGGCAGCTAGGTGGCATAATGGATAGATCACCAGCCCTGGATTCAGGAAGACCTGAGTTCAAATCTGACCTCAGACTCCTGACACTTACTAGCTGTGTGACCCTGGGCAAGTCACTTAATCCCAATTGTCTCACCAAAAAAACAAATAAACAAAAAAAGAAACTGTAAGTAGGGGGATAAAATATGTACACAAATAAGCAAACACAAGATAATTTGTGGTGGGAGAAGGGAGAGAGGACTAACAACTCAGTAATTATAAAATGCTTTTCTTAAGGAGTGATGCCTGAGCTGGGCCTTGAAGGAAGCCACATATTCTAAGAGCCTGAAATTGGAAGGGGTACATTCAAGGCATGTAGAATACCCTATGCAAAACCATGAAGATGTAGTGCTGAGTTTGAGTAAGAGCTAATAGTCAAGGTGATGGAAACGTAGAATGACTGGAAGGGGTAAGATGGACTATCTGAAAATGTAGCTGAGGGCCAGATTATAAATGCAACTTTTTTTTCCCCTGGTCGCAAGAGGAAGCTACTATTGATTTTTGAGTACAGAAGTGAGATGATATGACCTATTTTTAGGAATATTTACTTGAAAACTCTGTGTAGGATGAATCAGAGCAGGGAGAGAATGAAAGCAGAGAGACCAATTAGGGGATTATTACAATGGTTCAGTTGAGGGATGATGAGGGCATAAATTAGGTGGTAATCATGTGAATGGAGACATTGGGAGAGGCAAAAGACCTTGTGGATATAGAAATAAGCAAGTTCTGGGAACTGATTGAATATGGGTCATGAAGAATGTAAGAGGTCTATCAAGTTGAGAACCTATCGGACTGGAAGAATAGCAGATTCCGCTGCAGAAATAAGGAAGTTTGGAAGAGGGATTGATGTAGAGAAAAGGGTAAATTCTAATGGGATGCTAATGCGCCATGTATGTAATGTCCAACAGCCCAGTGGCAATATAGGCCCAGAGTTTGGGAGAGAACTCATGACTGGATAAAGGGATTTCAGAATCATATGCAAAAAGATAATTGAAATGAGTATCTGATGGGATCACCAAGAAAGAATGTATAGAAAATGGAGTTCGGGACAGAATCTAGAATAATACTCATGGATAGTGAGAGATGATTCAGGAAAGGAGATTGAGAAGGATAAATCAGAAAGATAGGAGACAGGAAATTATGTACTTGCAGGGATGAGAGAGTATCCAGGAGGAAGAGCTGATTGACAGCGACAAAAACTAAAGAGAGATCAATTAGGATGAAGATTGTAAAAACTTTTCTGGTTTAGCATGGATACTTATGGCACCCAGAATGTAGAGAGATGAACTTTCTCAAAGAAATTCCACTAATGATCCACCAAACAGCAGTTAACAACGAAAGACAGAAGAACCATTGGGCATGGAAACTGCTTAGCTGGGATTCTGTTCTTTCAACCACCACCCCGGACTCATGCCTTCTGGCCTTAAGCATTAGAAAGCCAGGTGCATGAGACTGGGGTGAGGTTGCCAAGACACACAGATAAGGGGAGTTGGATTGAACCTGCCAAAGGCTGGCTCTGACTGTTGTACACCTGGGATGATCTCGTTGTGCTTTTCACTGTTTCTGTTTAACCAAAACAATGCTAAAACTCCAAAAAAGCACAGCCAAATCAACAACCCAGGACCAATTGAATGAAATATAGCAAAAGACTAATTAATTTCCAACTTAGGTTTTCCCAGGGGACCTGGGAATATTTTTTTGTTTCCAGAGGCATGTTGATTATTTTTCCAATTCCTCTCCTAAGAGTTTTTTTTTTTAATAGGAGAAATTTTCAGTAGCTGTTCTATTTGAAAATGACTAGAAAAATTTTATTTTAGGAAAAACTCTGCCAGCATCTTCATAATATTACAAAATGGGCCACACCAAAATCTGGAGAAGCTAATTCAGTTCACATTGCATTATTGGCTGTATTAAAAAGCATACTAAACCCACAGGTCACTAATCTAAAGACTCTTCATTACAACATTCCTGATCAAAATTCATCCTACTTTTTTGTTTGAAAGATTTCCAATGACTGAAAACTTACTATCTCCTAAGTCAAGCCATTTCCATTTGAGACATCTCTAATGTTACATTGAGAATAATCTGCTCCTTTTCAACTTTCACCCAATGTCCCTAGATATGGTCCCTGGAACTAAGCAGAAAACAATCTAATTTCTCTTTCACTTGAACTTTTCAAATATATGAAGATAACTGCCATGTCTACTAATATGCTTTCTCTTATGTAGGCTAAACATCACCAAATCATTCAAATGGTTCTTTAATGACAGGGTCACTAATCTTTTCATTAGACTTTGAACCATTTTTTAATGATGTTCATGACATCAGTAATCAGTCAAATTTTCCAGATGTGATGTGATGGGAGAAGGGCACAGATTATCATTGCCCTCACTCTAATTAGTATGCCTTACACCTTGGATCATAGGATCACATATCTAGAACTAGAAGGGACATTTAGTTCAAACACCCACAATCCCATTTTATAGGTGATGAAACTGAGTACCAGACAGGCAGGCAACAAAGACTTATTAAGTACTCACTAGGTGCCCGGGACTATGCTAAGCATGGGGGATACAAATACAAATAAGAAGAAAGACAGTTTCTGCCCTCAGTGAACTTACAAGGGATCTTAAGGGGGCAGAGCCAAGATGGTGGAGGAAAGGCAGTAAATACTCAGACTTCCTGACATAATTACTCCAAAAAAACCTCCAAACACAGACAAAAAACAACTCCTGCAGCAGCAGAAGCCACCTAAAGATGGCTGACATGATTTTCCAGCTAAAGACACCTTGGAAGTTTAGCAGAAAGGGGAGCCTGTCTGGAAGTGGAGTCCAGACCTGTGATTATACTGACACAGATACAGCCCCAGGGAGGCTGCACCAGAGAAAGTTATGTAACGATTGGAATGACGCCACCTGCTGGAGACTTACTGTAGAAGAGTTCTGCCCATGTAGCGAAGGTCTTTGAGGGCAAGACCAGGAGTCAGGAAGTGACGCGGGCTAGTGGGAGGAGGAAGGAAGAGACTGGCACTCAGTCTCTGGCTTTTTTCCTCTGGACTCTGGCAGAGAAGGGAGCTAGAAATGTGCTCTCCCTTTAATAGATAGGAATCTAGGCCTTTCTCTCTCTTTACCAAATTCTTATTCTCCTTAATAAATGCTTAAAAGTCTAACTCTTGCTAAAGCTTATAATTTATTGGCGACCACTCATTAGATATTTTAGACAGTTTAGCTAAAATTTTAGCCCTTAACAGATGGCAACCACGAAGAGGAAAGCTGAACCTCACTTCTGAGCTTTCGGTTGGGTAAGAAATTTCCCCTACCCTAACCCTTTAAATCCGAAGTACTGCTGAATTGCCCAGTGTTTTCCCTTTAAATTTTTTCAAATGGACCTTTTAAACTCCTTAATTACCCTATTTTTGATTTTAGTCTGTTTAACCAGACAAATGGGGGATAAGATCATGTTAATGCTTTGTTTTTGTGGATTTTCTATTTTTCTTTTTATTTTTGTTAGAAGAGCCAGCAATGTACTCACACAAGGAAATATCTCACCCTCTCCCAACCATGCTTTTTCAGAGAAACCTGAAAAGATTCCTGCAGCTTTTCCCAGTTCTAACACTAATTGTTGCTCTAATTTTGCATGCCTGGAGGCAATGACCCACCCTCTAGAAGCTTTTAATCCCCTAGCACCTGGAGGCAAAGTGGGGGAAGAGGAATCCAGGCCTGAGTTCAAAATCAAGTCTGATTCAAATTGCGCTGGTCCCTCCCCTCCTCTCCAGACCCCACCCTCTACTCCCCCCATGGCCAAGCCCATTGCTTCCCCTGCCTGGGAAGTCCAGAGATCTGATGCACATGCTCAACTTTCTGTAACTACATTTGCAGCTTCAGGCTCAGCCCTTCCCCAGCCTGGCTGTGCTTCTGAGACAACCTTAGAAAACCCTTTAAATTCCAGATATACTCGTTTTGTTCATAATTTTGCTAACCTGCTTTTGTCTTTAATTAGTAATCTTATAAAGCATTTGTATGGTGAAAAGACTGACAGACAATATAGAGGGGTTAAAGAAGAAAAACTTAAGCTGAATAAGAATGACAATCATCAACATAGTTCAAGACTCCACTTCTTTTGGCATGGAAGGGTATATATTTTACAGAAATGTAGAAGTAAGCAGCAAGGTATTGATATGAGTATTGGGGATTTTAGATATCAGAATCAAAAGTGTTCTGAATTCACTCAGAGTATTAATGTCAGTTCAGAGGTTACATAGGATTTCTATGCTATTACATATACATTTTGAAATTAATGGTATGGGTCTATTTTCATGTTTTTGAGATTGTATCTTATACTTAGTTTTTAAAACAAGGAGAATATTTGTAAAAGCTTTTTATAGTCATGTGATCAAGTTTATATTTTATAATACTCTTATTAATATTAAGTTCATGCTCATTTAGATTTCCTTAGTTTGAATTTCACTGTCTTTTATTGTTCTATGTGTATTTTCTTCTATTCATTCATCTATCTAATTTTGAAACATGGTTTTGATTTCATAATATTCTAGGAGTATTGTGCTCCCATATTCTGAGTTATTTGTTTTTGTTATTTTTTCTCAACTGATTATTTGATCAAACTCTTTAAAGCATTTCCCTAGCAAATTGTTTGCCATGGCAAGTGTAAATTGATTCTAGAAGTATTATTTTTGATAAGCATATTCCAAAAAAAAAAAGAGGGGAACATTTGTAAAAGTTGTCTTTGAGATTGTGTTGTGCTTTAACTTGTATTTAAATATGTTCAGATTTTTCAAAAAAGTAATTGTATACTAAGTTAAAAAAAGGGGTATTATTTGAAATTGTTGCATAATTATATATTGTGTTCTGAGTCAAGATGTATTCACATTTTTTGCAATCATTTATTATCCTCAATTTTTAAATCCATATGAGACTTGGATTATGGGAACTTATCATTTAAGACATTAATTGCCTTTATTCTGAGTTATCAGATGCCAGTTGGCCAAGATGCCATTCAATCACAAAATGAGAAATACATGTAAGAGTAGACACTGAACTGTCACATGAGGGGAGACATGCATGAAGGTATGGCCGAGGGAACGGCTTTTGACAAATGTTGAGGTTGGATTTTCTTGGTTTAATATTTTATTTTATTTTTCCCTACAATATTGTACAGATGGCTGGAAGTATTGATCCCACCCATCTCACTTCTACACCTGGCTTCTATGCTCCCTCCTATATGCCTGATGCCATGGACATCTCAATCCCATGCATCTGATTAAGTCTGACTCAGTTTCCTCCAATATGTTCGGTGGCATGGACATGTATTCCATCCACCTATTTTAAGCCTGGCATACTGCATGGAGAGTACATATTGCTCAAGTGTGGGAATGCTCAAATCCCATCATTTCTCTGTTCTTTTATGGTAACCCCCATAATTATCTCAGGTGTCATGATAAATAACAGTGTTGAATTTGGCCTTGACATCTGTTACTAATTATATTAGATTTTAAAATTTCTCATAATGGCATGAGGATAATTAGGCAGATGATGCAAAAAGTGATAAAACAAAGATAAAAATTATTTTTATTACTTAATATTGCAGCAATTGTCTTCTCAATTACCCTCCATAAGGGGGGACTATAGTAATATTATAATTTTAAAGAATGTTTCAATTTTTGTTTTATTATGTTTCATGTGTAACAACTAAGATTCTGAATTCCCTTAGACATGTTTTTGAGAACTTTCATTGTTTGATTTGATTATTGACAAAGCTATTTTAAAGTTGTGTTAAGCTCAATTTTGTAGGAAATTTTCCTGGCTGATTACCAGCATCCACACATCAACCCCTGAAAAGACTTCCATTCCACGACTACACCTAGAGGACATCTGAGAAAAGACTTTCAGAGACTTTAAATGAACAGTTTTGATTTGTTGTTTTTTTTTCTCTTTCTGTTATAATATACACCATCTGTAACATGTATTCTCTGCAGAGGCCCTCCCTTTGTAAGACTAATGTCAAAGCGTCGGTTCATGAGGACAAAAAAAAAATCGCCCCTCTGGACAAAACTTTCCTCTCTTCCTTTTCTATATTGTTGTTCACATATTATTAGTTAGCAATAGTTATTATATTGTTTTTACTGTTCCGTCAAGGAAACATTTTGTTTCTTGAGGAACAACAGGGGGGACTGTAACGATTGGAATGACGCCACCTGCTGGAGACTTACTGTAGAAGAGTTCTGCCCATGAAGCGAAGGTCTTTGAGGGCAAGACCAGGAGTCAGGAAGTGACGCGGGCTAGTGGGAGGAGGAAGGAAGAGACTGGCGCTCAGTCTCTGGCTTTTTTCCTCTGGACTCTGGCGGAGAAGGGAGCTAGAAATGTGCTCTCCCTTTAATAGATAGGAATCTAGGCCTTTCTCTCTCTTTACCAAATTCTTATTCTCCTTAATAAATGCTTAAAAGTCTAACTCTTGCTAAAGCTTATAATTTATTGGCGACCACTCATTAGATATTTTAGACAATTTAGCTAGAATTTTAGCCCTTAACAGTTACCTCCGAGCCTCCAAAGCAGCTGCATTGCCAATGTCTTCTGGAACTAAGCTCTCAGTCTGGTGAGAGGGCTGAACAGCTGGCTGGGGGCGGGAGTGGGTTTGGGGGAAGTGTACAGGGGTATATGCAGGAGATAAGGTGGACTTGCATGTTCTACCCTGGGGGGAACCAGGAAGAAACCTTGAGTGGTGGAGGCCCAGATGGGGTAGGGGTTCAGGCTCATTGGAGCTAGCAACCAGGGCACACAGACCAGGGAACAGGCCAGTGAAGAACCTGCCTCTTCTTAAATCACACCATCTGAGACCCCCTGAAGCTTGGGACAGTGCAGCCTGGAAGCAGGACCCCACACTAAGAAGAAGTTAAATGTCAAGTGAAAGATAGGCAGGATGAGTAGGCAGAGAAAGTTGCAAACCATAGAAAGTTTCTTTAGTGACCCTCAGAAGAAGGTGGCAACATCAGGGCCCCTACATCTAAAGCTTCCAAGAAAAATATGAATTGGTTTCAGGTCATAGAGGCACTCAAAAAAGGACTTTGAAGATGAAGTTAGAGATGTAGAGGAAAAAATGGAAAGATAAATGAGGGTGGTGCTGGAAAGACATGAGAAAAAAGTCAACAGCTTGAAAAGTCAAATGGAAAAGGAGATACAAAAGCTCTCTGAGGAAAATAATTGCTTAAGAATTAGGACTGAAGAAATTGAAGCTAGTGACTTTATGAGAAACCAAGACACAATAAAGAAAATCCAAATGAATTTTTAAAATAGAGGGCAATGTGAAATATCTTCTTGGACAAGGGATCTTAAAAGTGGAGAAAGCATGGTGGTGACAGATGTAGAATCAAAAGCACAGCCAGGAGGGGAATGAAGTATAGTGGCCAGCATTGTTCTGTTCCTAAAATGGGGACTCCAAGAAGAATCTCACCAATGGAAGAACTAGGCTGGCATGATGGAAGGATGTCCAAAGGTAAAGAGGCCCTAAACACTGAGAAAGCATCCAAGTCATGGTCCCAAAAATATTAAGTGATTTGTCCTTATTTTTTTTCTTCTTGACATCAACTGAGAGAAATTTATTGAAGTTACAGAGAGAGAGACAGCTTACTGTAAGGAATAATAATAATAACTGTAACTAGCTTTTATATGGTGATTTAAGATTTGTAAAGTACTCTTTATGTCATCTCATTTGACCTTCACAACAACCCTAAGATGTGTTGTTCAGGAATTTTTCAGTCATATCTGACACTTTGTGACTCCATTTGGGGATTTTCTTGACAGAGATACTGGAGTGGTTTGCCATTTCCTTTTCCAGCTCATTTTACAGAAGAATTACTGAGGCAAACAGGGTTAAACAACTTGCCCAGCATCACACAGCTTTAAGTGTCTGAGGCTGGATTTATAAAAATAAATTCCAAACTCAGTACTACTCAGTACACTGTACTACCTTGCTTCCCTAAGAGGTAGGTAGTATTATTATACCAAGTTATAGATGAGGAAAGTGAATCTGAGAGGTTAATAGGGATCACAGAGCTAGTAAGTGTCTAAGGGAGGATTTGTTGGTTTCTTTTTTTTTTGGGGGGGGGGGAGGTACGTAATACTTTTATTCTTCACATAAAAGCCACTAAGGATCTGGCCAGTGGGCTTGTCAAGACTGCATCACAAGTATATAATTCCACACATAAACACAGGGGATGAAGGTAAGAACTGGTCATTCTAGCCCAGTCACATGATGATAAAGTTTTCCAACAGAGTGTCAGATGATCAGGTACAGTCTATGAGAAAACAGTTCTAACAAAGCAGTGAGAACATTACAGAAAAGTGTTGGGGAGAGTGAAGTTAAGAAGCAAAGACCTCTGCCCCCCAAAACCAAAACTGGTTTAGTATTTGGAGCTGCCCATTCTTAGGATAGGAGCATACTTCTACAGAGGTGACTGGGTACCTGCTACCTCTGAGGCCTTCCTGGGCACTGAGCTTACTTGGCCTAAGGGTTTCTGAAGGTCCTTCCAGCCAATTTAACCTTGCTGCCTAGCTCTTCCTCAATTCTGAGAAGCTGGTTATACTTAGCCACATGCTCAGATCATCAGGGAACACTAGTCTTGATCTGTCTAGTGCAGGGACCCACCACCAGATCTGCAATTAAGGTCTCTTCAGTCTCCCCAGAATGATGGCAAACCATTACCCCCCACCCACTGGACTGGGCCAGCTTGCATACCTGGAGAGATTCAGTCACATAGACAATCCGGTTCACTTTGAGTAGGAAGAAGTTGCAGGCTTTTTTCATTTACAACCTTTTTGATGCCCTTGGAATTGGTCACCATGAGATCATCCTCTACCACCTGGATACCAGCAATAACAGTGAAATTCTTCCAAGTTTCCCAATCATCCTGGTCAAAGGGATCTTCAATAAACACCACTAGGTAATCCTTGATGAAGGTCTGATAGATGTCCCCAAGCTCAGCAGGAGATATATATATGTTGGAATCATCAGGAACATGAAGTCCAAGTCATGTTTCCCAGACTGGGAGAATTCTGAGGCAACAACATTCATGCCAATTATGACCTTATCAGGATAGCCATCCTTACCAATAGCATTCTTTAGCAGCTCCAGAACTTCTTTGTTTTCCAGGATGTTAATTCTCATCCTCTATGTTGATAGTGTCCTGTCTATATTCCTGTTCTTCAGGTTGTGGTAGACCTCAGATCCAATTTGGCACATTGCCTCCTTGAAGTTTGTTGCTCCATGATCATGAACTCCTGCATTTCTAGCTTGTTCCCAGCATGGGGGCCACCACTGATCACATTGAAGGCTGGAATTGGCAGGATAACTTCACCATTGCCTGCAAGGTCAGCAGTATGGAGTTACAGGAAGACACCTTTTTCAGTAGCTTCAGCCTTACAAACAGACAGAGATATTTCCAATATGGCATTTGCACCAAATTTAAATTTATTCTCAGTATTGTCCATCTCTATCATCCATTTGTCAATCTTCTCCTGCTCTACAACACTTAGTTTTTTGCTCATCAGGATTGAGACAATATATTTATTGATGTGCTCAACCACTTTTGAGACACATTTCTCCATCTAGCAGGTCTTATCATTGTCTTGGAACTCTGGGGTTTCATGGCTGCCAGTAAAAGGACCACTGGGGACAGCAGCTCAGATGAGACCTTTTGTGTGGGAGAGATCAACTTCAACAGTGGGGTTTACACAAGAGCAGATGTTCTCTTCTGCCTGGATATTGAGAAAAAATATGTTGAGTTTTCTTTGTCTGGCATGATCTTAGGCCCTGGCCTTACGCTTTGTAAGGTCTACTAGCTTTCCAGAGATGCTGCCCCACCCTTCACCTCTCCCTACCCATGTACCTCCTTCCAGTCAGTGTTATTTGAGGGAGGATTTGAACTCAGGTCTTCCTGACTCTATAAGTCCAGTGTTCTATCCACAGTACCACAAAGTAGCTGTAAAACAAAACACTGCTTAATATTTATGGCTTTCTAAAATAATGAAGTACTTCAGGAAGTAATTAAATACAGTAACAACAATAATGTAGCTGCATATGTGCAGATTTACTTGCACATTGAAGTCAAAGATAAATGGGAACATTACTAGAGTAATAAAAAACTTAACACCTTTGTACTATTTGTCTGAATATACACGTAACAGAAAGTGGATGACATTGGGTTTAGAAAGTGTCTAAATAAAATTATGTCAAATTTTAATGAAATACAGGTACCCTCACCACAAAACAGCTATAAAATTATTAATGCTGTCTCATGAAAAAAAGATAATGTGTAGGTGTCCTCAGATTGCTAATAAAACAAGTTAAAAACTTAAATATGTCTGGAACACAATTCATATGATTCATCACGATGGTAATTATTAATAATAGGTACATAACCCTGGACTTATAAAAAGTATCTAACATTTGTTTACCTCTGGACAGAGCCTGTAAAACAGTCAAGATTCAAGGCTGGAACCAAAAGACATCATTTCCCACCTGGCTGCATCACTTTGGGACCTCTTTGACATTTCCTGTCATGACACTGGAAGCTCTTATTGCAAAAACCTCATCATCTTTCAAGACTCAATCAGCCTTGGTATTCATATCTTATCACTACTGTCTGCCTCTCTGATTGGAGGGTGGAACTATGAAATCCCAAATCTCCATTTGAGGAGTCAGTACAACCATCTCATTTTCCACCTGGCTGAACTACTTTGGGACTTCCTTGACTATTCCACTATGCTCCTGATTCCCCCCTTCCTTTTAGCTTCCTTTTGTGTATTATCTTCTCCTGTTTGATTGTAAGATCCTTAAGAGCAGGAATTGTCTTTCTTCCCTCCCCCTCCCCTATATTTGTATCTCCAGTGCTTCCATAGTGCCTGGCATATAGTAGGTGTTTAATAAATATTTATTGACTATTGACAAAAAGCTCTTATGGGCAACATCCACATCTCAATAAATGATGCATGAAAGAATCATCAAATGGCTTAAAACCTATGGATTTGTTTATAGAAATGTAGGGTTATTGAGAGTACTCCAATATCAGGTTGCTGCTACTAGAAATTATAGCAAGGTAATTCTTAAGGAACCAAGATGTACTGATTGAAGCCAATTTTGTAAGGAAAACTGCAACATGTTTTGTGCAGATTGCAATAATTTAGTATATATCTAACACCTTGAAAGATACAAAGAATTACATACCAGAAGCTTGTTCTTTATAAAGTGACAGATGCGGAGTCCTTTTACTACAAATACAACTCCCAAATATCCTTCAGAATCCAATAAAAATGCTGTGCTGGAGCCAGAGCATCATTAGAGACCAAACTGTTGTTCACAATTGCCTGGTTAAACACTGATCTATAATAATTTAATATGTTTTAAATAGATGTTGTCATACAGAACATGCATACCCTCCAAACTAGGGGGTATGGAAAGCTTTCAAAGTAGAGAGCCTTGTGGGAGAAATCCAAATGATGTGGCAGCAGGATTAAAAAAAAAGATACCATCCTGTCAGTTATTGAAAATGTCCCAAAGATATTTTCAGAGAGCCTCCAGATGATGAGTTTGCATGTTGATACTGATAGTCATTGAAACACACACACACACAAACATGCAAACTTTATCCTCCAGTGCAATAGTACACTAAATATTAATCATCAGTCCATAAGTATTTATTAAGCACCTATTATATGGCAGGAACTGTGCTAAATAAATGCTAATGATACAAAGAAAAACGAAAGACAGTCTCTGCCCTTGAGGAACTCACCATCTGATACAATATGCACAAGTTAATAACATTATGCATCAAAGATTAATAATAGGATAGTGAATTAATTGTCCCAGTACCATTTTTATCTGAACTATGTAGAATATAAGATGAGAAGAATGAGGACGATGGTAACAACAAGAACAACAACAACAAAAATAGTCCAAATTATCATCCTTGCAGGGAGGTGCGAGTACTGATAAAGCAGGGGGATGGTCCAGGACCATTTTTATCGGAATTATATAGAATATAAAATGAGAAGAATCTGGATCATTGTAACAACAACAACAACAACAAAAATATCCCTCTTAACATTCAAATCATCATGTTTTCAGAGAGGGATCAATCCTGCAGAGTAGAGGAATGACAGCATGGTAATGTACAGCAAGGATTTCACATATCCTGAAACAAATGGGAGCTATGAAGGCAGCTAAGTTACACAGTATTCAGTTTAGGAGCCAGGAATACTTAAGTTCAAATACTGCTTCAGGCACCTATTAGCTGTGTGACCCTGGTTAAGTCACTTAATCTCTCTTTCTCAGTTTCCTTATCTATAAAATGGCATCTACTAACCAGTGGCATCTACTTCATTGGGTTGTTGTGAGGAACAAATGATATTACATATGTAAAGCTCTTTGCATACCTTAAAGAAACCTATAAATATATGAAGTAATATGCAATAGAAATTATTCATTTTATTTAATATTTATTAATTTTGATTATTTAATATTTCTTGAATTATCAATATTTGTTGATTTGCTAATGTTATTATTATAAAAGCTTATAAAGTAATATATAATATCATCAGTCTTGAAATGACAGCAAATTGAGATGTGGTAAGAGCACTAATTGGGTTACCACCTTAGCCAATGTAATATGACTGCTCCTAATAGCTAATGAAATAGGTTACATTGCAAAAAGTTATAGGCAAGCTCTTTTGATGAAATTGTTGTTGTAGCTGCTGTTTGTCCTTCGTTTTCTTTTTCCTTTTTTTCTTTTATTTTGGTGAGGCAATTGGGGTTAAGTGACTTGTCCAGAGTCACACAGCTAGTAAGTGTCAAGTGTCTGAGGTCAGATTTGAACCCAGGTCCTCCTGAATCCAGGGCCAGTACTCTATCCACTGCACCACCTAGCTGCCCCTGTCCTTCATTTTCAAAGAGGACCATGTCATCAGGCTGATGTCATGACTTGCACTGAATTGAATTTAAGTGATGGAGGGCTGTACAAGGTTACCAACCTCACTCTCTCCTCTAGATCCATCTGGGCCCAGTGGTAAGATATACATCAGGATGACTGGAGATGGCCCTGGATGTTTAAGGCAATTGGGGTTAAGTGACTTGCCCAGGGTCACACAGCTAGTAAATGTCTGAGTTGAGATTTAAACTCAGGTTTTCTTGACTCCAGGACCAGTGCTCTATCCATTGTGCCTCCTTTTGATGATAAGATTGACAGGGAGAAGAACAGGGTAAGTGATACTCTGATGTACACCACAGAAGATGAGATACACCAGAACAAATCAGTAATATCAATATTATACCTGCTGAAAATGATTCCATAAAGATAACACTGACCACTAAATCAGGCGAACCACAAAATATGAAGTGGACTTAAAACATGAATGGTTTCTTTATTTACCAATAAATACCATTTTATTACGAGTTTGGAAACAAATCTTCCCTAGGCAAGAATGTCATACCACTTTTTTTCCAATGGGATATACTCAGTTAAAACATACACAATAATGTATTACATACCAGTCCAGGGAAATTATAAGAAATAAATTGTTCCCAAAGCCCAAGAATTGAATGAGTTAGTATTTGTAAAGTATTTGGAACAGTATCTTGTGCATAGTAGGCATTTAATAAATACTTGTTTCTCCCCCACCAGGCCACATTAGAATCAATAGAACTAAAACAAAGGAACTACTATTAAAATCCAAAGAGAAAAAAGTTTAATAATCTAAGATCTTTGAAAATTTTCATTTAACAAAAGCTACAGAAAATCTACCTAATAATTAAATGATGGGAAAAAACAAAGCCCAGATTTTCAATATTTTGAAGAGGATCTCCATATTTAGAAGAATGATCATCCTTAGATTAAAATTTTATTAGCTTTTTAAAAAAGATTGATAGCACAGACCCAACTAAGACTAAATATAGTAAAAAGGGAGGAGAAAGGAAATAAACATTTATATAGCGCCTACTATGTTTCAGGCATTGTGATAAATGCTTTTTATAAGTATTATCTCATTAGATCTTCACAATAACCCTGTGATGCAGGTTCTATTTTTATCCCCATTTTATAGTTGATTAAACCAAGACAAACTGAGGTTAAGTGACTTGTCCAGGGTCACATGGTGAATAAGTATGTGGATTTGAATTAATTTTTAACTTGGCATTTTCTATAGCTGTCATTAACAAATGCATTTCATCCACAATACAGGGTTTCCCAAAAGTTATGGTTTTATACTTTTATGGAATGTACCCATATACAACACTATATGTGGCAGTCATTTCCACGGTAAAAAACATAGGCAGAAAAGTAAGACTGTCAAAGAATACCCCCAAGGGAGGGTTATCAATCACCACAATTGCAAGAATGATTTAAGAAAATTACCATAGACCTGTGGAAAATCATTGGAAAATTAAATCAATAGTTAGTATGTATAATAGAAAACTTGAATGACATATCATCCAATTATAGGGAACAACAACAATAAAAACCAGCAATTGGAAATTAAAGTCAACAGGCTATAGTGACACAAGAAGGCAAATTGAAGAAAATAAAAAGGTTTTCAATCAAAAATTTTGCCACTCAGGCAAAGGACATAAATAAATTGGAAGAGGAGGAGGAAGAGGAGAAGGAGAGAGAGAGAGAGAGAGAGAGAGAGAGAGAGAGAGAGAGAGAGAGAGAGAGGGAGGGAGGGAGGGGCGGGAGGGGAGAGGAGAGGAGAGGAGGGGAGGGGAGAGGAGGGGAGGACAGGAGACAGGAGAGGAGAGGGAGGGAGGGAGGGAGGGAGAGAGACAGAGACAGAGACAGAGAGACAGAGAGAGACAGAGAAAGAGAGACACAGACAGAGAGAGAGAGAGAAAGAGAGACAGAGAGACAGAGAGAGAGCCAAGAAGGATTGTATAAAAGATTTCTAATCATCTATATTGTCATGAGAAGTCCAGTACAATGAAAATACAAGTTGAATTAAAGAAAAAGGAGAATGAGTGTGCACCATTAATATTATAAAGGCCAGGTGAGTTCTGTCCAAAAAAAAATTACTGAAATACTAGAACCTCTGAAAAATTGAAAAGTGTCAGGGACAGGCTAGTTGAATAACTATTGGCTCAGATACTTCATAATAGTGCATGAATTGCAGGCAAACCACTTTATCAGCTTTCTCTCATATTAATACAGGCTCCATCTATCATCTATCTTTTGTAATGTTATATTCCAAGATTTTCTTTTGTGACGTTTAAAATCTAATGTGTGGGGGAGGCTAGGTGGCGAAGTGGATAAAGCACCGGCCCTGGATTCAGGAGTTCCGGAGTTCAAATCCGGCCTCAGACACTTGACACTTACTAGCTGTGTGACCTTGGGCAAGTCACTTAACCCCCATTGCCCTGCAAAAAAAAAACCCCAAAACAACAACAACAACAACAACAACAAAATCTAATGTGTGTCCTTACCTGCCCCCCCAGTTTGGGCGGGGCAGGGGAACTTGCTAAGATTTACTGATAAATTCAGCAACAGTTTAGGCTTTTAAGCATTAAAGTATCTTAGGGATAAGGAAAGCCACCTTCACCTAGTTATCCAAGAGTTCTTCTGCTACCAGGAGCTTATTCCTGAACCAAACAGAGTGATCCTGAGTCTCCTCCAGCAAAAGCTCTCTGCCTGAACAGAAGAGGGGCAGTCCCCATACACAGCTCCAAGCTAAATGGCTGATCGAATTTAAGTCCATTGATTGACATGACCTAAAGGCAATCTATGAATAGAGGTAACTTCCAGAATCCAGGTCCTTTCACCATGTCTTTCTCAGCAAGGGGTGGTGCCCTGGTTCTCACACTTTCTTTTGTTGAAGTTGTTGTCAGCTTTTGTTGCTTTTATGAATCTGACTGTGGTTCTTTAACTCCATCTTTTTGACTGCTTGCATTATTTGTTTTTCCTTTTATCTAGTCAAATTCTTTATTTGACTTTTAAACTCCATTATAATCTAGCAGCTTGTTATCAAGTTTTAGATATGACATTTCTGAGAGTTTATATTTTGAGATTTCTTCTTGGGAGTGACCAATGGACTCTTTCAATTTTGACTTTGTCCTCTAGTACTAATAGAGCTGGATGATTCATAATTTCTTGATGAAAGATATTTGGATTTTCTTTTTGTCAATGGTATTCAGGGAAAATGATGATTCAAAAATTATTTCTACTTTCCTTAGCTTCTGGTTCAGTTATTATTATCATTGTTATTTCTGCCATAAACACCTTACATTTTATTGTATTTTTTTCAGTGTTTTCATGTTGTCCTAACATTTTCTGATATCTCCATTGAGATCTATTTTTTCAATTATAATTATCAGGGAGTATGTTATTTAGGTAAAATTTCCACCTCCCGTTATCTCTTGTTTCATTTCTTCTAGGAATACTTTTCCATATTGCCAAGCCATTTCCCCCCCTAGGTATTTTGCTTGCACTTCTTGTTGTGTTATTCTCTTTTTCTTGGTTAATATTTTGGGGTTCTGTTAATCCATAACAGTCAGTCAACAAGTACTATTTAAATACAACCATAAGCATAAGGCAGTATGCTAAACACTGGGGATACAAGCCAAAAAATAGTCCCTTCCCTTAAGGAGTTAACATTTTACTCAAGAGACAACATGCAAACAACTTTATATGTACAAGATAGATGTCTATGCAAGGTACATTGGAGATAATTTCAAAATGAAGATAAACTGGGAAAGGCTTCTTTGAGAAGGTAGAAGTTGAGCTAAGTCTTAAAGGAAGCCAGGGCATCTAGGAGGCCGAGATGAGGAGAGAACATTCAATGCTTGAAGGATATCCAGTGA
Source organism: Dromiciops gliroides (assembly GCF_019393635.1). Classification (NCBI taxonomy): domain Eukaryota; kingdom Metazoa; phylum Chordata; class Mammalia; order Microbiotheria; family Microbiotheriidae; genus Dromiciops; species Dromiciops gliroides. Next base: position 576,112,041 of record NC_057863.1, read on the forward strand.
AAATGAACTTACTGAGAGATGAAATGTTTTGTGACAATCATTATGGAAGCCGGTGACACTTAATCTTAGGGTATGTGGAGAAAAATAAAGTGGGATGACTAGAAACGTAGAAAAGTACAAGGTTATGAAGTGTTTTTAAAGATAAAAAGATAATTTCCTATTTCATTATGGTGGTGAGAGGGAGCAATCGGAATTTATTGAGTAGGTCATAAGATCATTTTGGTAGCTGAGAGGAAGATGGATGGGACTGGAGAGATACTTGAGTCTAGGAATGAGGTGAGAAAGCCTGTTAAAGGGTGACAGTTATGTCAGAGGACAGAAGATGGGACATTTGAGAGAGATGTGAAGGTAAAATCTAGAAGAATTGCCAAAAGATTGGACATGGAAGGTGAGGAAATGAGGCATTGAGGATAACACTTAAGTTTCAAGCTGGGATGGCTGGGAGGATGATAGTGCACTTGCTATAGGGAAGTTTGTAAAGATTAAGAGTTTAGAGAGAAAAGATAATGAACTCCCTTTTGGTCATATTGAGTTTACGATGTCTATGGAATATCCAATTCAAGATTTCCTGTGGGGAGTTGGAGGTGTGAGTGGAGGTCAGAAAGGAAGTTAAAACTGGTTAAATAGATCTAAAAATCATCTGCATAGAGACAATGATCAAACCCACAATAACTGATGACATTATCAAGGAAAATAGTATACAAGAAAAAGAAAAAGGGGCCAAGTATAGATCCTGGGGGACACACATTTAGTAGGCATAACCTAGATAAAGAGTTAGCAAAAGAGACAGAGGAGTAGTCAGACAAATAAGAGGAGAGCCATGAGAGGAGTGTCATAAAAACATAGAGAGTATAGATACCAACGAGATGACAGTAGTTGATAGTTCCCTAAAGTACAGAGAGGTCAAGAAGGATGAGAATGAAAAAAGTTCATTATTGTTTGGTATCTTTTTCTGATTATTCACATGTATAGCCTCATTTCCTGACTTGGACCTTTGTTCCAGGGCCAAGTTCCATTCCTTTCCATACTCTTAGATAGGGTAGTCAGGCCTTGTTTGTTCTTTACCTTCTTTTTCTAGATTTTTGCCATGGGATCCATTCCCCTTTGTGTATCTGTATGCACAACATAGTTCCACAATGGCATGCTTGGCTGGATTCTGGATAATGGAAAATGCTCTCATGCTTTCACAATCACCAATGAAATGAAGCAGAGCTGTGTGCTTGCTCCCATACTTTTGAGCATGATGTTTTCAGCAATTTTGTTATACACCTTCAATGAGGATGAACATAGTATCAAGGTAAGCTACTACACCGATGTTAAAATGTTTAACTTGAAAAGTCTACAAGCCAAGATTAAAGTGGAGGGAGAATTGGTGCAAGACTTTTTATTCCCAGATGATTGCGCACTTACTGCAGCCTTTGAGGCTGAGATGCAACAGAATATGAATCAAATCTCTGCTGCTTATGCTAATTTTGGTCTGACAATTAAAACGAAGAAAACGGAGGTTCTCCACCAGCCAGAAACATATCATTCATATGTAGAACCATTGATTAGAGCAAATGGAGAAATTTTCAATCCTATGGGTAAGTTCCCTTGCCTTGGCAGTATACTTTCCAGGGATGTACACATGGGTAATAAGGTTGACACACACATTTTCAGAGCTAGCTCAGTGTTTGAGAGGCTCTGAAAGAAAGTGTGGAAGAGAAGACTTATTAGACTGCCTAGCAAACTGAAAGTCTACAGAGTCCTTGTATTGACCTCATTGTTGTATGTCTTTGAAATCTGAGCAGTTTACTAGTGCCATGCAAGGAAACTGAATCACTTCCATTTTAATTGTCTTAGAAAGATTCTGAAGAAAACCTGGCAAGATAATGCACTGGACACTGAAGTCCTTTCATGTTGAACTGCCAAGCATTCAAACTCTACTTCACAGAGTCCAACTCTAATGGGCTGGTCACATTGTTTGAATGCTAAAAGTATGTTTGCCTAAAATACTATTTTACAGAGAACTCACACAAAGCAAGCACTCACACGGAGTTCAGAAGAAGTGATACAAGGACACTCTCAGGGTCTCTCTGAAGAACTTTGGAATCAATTGTGAGATGTGAAAGACACTAACACAGGATTATGCAGCATGATGTGTGAACGAAGCAGAATTGCAGTAGCTCAAAAGAAATGTGAGATAAGCTAATTTAGAGACATCTCCACTCCAAATGTTTCATATGGACTATTTGTACCCATTCTGTGTTAGAGCCTTCTGAGTTCAGATTGATCTGATCAGCCACAGTGGGACACACTGTACCATATCCTTGACATAGTAGTATCATTTTGGTTCTCTTCAAACTTAAAGGACAAAAACCATCTGTATACACAGTTCTGACAGGTTTTAGGACTTGTCTGGTCTTCAGATCCTTTTTATTGCTCTGGTTTAGAGTATTGAAGTATTTTACTCTTCCATAGAATTTTATGCCAGAACTTGAGGTCTTCAGTTCCCTCATGAGTGTCTGTGTCATACCACTTCAAACTTACGTCCTCTCTTAGGCATCCTAGTTAAAAGGGCTAGAACCTTCTAGCTTTTTTATCTGAACTTTGTGCTGGGATGCCTGGCAAGCTCCTTTCCCCAGAGTCCACAGACTTCTGGCTATCTTTTTTGTGCAGTTCTGGGCTGGATTAAAAAGATTTTTTTATTCCTCTTTTGATTTGATCTATTGTATTTTTTTCATCTTTGCTTGAATTTATATGGAAGAAGTGGGTTGTTTTATGACCTTTCATGTTGTTATATTGACTGGAAATCCCTATTTCATTGGGTTTTTTGGTTAACTAGTTTAGGCAAATAGGTTAGAAGCTTGATGTCCTTGAGGTCATACTGTTTTCATTAGTCTCTGTCTACCACATATACTTCCATGTCAAGTAGAGTTTTACTCATCATACAAAAGAAAGGGATGCTAAGGTACACACCTGCCATCAAAACATTGCTAACTTTTTTGTTTCTTCATTAGATTCCAAATAATTTGTTCAATGCCACTTTGATCTCTTTTTTTTTTCAGAAGAGATTCCAAGATCCAAAATGAAAATACAGCTTTCCTAATTTAAAAGAGACATTTTAGTCATTAGTTCATTCTTACAACTATGATGTTTTTTTTTTTAAATGAAGCAAATATCCTAGATACAGTGAACAGCTGCCTCATGAGTAAGTAACTGAAAGTATGTTGTGTTGTCTTACAGACTTGGCATCTAATCCAGGCTTCTATTATTTTCTAAGTAATTTTCCTCACTGGCTTTAAATGAAAGGATGAGGCCCACAATAAGTAAGCAAAAAACTCTCCTGCCACTTGTCCCATAGGCTTGGAAGAAGAACATACAAGGAACAAAAGTTTATATTTGTTGGACTACATTCAATTCCAGAAACAGATCATTCTGCTGATTAGGGCTCAGCATAATTTTGATGTTGCTGGACTATTCCAGGTATGTGTCAGGATAAGCCAGGGCAATGAAAGGAGTACATACCATGCCAATCCACAAATGGTGCAAGTGCATCCTGATCTCTGTGATGCCCCTGATGACTGATTTCATAGGGGAAATCAGGAAGGAGAACGAGGGAAGCAGGTAAAAAGAATATTCACCACCCTTCGGTTTTAGCACATGAGTGTAGTCAAAGATAAGCATGATGGCCAGTCTGGCTTCTGGCTCATCGACTGAGGATTCTCAACCTCAAGTAAAGCATAATTCAGGCATTAGCAATATACTTCATGGAAAAAAAGAATATTTGCATGCACCTCCCACTCCAAACAACAACAATAGCAACCTTCCACCTATTTCCTAATATATTACCCTGAATCCTGGGAGTGTATAGCAAATGCTTCTTGGTGGGTTGACTAACTACATGTGGTTATATTTCAAACTTTTGATAAACTACATGTATCAAATTAACCCCAATCTATGCCAGGTAGGCATGCCCCTGCACCACCAGGAGTTTTCAGATTGGCAATAGCCAGTGCTCAAAACTAACAAAACTAGGGATTTCCAACAGGCTGCTTCTAATAGGAAGGATGGTATAATCTATGCCTCAAGAGGTAGTATATACATTGATTTAATATATAGGTAGGTCTTTGCCTAATATTAAGTCTTTAATTTTTTCAAGGTTCATAAATCTTTACAAATAGGTTAAAATCAGGGGCAGCTAGGTGGTGCAGTGGATAAAGCACCAGCCCTGGAGTCAGGAGGATCTGAGTTCAAATCCGGACTCAGACACTTGACACTTACTAGCTGTGTGACCCTGGGCAAGTCACTTAACCCCTATATCCCTGAAAAAAAACCCCAAATAGGTTAAAATCCTGAGAAACATTTCTTAGGTTAGTAAAGTTCTGGAAAAGGTCCAGGGCTTATAATATATGAGGAGAGAAAATTCTTCACCAGTGGAAAGGATAGTGTAGCAAAGACAGCTTTCATGATGAAAGTCCATATTGGAATTTATTTTAAGCTAAGAAGGTTCAGGTTCACCATTGCTTTGTACATCTGCTCCCTGCCTTTCTTTCTGCAGCATTAACTGTAACTGAATAAACTTTCTGAGTGAGGTGACACAGATCCTATTTAGGAGGCAAGAGAACTATAGTTGGGATTAGGGAGCAAGAGGTAGAGGTCCATAAATGGATCTATATGACCTATGGCCAACCTTTCAACTTTCTCTGCTCCTCAAAATTAAATCATACACCAGCCTCAGAACATGCTCCTCTGCTTAATCAGGATGTAGAACCAGTTGGGAAACTGGGTGTTCCTGAGAAGCAAACCACTCACTTCAGAACATAAAGAAAATAGGTTAGCTTAGTGTAGACCAGGCCATCCCATGGATTTGCTGCATTACACATTCATTGGAGCCCCAATAGACAAAAGAAACCTTCTACAAAGAATATAATCTTATGATCCTATGATCATGCCATGTAGACAAACCCTCCCAGCTAAAAGCAGAGAGATATGAACAATTATTATCATATCCTATAAATACATCAGAAGATTTAGAAATGCCTGTATAAAATATAAAATATAAAATCAGCTTTGTGCCTCTAGCCTATCATTCCTATTATTTTCTCTTGAATGAATATTACTTTTCTCAAGTATTAGACCACCCCTAAAATCCTAAAAGGGAAAATAAGAAAAAGATTCAGATGCCTTCTCATCTGTTATTAGCAAGTGATCTTTGAATGCTGGGGGTCAGAATCCTTGCCTTGGGTCTAGCAGCTGTTTATTTCATCTTGTTACTGTTTAATTGTTGAAAGAATAAGACCAAAACCATATTAAATTAACTAGATTACCTTTCTCCCAATGATCTCAGAGTATTCTATTTATTGGATGCTTGTCATCAGATTGCAGCCTTTAATATTTTTTCTTTACCTTTACTGTTTGCCATTTTTAGCTTTCCTCCTCCTCCTTATTTATAATTCTTTTCTTACACCATTTCTCTCTATATATTGTTTGTATTGCTTTTGTTTCTTCCTTTCCCTCTCTCTTTCCTCAATGATTCCTTTCACTGTGGCTTCTATTTTCTCTCTTCTAAACTACTTTCACATCTTTCTCTTTTTTCTCTCCTCTTTAGGTTTTCCTTTCTTATCCCTAATTCTCATCTTTTTCCCATGGTGGATTTTGGATTAGTTCTCAGATAGAACTTATCAACTACAAAGATGATAGCAATAACAGACACAAATTATGGACTTTTCCTAGAGTTTCCTCTAAGAGTAGATAGGCACGGTTGTTATTTGGGGGCATTTTAACAATAGTCCCTGCCTAAGTATAAGAGGGGAAAACCAGATGACATAGAATCTAGAATTGGAAGGCACAATACAGATCATCTGGTCAAATATCATCATTTTGCAGTGTGATAAAATAATGGGTTTTGAGGATCCCGTAGGCCCCCCAACTCGAGGGCCTAACTGCCTGACCTCTTTTAATGCCAGCCCAGAGTCAGTCAAGTTGGACCTTGGACTGGGAATAGAGACAGTAGAGATTAAAATCACACCTACCCAAAGGCCTTTCCCCCAGAGGGTCTGTCTTCTTGACTCTGACCTCAGCACGTATTGCTCATGGACCACCTTCAAGTCCAGTAAACCAACAGATTTGAATGATGCTAGCCAATGAGCTTGAAGCAGTGTGGAAGGGCTGCCTCTACTCCCAACCGCAGGGATCTTATGCTCTCTCATGCTCTCTTGGCCAGGGACACTGTAGGAGACAGCCACACAGCCCCTCGCTCTCTTTTCTATCTAATTATGCAGGGTTTCTGAACTTTCAGAGCCATGTGCTCTCTCTTTACTAACATTTAATTTGCTTTAATAAATGCTTAATGCCAAAGACTGGTGCTAAAGCCTCTAATTTATAAGTAGCAATATATTAAAAACCTCAGTTATTTTTCCCTAAAACTTGGGACAGAGATAGGCACCCCCATCTAATTTCAAATGACACAACAGATAAGGAAACTGAGTACAAAAGAGATGAAATGACCTACCCAAAGCTTCCTTCAGGCAGGAAGCTGCAGAGCTGGGAGATGACTTTAGGTCCTGTGATTTAAGATCTTGTTCTCTTTCCACTGCCTCCCACTGTCATCTCCTGACCTAACATCATTGTTGTGAGGATCAGAGATCACATAATTTAATAGTGGAAGGGACCTGAGAGATCATCTAATTTAATCCACTCATTTGGTGAATGTAATCACATAAAATGTGACACTGCTAAAACTTGAACCCATATCTCCTGACTCCAAACCCAGCATTCTTTCCATTATGCCTCATAATTTTCTTTTCAATTCTTTTCTTTGGATCAGGAGTTGGCAAACCACGTTGTTTGAGACAATTGGATTTTTAAAATGTAAAAACCATTCTTAGCTTACTGTGCCATACAAACACAGTCTACAAGCTGGGTTCTGGGCCTCCAGTCATAGTTTTTCTAACCCCTGCTCTAGAATATAATATATAATTAAAATACAAAATAGTTTTATATTTTCTTCACTATTTAAGGGATATAACAGATGACAAAAATTATTGATATTGTTCAGTTGTGCCTGATTCTTTGTGATGCCATTTGGGGTTTTCTTTGCAAAGGTACTGTAGCAGTTTGCCATTTCTTTCTCCAGCTCATTGCATAGATAAAGGAACTGAGGAAACAAGGTTTGCTTTGGGTCACATCTACTAAGTGTGTGAAGCCAGATTTGAAGGCAGGAAGAGGAGTCTTCCTGGCTCCAGGCCAGAACTCTATCCACTATACCACCTAATTGCTAACAAGAATTATTATGTTATTATATACTGCCATTTTAGAGGGGATGCTGGCCCAGGTATGGACTAGAATCATTCTCTTCTAATTCTGAAATTCTGCCATTCTATCTAAACTGAGTGTTAAAGAAGTGAAATGTATGGCTGAATTAAATTGAAAACTTTAATATTTAAATGATCAAAATCTTGAAATGTAGACCCAGTTGAACAAATAAAAAAATCCTATAAATCTGCAATAATCCACAGATCTGCATATACCAAGATATCGATCTATCTAGTCCAATATTGAATTAAATACAATGAGTATGCTGGATGATTGAGATAGTAGAAATGAATTGGCCAGTGACACTCAAATATTGATTTTTTTTGTGTTTAAAAACCATTTTGGACTAGATTTCTTTATCTCTACCAGGCTGGAAGTACAGAGGCTATTCCTGGTCTGGTCTCACTCTGATCAGCACAAGAGCTTTGATTCTGACCTGGACTGCCTTGCCATGATTTGGGCAAGCTAGTGTTCCTCACCCCCTGCAGAGACTCACCAAATTAATGCTGAATTTAGTGTGGAACCCGGAATCAACTTAGCCCACTGCATCTCAGAGCTCCTGAGCTCAAAAGATCTGCCAGTCTCAGTGTCCCTGGCAGCAGGGCTTACAGGTATGCACCACCACACCCAGTTGGTGAATGCTTAAAGTAGTTGGAAGGTAATGAGTTGAAAAGGCTCTATTTACAATTTTTTAAGTTGATTATTGTTTGCAGAGATTTCTCAAGTGAGCCATAGTATTTTATATTATGTATAAGATTAAAAATCGAGTATTTTTGACAGCCAAAAGATTCAAATGTTTTTGAAGGAAACTAGTTCAATGTATTATTTTATCTTTACCCGAACAGAACTCACTAGAATAATTTAAAATAGCTTTATAAAATAAAGCTATGTTGAAGTCCAGGATCACTAGTCAAGCCTGATCCTACTTAGCTTCTTCTGAGATTAGATGTGAACCCTGACCCCCACATTATCCTACTCCACTATATGAAGGGAGAATTTTTTTTTTTTTTGGTGAGGCAATTGGGGTTAAGTGACTTGCCCAGGTCACACAGCTAGTAAGTGTGTAAAGTGTCTAAGGCCGTATTTGAGCTCATGTCCTCCTGAATTCAGGGCCGGTGCTCTATCCACTGTACCACCTAGCTGCCCCAAAGGGGAGAATTTTGATAGTTTGCATTATAAGAAAGACAATTATAATAAATCATCAATCTTATGTCAGAGCATTGTATACTCTTGTGTTTTTCATGTATTAACTTTATAGTGAGCTTATCTTTCATCTCCCTAACTAATCCCCACCTCCTGGAGGTCAGAAATGGGGTTTTATTCTAGTATATGTTAGAATGTGGCATAGTGTGTTGCTTATATAAGGCATTCACTAAAGGTTTGTTGAATGAATGAATGTTTTTGAAATAAATACAGGCTGAAATGGAGAGGCTGAAGTAGAATTTTTATTGCAATAATATTTGCTGGCACTCATATAGTACTTTATACCTATTATCTCCTTTGCTTCTTATAACAACAATATTGAGAAGTAGGTATTATTTAGTTAATTTTCCCTACTTTACAGGTGAGGATAGTAAGGGTCAGTGACTTGCACAGGAACATATAATTGGTAAATGTAAGAGGCAGGATATGAACCCAGGGATCATGAATCCAAATACTATACTCTTCTAACCTTATAATTTTGCTTCTTCAGCCCAAAGCAAATCATTCATTTATTAACAGGGCACTCTTCTAGGCTCTTTTCAAAGTGAATTATGCATGCTGGAAGTGGCTAGGTGTCACAGTGGGGTCCTGGGGTCAGGAAAATATGAGTTCAAATTTGACCTCAGACACTTACTAGTTGTATGACCTTGACAAATCACTTAACCCTTGACTGCCCCAGTTTCCTTGACTGGAAAGTAAGAATAATAACATCTACCTCACAGAGCTGTTGTGAGGATTAAGTTAAATTTGGAAAGTGCTTGTCACAGTGCCTGGCGCATGGTTAATGCTTAATTTGTTTCCTTCCTTCCTTTTCCTTCTTTCTTTCCAAGTGGGAATGGCCTTTTCTAATACATATGTATTAGAAAAGTAAGTGGTATAGATCTAAATCATACACTCCTATATGCTTAATCATATCCTTCATTCTCTCAAGGTTTTGTTCAAAATATGCTTCTTTAAAAAGAAATTTTATATTTGTATGTGTGTGTTTGATTTGCATACATCAGAGTGACTACAGTAGCCTATAAATGCAAATATTTCATTTCATACAATGCTATTTCTGTATCCTTTTTTCTTTAGACTTTAAACTGGAGTCATAGACATCTATCCAGTTACTCTTTATAAGTATAAAAAGATACTTAATAATTTGTCTTTGCTGCAGTGCAGCTTTGATTCCATTCCTAGAGAAAATTGCCACGATCTATGGGAAAGTATCATTATGGTGTCAAAATAGTTGGCTCCATTCAGCTTATTTATGCATTTATATCACAATCTCTTTGAGACCAAGCTGTAGTTTCCCGTTATACTTCTGAAGACCCAGGCATAGAATTAAAGCATTAGGAAAAGACAACAACAGTGATCAGTGCCACTTCTCGTCCGCAGACATGTTGTAGTACTTATTAAGTGACAACTACTGAGATAGTCTATTTTCTGTGTGCTTGAAAATTGTTTTTTAGCTGAAGTTTTCAGATTTTTATAAAAAAACCTTTTTCTGACCTTTGAAAAAAATGTTCATAGAAAAATCAAAACCAAGAAGCTATTGTGTTTCCAAGAAAGGTATCAGTACCCTTTTCAAACTTCTTCCATTACAAAAGGAAGCTTGAGGGCACATCTAGGTGATACAGTGAATAAAGCACGGCCCTTGGATCAGGAGGACCTGAGTTCAAATCTTTGACACTTACTAGCTGTGTGACCCTGGACGAGTCACTTAACTCTCATTGCCCCACAAAAAACCCAAGCCAAACCAAAACAAAACAAAATAACAAACAAAAGGAAGTTGAGAGTCTATCTATCCATTCATCTATCCATTCCTAATGTGCATCCAAAAATGAAATAAGACACAATCCTTTGGAGTTCATGATCACTATTGTGATTTGGGGGAAGGCAGGTTTGTCCTTTCTAGTCAACCATTTTGACCTGCTAACAAACTAAATTATCTTGTATTAATATGAAACTCGGTAAACCCAAACCCAGAGAGGTGAGAGGAAATAATATCTGGGTAAAATTCAGAAATTTTTCCTGATGTACCTGTTGTGCACATGCAATGAGCTATTTCTTTTAGCTCTTGGGGATCTTAAGCATGATGGCCGTTGAGGTATCTACTATCTTACAACCCCATAGTAATAGGGATTAAGTCAAGACCAAGGAATCTAGGTGGCACAGTGTATAAAGTGCCAAGCCTAGAGTCAGGAAGATTTGAATTCAAATCCAGCGACTTACTAGTTGTGTGAGCCTTGGCACATCACAACCCTGTTTACCTCAGTTTCCTCATCTTGTAAAAATAGCTGAGACGGGAAATAGCAAGCCACTCCATATCTTTGCCAAGTAAAACCCCAAATCAGCCATGAATTTCACAAGACTGAAAACAACCGAATAACAAGACAAACCACATATCCAAGTGAATTTCCTCAACACACTAGAGAGATTCCAAGACATGAAGTTCAAGGCTATGATGGGAGAGTATATGGTTGTAGAGGGATCTGGTCCCATTGTTTTCAGTTCCCAAACTTTGGATTCATCCTTATTAAATCAGATTAAAATGCAGCAGAGAACTCCTTATTTTCTGCTTATTTTACTTTTTACTAAGTTTTGAGGTATACATATCACTTCTTTTCTCTACTTTTTTTCCTTTTTCTCTCTACTTACTATAAAAAAAAAATCTCCAATTACAAGATTGTAGCTTTTTTTTTTACTTTGATACTTTAACTTTGCCCCTTTATTATAAACCTAATCCCTGACCATCCAGAAATAGAAAAAAGACACATGGATTGAGCTGGATGGAGATCCTGTTCCACCTCATGTTACACATGAGAGACACTGAGGCACACAGAGAATAAATACACTTGCCCTATAGTTAAGAAAAAGCTTGAAATTAGGATGCTGAATTTCAAACTATTTACTCACAGTTAGATCAACTACCTTGCTATGCTATAGACATCTCAAACTTAACATGACCAATATAGAACTCCTATCTTTTCCCTAAAAACCCAACCTCTTCCAAACTTCCTTATTTCTGTGCATACATAATCATCCTTCTAATCACCCAGATTTACAACCTCAGAGTTATCCTTTACTCCTTACTCTCCCTCACTCCACATATCCGAATAATTGCCAAAATGTCTTTATCTCCTCAAACCTCTGATATCTGTCTCCTTTATCTACTCACACATAGTTCAGGGTCTCACCACCACCTTCCAACTCAATTATTGCAATAACTTCCTAATTTACATTCCTATCTTGTCTCTCTCTTTTCGAATCCATCCTCCTCATAGTTTGCCAGTGTTTCTTTTTCCTAAAGAATGGGTTTGACCATGTCACTCTCCTGTTTGATGAACACTAGTGGTTCCTTATTATTGCTCGGTTTAAATTCAATGCCACAGTTTGATATTTTAAATCCAATTCACACTTTTCTTTCAAATCCATCTTTCCAGAATGATACATTACACCTTCTTCATTCATTCTATGATCCCAGGAAAACCAGCCTTATCTCTGTTTCATACATACAATTCTCTATCCACAATAAATACTATTGTACAGGCTGCCTCCCATGCTGAAATAAACTCCCTTTCTCTCCTGCCTCTTAAAAGTCCCTAACAAAACATAGCCCAAATATGACCTTCTTACAAAACAACAACAAAACCCCCCAAAACTTTATGATCCCTCTATATTGATTATGTATATATATATGTGTGTGTGTGTGTGTGTATATATATATATATATATATATATATATATATATATACATATATATACTCATATATGTTTCCCCTGATAGAAATAAGTTCTTTGAGGACAAGAACTACTTCTTTCCTTTCTCTGTATTCATAGTGCCTGACATGTAGCAGATGTTAGATAAATGCCTATTGATTGATTTGCTTTTCATTCATGTCCAACTCTTTTGGACCCTGTGAGCCATAGCATACCAATATTAACCATGAGATTTTTTTGGCAAAAATATGCTAGTTATTTTGTTGTTTCCTTCTCTAGGAGATTAAGGCAAACAGGGTTATATGCCTTGTTTAGGATCACCCAGCTAGTAAGTGTCTGAGATGGTATTTGAACTCAGGTCTTCCTGACTCCAGGCTCAGCCTTTTATCCACTGTGCCTTCTAGCTGCTTCATGATTGGTTGATTATATCAAGTTTAAATTGGCCTCCTACTCACCTCTTCTAGCCCTTATGTCCTTATAAAGGAGCTAATGCATATTTCTTGCCCGAAGTCACCTTATTAGAGGCTCAATGCATCATGGGAAATGCTCTAGCCAAAGTATATATTTTGCAGAAAGTGTTCAGGCTGAAGGCTCAGCTCCATATATGCTCCATATAGTACAAAATGCCAGGGGGCAATCCTCTACCCCTACTGCTCCATGAGAAGTCCACAGTTACACAGACAAGAGGGAATACTTCCTACTAATGTAGGAGAGATAGGGATGTTTAGCAAAAGGCTAGTTGGGCTGAAGGGCAACATGTGTGAGGGAAGTTATATGTAATCAGCAAAAATGTAGTTAGGAGCCAGATTGTAAAGAGCTTAGTGTCAAAACAGATGAATCTGTATTCTACTATCCTAGAGTGAAGAGGTAGCCAATAAAGAAATCTGAGGCAGGTTAGGTCATGTAAGCTCATTGGAGTAGGGTTGTTTCACTCTTCTATCACCAAGCCTAGAACTGTGCAAGTAATCATTTTACAGTACTTGTTTTTTGGTTCCTTAATGGTGCTTTTGGAAAATCATTTGAAATCTGTGTGGAGGGTATATTGAAATGGAGAGGGGACAGCTAGGTGGCACAGTGGATAAAGCACCAGCCCTGGATTCAGGAGTATCTTAGTTCAAATCTGCCTCAGACACTTGACCTTACTAGCTGTGTGACCCTGGGCAAGTCACTTAACCCCCATAGCCCCGCAAAAAAAAAAAGAAAAAAGAAAAAAGAAAATGGGAGAGAGACAGATAAAAGGCTATGACTAGGCTCTTGAAATCTAGACAAAAGGTGATATGCATATGGTGCCAGGATAGTTACAAAACCAGAAGAGATAGAAGGGAACAAATATAAGAGGTTATTGGAGGTAGAATTGACAAGACTTTGTAACTGAATGTCAGTCAACCTGGCATTTATTAAACTATAATATGTGCCTGACACTGTGCTAGCACTGGGGATACACATAAAGACAAAGATAAATTTTGCTCTCAATAAGCTTACAGTCTAATAGGAGAGACAATATGCAAACAACTATGTACAAAAAGCTATGTACAGGATAAATGAAAGATAATATGGAAAAGAAGTTTCTAGCATTAAAAAGGACTGGAAAATGTTTATTTAGAAGGTTGAACTTTAGTTGATACTTAAAGAAAACCTGAAAGGTCAGGTGGCAGAATGAGGAGAGAGAGTGTTACAAACATAGGGGACAGACAGTGAAAATTCCCAGAATTGGGAGATGAAAGTTTCATATGTGAGGAACCATAAGGAAGCCAGGGGAAGTAGATTGTGGAGGGCATGGAAGAGAAGGTATAAGAAATATATAAGGAAGTATAAGAGAGTAAGGTACGATTTTGTTGGTTGGTTGTTTTCCTTCATTCTCAAAGAGGACCAAAAGACATCATTCCATTTTTTATAAACAACGGTAGCCCTATATGATAGTGTGGTACTGGCTGGTGGAGGACTTCTCTTTTCTTGGTGTTAATGTTAGGCCAAAATTAGCACAAGCATTTTTCAAGTTAAATCATTTATCATTAGTGATATAGCTGACCTTGATGCTATGTCATCTCACTGAAGCCATATGACAACACTGATGAAAACTACATGCTAAAAAGCTTGAGACAAGCATACAGTCTTGCTTCATTCAATTGGTGACGGGAAAGTATGAGAGCATTATCCATTATCCACAACCACAAGCAAACATGCCATTCAGGAAGTTGACACACAATACTGGGTGAAACTCTCTGGACAACAACATGTTAACATAATTTCTGTAAGCCCTCATATCAGATGATATAAAGGCCTTGGTCAGATCAATGAACATTGTATTAGACCCTCTTTCTCTCCTCCTGGAATTTCTCTGAAGTTGCTTAGGCAGAAAATTATCATATCAACTGTTCTTTTGTTGTTCCTTTCTGAATCCATACTGGCTCTCAGATAGATGAACATCCTCCAGGTGAAGGATAAGTCTATTATAAAGGATGATTCTGGTGAGAATCTTGCCAGCAATGACTAAGAGAAAGAGAGAGACACCCCACCATGATTGTCACAGGACAATCTATTTCTTTTGCCTTATAGAGATGGACAAAGAAGGCATCCTTGAACTCCCAGGGGAAACCCCTCTTCTATATAACCCAGAAAATTTCAGTCAGCTCTTGTATGAACAGTGAACCCCTCTGCCTTGTAAATCTCAGTTGGAATAGAATCATTACCAGGTGCTTTGCCACATGAGAAGAGCCTAGTGGTATTCAAAACCTCTTCTTCAGTTGGAAACTTGCCTGGAGAGAGATTGACTTCAAACTGAGGTGTATGGTCAGTGGCTTCAGCATTGATTAATAACCGTCTCTTGAGAACACTATGGACGTGTTCAGCCTATCTCTCCAGGATCATGCCCTTATCACTAATCAATGTAGCTCCATCAGCACTGAGTATTTGAGATGCAGCACAGGTTTTGACCCATAAATGGTTTTCCGGACATCTCATAAAGGTGCTTTGGATTGTTATTATCAGCATAAAACTGAATTTCATCTGCTTTCTTACTGAGCATCTCTTTAAGCTTTACTTGCACTCTACTTTTGATGGAGTTAAATGCTACCTTCTTAGGAACAGATGAACTATCCTGCTGGAGCTCTCATTTTACATTTAGCAGCTTCTGAATTTCCCCATTATTTTTGCCAAATCACTCTTGATGTTTGCAAGTGTTTTACTCAGATGAGAAATTAGGTAATGTACACCAAATTTCTGAAAGTTGCCCCTTAGTTTTCTACTCTTCCATTACCAACCATCTCCTGGCTCAGCTTTCCCTCCAAGTTAGCAACAAACTTTTCCCCACTGAGAGAAGCACTCTAATCTTGACATTAAGTCATCTGGTACTCATCTTGGCTTGGGACTTCTGCTTTTGTTGAATGAAAATATATAGCATGGATACTGTGTCATACATCACCTTTGTCATTGACATCTTAGCTCTTCTCCTTACAATGACATAGTCTATTAAATGTCAATGTTTGTTGCAAGGATGCATCTATGAAGTTTTATTCTATTTAGATATTTAGGAAGACAGTCTTGGTGATGAGGTCATGAGATGCACAAGTCTTCAGTAGCTTACTACTGACCCTTGCTGTTGCTGTTTCTAACTCCATTTCTCCCAAGAACTTCCTGCCATGTCTGGTGGGCTGTGCCTACTCTTTCATTTAAAGTGACCCAAAGTTATTAGCTTATCCCTTTTTAGCACATTGATGATAAGGATCTCAGGCTCTTCATAAATTTTTTTTTTTTACCTCATCAGGGTTCATTGTGATGGTATCATAGAAACTATGCTTACAACCTCAGGGAAGAAGGAGGAGAGGGAGAGAGGGAAGGTGGGATTAAAAAGGAACCCAAAATTATAAGTAAAAATGCTCATTACTTTAAAATAAATAAAATTTTAAAAATAAATAATTCTATTTATTATTTTTAAAAGTTCATTAGAGGGGGTAGCTAGGTGGCACAGTGGATAAAGCACTGGCTTTGGATTCAGGAGGACCTAAGTTCAAATGCGGCCTCAGACACTTGACACTTACTAGCTGTGTGACCCTGGGCAAGTCACTTACCCCCAATTGCCTAACCAAAAAAATAAATAAATAAAAAAGTTCATTAGAATTCTCTTATAAATATGTCTAATAATTTTCTACTAGTTTGTTCCTCTTCCTTTTCTAAGAATGGATTATTTAAGATCTTCATTTAGTGTTATGCCAATCTGAGAATTTTATATATTTATTTATTTGAAATTTATGTATTTGAAGGTAAAGCCCTCTTTTGTTTGTTCTGTTTTATTGGTATGTATCTGTGAATAAAAAAGTTTTGATAATTATTTTTATTTCTTTTCATTTTGTTGTGATTTCATGTTGGTCATGTTTTTATTTCATTAATTTAATTTATTGCTCTTTTAAAAATCAGATTCGATAAAGACATTAGGTTTGTTTTTTTAAGCCTTTTCAAATAATCAGCTTTTGTTTCTATTTTCTATAGTTTATTGATTTTTAATATGTTTCTCTAATTTTTAAGACTTCCTGTTTGTTGTTCATTTTGATGTATTTATTTGTTTCATTGTTAATTTTTAAGTGCATATTCAGTTTATTAATCCTTTCATTTTCTATTTTACTAATATATGGTTTTAGGGAGGTGATTTTACTTCTGTTAGCTGCATTCTGGAAATATTGGACTATCATATCATTATTATTATCTTTCACATAATTATTAATAATTTTTGCGATTTGGTTTTTTACCTGACATGCACTGAATTTCAGCCCAGCTTTTCATTTTTATCATTTTTGCTTCTGTCTTTTGATCTTTTTCTTAAAACCAGTAGATTGTGAAATCTTTATTGTTGTTTTTATTTTTTTTCTATATGTTGGTTCATTCTCCCTTTCACTTAATTGAACTGTTTAACCCATTCATATTTAAACTTATAAGAGATTTATGTTTTACATCCATTTGTGTCTCTACTAATTATTTTTTTGTTAAATTAGATTTTATCATTTCTTTTTTGTCAGAACTGTCTTTCTTATATTAGTTTTGTTTACATACTGTAATGCAACCCTATTCCCATAGATCTTCTTTCCACTCCTTCTTACAACTTCTGCCTCTTTCCTTTTTGTCAAACTTTCCCTAAGTTAATAAAGTTTTATTTTTACTTCTTTATTTAGTTTTCTCATTTCCCTTCCTTTCTCTCCTCCTTTCCCCATTTCAGTTAATGGCTAATTCATAATTGACTAATTCTTTTGCCTCCTCTCTAACTTCTATTATCTGTCAGATTAATTTCTTTTTCTTTTTTCAGTGCTTTTTGCTAAGAGAGATTTCTTTACCTTGTTCTCTTCATTGATTCTCTTTCCTCTCTATTCTAAATGTTTATCTTTTGATTCATGGACTAGGTGTTTATGTATTTCTTCTTTAATCTCTTTGTTCCTTGGAATTAAAACCTCTGAAGTATCAAATTTAAGTTCCCTCTCCTATTACTATCTTTGAAGACCTTGCCAATAATTCTTTGTTGCTGTTATTTCTTCCATTATGCCACAGTCTATTAACTGATGAGGGAAATAACGAGGACAGAACAGTTATCTATCTAGAACAATAGAACAATTTGATATCTAGAGCAAGCTAGGTGATAGAGTGCTGAGCTTGGAGTCAGGAATATCTAACTTCAAATCTAACCTCAGACATGTACTAGATGTAAGTAAATTCAGGGTAAAGAACTTCAGCCCTGTCTACCTCAAATTAATGGAAAGGAAAGGAAAGCCAGGATAATAATAGCACCTGCCTCACAGGATTGTTGTGAAGATTAAATGAGGTAATATATGTAAAGCACTTAGTATAGTATCTGGCACACAGTAGGCATTTAATTAAAGCTTTTTTGCCCTTAGACATCACTCTTATTCCAAATCATATGATCCAATTCTACCTGTCCTTACCCACAATCATATCCTTCAAATTTCCCATTAAATATTCTCTCTGGGTTGTCTTAACACTCCAGAAGCAAGTTGCCTCCAAGTGCTACAATTTTCCCTCTTCTAAGGCAGAATGTTTTCTATGAAGTCACAACATTCTCAGGGGAAGTGTTATCCTGTGTATCAACATCTCCTGGATCAGACCCAGTATGCAGTTCCTATCTCCCATTATAGACACAAACTTCTTTCAACTGTGAGTGTTCTTCGGTGGGATTGCCTTTCTCCAATGGGTAGAGAGCTCTCCTTATCAATACTGCTATTCCAATCCCTCCTTTTTGCTTCATTTCCTAGCATCTTTTCTTTCTAAGAGACTGAAGAAGTTATCTTCCCTTTGTTGCTCACCCAAGGATTTGATTAGGATGCATTACAAATTCCCTTCTGTCCTCTATTTCTCCTCTCCTTTTTGTGCACTCATCCATTCTGTAATTTATACCCACAAAATACTATGATTAACCTGGAAAGGAGAGTACTATTGTGAAATTTTAGTTCATGGTGTTTCAAACTTGTTTCTCAGTCATCACTACTTTAATCTTTAAATTCTTTTTGATCTGTATTCCCTTGTGTACTTCTAAGAAGAAATCACTTAATTCTCCCTCTGTTGTTGTAACCCAATATGCATCTTTAAAAAAATAATCTCTAGAGATGGAGTGTTTTATTACCTATTTTCTCATTAGTTATGAACCTTTGTCCTACTACTACTATTGTAACAACATTCAAAATATAACTCAAGCACCATCTTCCACATGAAGCCCTTCTTGATCCCCCAAACTGCTATTACCATCCCCCTAAATTACCTTGTACACAGCTAATTTATATCTAGTTGTATTTATTTTCCTTATTTATATTCTATATATGTTTGTAAATAACCTTGTTTTCTCTATTAGAACATGTTCCTTGACAATATTGACTCTCATTCATTATATTTGTATCTCCACTACTGAGCACAGGTGGTACAGTGGATAGACCACTCTGCCTGGAGTGAGGAAGATCTGAATTAAAATCTGGCCTCAGATACTTACTTGCTGTGTGACCCTGAGCAAGTCACTTAACCCTGTTTTCTTCAGTTCCTCATCTGTAAAATGGACTAGAGAAGGAAATAGCAAACCACTCCAGGGCCTTTGCCAAGAAAACCCCAAATGGGGTAAAGAAAAGTCAGACATGACTGAAACAACTGCATGACACAACCACTTAGCACAGAGCATGACACATAATAAGTGCTTAATAAATGCCTATTGATTGACTGATGTAGACCTCATTTTTTCTCCTTTTATCTCTAGTTTATCATTGTGTTCAAGCCTAGAACAATTGAATAACACTCTCCACATTAGTGTAGAGATTGATAAATTGATATTGATACTTGGGTAAGGGAAAGATATAGTGAGAGCTTGGGAGAAGAGAAACCTTCCTTCCTGGTTCAAGAAAGAACACACATGGTTCCACATTCTCTTTAGGCAGAAATCTAGAGAAAGAGAAGACTTTGGGAAGCAGACACATAAGGGAAAGCCAATGAATCAATATATCCCTGATTTCCAGCTTGCCTCCCTATAGACTTCAGATAATTTCACCTTGGGTAAGATTGTGTACTCTCCTTTGGTTAGGATAAGATATCCCATTCCCTGTGGGAGAGTTCATTGTTCTGTTTATTGCCTATTCTAACTTCTCTGATTTCTGCTTTCTGTCTTCTTTGATAAATGGATTTACTCACTATTCACTATTTGTTTTGGCCTTTTATGTAACCAGCATTTGATATGAAGTAATCAAAAGACTTCAGATATAACCTTGGGACACTCCCTATACTTTAAGGAAAAGACATCACTGAAACAACTTGAACCTCAATAACATTCACCTAGACTAATAATGTCTAAAAGGGGGTGGGGGAGGGGGGAATACAGATAATTCTAGTTTGGTAACCCCTCTGAGGAGAAAGAACATTTAGTCTTGTTTGTTTGTTTTTAGTGAGGCAATTGGGGTTAAGTGAGTTGCCCAGGGTCACACAGCTAGTAAGTGTTAAGTGTCTGAGGCCGGATTTGAACTCAGGTACTCCTGACTCCAGGGCCAGTGCTCTATCCACTGCGCCATCTAGCTGCCCCAAGAACATTTAGTCTTAAGGTCCCTTCTACTATTCCCTTGAGACAAGAATTAAAGTCTCCCTTGGAGAGCTATGGATGAGATTATCAATGTATCTAAGTCTTCACATCATTATCATCACCATCAATAACATGTATATAGTGCTTACTCTGTGCCAGGTACTGTGCCAAGCACTTTACAATTATTATCTCATTTGATCCTCACAATAATCCTGTGAGACAAGTGCTATTATTAACCCCATTTTATAGATGAGGAAACTGAGGCAGTCATCACTTACATGATTTGCCCAGGGTTACATATCTGGTAAGTGTCTGAAGTCATATTTGAACTCAGGTCTTTCTGACTCTAGACTTTGTGCTTTATCCACCATATCACCTAGCTCCACTTTTATACAAACCTATGCAGACATAGAAATAACCTACAGGGGCAACACATACACACACACATACACACACATACACACACCCTATAAGCACTAGTAAAAGTCACTATATTTAAGTGTTTAATATGGACCTTCTTTGACATGCAAATTGTCTTTCTCCCCCAACCCCCAGGTCCCCACCCAGAAAACTGTTGAACTAAGGATTCTGATAAGTTTTCTTAGTGAGGCAGTATGGTACAATGAACTGGATACTGGCCCTTGACCCTAAGAACCAGGATTCTAAACCTAGCTACAAACTGTGTAACTGGCAAAGTCATGCAAGCTCTTTGTCTTTCATTTTCCTCTTCTGTAAAATGTTAATAGCACATCCACCTCACAGATCCCCCTGGTGGAATGAAGCATCATGCGTATTATATCTTTTGATGAAAATTTCTTATTTGGAATTGTAAAGAAAGGCAATTCAGTTGTTAGAATCAACAAATTGTACATCTTTCTAATAGCTAATGTACCACTTACAGCATTGAGAATTTGTGTCACTTGGATATATAAAGACCTGAGAAAAGACTATATTATATGGAAATGCTCCATGACTAAATATATCAAGCTGTTTTCTCAAAGGAACACATACATTTTTGCCTTGAATGAAAAAGTCGTGCTAGACATGTTCCCTGCCCCCACATTCCTTCTGTTAGTCTTTTAAAGTATCCACACATTTTATTATAATATTTACTTCCAAAAGACAGGATTATGGCATTGTGAATTAGATGACAAAGAATTGATACTAGCCCTGTCTACAAACATTAAGTGGCAAATGAAGATGATATCTAGGGAATTCAGGTACTGTAAATCTTTTTGCCAAAATATTCAAGTTGTTGCATAAAAGGTAATACTAAATTTGAATTTATGTGTCTCCATTCTCCTATTTACTTAGGGAAAGTAGATATTTGTTTAAGGAAGAAATGGAAGCAGGAAATTATACAGTAATTTATAAGTTTGGGGACATTTTACTCTTAAAGCCTTCCAGGAAATTTTGCCCAAAATATGCTAAATCCTACTGTTCTTTTTCCTTCTTGGTTAAAAACTTGCTTCTTCAAATGCAAAACACCCTCAGGTTGAATGATTAAAAAAAATTAGTAGGGGCAGCTAGGTGGTGCAGTGGATAGAGCACCGGCCCTGGATTCAGGAGTACCTGAGTTCAAATCTGGCCTCAGACACTTAACACTTACTAGCTGTGTGACCCTGGGCAAGTCACTTAACCCCAATTGCCTCACAAAAAAAAAGAAAAAAAAAAGAAAAAAAATTAGTACAGTCCCACAAATCAGAGAGCCATGTAGCCAACGACATCATTTGAGCAATTAATAACATGAAAAAATACAGATGGATATTTTCTTTCATTCACATGACTAATTATTTTGATCACTCCAGGATTCTTCCCTTTAAAAAGGAATTCATTTGGTGGTTCATATTCCAATCATTTGAAGGAACTGCACGTTTGTGCTTAAGAAGAGAAGACTTTGAGGAAAAATGATAGATGCCTTTAAATATCTGAAGTGCTGTTATATCTGAGAGGAAATAAAATTATTTTGTGTAGTTTGAAATGACAGAACCAGTAAGAAATATTGTAGGAAACCAATTCTGGCAACGTACAAAGAAGGATTTCCTAGCAATTAAAGTTGTCCATAAATAAAATGGGGTGAGTTGTCCATCATACAAAGTATCCAAGCAGAAGTTGGATGACAATTTAGCAAGTATATTCTTGAGATAGCTCATGCTCCAGGAAGACATTGTAATAGATAACTTCCAAAGTTCCTTCCAACTCAGAGGCATAGTAATAATAGTGAATTTTTCTAGCACTTTGAGGTTTACAAAATGCTTTTCAAATAATTTAATAATAAAAACACCTAGAAATCATGTAGGGCTTTGTGATTTGCAAAATGTTTTACTAGTATGAGGATATTTGGTCTTCATAACAACCTTGGAAGTTAGGTGCTATACTCATTTTACAGATGAGGAAATTGAGGCAGATAGAAGTTAAGTGACTTGGGCTATTATATGTTTGAAGCCATATTTGAACTAAGGCTTTCCTGACTCCAAGTAAAGTGCTCTAGCTACTGTGCCACCTAGCTGCAGCAAACCTAGAAAATTCCTCAAACAAAATCCATACAATAGGCAGTGTAAGTATTATTAAACCCATTTTAGAGAAGAAGAAAATGAGACTGAAAAGTTTGGCAATTTACCTAATTGCTAGAGCTTTGATTTAGACTTGTCTGATGATGCCAAGTCCAGTGCCAAAATCTTTGACCCCACTCCACCTGCAGAATTTCTTTAAATAAAAATTCCTTGAAGATGAAAAAAATACAGATGTCTTGTTAGTGGAAGGGACTTACATTTCAGTAGCGATCATATATATGTGTATATATATATATACATATATATACATATATATACATATACATATATACATATATATACATATATACACACACACACACACACACATATATATATATATATATATATATATATATATGTAATGGGATTTTCATAAGATCTAGAGCTAGACCCCTTCACTTTTCTAGGAGGAAACTGAGAAGAAGCAACTATCGTTAGATGGTTAAAAAGGCATCCCCTGCTTCCTAATATGTTTCAATATCCTGAGTTTTTATATTAGGCAAGATTATATCTAATACTTGTAAGTATAATGACTATGATCTTTATTGGGTTAAAAAGTGGGGATTTTGATGGTGCATTGAAAATCACATTGAATTGGGAGTGTCTTCTTTCCCACAGAAGTAAGTCTATATTTTTGCTGAAACTTTAATAGTTGACCCTTGGTCTTTCAGACTTGGAGGACTCTGAAATCTCTTTTACCAACCAGACAGGATTTACATCTGAAAAGGGGAGTGATTAGCCAAAATGTGAAAAGCAGATAGCAATTGATTTTCTATGGGTCTCCTTTTTAAAATCTGTAAAGTAGAAACATTAAAAGAAGAATCAACAAAAGTTCTTCGTACATTTTATCTTCCTAATAGTGCTTATTGATTATGTCTTTTTGGCAGTGTCTTTTTGTGCGTTCCTTATGACATTTAGTCTTATGACAACTTCATGCCCTGTCTTGTCCCAGTAAACCCTTCAGTCCCCCAATTTTAATAATTCCTGAATGTGTGCATCATCTCACCTTCCACACTCTGTTAGTACCTATTTTGTCCCTTTTACTTCTACCTTGATGAGAGCCAGTTGGAAGAGAATCATGTTAAAACTGCTACAATCATAGAGCAGTTGACTCATCAGTAAAACAAGAGTAGTGTCATCTATTGAGAATATTTGGGTTTTTTAAGCAATATAATTTTGGAGGAGTGATGGCAGGATAAGGATACTACTACTACTACTACCACCACCACCACCACCACTACTGCTACTGCTACTGCTACTACTACTGCTGATGCTACTGCTTAAAATAATAATAAAAATAACAATGATATGAAGGAAGAGAATAATCCACATTTTTGATCAGGAATGCATAACCTCAAATCCTTCATTACCTCCACCAGAATAAATGGTCATAAAGAGATTTGCTCCTTGCTCAGAGGTGCTGATCTTCAACATTGGTGGTCTCATGAGCAGCTTGCTACTGTCCCCATTGAAAGCCTGAGAATTCCAGCTTGTGCCACACCTACTTCTAAATCTAGTTTCCTTTTATAGAAAGGAAGGTGTGGGTTTGGGGATGCATTTATTAAGTGCCTACAATGTGCCCAGCACTTTACTAAGTAAGCATTTTACAAAGAATCTCACTGAATCCTCACAACAACCATATAAGATAGGTGCTTTTTTATCCTCATTTTATGTATGAGGAAACTGAGGGAGACAGAGGCTAAGTGACCTTCCAAGGGTCACACAACTAATAAGCATCTGAGGTCATATTTGAACTTTGGTCTTCCTGATTCCAGGTACAGTATCTATCTATTGTGCCACCTAGCTACTTTATCACAAGAATCCATGCCATACCCAAATCCACTGGTTCTTGTCAAGAAAATGTTACTGGATAAAGGGATCAGCCTTATGCAGTGGGAAAAAGTTATATAGGTAGAATAAGATGAACTATATTTGAAGGTTGCTTAATAGTGATAATGGTGATGATGGTGGTGGTGGTGGTGGTGGTGATGATATAATAATAAATAAGCATTTTTGTAGCACTTTAAGATTTGCAAAGAACTATACATATTATTTTATTTGATATCAAATCCAATAATGTAGGCATGCCATTTTCCCCATTTTAATTTCAATTACCCATTGGCAACCCTGAAAACAAATGACCAAAGAGTCACAGAGGTCCTAAACAAAAAACTTTATTCCACTGGAGGAAGGGAACTATACACAGCCACCTCTAGTAAGAAACCCACTTTAGTGTGGGAGAAATGTCAGTACATAGACTAGTGGCTATACAGCAAGCTCTAGCCTTGACAATGAGGGGTAACAGCAACAATGAGACAAGTTTGATCTACAGTAGGATTTCATGACTAGAACATGGCCACTGCAGGTGCTTGTCCAAGATCAGGGACCACCTGGTGCTGGTGTGAAACAATTCTGGGATTTTGCTGTGGCTGAGTTTATCTAGAGAGTGAATGCAAAGGATTGTTGTTATGCCAAGCTTGGGGCATAGCTTGCTTCCTGAGCCTTAAATCTGGAAAACAGGATGTCTCCTAATGGTAAAAAGAGAGGGGTGGTCTTGGCAAATGGATCCTGACACCATTTGAAAATAAGAACACTAAATGCTAGGCACACCGTGGTAAAATAAAGGAATTTGGCAGACACCCAGGGGTCCAACTTGATTGATTTAGTAGTGTTTGAATTGGGTGTGAATGAGGAACTACTAAGTACCCACTTAAAGATGATTAGATTTGATCCACACCTGGCCTGTCCTGTCAGACCTAGTCTAACTTGGTCAACACTGAGAAGGAGTGATCTCAGAGGCCATGGACTGTGTCATCAACAGGGAACCAGTCTCAGCCACACAACTGAAAGGACGTCCCCTTTGGAGGAAGGAGAAAAAGGTAGAAAAAGGGACCCAACAGGAAGTAACACGCACTCTCACTCACTCTTGAAGGAGCTTTGGAGCAGACTGGCTGCCATAGAAATTATAGACCCCTGGTGGTGAGTTAAATCTAGCCCTTTGAATTAGCTGAGCTAAAAGTGAGTTTGGGTTTTGAGACAGCCTTTGCTAGTACCAGGGAGATTATCCATTTTCCTCTGTCCCTATTCCCTTGTCCTTGACTTTATTGATTTCACCTTTGCTGTGTATTTTATTCCCATTTAATAAAACCTGATTTGTTTTTGGAAAAGAGGCTGTTAAGCTCCTTTCTTATTGGCCTGGGAGAAATAACTAAAAAAGGAAGTTCGGAGGGGAGGTAGTGTTGGACCTAGAGGTCCCTCTTTATTTTCTGAATCCCAATATTATGGAAAGCCAACCAATTAACTCTCCCCATATTAAATTTGGCCCCTACAACACCTTAAGGAATATTAGCATTACTGCCACATGTATTCTCTAAGCTTGAACTCGGTTTCCCTCAGACTTTGTATATAAATCTGGAAGAGAGTGTCATGGATTTTTTTGGGTGAGAGTAGAGATTTTCATACCAACAATTCTTATCATGAGTCTTAATAAGTATAGTTTTCTAATAAGCTACTTGAAGCTGACTAACTAAATTAATTCATAGATTATCATCTTGGAGAAAAGCAAACCAGTGGTAAGGGAGATGGGGATTGAATCAAAGAAATTAGACAACTACCCCTAATCCCTCCCCAAGAGCCCTGAAGGAGGAGGTATAGCAGTCTTGTTCTTGGAACCTCTCTGTGGGAGTGAGAGTTCAGAAAAGGATACTTCGGAGCTCCTAAAAGTATATGTGTATGTATCATCACATAATAATGTAACATTATATGATATAATACAATGTAATACAATACAATGTAATGCAACATAACACAGAGTTAACAATGCAATATAAGGTAAAGTAACAATAAAGTGTAACACATGATATAATAATATAACATGTTATAATGTAATAAAATGTAATACAATATAATGCAATGTAACAATGTAATGTAACAGAGCATTAACAATGTAATATGAGGTAAAGTTACAAAATGCAATGTAACATATCACATCATACCATATCATATAATTAATATAATATAAAATATGTAATGTAACATAGCTTTTATTGATGCTTTTCCTGTATATCTAGTGATAAATCAAAAAAAATTCCAGGTAAAATGTCTCCAAATTTTTTTAAATGTGGTATAATTCATAAGTGTTACCTTAAGCCCCAGTTATGATATGTGTTTGTACAAATTACTTCTCAGTCTCAATTTCCTCACCTGCAAAATGGGAAGCAGTTTAAAGGCAAAGTGTCATAGTCCTTAATTTAAGTGGTATCTTGACTTCAATATCAATGGTCTCACAACAAGAATACAGTTGATTGTATATTCTGTTTTCTTTTAGGCATAACTAGCTATAACCAATCAAAAGAGACTCCTCCAATCATGTGATCAGCACATAAATCATCCATAGAATGGCTACCCATGTTCTACAATTCCTCCAAGGCACTTCCTTTCTAAGTCATCACAACTCTTTTGGAATTAAGCACCCCAGCATCTCTATGTGGGGAGATGCAATCTCAGGAGCTCTACACGCAGTCCAAGCTCATATCATATATTTACAGTTAACTTCAAAAAGAATTTCTAAAAACTCAGTGACATAGTTATGCAAAATTATTAGCCAATTTCTATATCCTTTTATATGGACTATTGTGATACTCTGTTATGTATGCATGCATGGGTATATATGTATATGTGTTTGTATCTGGTATAAATATTTGTGTGTGTGTGTGGTTTTTGTTTGTTTTTCTTTTTTGCTTTTCCCTCTCCAGCCTAGGATACAAAACAGTATTCAACAAGCTGATCAACTCATGCTTGCTTTCCAAGTATCTCAGTGTTGTATAGTAGGGTAAATATTGTCCTTTACATAGATAGGTCAGTTACAGTGCTGCATTGGCACCCAGGGAAAGCTAACAGGCTTAGAGGAAGGCCATTAGTGTCTTTTTCTGTGGTGTTATTACCACTACCTCCTAAAGAATTTAATAATCCAGTCAACAAGTAAGCCAATATGCATTTATTAAGCACCTATTATGTACTAAACATTAGAATAACTCTAGTAAATAGCTACAGTAAATTTGGTTACCAGATACTTTAATTCACCCAAAGAAAAGAATGAATCATCCATTGACTGAACTCCAAAACTGAATATAATATCATAAATGTTAATAATAATAAACAACATTGACATAGAGCTTTTATATGTATCATTTCATCTGATCATTAGTACAATCCCATGAGTTAAATGTTAATACTCTTCCCTATGACTGACACAGATCCAGCCCCAGGAAGGTCTCACCAGAGAAAGAGAACCCCAGAGCCTCTGAATCAGCTGCAGCACCAGTGTCATTTGGAACTAAGCTCACAGTCTGGTGAGAGGGCTGAACCCTTGGTAGGGGGAAGATTACAGGGGTCTCTGCTGGTATTGAGGCAGAACTTGAGTTTTTCACCCCTGCTGGGAACCAGGAGGTAGGCTTGAGTAGCAGTGACCCACTTGGGGGAAGGACACAGGCTTGTAGGAGCTGACAACCACAACACACAAAGCTGGTTGATTAGCAAGTTGATCTGGGGTCATCTACAGACCAGAGAAGAGGCCAGGAGAGTGAAGAACCTGCCCCTCCTTAAATCATACCACCTGGGAACCCCTGAAGCTTGGGGCAGTGCAGGCTAGAAATAGTGCCCTACTTTAAGGAGCTGAAAGTCAAGTAAAGGAAAGGCAAGATGAACAGACAGAGAAAGGTGAGGACCATAGAAAGTTTCTTTAGTGAGAAGGAAGATTGAGGTGTACCCTCAGAGGAGGATGGCAACTTCAGGGCCCCTATATCTAAAGCTTCCAAGAAAAATTTAAATTAGTCATAGAGGCACTAAAAAAGGACTTTCAAGATAAAGTTAGAGAGGTAGAGGAAAAATGGAAAGAGAAATGAGGGTGATGCAGGAAAGACATGAAAAAAGTCAACAGCTTGAAAAGCCAAATGGAAAAGCTCTCTCTCTGATGAAAATAATTGCCTAAGAATTAGAATTGAATAAATGGAACCTAGTGACTTTATGAGAAACCAAGACACAATAAAGCAAATAAAAATGAATAAAAAATAGAAGGCAATGTGAAATATCTTCTTGGAAAAACTGCTGACCTGGAAAATAGATCCAGGAGAGATAATTTGAAAATTATTGGTCTACCTGAAAACCATGATCAAGGAAAGAGCTTAGACATCATCTTCCAAGATATTGTTAGGGAAAATTGCCCTGATATTCTAGAAGCAGAAGGTAAAATAGAAATTGAAAGAATCTCCCAATCACCTCCTGAAAGAGATCCCAAAAGGAAAACTCCAAGGAATATTACAGCCAAATTCCAGAGCTCCCAGGTCAAGGAGAAAATATTACTAGCTGCCAAAAAGAAAGAATTCAAGTACTGTGGAGCCCCAGTCAGGATAGTATAAGATCTAGCAGCTTCTACAATAAAGGACCTGGGGGCATGGAATATGATATTCCATAGGGCAAAGGAATTGGGATTACAACAAAGAATCACTTATCCAGCAAAACTGATTATAATCTTTCAGAGCAAAAATGTGACTTCAATGAAAAAGAGGACTTTCAGGTATTCATGATGAAAATACCTGAACTGAATGGCAAATTTGACTTTCAAATACAAGACTGGAGAGAACCATAAAAAGTTGGAGTTAGGTGACATGCCTGGGGTTATGAACTGGGTGTGTGTCTTGTGTCCGAGTCCAGATTGGGGCTGGGATCCTCCCAGGTCCAAGATGGATGTTTTGTTCACTGTGTCACCTAGCTACCCCATGATGACATCTTTACGGTAAAATTGAGGGGTGAGAGGAATGCACTGGGGGAGGGGGAAGGACAGAGGTAACATGGGGTGAAATTCCACATGAAAGAAACAGGAAAGAGCTTATGGAGTAGGGGAAGAGATGGGGGAGGAGCAGAGCAGTAATTAACTTTACACTCATAAGAATAGGCTCAAAGACCTTAATCTCATCAGAGTTTGCTTAAGGAAGGATTAACATAAAACCAATTGGGTGGAGTAATCTATTTAAGATGGACAGTAAATGAGCCTAACACTCATCAGAATTGGCTCAAATACCTTAATCTCATCAGAATTGGCTCAAGGAAGGAATAATATACACACTCAATTGGGTGGAGTAATCTATGTAACCTTGAAGGAAAATAGGAGGGGAAGGGGATAAAGAGGGAGGAGCAAAAGAAAGGAGGGCAGATTGTGGGAGGGGACAGTCAGAAGCAAATATCTTTTGAAGAGGGATAGGGTGAAAGAAGATAGATAATAGAGTAAATATCTTGGGCAAGGGAATAGGATGGAGAGAAACAGTTAACAACAGTAATTTTGAAAAAGAAAAAAGGGGGAAAATTGTACAAAAAAATTTATAGCAACTCTTTGTGGTGGTTAAGAATTGGAGATCAAGAGAATGTCCATTAATTAGAGAATTACTTAAGAAGCTGTGGTATATGATTTTAATCGAGTGTTATTGTGCTGTGAGAAGTGATGGGTTTGATGATTTCAAAGAAACCTGGAGAGACTCATATGAACTGACATATAGAGAAGTCAGCAGTACTGGGAGGACACTGTGCATAGTGACAGCAGTATTGTTCTATGAGCAATTGTGAATGACTTGACTACTCTCAGCAATGCAATGATCCAAGACAATCCCAAGGGACCAATGATGAAGCATGCTATCCACTCCCAGAGAAAGAACTGATATTGATTGAACACAGACTAAAAAAAAAAAAAAAAAGAAAGAAAGAAAAAAAGACTAGATCTGCAATCTTAAACATAAGATCATGGATTGATTTCAATTGGCCTATGGACTTGGATAGAAAAGATTTTATTTCTTTAAAAAAATATTCTTCCCCCTTTTCTCATACCTGTTAGTTTCCCTGGTGTCTTAAAGACTCAGTCCAAATTCCACCTTCTGCAAAAACCCTTTCTGAGTTTATCCAATGGCTAATGTGATCCCCTCTGAGATAAGCTTCCATTTGTCTCTCTCTATCTCTATGTCATTTTCTCTATAGCCATATCTATAATTTATACACATACATGTATATGCATGTGTGCATCTTGTATGTACACATATTATATTGAAATGTGAGCTCCTTGAGTACAAGTACTATTTTTTTTCTTAAATCAAGCCAGAATCTGCTTCTCTATATTTTTTTGCCATTGCTCCTAGTCAAAAAGATCATCTAATCCTGCATCAGATAGGCATGTGACCCTAAGCAAATAACTCGACCTCTCTCAGAGACAGTTTCCTTTCTTGAAAATCAGAATAATAAAAGCACCTCCTAAGGTAGTGTGTGGATCTGTGTATCAAATGAGATAATATATGTTAAATGCTTTGCAAACTTTAAAGCACTGTGTAAATGCTAGCTATTATCATTCTTCAGTTTCTTAATATTTTCAAAAAGTGGGGGCAATGTTTAAGATTCTCAAGGAAAAAAACCAGGATGATAACTAGTAATGTCACACTAACACTGCTGGATATGCAGTAACAAAAACCTTAATTCAAATCCTTCCTCAGACACTTCTCCCAATCTTCCATCTATGTAATGATATCATTTACCTCAAAGTTTGTTATGAGGATCCCATGAGATAACAGAAGTTAAATATTTTTGCAAATCTTAAAGCACATAGGTTTTGTTTTGGTCATGGTTTTCTTGGAAGCTTTGGATGTTGGAGCTTTGCCCCTGTTATTACCTTCTTATGAGGTTGTATTGTAGTCTACCTTATCCCCAAAGAAGTTTTTGATGGTCTTCTTCTTTCTCTGTCTACTCATCCTGGCTTACTATGTCTTGCCTTTTAACTCCTTAAAGTGTGGCATTGCTTCCTCGTGTGGACACACTGTTCGAGCTACAGTGAGGCCCAGGGAATGATTGGGCTTCTTCCCAGCCTGCCTGGCTTTGCTTTTCTTTGATTTTAAACTCTCCACTGGGGGGGTGGGGGTGGGGAAGGGGTGGGGGGGCTGCTTCTCAGCTCCGCTTTAGAGGGTCCCAGGTGTTTTGGTTTGGGGGGGGGCAGGTTTTAATCTCACCTGGCCTGTTCTCTGGTCTGGAGATAACCTCAAGCCTACTTATTAAGCAACCAACCAGCAAAACTTTCTGTGGTGTGGTTCTTAGCTTCCTATGAGCCTGCTCCCCTGCTCCCCTCCCTTCCTGGTTCCCCGCTGGGGTGGGACAGTCAAATCCTTTCCCCCAGTCCACTGGTACCCCTGCACTCCCCCCTCCCCCCTCCCCCCAGCCACTTAGTTCCAGAAGACGCCTGTGATGCAGCTGATTCAGAGGCACTGGGGCAAATTCCTCAGGCAGGTGTCTGGTGTGTTGGCCTGATTGCTGGGTTATGCTTTATTTGTGGCCCAGCACAGCCCTCTGAAATCTATCTATAGCTGGAGAAAACTCTCAGCCCATATTATTTTGGTGTGTTTTTCTGATCCAAGTATTCTTTTATTGCTATTTTTGGTGTGATTGTATCAGGAGCTCTATGTGTTTAGCACATAGATTTTGTAATATCAAAGCTACAATGAACAGTTTGGGGACAGGGGCAATCCAGCCAATAAGAACACAACAGGGAAACGAAATAGTGAGAATGTGTCATGAAGAAGTGCAAGTCCCTTATGAATTAGCAGTAAGAAAGAAGAAGCAAGGAACTGAGATTACAGTGGGAAACCCTCTTATTTTCCTGTTCTACATTTCAGAGGAAAATTGTTGCTCCAATATCCACATTAATTAAATCAGATTAACCATGACCTCATACCTTTATGTTGACCCTTCACTCTCTGTTGCTAATAGTTTGTTGTGGGGTGTTTTATATAAGAAAAATAAGGTGGATGTAAGAATGGGCAATAATGATCATATCTGTGCTTTCCCCTGTAAAATGTATAGGCTGACTCAATCCAATAAATATTTTTAATACCTACTATGTCCCAGGAACTGTGCTAAGCACTGGGGACACAAAGAAAGTGAAAAGGCAGTTTTGCTCTCACAGAAATCAATGCAGAGTTATTTTGAGCAGAGAGAACCAAGGACTATCCTATTCCAAAGTCATAAACACCATAAATTATCCCTGAATTTAACTCAGATCTCATCAGCAAGCAATGCAGTCAGACGATTCTTTTTTTTTCTTTACATCTTTATAGTTAGTGTTAGCATTTGAGGCAGTGTTACTGATAGCTGCAGATGGCAATTAGTTATTCCAAGAATAAAACTGAAGTGATTACTAATGTCCCTTAGACAACTTATTTGAGGTTGTTTTAATTAGAATCCCTACTTTGAACTACCTTAAGAGTTTGCTATATTTTGTATCTTTGTCAAAGTCATACCTCAGAAGGAAAATTGTCTGCTTTGGTTTTTCTGGAGAGGTAATACATTTCACAGGCTCCTATAATAAAAATATAAAAGTTACATAAAAGTGAGGCCTGTGGCTGCCAAATCTTCAGTGGTAGAAAGGAGCATCAGAAAAAAAGGATTTTGGCAAAGTTTTAGTGCTCACCCATTAACCCTTTCCAATTGCATCTGTGTTCTCTGAATTTAGCATTTATAGATGTTTATTAGTTATCCATCACATAGTAGAAAGACCCAAGACTTTCTTGGTATCCTAGAGACCTAGAGAAAACACTTCCATGCCCTGAATATGGCCTTCATGTAGGATTTCTGGGAGAATATAGACCAGAGTAAGAGGTACAAAAGATCATAGATCTAGAATTGTAAAGAACCTCAAAGGTCATCTTGCTTTAAATCTTTTTGTTTAATATTATTTAAAAAAAAAAACATGTTAAATTGCAATATCTTCAGCCTGACCATAAATGCCAAAAATTGGGAAATGGGACATGGAAAAGAGGTTGACATGGACTATGACCAATGTAAATTTAACTTATAAAACCAAATTCACCACAAGAAGAAAGCCAAAAGAGCTCAGAAACTAAATCAGTCAAGAAATATTTGATCTCCTTTATGGTAGCCCAGAAGATCTCAGTGGCACAGTGACAGAGCTCTAGGTCTGAAGTCAGGAAGAACTGAATTCAAATCCAGCCTCAGACACACTTATTAGCTGAATTCTCCTGGGCAAGTCACTGATCCTCTCTTTGCCTCAGTTTCCTTAACTATAAAATGAGAATAATAATAATAATAATACCTATTTCCCAGTGTTGTTTAAGGATCAAGTGAGATATTATTTATAAAGCATTTAGCACAGTGCCTATAGGTACTAGTTGTTTATAATCATCATCAAGGGCAATACTGGCTGAGAATATAAAACTCTTTGCAAAATTTATAGAGGAAGATGATGAATAATTAGCAGAATCAAAAAGAACAGTGAGAAACATTAGAGGAAAAATGAGTTCACAGAAAGCTTGATGTGAATCTTAATTAAGCCCAGATAACACCCAAGAACATTTAAAAATGAAAGTGGAAGGACAACAAATGGTTGGAAAATAGAACATATTTGCTCATATTTAGATATTTATCTTTGTCAGTGAAAGTGGAGCTACTACATTTGCACTGTAATATTCCACTCTCTAAGTAGAAGTGACACTACAGAAGAAAGAAAAAAAACAGGGACTTCTGAATGAAACCCAAGTATACATGGAAGAAATCTCTGTTAGCGATAACACAATTTGAGGGCACTGAATGATTAATTCTCAAGATGACTGAAAGAAGAAAATACCAAATGAGTAAGGGGGAACCATGTATTGATATTTAGTAAACCTCCCCAAATCAATAAATAAAACTCTAAATTACTAGTTTCCCATTTCTATGAATTGTTTATGTGAAACGCCTATACACATATTAAAGATAACTTTAATGAAAAAATGAAAAGGCAATATTTTCACAACATTTTACTATTGAAAAAATGGGGGCAGCTAGGTGGTATAGTGCATAAAGCACTGGCCTTGGATTCAGGAGTACCCGGAGTACCCAAGTTCAAATCCAGCCTCAGACACTTGACACTTAACTAACTGTGTGACCCTGGGCAAGTCACCTTAACCCTCATTGCCCTGCAAAAATTAAAAAAAAGAAAGAAAAAATGTATCTTTATATTGATACAATAGATAAAGAGTACAAACATCTGTAAACACCCATATACTTGACTAATTAAGCATTTTGGTTTCATAAAACAAAACTATTTTCCCTATGGTCTTTCCTTAAAAATGATGACAACACAGCAGTCCTTATGTAGATGCATAAAGAATTTGTGATAGATGCTCCATAAGAGATAGTTTTGTTTGACATTCTTCTTAATTACTAAGTTCAAATAAGAATAACATAGAGATATGCATTTTCAACAAAGGTGTTTACCACTATCATTGGGGAGGTCCAAGAAGAGTTCAAGTGGAAAATTAATTAAAAACAAATGAGACCCTTTAGAGATTCTTATTTCCATATAATATTATGTAACTTAAACAGCTCCTAACAATTCTCTTAATGAGTTTTCCCACTCTCAATGCCATGTAACTACACCAGTAGAATTTTAGCATTAAAAAGGAGCTGCTTTCTTCAGTAAATATGGGATCAATTTAAAGAACTTAGTCACTTCCTGAAGTCAATCTAATCTGCTTTCCCCTTCTGTTACTCAACTCCAGGCTTGTATTCAATATTTACTAGATAGTTTACACACGTTTTGGACAACACTACAAGGGACCCATTTAATGTGTTTTGAACTCAGGGTAAAGGAAGTTCTTCATCCACTTGGTATTTCTTGAGAGAATAAATGTATCAAATTCTTTTGAATGATTATAGATCTCTTCCAGAAGGCTTTGCAATATTCTGGGACTTGATACAATTACCACAATGTCATCCTTAAACAGGAGCATATGGAGGACTTCACCATCTATAGGAAATCCTTCTTTAATATGAACTCTACACTGGATCTTTTCTGTCACAAGTAAATTTGGTGATCATATACCCTTTTTATGCCTTGTAAACCATAAAACCAAACCCTTTTTTGATAGTTTGTTTGATTGGTTTGACACTGAATAAATAGAATAATTTAGGTTAAAACTTTTATTTTTATTGTATTGGCTCAGCCTGCCCATAAGCAGTTAATATTTTCGTGATTGTATAGATCTGACTTTGTGTGAGAAATAATTTATGGTTGTGTTCATACAGTTCCTGGGTTTGTCTTGGCAGGTACACTCAAAGCTATTTTATGTTGTCTACAGTCATTTTCAATGAAATTTCTCTTTTTTATCTCTGATGCTGGACTTTTTGGGTAATATATAGAAATGATGATGATTTGTATGGGTCTATTTTGTATCCTGCAACTCTGCTAAAGTTGTTAATAATTTCAAGTAGTTTTGTAGTTCATTCTTTAGGATTCTCTAAGTATAACATCATATTATCTGCAAAGAGTGATAGTTTTGTTTCCTCATTTCCTTTTCTAATTTTAATTTCTTTTACTTCTTCTTATTGCTATAGCAAACATTTTTAGTACAATATAAAAAATAGAGGTGATAATGGGTATCCTTGCCTCATCCCTGATTGTATTGGGAAGTCTTCTAGCTTATCCCCATTACTAATAGTGCTCTTGCTGATGGTTTTAGATAAATATTATTTATCATTTTTAAGGTAAGCTTCAATTTATTCCTATGCCCTCTGGTGTTTTTAATAGGAATGGGTATTATATGTTGTCAAAGGCTTTTTTCTTCACCTATTGGATTATCATATAATTTCTGTTGGTTTTGTGTTGCTTTGGTCAATTATGCTGATAGTTTTCCTATTATTAAACCATCCCTGCATTCTTCATATAAATCTAACCTGGTCATAGTGTATGATCCTTGTGATATGTTGCTGTAATCTCTTTGCTAGTATTTTATTTACATTTTCTGTATCAATATTCATTAGGGAAATCCATCTTTGTTTTTCTTTCTCTATTTTGGCTTTTCCTGGTTGGGGTATTAGCACCATATTAATCAGCATCAAAATTGGGTAGTAGCCTATTTTTCTAAATAGTTTATGTTGTATTGGGATTAACTTCTTTAAATGTTTGGCCAAATTCTCTTGTGAATCCATCTGGTCCTGGGGATTTCTTCTTAGGAAGTTCATTGATGACTTCTTCAATTTATTTTTCTAAAATTGGGTTAAGTATTTTATTTTTTCTTCTATTAATCTGAGTAATTAATATTTTGTAGATACTCATCCATTTCTTTAGATTGTCAAATTTATTGGCATATGATTAGGCAAAACTGTTTCTAACAATTCTCTTAATTTCCTCTTCCTTGGTGATGACTTCACCCCTCTCTCTTTTTTATACTGGTAATTTGTTTTTCTTTCCCTTTTTAAAAATAAATTAATGGCTTGTCTATTTTGTTTTTTAGAAAACCAG
Source organism: Dromiciops gliroides (assembly GCF_019393635.1). Classification (NCBI taxonomy): domain Eukaryota; kingdom Metazoa; phylum Chordata; class Mammalia; order Microbiotheria; family Microbiotheriidae; genus Dromiciops; species Dromiciops gliroides. The sequence continues at coordinate 576,149,170 of NC_057863.1, forward strand.
TTTCTAGTTTTATTAGTTCAATGGTTTTCTTAATTTTAATTTTATTAATCTCACATTTGATTTGAAGGATTTCAAATTTGGCATTTAATTGGGGATATTTTACTTATCCTTTTTCTAGTTTTTTAAAAAAATCCCATGCCCAATTTATTAATCTGGTGCCCCCTCCTATTTTACTGATGTAAGCAATTAGAGGTGTAAATTATCCCCTAAGTACCACTTTTAATGCATCCCATAAATTTTGGTATATTGTCTTATTGTTGTCAGTTTCTTTAGTGAAATTACCAATTGTTTCTCTGATTTGTTCTTTGACCCACTTGTTTTTTAGAATTAGATTATTTAATTTCCAGTTAATTTTTAGTATCTTTCCACTGTCAATTATTGAATGTGATTTTATTGCATTATGATCTGAAAAGGATGCATTTACTATTTCTATTTTTCTACATTTTATTTTGAAGTTTTTATGTCCTAACACATGGCCTATTTTTGTGTAGGTTTCATGTACTGCTAATAAAAGGGCATATTCCAGGGGCAGCTAGGTGACACAGTGGATAAAGCACTGGCACTGGATTCAGGAGGACCTGAATTCAAATCTGAGCTCAGACACTTGGACACTTACTAGCTGTATGACCCTGGGCAAGTCACTTAACCCTAATTGCCCTGTCCCCCCTCAAAATGAGGGCATATCTAAGTAACCTCAGATATAAAATAACTCAATATAATGAAAAAACCAATATATTCCTTTCTTTCCCCATTCAATTTTATCCAGAGAGCTAATGTATCTAAATTTTCCAGAATTTTATTCTCCTCCTGAATTTCTTCTTCTCTTCTTCTTTCTTCTTCTTCTTCTTCTTCTTCTTCTTCATCTCTTCTTCTTCTTCTTCTTCTTCTTCTTCTTCTTCTTCTTCTTCTTCTCCTCCTCTCCTCCCTCCTCCTCCTCCTCCCTCCTCCTCCTCCTCCTTCTTCTTCTTCTTCTTCTGTAGTTAGATTTATCTAGTTCTGAGAGGGGAAAGTTGACATTTTCTACTAGTATAGTACTATCTATTTCCTCCTGTAACAAATTCAACTTCTCCTTCAAAAATTTAGATGATATACCATTTGGTGCATTTATGTTTGGTATTGATATGACTTCATTGTCTATGGTACCTTTCAGCAAGATATAGTTTCCTTTGTATTTCTTTTAAGTAGATATATTTTTTTCTTTTGCTTTATCTGAGATCATGATTGTTACCCTTGCTTTCTTTGCTTCAGTTGAAGCATAATAGATTCTGCTCCAGCCCCTCACCTTTACCCTGTGTGCATCTCTCTGCTTCAGATATGTTACTTGAAAATAACATATTGTAGGATTTTGTTTTTTAATCCATTCTGCTATCTGCTTCTGTTTTATCAATGAGATCATTGCATTCGCATTTATGGTTATGATAACTGTTTATTTCCCTCCATGCTATTTTTTATTTGTTTATCCTCATCTCTCTCTTACACCTCACCTTTTCCCTCCACATAAGTGTTTTACTTCTGATCATTTCCTTCACTTTCTATTAATTATCCCTATCCCTTTTTACTTCCTTATAAGGTAAAATCAGTTTCTATATCCAAGTGCGTCTGTATGTTATTCTCTGAGTCAATTTTGATGAGAGTAAGGTTTAAGCTGTGCCCACCCCATACCTATCTCACCTTCCAATATAATAGCTCTTTCATGCCTATTTTATATGACATAATTTATCCAATTCAATCTCTCCCCTTCTTCATATTCCAGTGCAATTTTCCTTCTCCCCCCTTTACTTTTTTTGGGGGGGTTATGATCCCATCAAATCTCAAATTATATCTTGGGAAACAACTGAATTATTGATTATTTTGCAGTTGCCTTGGGCACCCTATTTCTGCCCTCTAAACTTATGAGGCATTGGCATATACAGAAGCCTAGAAAGGAAAAAGCCTGAGGAGAAAGTGTTGGGTGGGAACTGCTTCTGTAAGGGTGGAGAAAGAAAGAAAGACTCATCACCCAGGGGCTATGAGCTCCCTGGGCTTTGTAGAGAGCCTCAAACCCTGTCAACACTCACTAAATATGAAATATATCAACTAACAAATTATTACTCACACTAAGTTAATTTGAGTCTTGGCTAGCTTTCTTTACATTGCATAGGGTGGTACTTGCTGAAACTAATCCCTTAAATCTTATAGGTTCTCCTTTTTATCAGTAGCACACATCTCACATCCCATTTTAATACCTAGGAATATTTAGGCTATTTCTCAAGGAAAGATAAAATTGATCTACACAATTAATTCATTTTTTTCTTTCTCTCTTTTTTTTTGGCTATAATACCTTATCATTGTAAAGTTAATCATTGTATCATTTGGCTTAATGAGCCATTAAAAACATTTAACTTATAATTTTTCTTGGTATAAGCAACTCTCAGTGAGGGGATAATTCTGAGCAATGCAAATCAATGCCTAATTTATAATTTATACTTTTCGAGAGTTGCCTACTGTACTGAGACACTTTATGACTTACTCAGGGTTATATAACAGAAAACATCAGAGACTCTTTGTCTATCTCTTTCTCTACAATAATGCACTATATCTAAATAATAATTTCATGCATTTTGGGACTTTAATTACTGACACAATCTGTGATTTCATGATATAGGGAACTACCAATGAGGAAACACTACTACCAATGCAAATTGCTACCTTTTCCTCAATTTCTCAAACTTACAAAGTTGCTTAGGTCATCAAGTGATCAAGTTCTTATTAATCTAGCCAAAATAACCATATTTCAAGATGTCTGCAATAACACTGATTAATTGGCTTTGGGCTAGCTATTTGAGCTATCTTTTTCAATTCAATCCACATTTGAGTCAGCGTGCTAATCAAAGCTGAAGTAATGAGAACCAATCCCAGGCATTACCAAGGATGCTACTTTGTACAATGGTTATCATGCTGGATTTCAAATTTGGAAGACCTGGATTAAAATTCCATCTCTAACAACTATCAGCTATGTGGACTCAGGTAAATTACTAAATGTTATCTTGGACTTGGTTACCTCATCTATGAGTCAGGCATCACCCTGTGATATAATTTTTTTGTTGTTTTCTTTTTTGAGAGGCAATGGGTTAAGTGACTTTGCCCAGGGTCACATAGCCGTAAGTGTCAAGTTGTCTGAGGCTGACTTTGAACTCGGGTCCTCCTGAATCCAGTGGCCAGTGCTTTATTGTACTGTGCCACCTAGCTGCCCCAATATAATTTTTCTTCTTTGAAAACAAAGGGCCAATACAATCACTTTATCTGTAAACTGGCAATAATGATGCCCTGCAGTATGTTAAGGGCTAAAATTCTAGCTAGTCTGGCTAAAATATCTAATGAGTGGTCGCCAATAACTTATAAGCTTTAGCAAGAGTTAGACTTTTAAGATTTATTAAGGAGAATAAGAATTTGGTAAAGAGAGAAGAAAAGGCCTAGATTCCTATCTATTAAAGGGAGAGCACATTTCTAGCGTCCACTCTCCACCAGAGTCCAAAGGAAAGAGCATGAGGACCGAGCGCCAGTCTCTTCCTTCCTCCTCCCCACTAGCCAGCGTCACTTTCTGATGCCCAAAGAAAAGACTCCTGGTCTTGCCCTCAAAGACCTTCGCTTCATGGCGGAACTCTTCTACAGAAGTCTCCAGCAGGTGGCGTCATTCCAATAGTTACAAGTATCTATTTTGAAGGACCACTTTGAGGTTCATAAATGGTAATAATAATAGCTAGAATTTATATATCACTTTAAAGTTTACAAAGTTCTTTAAATATTTTATCACATTTGATCCTCACAACAACCCTGAGAGTTAGTGTTATTATTATCCCCTGTCTTCATAGAAAAAGAAACGAGGCAGGCAAAGCTCAAATGACTTATCCAGGGTTGTACAGCTAATGTCTGAGGTTGGATTTGAACTCAAATCTTCCTGACTCCATGTCCATTGCTCTACTCTGTCACCTATCTGCCTCTTTGATGATGCATGAAAAAGCACTTTGCAAAATTTAAAATGATGTAACTCTTATGTTAGTATTAACAATTCATATATGTCATGTAGACACTATTTGAATGTTTCTGCTAAGTTAGAGTGAGTCTGAACTAATGACAAAATGGTCAAATATCTTTTTCTTGGTGCTGTATTGTTGGTTTTTGTCCTTCATTTTTGAGAGGACCCAATGGACACTCACAGCCCCATGAATTGGATTTGTGAGGAAGAGTACACAGATTCACTTAGCCTCACTCTCTACTCCAGTCATCCAAATCCAATGGCAAGACAAATGTCATGAATGCTGGCCAATGGCTCCTGGATACAGTGATGTTCTGGTTGTTCTGACTGAGCTCCTAAGTATCCACAGCATCTGCTTTAGCATCTTCACAGCCATTGAACAAGTTGTTCTCATCTGCCCATCTCTACCCAGGAGAAAGTTCTTCATAAGTTCGGGGTGGACATCCCTTCTAACTCACTGGTTACCCTCAAGCTGGTTTAGCCCATTTGTTGAGATGGTTTTACCAGGGTGTAGCCTTGCATGGTGCAGATTCTTGAAGCCGCAGGTGAGAATTGGGTGAAAGGTGGACACCAAAGGTGCATGAGCAGCCCTGAAAAGGGGTCAGCAAACCCCCACACTAGAAGTGAATGTTTATGTTAAGTTAGAATCAATTTAATCACAAAGTGGTCAAATACTTTTTTCTTATGCATAGATATAAACTTAAGGAATCATAACCTTTTACATATTTAGTACTTTCACTGTAAAAGATAGAGTGTACCTAGATACCAATTTTCTATAAAAACAGAAATAACATTTAAAAAAATTATAACATCTGACAGTTGGAATAAAGTTGGATTAATTCCCCTCCTTTCTCTGACTGTGCCTTCTCCCTCCCACCCTCAACTCTTTAAAAGCAAAAGGCTAATTTTGCACAGTGCTCTGAAGGCTTTCAAGCAGGTAGTCTCTTGGAGGAGAATAGGAAGTAAATTTTGGATTGAGGGGCCCCAGTGTCATACTCTGCCCACATACATGATTCCAAGCCAATTTTCCCCCCAAGAGATTTGTACAATTGTCATTATTTTCTATGGGAGTTGCCTCTGAGTGTCTAAGGAAAGAATTAGGCCTAGACATTTAGACACTATAATTAACTTTCTATGTCAACAGTGAGCATCATGTAATCTTGACTCATCTGACATGGTTGTAAAATCTTTTAAGGAGCATAACTAAACCTATGTAGTCTTCTTGCTTATTTACACACACACACACACACACACACACACACACACACACACACACACACACACACACACACCCCTTTCGTTGTTAATTAACACTAACATTTCCCAGAACTGAATTTTCAACAAATCTCTTTCCTTTTTAAAATGTTTTAGTTAGTCCTTAAGGATATATACAATCTGCAAATAGTCTTTGGGCTTGTTAGAATCTCTGTCAAGAAAAGGAATTTCTAAACTAAAGAATACAACATATTGTTTACCTGGGTTCCATTACTTAAATACGGTGTATCCCAAGAGTCTTAGTACAGGTTTGGGCTATAATAACTTTAGGAGTATAAATGCTACAAACTTATACCCAACAAAATTTGAAAGATTTATTAATTAAAACTTTAGGGGCAGCTAGATGGCGCAGTGGATAGAGCACCGGCCCTGGAGTCAGGAGTACCTGAGTTCAAACCCGGCCTCAGACACTTAACACTTACTAGCTGTGTGACCCTGGGCAAGTCACTTAACCCAATTGCCTCCCTAAAATAACAACAACAACAAAACAACAACAACAACAAAATACATCTAGAATATTTATATATTTGTTAATAAAGTTAGACATACCACAATCGTAAGCTATCCATTGCTTTAATATGTAGTATTTAGTTTCAAACTTTGTAAAAACTTTCATCATCAGCTACTCATTGACTGAAAGGATGGCATGTGTAATCTTAACCTTAAAATAATCCAAATAATGAGGTTTTGAGGCATACATGACAGTTTTGACATATTCTCACAAGAAAACGTCTAATGGAAATATCAGGAAACAGAAATGGCAAAGCAAGAAGATACCAATTTAGCATGTGAGAAAGTGTTATCCAGAAACTATAACACATTCAATACATGATGGTCAGTGGCCAAACTTTGTTAAAATTCTAAATTTAAACTCATAATTTATGACAGTAAAGTAAATGTAAAGAAAAATTAAAAAATTAAACTTTCAAATAACTTTGTAATTTGTAGCTTAAAAATATACTATGGGGGCAGCTAGGTGGTGCAGTGGATAGAGCATCAGCCCTGAAGTCAGGAGGACCTGAGTTCAAATCCAACCTCAGACACTTAACACTAGCTGTGTGACCCAAAGCAAGTCACTTAACCCCAATTGCCTCACCCACATATATTACTATATATATATATATACTATATATATATATATATATACTAATATATATACTATACTATGACTTTGGGATACCCTATATGCATTGTTCCATTCAATTCAATAAATATATCTTGGTTATTATTGTTCAGTCAGGTACAACTCTTTGTAAGCCCATTTGGGGTTTTCTTTTTTCTTTTCTTTTCTTTTTGTGTGTGGGGCAATTGGGGTTAAGTGACTTGCCCAGGGTCACACAGCTAGTAAGTGTCAATTTTCTGAGGCCAGATTTGAACTCAGGACCTCCTGAATCCAGGGCCAGTGCTCTATCCACTGTGCCACCTAGCTGCCCCATTTGGGGATTTCTTGACAAAGATATTGGCATGATTTGCTATTCCTTCTCCAGCTCATTTTACCTAGTACTTAGTTTAATAAATGTTCATTGACTGATTGACTAACACAATATTTGCTCAATTTTGTTCAGTTCGATTTCAGTCATGTTCCACTCTCTCATGACCTCCTTTTAGGATTTTCTCTGGCAATAGTACTGGAGTAGTTTGACCATTTTCTTCTCCAGCTCATTTTACAGATGAGCAACTGAGAAAAATGGGGTTAAGTGACTTGCCCAGGGTCACAAAGTTCGTAAATGTCTGAGGCCAAATTGGAACTCACAAATATGAATCTTCCTAACTTCAGGCTCTAACCACTGAACCACCTAGCTGCCTCAATTTAGCACATAGTTTTTAATAAATAAGTGTTTTAGCCATACCAGATGTCAAAAACTATATTATAAAGTGGTAATTATCTAAATAATTTGATGCTGGAAAATAAATAGGGTGGTAGATCAGTGTAATAGAATAGTTACAAATTACACTATAGTAAATGACTATATTAATCTAATACATGATAAACCCCAAAATCTAAGCTTTTCGAACAGAAACTTATTATTTGACAAAAACTGCTGGGGAAACTGGCAAACAGTATGGAGAAACTAAGTATAAACCAATATCTCACACCATATACCAAAATAAGGTCAAAATTTGTACAAGATTTACACATAAAGTATGATACCATAAGCAAATTAAGAGAGCATGGACTAGATTATCTGTTAAATTTATAGACAGGGGAAGAATTTTGGACCAAAAAAGATATAGAAAGCATTACAAAATGTAACTAGGTAATTTTTAATTAGATAAAATTTAAAAGCTTTTTTTGGGTTTGTTTTTGTTTTTGGTGGGACAATGAGGGTTAAGTGACTTGTCCATGGTCACACAGCTAGTAAGTGTCAGGTGTCTGAGGCTGGATTTGAACTCAGGTCCTCCTGAATCCAGGGCCAGTGCTTTATCCACTGTGCCATCTAGCTGCTCCATAAAAGCTTTTGCGCGCGCACACACACACACACACACACACACACACACACACACACACACACACACACAAAACCCCAATGCAACCAAAATTATAAGCAAAAAACTTGGAAAGAATTTTTGCAACAAATATCTCTGATAAAAACCTCATTTCTTGGGGGCAGCTAAGTGGTACAGTAGATAAAGCACTCACCCTGGATTCAGGACTACCTGAGTTCAAATCTGGCCTCAGACACTTGACACTTACTACCTGTGTGACCCTGAGCAAGTCACTTAATCCTCATTGCCCTGCAAAAAACAAAAAAAAATCATTTCTCAAATATATAGAAAACTGAGTCAAATTTAAAAGAATACAAGACATTCCTCAATTTATAAATGGTCAAAGGATATGAACAGGCAATTTTAAAGCAAAGAAATCAAAGCTATGTATAATCATATGAAAATGTTCTATATCACAATTGATCAGAGAAATGCAAATTAAAACAACTGTGAGGTACCACCTCATACCTATTAAAGTGGCTACTTTGACAAAAAAAGGAAAATTTTGAATGTTGGAGGGCATATGGAAAACTTGGCCACTATTCCACTGTTGGTGAAGTTGTGAACTGATCCAATCATTGTGGAAGGCAATTTGGGACTATGCCCAAAGGGCTATAAAACTCCATACCCTTTGTTCCAACAATATCACTGCTAGATTTATATCACAACGCCATTCCCCTCAAAAGAAAAGGATCTATTTGTACAAAAATATTTATAGCAGCTCTTTTTGTGGTATCTGAGAATTGGAAATCAAAGGGATGCCTATCAATTGGGGAATGGCTAAACAAGCTGTGATATATGATTGTAATGGAATATCATTGTGCTATAAGAAACAATAAGCAGGATGATTTCAGAAAAACCTGGAAATACTTACGTGAACTGATGCATAGTGAAATGAACAGGACCAGAAGAATGTTATACACAGTAACAGCAATATTGTTCAATGAAGAACTGTGAGTGACGACTATTCTCAGCAATACAATGATCCAAGATAATCCCAAAGGACTTGTAATGAAGCATACTATCCACTTTCAGAGAAAAAAACGGATAGTGATTGAACACAAACTAAGGGATGCTATTTTTCACTTTCATTTTTTTCTTTTATTTGAGTTTTCTTCAGGGTGGGTCAAAAGTCACAATGTTAATAGCTGAAAATTATTTTTTCTTTATTTTCACCATTTACAAGATTTGGTTTTCGCATGTAATGCAAACTCATTTCTTATATATACTGCATATGATGCTGTGGTATTGAAAACAAAAATAAAGGAGTTGTTAAATATTGAAACTGCTCTGTGACTTTTGGCCCACCCTGTACAAGATGACTAATATGAAAATGTTTTACATAATTTCACATGTATAATGTATATCTGATTGCTTATCACATCAAGGAAGGGTGAGGGGAGGGAGGGAGAGAAAGAATTTGGAACTCCAAACTTTAAATAATGATGCTTATTAAAATAATAAATAAACTAACAAACAGATGAATGAATGAATAAGTGAATAAATAAATAAATAGATTAGTTTTTATTCATTCATCCTCATTAATTCACTGACTTAAAATGGAGGAATAACAAGACAATGAAATATAAATAAACTGAATGTCACAGTGAACCCTGAATTAAATACTATTGGAATGAAGTTCCTTTATCATGATAAAGCCAGTCATGGTTAATAAGTAATAGCCTGGGGGCAGATAAGTGGCGAAGTGGATAAAGCACTGGCCTTGGATTCAGGAGGACCTGAGTTCAAAACCAGTCTCAGACACTTGACATTAGCTGCTGTGACATGGAAGTCACTAACCCCCTTATTGCCTGCAAAAAACAAAAAACAAAAATAATAAGTAATAGCCTAACAAAACCCCTTTTAATTTGTGAAGTCAGGTAATGAGGACATAATAAGTTGATGATGAAGAGGGGAATTCCAGTTTTGTCACTGCCTAAGTGGTTGAGGAGGAAGACAAAAAGGTGTTAAGTAGATCCTACTTGACAAAGATTGAGGTTGAGGATTGCACTCCCTGGGACTTCTGCCTAATCGGTGGGCCTAAGGAAGAATTGTCCAAGCTTAAAGATCTATGGGGTTGGTATGTTGTTAGCTGGGATAACGGGATCCCAGAGATAGATAGTCTCACCTAAAGGTGATCTTAAAAGGAAATAAGAGTTGGTTAGCCATAATATTATCAATCAAGAATCATAAATCAAGAGTTAGGAGCAGACCCTCAGAAGCTATCTGGTGCAACCCTCTGAGTTTATAGCTCTGTCCATCTCTCCTTCTTCTTTCTCCTCCTCCTCCTCCTCCTCCTCTCCTCCTCCTTCTCTCTCTCTCTCTCTCTCTCTCTCTCTCTCTCTCCTCTCTCTCTCTCTCTCTCCTCTCTCCAATCTTATCCTCTTCCATCTAACAGAAGCAAACAGCATTTTGTAGGCTCTGTATGAAAAACACACATCTTTTAAACCTTTAATCCATTAACTTGCAAGAGAAAGACGGACAAAGAGCAAAATCTGGATAATGTTCTGACCTCTGGTCACTGGATTTGACCTGCTTAGGCTTTAAAAATTAAATTATTTTATTTTTAATTTATGGAATAAAACAAGCATTTCCATAACACAGTATAATAAAAAGATGATTGTACGCAAAATTACAAATCTACCATTTATAATTTGCTTATTACTTTTAATAGCAAAAAGAGAGGAGGATGGGGCAGCCTAGGTGGTGCAGTGGATAAAGCACCGGCCCTGGATTCAGGAGTTCCTGAGTTCAAATGCAGCCTCAGACACTTGACAATTACTAGCTGTGTGACCCTGGGCAAGTCACTTAACCCCATTGCCCAGTAAAAAAAAAAGAGAGAGGAGGAGTAAAAAAGAAAAGAGTGGTCTTGGATTATGAAATCTTCAATTATTTTAGCCAATCTTATAGGTGTTAAAGTGATATCTCAACATTGTTTTAATTTGCATTTTCCTCTAACCAATAGGGATTTAGAGCATTTTTTCATATGACTATAAAATTGTTTTGATTTCTTTATTGGAAAACTGCTGTTCGCTCTCTTGGCATGTACTCTTGGCTCTCTGACTTATAGGTCTTCTGAACTCTCTTAGGTCTCCCTGAGACCACATGTTGTCTCTCTGGAGAACAGCATGGATCTTTGGAGGCTTTTCTCCTGGTTTTACTAACAACCATGCTGAATCTCTCTCCTGCCTTTCTCTACCCACTCAGCCTAAGACCATGAGAGGTTAGGGAGACACACGGTGAATCCTTTAATGGTTTATTATAATATTAATAAAATAATGATATGTTTGCCCCCCCCCACCCAAAAAAACAACAGCAAAGGGACTGAGATTTCTAAGATTTCTTCTAGCACCAACGTCCTAAGATTGAAAATAGAACTTCCTTTTAATACTAAGGCGCCCTGGACTTGTCCACAAGGCAAGGATGAAAACCATCACTGAAGAGCAGAGAGCCAAAATTTGATATACCAAGCATTATTTGGGTGACTCACCTTAATATTGGGGTCCTGGAAATATATCTCTCCCAGGCCAATAAGAAAGGAGCCTCTAAGATTTAGTTCACAAAAGGATCAGATTTGTTACTTGGGAATTAATTAAACAACAAAGGTGAAACTAATAAAAAAATCAAACTTAAGGAAATAGGAAATAGAAATACAGATAGATATTATTAACTCTAAACTTAGCCTATGCAATCCCAGACCATTCCCAATTAAGCTAGTTTAAAGGAATTTAGGGTTTTCTGTAAGTAACTCACCCATGCCTGATCAGTCAGTCTGAAGTCGCTCGTGTGCCACCAACTCCGGGGCCCCAGACAAAAGAAAAAAGCCCGCTCGCATACCAAAAGTAGCCCCACCTCCCTTCCAGGAGTGTTCAATGTCTCCTCCCCCAAAGGGGAGGTCTTTCAAAAAGCTGCATTTGTAATCTTGGGGTGGGCCAGGTGTGGCCCCTCCTAAATGAGTTAGCTAAAAATGGAAATATTAATCTTTACTACAAATAATTATTTACCACAGCAGGTCTCCACAATTACTCCCAAAAACCCCCAACTCCAAACACAGCCAGGAAAACAACTCCTGGGGCAGCAGAAGCCACAAAAAGATGGCTGAGATTATTTATAGCTAAAGGACACCTTGGAAGTTCAGCAGAAGGGGAGCTGGTCTGGGAATAGAGTCCAGCCCCACAATCACACCAACACAGATATAGCCCCAGGCAGGAATCAGGAAGAAATCTTGAGGTGGTGGTGGCCCAGTTGGGGATGGGATGCAGTCTCCTTAGAGCTAGCAACCAGGGCATACAAAGTTTTGCTGTCTGGTTGATTGCAAATTGGCCTGGGGTTATCTTACAGACCAGAGAAAGGGCCAGGCAAGTGAAGCAACTGCCCCTCATTAAGTCATAACATCTGGGACCTCCTGAAGCTTGAGACAGTATATCCTGGAAGCAGGACCTGACATTAAGAAGGAGTTAAACGTCAAGTGAAAGATGAGCATGATGAGCAAGCAGAGAAAACTGCAAACCATAGAAAGCTTCTTAAGTGACAAGGAAGAAAGAGGTGAACCCTAAGAAGAGGATAGCAACATCAGGGTCCCTACATCTAAAGCTTCCCATGAAAACTGCCTGTTCATATCCTTTAACCATTTATCAATTGGGGAATGACTCATTCTTATAAATTTGAAAAAGTTTTTTTGGAGGTTTTTTTTTTTTTTTACATATTTTAGATATGAAACCTTTCTCTGAGAAACTTCTTAGATTTAGATTATTCCCTTGAATTTTCCTGGCTTTGTTGAGTTCCTTACCACCTAGTCTATTATATTATTGGGCAGTCACTTTTTTAGCCCTGCCTGCCTATCAGGAACTTAACTTCTTGTCTGTTAGACTTCTGGTATCTACTAATCCCTTTTGCAAAGTTGGAATCCAGATCCTATCCATGTCTTTATCATACATGCTTCATTCCCACACATATCTCAACATGCTAAGCTAATGCTTTTGCTGTACTTGAAGGTGGGAAATTGAGGGAAGTATTGGTGCTTTGAAGGTTTTGTGTATTTTATAGTCTCATTTGCAATATGATATACAAGAGACATAAAGAACTTTCACTTTATTAGATTAAATTACTAGCTCCAAGGAAATAGTACTGCCTAATGAAGTAAAGATTTTCATGAAATCCCACAAAATCCCACAAAGTAATTAAATCTAATTAATTTTAGGATGGCAAGTCTTGTGAGATTTTTAAAAACAATTGGTCTCAGTTCAAGAATCAAAGCATGGATATGCTTTATTCAGGATTTCCAACCTAATTCCATGATATCCTAGAGTTGTCTCAGACAATATGCAGACAATAGCTTTTCTGTGCTACTCATTTCCTAATTGCCAACAAGAATTAGTTTTTGACATATGCTTCCTAAATTTATTACCTGAAAATAACTAAAGCATTACCTCATTAGTCCTCAATCATAGTGCCAATGAAAAAAGAAGAAAATTTACCTTTAAAATACACTTCTTTACCTTCTAATAATCTGCAAATTGATTAGGGGATTTCCCAGAGGTTTGCCATTGTCAACCATATACATTTACATTTTACATACATGCATGCATTCATGCATACACACATGCACATTCATGTATATGTGTATATGTGTATGTATATACATGTATTCATTCATTAATTTATTTGGTTGTTCACTTATTCATTCATTTATTTATTTGTTTGGTCATTAGTTCATTCATTCATTTGTTTATTTATTTGTTTATTTGAGGGTAGCAAGATGGCACAGAGATAGAGTACCCAGACTGGAGTCAGGGAGGCTCAACTTCTTGAATTCAAGTCTCATCTCAGACTATAATTACTTGGATGACCCTGGACAAGTCACTTAACCCTGTTTGTCTCAATTTCCTCATCTATAAAATGCATTGGAGAAGGAAATGGCAAACCACTCCAGTATCTCTGCCAAGTAAACCACAAATAGGGTCACAAAGAATCAGACACAACTAAACAACAATGACAAATGTATATATTTAGCTTTGCATTTACCTGTTTCTTTTTTTCTTATTTAGCCAACTGAAGTGAGAACTTTATAAAGCCCTTATCACTAAAGAGCATCAAAGAAGCAAAAGTATTGTTTTCTTTACCAAGAATACTGAGAGTCTCTAATCTATGAATGTTCTCTTTTTATAACTTATGGCTTTCTGAATAACAAGGAGTGCTCTCTATTTTCCTTCCCTACTCCAACCCACCTCTCTCCTCTAACTCCACTGCTTCCAAGGAAGTCCCTTTGTAGCCACTGTTACTACTTGAAATTGCTAGCCTTTTCCTACTGGGTAGAAGGATTGGAGATAGTATGGAGATAGCTAATATGCTGATTCATAGAATCAGTAGCAAGAAAGGGAGGCAGTGTGGTAAAATGGAAGGAGTACCAAGATTTATGTCATGGTTCTGCCATTTACTAACTACAACCTTGGGAAAGTAACATTACTCTAAGACAGGAGTGTCAAATACTAATCATAAGGCCCACCAACTGTCCTGAGTGTCCAAATGAGAGTAAAATGTAATTAGAAAATATTTAAGACAGTAAACAAAATACAATAGGACATAGATGATGTTAATATGTGGTTTTTCTAAGTTAATATGGTAGCATAGGGATTCTTACATATAGTTTAGTAGCTCCATTTCTAGTTGATTTTAACACTACTGCTCTAAGTCAGTTTTCTCATCTTCAAAACAAGAACTGTTGAATTAACTGATCTCTAAGATCCCATCCAGCTCTAAATCTATGATCCTAAGAATGCAATAAGCTAGAATAGTGAAATATGATAGGGATCATCACATTTGTAAAGTATGACACTTGAGATAAAAAAAAAATCAACTTCACTAGTTTGGAATCAGCAAATGATTCTCCTTTTATATTGTTGTTCAGTTGTTTTAGTCATATCAGACTTTTCATGGCCCCATTTGAAGTTTTCTTGGCAAAGATATAGGAGTGGTTTGCCACTTCCTTCTACAGCTCATTTTATAGATGAGGAAACTGAGGTAAATAGGGTTAAGTAACTTGTCCAGGGTCACACACCTTGTAAGAGTCTGAGGCCGGATTTTAATTCAGGTCTTCCTGACTCCAAGCCTAGCTAGGACTCTATTTACTATGCTACCTACCTGCTCCTTTTATAGTTCTAGCAAAAGGAGTGGCTCAGTGCCAAACCCATAGTATGTTCTCAATAATTGAAATGAAGGAATGAAAGTTATGAATACAATAGACTCTGATAAGTAGATCTGTGGCTGTGTGTGTATTTATATAAGACTATACCATGTTCATTTTTGCTTTCATTCATTTTATTTATCAACAATCTACTATGCTTTGTTTCCAATACAATTTCTGGCACATTTTTGTGGTCCTTATGCTCATAGAAGCATGTTATTTTCTAGCAATAATCTCCATGCCCTCCCATTCTATTTTCCTGACTGTAGCTTGAAAGTTTAGATTTCACTAACCTACAAATGTAATTAGGTTTATATCCCACTCCCCCAACATATGCTACTTTGTGCTTTATGTTAAAAATCACCTGTAATCTCAGGTTGAGCTAAATGGGAAATCAAACTGCCATTCACATGATACCAAAATAGTTAACTCATCAAATCAATTCAAATCAAATCAAATCTTTATTGATTTTGTAATGCACTCCTTGTATTGGGAAAAGAAAAAAAACAAAGATATCAGTCAATTAGTATCCAGAGACAAAACAGATGATCGACTATAATTTCTATGACTAATTGGCTATTTTTTGGTGAGAAAGAGAAATGTAGATGTTCAGGTCTTTATCTCATCTTTCTATTTACAATTTCCTTGTTCTTTACAGTGTAATTATTTGTCTCCCCAAGACACTTATGAGCTAATATCCTTTAACATTTTCTGAAAGCAAGACCACATGAAGATAATCAATGGAACACAGACAACAAGCTCAATGAAAAATGATGGTGAAAGCACTCAATTTGTAATGGCTTAGATTGAAATTCTTAAATTTTCTTCCTTCTTTCCTTCCTTTCTTCCTTTCTTCCTTCTCATTCTCTCTCCCTCCCTCCCTCCTCTCACTCTCTCCCTCCTCCTCCTCTTTCTCTTCCTCCTCCTCCTTCTTCTTCTCCTTCTTCTTCTTCTTCTTCTTCTTCTTCTTCTTCTTCTTCTGTCTGTCTCTTTCATATAAAAAGCTAAACCCTAAGTAAGAAACACACCCATATTTATATGCTTTCTGAATCTCAATGACTAATCAACGAACATTTAAAACAAGTATGAACAAATGTGGTTCATGTGGCTGTAGGAAAATGACAGCACTCTTCCTTTAACTAAGAACAATGCCCTCTGTCCAGATATTATGGAGATACAGGAGTGGCAACTTCTGTTGAAGTTAGAAGTCAAGGACAGGAAGAATCCTAGAGAGAGACACTGGCTAAAGATGGTTTTTGAACAATGGACTGAGGGCTGAATCCAATATTAACAACTCATGTTTACCAAATACTCCATAGTTTGCAAATTACTTTCCTTATAAGAACCCTATGAAGCAGGTAGTGCAAGTATTATCCCCATTTTAAGGCTCTAAGAGGTTAAATGACTTTCCCATAATCGCACAGCTAGAAAACTACTAAGGTGATATTCAAATCAAATTTTTCAGACTCTAAAGCCAATACCACTCACTATACCATATTTAAAGTACTAGATTTGTGTATACTTCAACTAAGGCCCAGAATCAGATTCTTGGTAAACAATTGTCTGGTGCATTTTTCTTAAATGAACTTGCCTGGACACCTCTTGGGTGAAAAAAAGCCATGATAACACTTACTCTTCTAGCATGCAGTGTTAAAAAAGTTCAAGAGACATAATTTTGGGAGAATTAGTCATTTTATTCATAATGCCAGCATTTTTTTTGCAGGGCAATGAGGGTTAAGTGACTTGCCCAGGGTCACACAGTTAGTTAAGTGTCAAGTGTCTGAGGCTGGATTTGAACTCAGGTCCTCCTGAATCCAAGGCCAGTGCTTTATATACTGTGCCACCTAGCTGCCCCCAATAATGCCAGCATTTTAATAAAAAGAGGTCTGTGGCATTCTCAAATGCCATAGACTCTCATGGTAGTAGGCTCACTGCTTATATACCCTTGGAAGAGGAGTACTTCTGAGAATGGCAATCACCTCTGATTGGTTAACAATTAATGAAAGGTAGACTTTACAAAGAGAAGTGAGCTCATTCCATTGAGAGACTGAGGGTGACATCATGTAACTCTTGCTCAGAGACTATCCCTATACCCAGACCACCACCACCACCACCATCAACCCACTTGGACAATCTAGACAAAGAATCTACATCCCTCACCCAAGCCTGAGCTAGTTGGGTAGAGTATCACTACACAGAATGAGGAGAATGTTAATCTTATCTTCCACCAGCCCTGTCCTTAAGGGATTGGACAAGGAAATAAGACAGGGAAACAAATCTGGACTCTCCCCAACTTTAATAATTGGCTATTAATACAAGAGAGAAAAATAATTTATCTCAAACACAGATATCTGTTTTAAGGACATAGCTTGTTCTCTTAATACTTACCAACCTCCAAGTCACCAAGGGCATTCTAAACTCCTTTCCCTCACCCCTTATGTCCATTCATTTGGTATCCTAAGCATTCTACAATGCATCCACATGATTTCACATCTGTCTCCTCTCTACTTACCTATATAGACATCTCCTCAGTGCAGAGCCTCATCTAGAATCTCTTTCTTAACCTATAGCAGCAACACCTTAACAGGTTTCCTTGTTTCCTGTCTCTTTCATCTCTGGTTCATCCAAATAGCATCTAAAATGGCATTTCTAAGACATAGGTTTGACTATGTCATTCCCCTGCTCAAAAACAATAACTGTCTATCATCTCTAGGATAAAATGCAACCTTCCCAGCCTGGCATTTAAAACTTTTAACAACCTTGGTTCCAGCCCTGCTTTCCAGCCTTATTTTACATTACATCTCTTGATCTGTCATTTGATCTGTCATTTTTCATCACTGTTGAATTTACCCAGACTGTCCTCTAAACCCCAGGGTGCAGCCTATAGTTAATTGTGCCTTTCAGAATCCTTATCTGCCTTCAAGCCTCAATTCAGGGGCTATCTCCTCCATGAAGCCTTAATTGGTTCTCCTCATTTAGTGCTCTTACCCTTCTCAAATTACTTTGTTTTTATTTATCCAAGCACATTAATTTCAGTAAATATTCAGAAGTAACTCAGCTCAAGAGTTATATACTCCAGCCTCTGTAGAATGGAAGCCCCATAAAGAGAGAGATTCTTCAATTTTTGTTTCTTTATATCTCTAATGCTTTACACATAGGAGGAACTCAATACATGTTGTTGAATTGAATTCTCTCTTCTTCCTTTTGCACTAGACATCTCCTATACCTAGAATGTATTTCTTCCTCATCTCTATTTTTCTTCCTTCAAGACAGAAATGAATCATTATCTTCTACATGTACCCTCTCCTGATTCTCACAGATTCCAGTACCCTTTCTCCCAAACTACTTTATCTTTAATGGCTGTGTATTTAGTCCTTTATGTTTATTCTATACATACATATATATATATATATACATATATATATATATATGTACTTATAGTCTTCTCCATTAGAGTCTAAGCTCCTTATGAGTAAGGATTATTCCATTCATTGCATTTGTATCTCTGGGTCCTCACACAGTGCCTGGAAAATAGGAGGCAATGAAAAATGCTTACTAACTGATTGATTAAAGTGTTAGTTCCAATGCACATTTCATATGAAAATAATGCTATTGGAATACCATGTAGATGGATCTACAATTTCATTGATTTGAATATTTCTTCCATGGATACAGATCATATGCAATCCATATGCAATAATCTTGGACAAGTGTTGTACATATCATCCCGTAAATTCAATAGGGTCCTTACTTCCTTATGTGTTCAGGGAGGATTAACAGCTCTTGCATGAGGGCTTGCTAAACCCTTTTCAGGGTTGCTCATCCAATTTGGTGTTCACCTTCACCAAAGTCTCACCTGTGGCTCCAAGAAACTCGAGCATGCATAGCAACCATCCCTCTGTAAAACTGTCTTGGTAGACAGCCTAAACCAGACTGAGGGTAATCCACAGGCCTCAAAAGTGTCAGTGAATTAAGGGGATGCAAGCATGTTAAGACTTCCCCCCCAGTGGAATGGGTGAATGTGAACAATTTGTTCCAATGAAGGCAGCTGAATCAGGCTCTGTGGAGCATTTACAGCTTAGTCAGGGATTGAAAACACCAGGGTCATCTACTGCATCCATCATCTGTTGTCTTGACTTTTGTCTTGCCATTGGACTTTGATGACTGGAAGAGAGAGTGAATTTAAGAACTTTATGTAACTCTGCCTCTCATAAATCCAATTCACTTGAGAGTCAATATATCACCTTGTGATATCATTGGTCCTCTTTGAAAATGAAGAACCAACAACAACAAGGAAACAAGTAAGTACCTTGAATCTTTGAGTTATCTGCCTATTATTTCTCACTCTCCTTCAAAATTCTGTTCTGATGCCTAATCAGTGTGGAGGTGACTCTGGGTGTTCAAAGGCTATGGCAAGAAAAAACAAGATCTGGCTGGTTGCATGTTGCAAAGGCTTTGAGTTCTGTCCCAATGATGGGCTGAGTCTGTTTTCTGAGGAGCAGCCTAGTTAAGTTGTTGTTCATCATAAGTTAAGTGTATAGACACTCATTGCCAGTGGGCTGGCTATGAATCACCACTTGGTGATGCATAATTGGTCCATGGAAACACATGAGAATAGCAACTATACAAAATTACAATTCAGAGAGGCAGTATTGGGCCCTGGAAGGATCCTTGATTCTGAAGGAAAAGCACCTGAATTTAAATTCCACCTCTGTGTGACCTTAGATTAGTTACTTAATTTCTTTGGGCCTCAGTTTCTTCAACTATGAAATGAGAGGGGTGGGACTAAATGGGTTCTGCGGTCCCTTGAAGCTCTAGATTCATAACACCATGATAATTCTATATAATGAATATACTAATGTGTCTTTTCTATTCAAGATGACCTATTTTTTGAGGGAAGAGAACTTTCAAATAGACTTCTTTAAATGTTTGCCTCTTTGTTGACATGAAAAGAAATTCCTTGTTATAGTTTTGAAGATAATGATAACAGATTATATTTTCATTTCAAATTCGTCATTTGAAAATACCACACATGGGATCTCAAATTTTAAGAATAGTCAGTTTAAGCAACTTTTGGAAAATATCTTATATAAACTGTTTCTGGAAATAGGGAATGTAAGAGAAACACTTGGAAAGTTATGGCTAACCTAATGAAATCTTGAAAAAATGAAACCTTAGTTTAGATTTTCTGATTTATACTTCTGGGACTATGCAGTCTGGAAAGCATAACCAAATGTTAGTGGACAGACCCCTAATTATTATCTTACTATTCTGAGATCTCACCATGACACTACTCATTAAAATCAAATGAGATGTTAAAGTTGAATCTGCAATATGGAACTAAATGTGAAATAGGCCTGTCTTGGACCCTGTTTAAAGAGAGTTATTTAAAGAACCAAAGGGCCTTTTTATAAACCATGTTAGGTGTATGGCCTTTGCTCTAGCAATATCACTACTAGGATTATAAACTGAAGACATAACAATGAGGGAAAAAGCTCATATGTAATACATATATGTATATGCATATATACATATAGCTATGTACCTGCATCTTTGGTATTATCACTAAGAATTATTTCCTTAATTTTTTGTGGAATTTCATGTTTCTATGGAGTTAGATATTCCCCTGAAAATCCTATGCTTTCCTGTCAACAATGTGCAGTGGATAGGGCAATGAACCTTAAGTCAGAAAGAACTAAATTTGAACCTAGCCTTGGGGTAATTCCTAGATTTCTGACCCTGTGATAGCCATTTGACCTCTATCTGAGTTCTCTCATATATAGAATGAGTATGATAATAGGACATTACCTCTCAAAGTTATTTTGAGGATCAAATGGTATAGCATTTGTAAAACACCTTGTGAACTTTAAATTTCTATACAAATGCTAACAATTAGATTCTATTAGAGGCAGCTATTATTGGAAAGGTCATTAGCACAATGTCTACCACATAGCAGGAACTATATAAATGCTGGCTATTGCTATTTCTACTACTGTTACAACTACTATACTGCTCCTTCTACTACTACTACTACTACTAATTTCCTTTTCTTCTCTTATTTCAGATAGACCACTATAGTGTCCCTATTTTGCTTTAACTTCTTAGAATTTACTTTATTTTTTTGGAAGTTACAGGCTGGATAGGGAAATGTGTCCCTCAAATCCTTTTGTGGAGCAAATGTTTGTCACATTGGGCACTATTCCGGTGAAGCTACAGGATACTTTTCAATATTGCTATGATGCTTTCATGTTTACTTTGGGAAATGAAACAACACAATCTTGGAAGAGCTTTTATAACTATAAAGTATTTAATTTGCTACTCTAAATTTGAAATTGTAAGGAAATTGTTCAATGAAGAGCTGTGAATGACTTAACTATTCTGATATTTTGTCATATGTTGTTGTTTGTTTCTTCATTTTCTTTTTTTTTAATTATAAAAGAATTTTATTGTTTTCTAGGTTACATGTAGAGATAGTTTTTCAACATTTGTTTTAATAAGATTTCAATTTCAAATTTTTCTCCCTCCCTCCCCTCCCTCCCCTCCCTCCCCCCTCCCTAAGACAACAAGTAATCTGATGTAGGTTATATGTGTACAATCACATTAAAGAAATTTCTGCACTAGTCCTGCTGTGAAAGAAGAATCAGAGCAAAAAGGAAAAACCTCAGAAAAGAAAAACAATAGCAACCAAAACCAAAAGAAATAGTATGTTCAATCCGCATCCATATTCCATAATCCCTTTCTTCTGGATTTGGAGAGTATATTCCATGATGAGTCCTTTGTTAATTGTTTCAAGTAATTTTTGAGTTGATTCTTTAGGATTCTCTAAGTATACTATCATATCATCTGCAAAGAGTGAAAGTTTTTTTTTCTTCCTTGCCTATTCTAATTCCTTTAATTCATTTTTCTTCTCTTATTGCTCTGGCTAACATTTCCAGTACAATATTAAATAATAGAGGTGATAATGGACATCCCTGTTTTCACCCCTGATCTTATTGGGAATGCCATCAACTTATCCCTTTACGTATATGTTTGCTCATGGGTTTAGGTAGATACCGCTTATTTTTAAGGAAAAACTCCACTTATTCATAAGCTTTCTAGTATTTTATTAGGAATTGGGTGCTGTATTTTGTCAAAAATCTGTCTCAGCATCTATTGAGATAATCATATGATTTTGGTTAGTTTTCTTATTGATGTGGTTGATTATGTTAATAGTTTCCTAATGTTGAACCATCCCTGCAGTCCTGGCATAAATCCACCTGGTGATAGTGTATTTGTTCTGGTGATCACTTGCTGTAATCTCCTAGCTAATATCCTTATTTAAGATTTTTGCATCAATATTCATTATGGAAATTGGTCTATAATTTTCTTTCTCTGTTTTGGCTCTGCTTGGTTTTGGTATCAACGCCATATGTGTGTCATAAAAGGAATTTGTAGAACTCCTTCTACACCTATTTTTCCAAATAATTGTATAATATTGGAATTAATTGTTCAATAAATGTTTGGTAGAATTCACTTGTAAACCCATCTGACCCTGGAGATTTTTTCTTAGGGAGTTCATTAATGGCTTGTTTCAATTTCTTTGTCTAATATGGATTTATTTAAGGATTTTATTTCCTCTTCAGTTAAACCTGGGCAATTTGTATTTTTGTAAATACTTATCCATTTCATTTAGATGGTCAAATTTATTGGCATACAGTTGGGCAAAATAGTTCCTAATTATTGCTTTAATTTCCATTTTATTGGTGGTGAAATCACCCCTTTATTTTTGATACTGGTTAATTGGTTTTCTTTCTTTTTTAAATAAAATTAACCAATGGTTTATTTATTTTATTGTTTTTTGCATAAAACCAGCTCTTAGTTGTATTGATTAATTCTATAGTTTTCTTGCTTTCATTTTTATTAATTTCTCCTTTGATTTTCAGCATTTCAAATTTAGTATTTAATTGGGTACTTTTAATTTGTTATTTTTCTAGATTTTTAAGTTTCATGACCAATTCATTGATCTCCTCTTTCTCTTTTTTATTGATGTAAGGATTTAGAGATATAATATTTCTCCTAAGCACTTGCTTTGGCTGCATCCCATAAATTTTGGTATGCTGTCTCATTATTGTCATTACCATGGATGAAGTTATTGAGGGTTTCTATGATTTGTTCTTTGACCCACTCATTCTTTAGGATGAAATTATTTAGTTTCCAATTAATTTCAGTCTACCTTTCCATGGTTCTTTATTACATTTAATTTTTATTGCATTACGATCTGAGAAGGATGCATTTACTATTTCTGCCTTTTTACATTTGCTCATGAGTTTTTGTGCCCTAATACATGGTCAATTTTTGAATATGTGCCATGTAACATTGAGAAAAAAAGTATATTCCTTTCTATCCCCATTCAATTTTTCTCCAGACATCTATCATATCTAACTTTTTTTAATATTCTATTTACCTCTTTAACTTCTTTCTTACTTATTTTGTGGCTAGATTTATCCTATTCTGAGATGGAAGATTCAGATTCCCCACTAGTATAGTTTGCTGTCTATTTCCTCTTGTACCTCATTAAACTACTCCTCTAAGAATTTGGATGCTATACCACTTGGCACATACATGTTTGTATTGATATTACTATATTATCTATGGTACTTTTAGCAAGATGTAGTTTCCTTCCTTATCTCTTTTAATTAGATCTATTTCTGCTTTTGCTTTGTATGAGATAAAGATTGCTATACCTGCTTTTTTTTTGACACTGATAGCTCTCAATGGTAAGAACTCTTTTACGTTTCTTACTTCATATTGCAACTTATTTTTTTTTTTAAAGTTGAGGTCTGCTCCTGGGGCTTCAGGGTCATCATTTCAAATATTTTGTGCTGGGGGATAGGGGGTGTGTTTATTGGCTTTCTACACTAAGCCTCTATGGCTTGTAAATTTCTCACCATCGTGGGCTTGCTCCCTGAACTTGCTCCTGGTGCACTGGGATGGACAGGTATGGTCCACCCCTGTTCTGTGGGTGGCCTTCTAGCTGGCAGCCTTACCCTCTCAGTTGGTGCTGGTGGATCTCACCACTGCCTGCTGTCCCACCAGCTTGCTGAGTCAGGATCAAGGGACCTCAGTTGCTCAGCTGTGGCCTCGAGCTTTCAGCTGACTTTCCCCAATGCCCTCCACACTGCCACTATGCTGAGGTGCACTGCATTCCTTTTTGCCCAAGTGAGACCAATCTTTCCTAAAGTCTTCTAAAATTATCTCAGGTTGGAAGATGTTGTCTCTCTGTCATTTTTGGAGGTTCTGCACAGTATAGAAATCTGTTTAGAGGCTTGATTGAATGTTCTTTTTGAGGGAACTGAAGGAGAGCTCAGGCAGCTTGTTGCTTCTCTCTGCCATCTTGGCTTTGCCTCCTGTTCTTCATTTTCAAAGAGGATCAACAGCATCATGATTTGAGCATGGATTAGATGTGAGGCTGAGTCACTCAAAGCTTCACACTCTTCCAGAGTTAGTGAAGTCCAGTGGCAAAAACAAACGTCAGGATGACTAGAGATGGCTAGGATGCAGTTGATGACGTGGCATCTTTGATACCTGACCACCTCTAAGAGCTCCAACAGCACCTTCTGCCTTTTGCGGCTTTGGAAACAAATTGTTTCATCTGCCCATTTCATTGGGGGAAATCTTTATATACTTTGTATAGACATCCCCACCCTAACTCACCATTAGGTCTTGAGGATGTGTAGGCTACCTTCAACTTGGTTTAGCCCATCTACCATATGCCTAGATGTTTTTACACAGGGTGTAGCCTGCTGGGCATGCTAGAGCTTCTTCAAGCCACAGGTGAGACTTGGGTAAAGATGGATAAGATAACAAAGGTGGTGAGCAGCCCTGAAAATGACTTGGCAATCCCCTCAAACAGAGGTACTAGTCCTCCTTAACACTACATACTCCCTCATATGTAAGATGGGAGAGTTGGACAAAATAGCCTCTTAGGCATAAGTATGCTGGTAAATGTTTAACAGCTGGCTGGGGGTAGAGAAATTTATGCTGGACACACTTTAATCTCTAATCTGCATTATTAATATTTTCTCCATCACTTTCTAAGTTTAGACAATCATACCAAACAATAAATCAAGCAATCCCACTTTGTAGGTTTGCTCATTTCTTTTTTTGGGGGGGGCCCAGAGCAATGAGGGTTAAGTGACTTGTCCAGGGTCCACACAGCTAGTAAGTGTCAAGTATCTGAGCTGGATTTGAACTCAGGTACTCCCTGAATCCAGGGCTGGTGCTTTAATCCACTGTGCCACCTAGATGTCCCTGGTTTGCTCATTTCTGAGGTATAAATGCTCACACTGAAAATATTTAACAAACTCTTCTAGCAGGTGGGTTCAAGTGAACTCTAGCATACACACTGCCTTAGGTCTCTTTTAAATCTAAGATCCTTTTGGTGCCTGGAATAGCATTGTGCATACAGGAAGCACTTAATAAATGTTTGTTAAATAAGTGAAAGTTTTGCTTTCTGTTACATTCAGAAATACTAGATTAAGCACATTTTAATCAACTATGGATTTTCTCAAAAGGAATTGTTAATATACAGCTTTTTTTTTTCTTTCTTAGTGGTAGCTTTGTTCAAAGATTACTAGCTGCAGCTAGTGAAATATCTGGCAAAGATTAATACACACATAAGTACCCTGTGTCAGTACATTTTCTAAGTGGAACTTTCACATCTAAATGCAGCATTATGTAATGTGCCATTTGTGGTGGATTAGAGAGATGATTCAAAGGGAAGTTAAGATAATATATTTTCTCCCTGTCTTGGTCAGAAAGAGGAACTACTTGAAACTAAATGAAAGTGGAATTAGTTACACACAATAGCAAGCAGTATGTAGTTTTGGCAGGTTACAAATGAGTATTTCTTTGACTTGGCTCAGGACACCCCAGTGCCACACAAGCATAAAGATAGAGCATGCTGATGCTAGAGTGGCTGGAAATAATCTTGAATCATGCCTGACAATTGTCCCTAGTTCTCTGTTAGGAAATTATCTACCTACCTGTCTGTCTGTCTATCTATCTATCTATCTATCTATCAATCTATCTATCAATCTATCTGTCTGTCTGTCTGTCTGTCTATCATCTATCTATACAGAGTTCATCTGAAATTAAGGAATCAAAGCATGGCAGACTCACTCCAGTTTTAGACAGATTTATACAATGTCAGACGTATCTCAGGCAAAGAGAGAAAGGAAGTTCACATGGAGGGTATCAAGGACTATTAAACTACTGGCATATATTTCCAACCAGCTGCTGAGGACCCTTGGCTCTGATGAGACATTAAATTCACACCCACTTCTCTTCATTGAGGCATTCTGAAGATTCTCAGAATGAAGCGCATTGGCCAGGAACAGAAAGGAAACTAGATTAAAAGGAATCCTTCTCAATAACAACTTGGAGGGAAATGACAGCTGGGTCCAAGAGGATATAGGACAAGGCTCTTCTAATCATTAATAATTAACATGCTGAGGTATAGGGATTAAGGACACACTTGTCACAAACAGACGGTTTTATAAATATACATGATTCAGGGCTTGTCTATGTAGAAATGGAACTCAAATTAGTACTGGACCTCCAAGGACTACAGAGAGGGCTAAAACCAATAAATCCAGAGGTTCAAGGAAATCCAGAAGGTAGATCTCTGGTTAATTTGACATTGTATGCCAAAGGAAATTACTTCTTGCCCAATTAGCATATTTGCCACCTTGCGGGTAAAGAAAATGTTATGTTTAATATAAATCCTTATCCTAGAGGAAGTAGACTACTATTAGCATGTTATCTACTCAATATTGTAAGTTGAAATCTCCCAATACCCATGAAATTACAGGCCCAATCCCTATTCCTATTGTTAAGGCTAAAATTCTAGCTAAACTGTCTAAAATATCTAATGAGTGGTCGCCATAAATTATAAGCTTTAGCAAGAGTTAGACTTTTAAGCATTTATTAAGGAGAATAAGAATTTGGTAAAGAGAGAGAAAAAGGCCTAGATTCCTATCTATTAAAGGGAGAGCACATTTCTAGCTCCCTTCTCCGCCAGAGTCCAGAGGAAAGAGAGTGAGACCGAGCGCCAGTCTCTTCCTTCCTCCTCCCACTAGTCCGCGTCACTTCCTGAAGCCTGGTCTTGCCCTCAAAGACCTTTGCTTCATGGGGCAGAACTCTTCTACAGTAAGTATCCAGCAGGTGGCGTCATTCCAATCGTTACACTATCCCATACCTTAGAGGAAGCACATTTTCTAAATGTTCTAGAACCTAAAATCAATGAATACATAAACATTTATTAAGCTCCTACTATTTTCAGGCACTATGATAAGCCCTGGGAATAAACAAAGATGAAAAAGACAATCTCTACTCTCAAGGAGCGTAAAATATAATGAGGGAGACAAGATGCAAAACAAAACAAAACAAAACACAATCAAACCCAAAGAACTACAAAGCAAGCTATATATAGGATAAGTAGGAAATAATTAACAAAGGGAAGACACTGGAATTAAGAGGGGTTAGGGAAGGCTTCCAGTAAAACAAAAGATTTTAGGAGAAGGAAGTGGAAGGAGGCCTTCACTTAATAAATGTCTATTTAATAAAAAAATATTGA
Organism: Dromiciops gliroides; assembly: GCF_019393635.1. Taxonomy (NCBI): domain Eukaryota; kingdom Metazoa; phylum Chordata; class Mammalia; order Microbiotheria; family Microbiotheriidae; genus Dromiciops; species Dromiciops gliroides. Next base: position 576,176,746 of record NC_057863.1, read on the forward strand.
CACAAGATGATAAAATTTGGCTTTGAGATTTGCAGTTATCCTATCTATCCATACATCCATTCCAGTATGCAAGAAACTCAGCAACTAACCAAACATCTTTTAAGCACTTACCCACATGCCAGCCACCTAGCTAGGTGATGAGCATATACATACAGAAATTAAACAGTCCTTTGCCCACAAGATGTTTACATCCTTTTGAGGGGAATAACATACATATATACATAAATATAAAATAATGAGAGGCAGCTAGGTGGCACTGGCCCTAGATTCAGGAGGACCTGAGTTCAAATCCAGCCTCAGACACTTGACAATTTACTAGCTGTGTGACCCTGGGCAAGTCATTTAACCCCAATTGCCTCACCAAATAAATAAAATAAAATAAAATAAAATAAAATAATGAGTAAATACAAATGTATTTGGAGAAGCATTCAGGGAATCCATGGGGATTAGAAAAGTCTTCATATTAAGTAAGAAGCCCTAATTCAGATGCTTGATCTGGTTTGTTGTGACATATAACACATTTAGCTGATTGGTATGAGAACTTTGTAGCCCTGAAGCCTTGCTGAAACTCAAAGTTGTAGAAACATTTAGAAATTCTTCTGATCCCTGACATTGGATACCAAATTTTAAACACATTTTAAACTTTTCTTTTTGATACAAACACTGCCCAACTCATATGACTCCCTAGGCTTGCTTCTATATAATTGAAATATGATTGGATTTCCCTTGAGTTATCTGAAGCATCTAGATAAAACCATGAAATCTCAGGTATATCTGTTAGGGAGCTTTCAGAGGTTAAGATCATCTTCTCACTTAGGCCAGAAAACACTGAAATTTCTATTTTTAAAGATTTAAAGGGAAAGGGAATAAATAAATTCCCTTGTTAAATTTCAAATCGTCCCATCATAATTTGAGAGCTCAAAGGGACCATAGAGGCTATCTAGTCAAACTTCCTCATTTACAGATGAAGAAACTGAGGTTAAATGGCTTGCCAAATATCACAAAGGTAGTAAGTGTTGAAGGGGATATTTGAACTCAGGTCCTCCTATACCAGAAAAGTACTCTTTCCCAGTTTTTATTGGTCTTGGCTTCCTTAGGTAAAAGCTCTACCTGTCATTCTTTTGCAGCCCCATTTGAATACTATTTTTCCTTCTCTTTTGTTCTTCTTTTAAGCTGCCTTATAAGAAAGACTAAACTCTCTGAGGGTAGACACCTTCACTTTTTTTTTTTTAGTGAGGCAATTGGGGTTAAGTGACTTGCCCAGGGTCACACAGCTAGTTAAGTGTTAAGTATCTGAGGCCGGATTTGAACTCAGGTACTCCTGACTCCAGGGGGCCCGAGTGCTCTATCCACTGCGCCACCTAGCTGCCCCTTCACTTCATTCTTTTATACCTATCACTTAGTATACTACCCTGTACATACTAACCATAAATATATTTAATAAACAAATATATTTTATATAAAATTAACATTTAATAAGTGCTTATTGACTGATTTCTAAATGTATTTCTCAGTAATTCACTGCAAATTCAATTTTCCATGTCTGTGATTGAAAGCTTAAGATTCTGTTCATTCAGTCACTGAACAAACATTAGGGTGCATGTGATGATCAGGATGGATAGAAAGATGAATAAAGTACAATCCTTTTACTTATGGAGCTCATGATCTTGTGAGAAACGGGGGGGGACAAGACATATATAACATATAAGACATAAATAACATACAGAACTGAAGGGGGAATTGTAACCAAAAGGGCACACAGGACTTGCTGGCAGACATGCCATTTGATCTGGTCATTGAAGGAAAGGAAATCATTGAACAGGTGGAGCTTGAGGTATGTTAATAGGATGGGATAAGAGGTAACGAGGTTGGAAGTTGGAAACAAATGCATTAAGGAACATCATGGAACTAAAAATTATTGGAAGTATTTCTTTCATTATGTTTGATTAGATGTATAAAATCAGCACTAATTTTAATTACCATAATTTCTGGCGTAGAGATACAGAGTTTGTGTTGCTGCCTTCCTTCTATCTGAATGTAGCTGTTGAGGGTCCTAAAGAAGTGCTGCATAAAAGTCTGAGAGATTGCTACTGCTTTACAGTGCTGCCAATATTGCTATTGTTCTGTGAATTCTCATTGTTGGTAAGGTTGCTGAAAAAAACAATTCAGGGACTTTTTAAACATTAAATGTAAGAATAGTACCATGGCAAAGATATTTTAAATACTTTTTAAAATCATAGAATTAGATAAGGTTATAGTTGGAAGGGATCTTCTAGGGCAAACCATACCTGCATAAAAATATAAGAGTTTTTTCCTTTCCTTTAGTTACTTTGAGGCCAAAAATGTGTTTTTAAGAGCCAAACAACTGTCACTGGTTTAAATGTACAAAGATAAAAAAAAATATCTTTGCATAACTTGTTGGACTTGGCCCTGGGAGCTCAAATTTGAAGAAAATAACTTGGTCAGACATGATTTATTCTTATAGATTGCAGTATTGCCTTTTTGTGGTCCCTGCTTCCTTCTCTAGATAGTAACTAATTTCTTCTTTAATATGTTTTAGAATGTTACAAGAAATCAAAGTCAAAGTCACTCATTCTTTTGAGACCTGAATCCAGAAGGATGGTAATTTTCCCCGATTGCTGAACTTTTTGTTGTTCTCAGGTGTCAGTCTAGGCACCAGATTCTAAAGACCTGAGACCTTCACATTTCCTGATGAAATGAAACACGTTTTTCTTAGTATCTCTTTAAAGGAATCTATTCTTCTGAAATATTTACAAAGGAAGAAATAATGCATATTATTATTCTTTGACATTTATTGCATTCTTCAATATTGCTGACATTCTAGCTCATTAATGAGATGCATTGTAAACATGAATGATACATGTTGTAACAGGTCTTTTCAATATTTCTTCTGTAAGAATGGAATGCAGTTGCTGCATTTCTCTGCTTTCACCCATCTAGCCAAACACACCTGCTTTTAGCACTAAATTATTCACGATGCTATGAATCTAATACTTGCACAGAGAATGCTATACTAAAGAACTAAGAAACCTGTCCAAAGGATTTTCTTTTACTGCCTGCTAAAGAACCCTGAAAGTTTGGGGGAAAAAATCTGATTCATGTTCACAAAACCTCTGCTACAGAGAGGCATTTGTTTTTAATTTTTGTTTAATTTATTTTTAATCTATGTAATAAAACAAGCATTTCCACAATGCAGTATAACAAAAAAGATGAATAAACATGAAACTTCAAATCTATTATGTACAACTTGTTATTCCTTTTAAATAGACAATAAAGTTGTTTAAATTTCTTTCCCCCCTTTTTTCCTTCCCTCCCCATCCCTGCCCTAGAGATGGCTACCATTAGACACAAATATGTGTGTGTGTAAAATCATTCTTTAAATACTTTTTAAAATCAATTTCCTCTATAGATACAGATAGTGTCTTCCTTCATATGTCCTTTGTAGTTAATTTGAGTATTTATAATGGTCAAAATTATGCATTTTCTCAAAGTTGTTTTTAAAGAACATTGCTATTGCTATATACAATGTTTTCTTGGTTTCTGCTCATTTCAGTCTTCATTATTTCATGAAAGTATATCCATGTTTTAAAATTAACCCAAATCATATGATTATCTCAATAGATCCAGAGAAAGATTTTGACAAAATACAACACTCATTCCTATTAAAAACACTAGAGAGCACAGGAATAGGTAGAGCTTTCCCTAAAATAGTAGCACTATCTACCTAAAACCATCAACAAACATTATATGTAATGGAGATAAGTGAGAGGCCTTCCCAATAAGACCAGGGGTGAAACAGGAATGTCCATTATCACCTCTATTATTTAATATTGTACTAGAAATGTTAGCCATAGCAATAAGAGAAGAAAAATGAATTAAAGGAATTAGAATAGGCAAGGAGGAAACAAAACTTTCACCCTTTGCAGATGATATATGGTATACTTAGAGAATCCTAAAGAATCAACTAAAACACTGCTTGAAACAATTAACAGCTTTAGCAAAGTAGCAGGATACAAAATAAACCCACATAAACCAATAGCATTTCTATACATGACTAATAAAGTTCAACAGCAAAAGATAGAAAGAGAAATTCCATTTAAAGTAACAGTTGACAATATAAAATACTTGGGAGTCTACCTGCCAAGACAAACCCAGGAACACTATGAACACAATTACAAAACACTTTTCACACAAATAAAATCAGATCTATGTAATTGGAAAGATATCAATTGTTCATGGATAGGCCAAGCTAATGTAATAAAAATGACAATTCTACCTAAATTAATTTACTTATTCAGTGATATACCAATCAGGCCTACCTAAACATTATTTATAGAGTTAGAAAAAAATAATAACAAAATTAATCTGGAAAAACAAAAGGTCAAGAATATCAAGGGAACTAATGAAAAAAATGCACAGGAAGGTATGCTAGCTGTATGAAATCTGAAGCTCTACTATAAAGTGGCAGTCATCAAAACTATTTGGTACTGGCTAAGAAATAGAGTGGTGGATCAATGGAATAGGTGAGGCACAGGAGACACAGTAGTAAATTACTTTAGTAAGGTACTGTTTGATAAACCCAAAAACTCCAGCTTCTGGGATAGGAACTCAGAAACTGCTGGGAAAACTGGAAGATAGTATGGCAGAAACTAAGCTTAGACCAACATCTTATACCTTATACTAAGATAAGGTGAAAATGGGTCCAAGATTTAGACATAAAGGATGATACCATATATAAATTAGGAGAGGAAGGAATAGTTTACCTCTCAGATCTATGGAGAGGAAAACAATTTATGTCCAAACAAGAGATAGAGAATATTATGAAATGCAACGTGGAAGACTTTGATTACATTAAGTTAAAAAGGTTTTGCACAAAAACTTTGTACAAAATTAGAAGGGAGGCAGAAAACTGGGAAACAATTTTTACAGCCAGCATTTCTGATAAAGGCCTCATTTCTAAAATATATCAGGAACTAAATCAAATTTATAAGAATCCAAGTTATTCCCCAATTGAGAAATGGTCAAAGAATATGAACAGGCAATTTTCTAAAGAAGAAATCAAAGCTATCTATTGCCATATGAAAAAATGCTCTAAATCACTATTGATCAGAGAAATGCAAATTAAAACAACTCTGAGGTACCACCTGACACCTATCAGATTGGATAATATGACAAAAAAGGAAAATAATAAATGTTGGAGGAGCTGTGGAAAAATTGGAACCCTAATGCATTGTTGGTGGAGCTATGAACTGATCCAACCATTCTGGGGAGCAATTTGGAGTTATGCCCAAAGGGCTATGGGATTGTTCATAGCCAGTGGTACAACTGCTAGGTATATATCCCAAAGAGACCACAGAAAGGGGAAAAGGATCCACATGTACAAAAATATTTATAGCATCTCTCTTTGTGGTGCCAATGAATTGGAAATCGAGGGAATTCCCAACAATAGGAGAATGGCTAAACAAGTTTTATATGAACGTAATGGAATGCTGCTATAAGAAATGATGAGCAGGAGGAGTTCAGAGAAACCTGGAAGGACTTACATGACCTGATACTGACTGAGAGGAGCAGAACCAGGAGAATATTGTACACATTAACAGCAACATTATGTAATGAACAGTGGCAATAGACTTGGCTCTTATCAGCAGTGCAACAGTCCAAAACAGTTTCAAAGAACTCATGATAGAAAATGTTCTTAACATCCAGGAAAAAGAACTGTGAATTATGAATGCAGATTGAACCATACTGTTTCTACTTTTGCAAAGCTTTTTTCCCCTTCTTTTTGGAGGTTTTTCCCTTGTACTCTGATTCTTCTTTCACAAGATGACTAATGCATAACTATTTTTAATATGATTGTACCTATACAGCCAAATCAGACTTCTTTCCATCTTGGGGAGGAGGGAGGGTGGCAGAAAAAAAAAATTGGCACTAAAAATCTTGTGAAAACAAATGTTTTATACTTATATGTAACTGGAAATTAATAAAATACTTTAAAAAAGAAAGTATATCCATGTTTTTCTAGGATCATAATTTCTTTCTTTTTTTGTGGGGCAATGATGGGTAAGTCACTTGCCCAGGGTCACACAGCTAGTAAGTGTCAAGTGTCTGAGGCTGGATTTGAACTCAGGTCCTCCTGAATCCAGGGTCAGTACTTTATTCACTGTGCCACCTAGCTGCTCCCTCTTGTTTTGAGCTCATCATTTCTTACAGCACAATAGTATTCCATCACAATCATATACTCTAACTTGTTCAGTCATTCACCAAATGACAGGCATCCTAGTAATTTCCATTTCTTTGCCACCACAAAGAGAGTTGCTATAAAGATTGTAGAAAATATAAGTTCTTTTCCTCCTTTGGAAATAGACCTAGTAGTGGTATTGATAGTTCAAAGGGTATAAGCAATTTAATAACGCTTTGGGCATAATTCCATATTGCTCTCCAAAATGATTGGATCAGTTCATAATTCCACCATAAATGAATGTGTCCCAATTTTTCCACATCCCCTCAAACATTTGTTACTTTCCTTTTCAGTCATTTTAGTCAATCTGATAGGCATAAAATGGTATCTAAGGGTTGTTTTAATTCGCATTTCTCTAATCAATATGACTTAGAGAATTATTTCATGTTACTATAAATTATTTTCATTTTGTCATTGGGAAACTGCCTGTTCATATCTTTGACCATTTATCCTTTCAGATTTTACAAAGTTCTTTATATATTTTAGATGAGACTTTTATCTGAGAAACTCTCTAAAATTTCCCCCAATTTTCTGTTTCCTTTTGACTTTAGCTATATTTGTTTTACGTATATAAAACCTTCTTAATTTAATATAATCAAAATTATCCACTTTAAACCTTATCCTGCTCTCTATTTCTTGTTTATATTGTTTGCCTATCCATAAGTCTGATAAATAATATATTCCATATTCTTCTATTTTTCTTGTAATCTCTCTCTATATCCAGGTCATGTGTCCATTTTTACCTTATCTTGGTAAATGGTGTAAGAGATTCATCTATGCCCATTTTCTGCCCTACTGTTTTCCAGTTTTTCCAACAATTTTCAACAAATTATGAATTCTTATCTTCAAATTTAAGTTTTTCCACTTGTCAAATACAAGGTTAATTTGCTGGTATAACTGTAAGTTTACTCTATTCCATTGATTTATTTATTAGCCAGTACCAGATAGTTTTGATAATTACTACCTTATAATATAGTTAAAGATCTAGTCCTGCTAAACCTCCTTCCTTTACATTGTTCTCATGAGTTCTTTTGATATTCTAGACTTTTTGTTTTTTCAAATGAATTCTCTTATTATTTCTCCTAATTCAGTAAATTTTTTTTTGGTAATTTAATTGGGATGGCATTGGATATGTGTATTGGATATGCCTACCCATGAATTATTAACATTTCTCCAATTATTTTAATCTAATTTGATTTATATAAAAAGGTTTTTATAAATTTATTTATATAGTTCTGGGATTTGTTTTATACTTTAAAAATGATTTTAAATAGGGTAACTCTTACTATCTCTTTTTTCAGGGTTTTCTTTTTGTGATATACAGGAATGCTGATGATTTATGTGGATTAACTTTATGTTCTGTGACTTTGGGGAAATTATTAATTGTTTCAACTAATTTTTAGTTGAATGTTTGGGATTTTCTATGTGTATCATCATATCATCTGCAAAAAGAGATAGTTTTATTACCTCATTCCATATGTGGATTCCCTCTATTTCTTTTTCTTCTCTAAAATTTCCAATAATATTGGTGACAGTGGGCATCCTTGTTTCACACCTGATCTTACTGGGAAGACTTCCAGCTGATGATTTTAGAGAAATGCTTTTTTATCAATTTAAGGAAAAATTGATTTATACCTATAGTTTTATCGGTTTTTTAAATAAAAATGAGTGTTGTACTTTATCAAAAGCTTTTTCTGAATCCATTGATATAATCATATGATTTAAAAAAGCTTTTTACTGAAATAATCAATTGTATTAATAGTTTTCCTTATGTTAAACCATCCCTGCATTCCTAGTATAATCTCACTTGATCATAACATGTAAACATTGTAATATATTGTTGTAATATTTAACTAGCATTATGCTTATGATTTTTGCATCCACAGACATTTTTCTTTCTCTATTTTTACTCTTCTTGGTTTAGGTATCAGTATCATATTTGTTTCTTAAAAGGAGATTGATAGAATCTCTTCCTTGCCTATTGTTCCAAATATTTTATTTTATATTGGAATTAGTTGATCTTTAAATGTTTGATAGAATTCACTTGTAAATCTGCCTGGTCCTTGTGCTTTTTTTTTCTTAGGAGTCTCATTTATGGCCTGCTCAATTTCTTTTTTTCTTTCTTTCTTTTTTTTTTTTGAGGCAATTGGGGTTAAGAGACTTGCTCGGGGTCACGCAGCTAGTAAGTGTCCAGTGTCTGAGGCCGGATTTGAACTCAGGTACTCCTAACTCCAGGGCCAGTGCTTTATGCTCCACCTAGCTGCCCCTGAGCTGCTCAATTTCTTTTCCTAAAATAAGTCTATTTTAGATATTCTATTTCATCTTCTGCTAATCTAAGCAATTTATATTTTTGAAAATATCTTTCATTTCACAAAATTGTTAAATGTATTGGAATATAGTTGGGCAAAATAAATCCTTATAATTGCTTTAATTTCATCTTTATTAGTTGTATATTCACTTTTTTTCATTTTTGATACTAGTGATTTAGGATTTTTTCTCTCCTTTACTCAAATTAACCAATAGTTTATCTCTTTTATCATTTTTAATGAGACCAACTCCTAGTTCAATTTATTAATTCAATAGGTTTTTATATTCAGTTTTATTAACCTCACCTTAAATTTTTAGGATTTTTAATTTAATTAGGTATTTTAGGTTGTTCTTTTCTAATTCTTTTAATTGCATACCCAATGCATTGGTCTGTTCTTTCTCTATTTTATTGAAGTAAGCATTGAGATATAAATTTTCTTCTGAATACAGCTTTTGCTATATTGCATAGGTTTTGATATGCTTTCTCAATTGGGGCATTTTTTTTAATGGAATTCTTGCTTCTATGATTTATTCTTTAACCCACTCATTCTTTAAGATTAAGTTGTTTAACCTCCAATTAGTTTTAAATCTGTGTTTATGTGGTCCCTTATTAAGTATAATTTTATTGCACTGTGCTTTGAAAAGGATACATTTAATTTTTCTGCTTTTAATTATAAAGTTTTGATGTCCTAATATATGGCCATTCTTTGTAAAAGTACCATAAACAGCCGAGAAAAAGGTGTTTTCCTTTCTATTTCCATTCAGTTCTCTCCAGAAAGCTATCATAGCTACCTTATCTAAGAATCAATTCACTTCTTGACTTTATTTTGTTAGATCTATCTATCACTGAAATGGGAAGTTTAAAGTCCCCCACTGTTATAGTACTAGTATTTATCTCCACCTATAATTCATTTAATTTTTCTTTCAAAAATTTAGGTACTATAGTAGTTGGTTCATATAAGTTTGGTATTGGTATTGCTTAATTGCCTATTATGAACCTTTTATCAAAGTGCAATTATCCTGTTCATCAATTTTAATTAAATCTATTTTAGCTATAACTTTATCTAAGATCATAATTGCTATCCTTGCCTTTTTTACACCATCTGAAGCATAATAAATTCTATTTTAACCCTCCATTTTAACTCTTTGTGTATCTCTCATTCTTAAATGTGCTTTTTATAAAAATATATATTGGGGCAGCTAGATGGCACAGTGGTTAAAGTACTGGCCCTGGATTCAGGAGTACCTGAGTTCAAATCCAGCCTCAGACACTTAACACTTACTAGCTGTGTGACCCTGAGCAAGTCACTTAATACCCCATTGCCCTGCAAAAAACAAAAATATATATATTGTTGGATTCTTTTTTTGTGTGTGGGACAATGAGGGTTAAGTGACTTGCCCTGGGTCACACAGCTAGTAAGTATCAAGTGCCTGAGGCTGGATTTGAATTCAGGTCCTCCTGAATCCAGGACTGGTGCTTTATCCACTGTGCCACCTAGCTGCCCCTATATTGTTGGATTCTGATTATTAATCCATTCTGCTATCCATTTCCATTTAATGGATGAGTTCATTCCATTCATATCCAAAATTATAATCTTTTCAACTAATGTTCTTTGCAAACTTACCCTGGAGAAGTATTTAGTCAAGATATTAATACAGCCTTTGGCTCAAATGTGATGTGGATCAATGAACTGAGACCTTAACTCAGGATCTCTACATTATAAGTGAGTACAAGCTTTAACCTTGGCAGCTACATGGTCATAAGTGTATGTACAGAATCAACCAGGAGTGCTTAGGTATGGTGGTATACACTGGGGTGGGCATTACCACTGGCTTTCTTTCTGAAGGGAGAGGTAGGACCTAAAGTAATGCTATTTCTATTCTTCTATGCAGGCTTATGCACATATATGTACATAGCATAAGCCAAAGACTATTAGAACATGATTTATTATTGCATGGATATATCACATGGCACAAATTGTGTTCCCCAAACCACACTTAAAGATATAATATCCTGAGATTGGTTTGTTATACGAGTGTTCACTTTATTTCCTATTAGTAGTACTAGCTGTCCTACTACTCTGACTAGCTGTCTGACTACTCTGTCCTTAGGTTTAATTGTGCATTTCACTCAGTTACTAATCATGTAATTATATCAAATTTTATTTTTTTAAAGGATAGGGATTATACCTTTCTTTTCATTGGCATAGTGAACTTCTGGGTGAGAAAAGACCAGCACAAGTCAGCACCTTCTTTGTAATTTATAGTATTGGGAGTAGGGGGATAAGAGAATAAGAATTTATTCATTGCATACTATGTGTCCAATACTGTGCCACATACTTTACAAATATCTCATTTGATGAAATTGAGAATTGCCTAGACCAGTGAGCATTAGCGAGCAGTTAAGTGACTTGTTCTGAGTAATGTAGCCCTTTTGTATCAGAGACAGAATATGTACCCACATAATCTCGTCTAACTCTAGCTATTATACCAAGTTGTCTCTCATAGTATGGGAAACATTGTTAATTCTTATATGTGTGTACGTATATATTACCTGTGCATATAATATGCATAAACATAAAAATGAAAAATTATAACTAGAAATGCAAACGTTCAGCATCAATAAAAGTGATGGAGTGAAGAATAGGCCATGGGGATTTTGGTGGGATTTTGTGTCATTACAAATCATTATGGATATTTAAATAATAGAATCACAAAGCTAGAGATGAGGCACTTCAAGATTTAGTGTTATACATACTTGCACCAATTTTATTGAAGATAAATGAGGCTTGAAGGTCAGCAGCTGGCTTGAAGCATTTGAGAAAATGATTCTGGAACCCCTTTCAGTAAACATTCTAGCCAAAACATTTTCCTTATGTTATATTACCAATTCAAATCTCTCTTGCTGTCATTAGGACTTATTTTTGTTGTCTTCAATAAAGGTGGCATGTTTCTTTGTATCTCTCTCTCCCCATTCCAGCAGCCTCCTTGTGCTATCAGATGTTTGTATGTCAAGTTTTCTACTCAGCTCTAGGCTTAGTTTTTTCATCAGAGATTCTTGGCACTACTCTATTTCAATAAAAGTTCATTTTTCCCTCAGTAAGATTATATTCTTTGGTTGTTTTTCTTTTCTGTAAAACTATTTCTTTTACCTTTTGGAATATTATATTCTTGTTCTCACTTCTTTATAGCAGCAGATGCTAAACTTTGTGTGATCTTGACTATGGACCTCTCTATAATTGAACTCTTTATCTCTGGCTGTCTGTAGTATGGTTTGCCCTTTGACCTGGAAATTCTAGGCTATGATCTTCCTTGGAGTTTTATTTTAAGATTTCTTTTATGTAGTGATCAGCTGACTCTTTCCAATTTCATTTTGCCCTCTTTTTCTAAGATATCTGGGCCGATTTCTTACATAATTTCTTGAATACATATGTTCTTTTTTGTTATTGCTGTTCATGGCTTTCAGTAGTTCAATGATTTTTAGTTATTTCTCTTGATCTGTTTTCCAGATCTATTGTTTTTGATGAGACACATTATTTTTCTTTGCTCTTTTAACCTTGTTTTAATTCTTCTTGTTATGTCATGGAGTCATTAATTTCTTTTTAGTCTTTTGAAGCTTTCTGAGTCTTTTCTTGAGCAAAGTTTTGTACCTTTTTATGTTTTTAATTCTCTTTCCAACTCTTTCTTCCATAGTTTTAATTTCTTTTCTCATTTTTTCCTAAAGTGCTTTAATTTCATTTAAAATTTCCATTTAAATTCTTTTTTAAAAGTCTTGTTGTTTTTTTCTTCTGGTAATTCTAATTGACCAATTGGCCAAGTTTGGTTTTATTTGAGGCTTTGCATGAAGTTGTTTTGAAGTTATTGTCCTCTTCTGAGTTTATGTATTTGGCATCTCCTAAACCATAATAGCTCTTTATGGTGGGAATAATTTTTGTTGTTGTTGTAATGGTGATGGTTTTTTTCATTGTTCCAGTCTTATATCCTATATTGAGATTTCATCTTAGGCCTTTGTTTGGTCCTGATTTATATTTAATGGTATCCTATAGTTGCCCTTTCCTCGTACTGAGGGCCATGTTCTTCAAGGATTACAAAAGTGGCATAATCCAGGAAGCTACAAACTCACAGTGGGCCCTAATCTGTATGATTAGGGTCCAGTTTATTGTTGCCCTCTTTGAATTTCCAGGCTCCAGAGCTTAGTTTATTTTTTGACAACACAACTGAAGACTTGTCTTTGTATGAAGCTCCATTAAACATTTGTTGGTTTTGGGGTAGTCATATCAGTTAGTTATAAAGCTTATCACATTCATAGTAACAGCATAGACATTCTATCCCTGATCTTAGCCGGGGGACTGAGTCAAAGATCACAACATGGGTCAGAACAATAGACCACCAAACCTACCACTGGTTTGAGTCCAGGGCATGAATATGAGATTCTCTGGGGTCAGAACTATATCACTTCATTTTATTTGGTCTTATCCAGGAGATTGAGTCCTTCATTTTGTTCTTAGATCAGGGCAATAAATATTTAGGCTCACTCTTTTCTGTATTTCCTGCCCTTCTCACTTTGCTGTGAGAAAATTTATGATCCTAGGATGGAAAAATGACACTTTAAGTGAAAAAGTGGAGTGGAGATTAACACCCATATGACCACATGAAAGGAAGATGGCTGGTTAGAGATTTTGGATTGGGTAGAAGGAGTATCAATCAAGACAGCATTGGGGCAGGTAGGTGGTGCAGTGGATAAAGCACAAGCCCTGGATTCAGGAGGACCTGAGTTCAATTTTGGCCTCAGACACTTGACACTTATGAGCTGTGTGACCCTGGGCAAGTCACTTAACCCTCATTACCCTGCAAAAAAAAAAAGACAGCATGATACTAGGTGGGAGGACCAGCATCAGCAAAGCACCATGGCAAGATGATGGCCAGGGTGTAATATTTGCTCTTGTAATATTTATAAAGCATTTCAAAATCTATAAAGTCCTTTTCCTCACAAAAATCTTGTGACATAAATAAGATAAACATTATCATCCTTATTTTATGGGTGAGAAAACTGAGACTCAGAGAAAATACATGAAACTTGGAGTCACAGAATGCAGGGTCAAAGCCAGACCCTACCCTTTGCTAATTGTGAGATTCCAGCTAAGTTATTTAACCTCTTTGAGAATTGGTTTCCTCATCTATAAAATGAGGTTTTTAGATTAGATTATCCTTCAGTCCATTTCCAGATCTATGGTGCTTCACTTCATTTCTCAGGCATTTTCTCTTAATCCACCTTTCTTCCAGTGCATGAACTCTTACCACTCCTACCATTCCAGTTATGAGACCCCAATCAAATCTATACTGTTATGATGGCATGTGCCACCAGCAGCTGATGGTGCAGGGAATAGAGCCCTAAACTCTAATACACATGAATTCAAATCTAATCTCAGAGACCTAATGGCTGTATGCCCTTTGGCAAGTCACTTAACCACTTTTGGCCTCCGCTTATTCTATGTTATATTAGAGTCATAATAACACCTACCTTGTAGGGTTGTTGTGAGGCTCAAATGAGATATTTGTAAAAAGAAATGATTAACATGGTACCTGGCACATAATTGGTGCCTTATAAATGCTTATTCCTTTTTCCTCTGTTCCCCCAATCTATTCACCTTTGATTCCACTCACCTTGCTGGTAACTTTCCAAACTAAAATATCCCTCCCTATGCTTCTCTCTATGTACCTCATTCCCTTATTAGAAAGTAAGCTGCTTGAGAGAAGGGATTGTTTGCTTTTGTATCCTTGGTGCTTAGCCGAATGTTTGGCATATAGCAGACACTTAAATGTTCATTAATTCATTCATTACTTCCAGTGATACCAAGGATATATTAAAGGAGAGAGAGAAGGCAGGAAGATTATCAGGAGGTTGTTAATAGTGGGGAGAAGAGAGGGATAATGAGGGGTATACTATAGTGGTAGCAATAGAAATTAAGTGGAGGATGATAACAAAGATACGGTAACTTTTAGGATGTGAGAGATTGGGTAAAGTCAAAGATAACCTCAAATTTCTTCCCAGGTAACTCCCAAATTTTACCCACAAGAGATGAGGATGGATAATGGTGCCATTGACTGCCCCTGCCCCTACCCCTACCCCAAAAAGAGTTGTCAGAAGGATAGAGACTTAGGGGAAAAGATAACAAGCTTGTTCTAAACACCATGAGTATAATCCTGGGTACTATAGTGGAACATGGAGACCCCACCTTTGAGAGCCTTAAAATTCAGGCCATAATGCTTTCAGTCTCTAGTAGTGATATACTGGGTTATGATTGGTTGTTATTAGATCTGGTGGAAATGCTTTGGAATTGAAGAAAGAAAACATGTGCTGCTGTTGTCATAAACTGTATGTTTAATGTTGTCTATTATAAGGAGAACTAGACTAGAAGTTAAAAGTACTGGGCTCTAATCTGGATAGTACCTTAACTAGCTATGTAGTCACCTAATCTCTGGTTCATGATGTCCACATTTTTCAAAAGAGAGGGCTAGAATCAATGTTCTCTAAAATTCTCATTGCAAAAGTTCCATGATTCTCTATGAATAAATGTGAGGGTTAAATCTTTCTTATAGTTCCTCCTTTCATTAAAAGTCTGTATAATAGGGTATAGCAGATAAATTCCTCTGAAGTGAAGTCTAGACTAGAATCTCTGTGGTTACTAGTTACTAGTACTAGGAGCAAAGAGCAAGGAATATTTGCTTGCAAAATGTCCCGCAGTTTCATCCCTATACCATATGGTTTCTTTTTTTAATGATATTGAATTTTTTTTTACATCTTCTTCATTTCCAGTTATATTATCTCTCCCCTTTTCCCCAAAGCAAGGCATCACTTGTGACAAAGAATAAAGGGCAGGAAAGGGGAAGCATTTCAGGAAAGCTACTGATATATCAGCTGAGTCTGATAGCATGAGCAATATTTAATATCCCTAGTCCCTCAGTGGGATATTTTCCATCCAGCATTCATTCACTTGATTGTCATTCTTTGAGAAATCCTCATTTGAATTGCAGTAAAGTCATATTCATATCAATTTTAAGTTCTTTATCCATGGTCCTCCATGCCACAGGCATGAAACTAACACACAAGGATACATGTGGAATTTAATCCAATGGAGAGCCAAATGACTACAGAAGAGGAAATGAAGATTCCACGAATGAGATGGTAAATCCATTTACTTGACCAACATGATTTTTTAAGGCTGTCTATAACTTGAAGTAAAAACCTCAGCTAATGTTTTGGAAATACCTGTTTTCCTTGAGGCCTAACAGCTTGTGTTTGTGTTAATAAGCATCACTTTCTTTGAAGAAACCAGCATCATGTTTGTATCCCATTAGGCTAGGTAATTACATGAAGGGCTGTGTGGTCTGTGTGATTTCTTGAAAGCAAAAGGTTGCTATCTGTAACAATCACATTTCTTAGCCACCCGGTAGGGTCAACCACAATTCAACAGTGATGGAAGGTTTCTAGACCACCTAAGTGCTGGCATTACTCTCAATTCACTTGGGATAGACACACGTGAAAAGGTAAAAGCAATGAATTAGGGATGTGGAATTAGTCCAAAAGTGTAACTGTTAGTGAGAGGTGTTAGATACTTCCTGGAAAAAATTAAGAACTAAGCCATTCAAACTAGTGGCTGACTCTGATCTAATATTACCAAGTAATATATGTAGAAATAGGAGATAATTTCTCAAAGGTGCCATTTATAAATTTAAAATATATTGTAATAGCCTTCTATTTTATTTCTTTGACTTATTTGTCCCTTTTCTAATCACTCCTTACACAATACAGCTATATCTGCACATGTCAACCACCTCTTCCCAGCTCAAAAACTTTTAAGGGCTTCCCACTTCTCATCACATAAAATTAATCTTCCTCTAGCTGGCCTTCAAAAATCACCACAATCTGACTTCAGCCTACCTTGTTAAACTTTGCCTCACATAATCTATCTTCCAACCAAACTGTTTAACTTACCATTTCCCAAATGCATCTTGAACTCTCCCATCACTATCTTTTCTTATATTTCATACATCTGGAATGTCCTTCCTCACCATCCTTACCTTTATCTCTGCATGTTAAAATTATATTGATACTTCAAGGACCAGCTCAATTTCCACCTTCTGAAGCCAACTCTGACTCCTCCATCAGAAGGGTTCTTTCTTTTCTGATCTCACATACTATTTTGTTTGTATTTCTCATGTAATCAATACATTTAATTTTTATGATAGATATTTGTGCATGTTTCTAATCTATCTTGCTAGATTTTAAGTTCCTTGATGGCAGAACTGCATCTTCTTTATATCTCTTTCAACATTTAACTAGAGTAGAGTATGGATTTTAGGCACTTAATATTTTTTTTTGGTGAGGCAATTGGGGTTAAGTGACTTGCCTAGGGTCATACAGCTAGTCATTGTTAAGTGTCTGAGGCTGGATTTGAACTCATGTCCCCCTGAATTCAGGGCCGGTGCTCTATCCACTGTGCCACCTAGCTGCCCCACTTAATATGTTTATTAATTGATTCAAATTCATATTGAGCCAGTCTGTCCTAATGTCTAGTTGTAACATTAACTCTAAAATTAAGGTGGCACATTAGGATCTGCCTACAAAATATCCTGCAAGTTCATGCTTGTACTACAAGCTAAATTAGGTTTCTTGGCATAGGTTAATGCACAAAGCATAACTCTTGTTAAAATAAAGAATCTTCAATGTGACAATTATTCTTGTTCCCCAGTGCCAAAGTTCTAACAGAATTATACTATTATCATTAATAAATTAGGTAGTGACAATTGAGCATCTAGAATAATCTACAGTGCATCAACAGTGGGTAGAGTGCTGGATCTATAGTCAGGAAGATTCATCTTCCTGAGTTAAAATCTGGTCTCAGACAATTACTAGCTATATGACCCTGGGCAAGTCATATAACCCTGTTTATCTCAATTTCCTCATCTGTAAAATGAGCTGGAGAAGGAAATGGCAAACCACTCCAGCATCTTTGCCAAAAAGGGGACATGAAAAGTCAGGAACAACTGAATGACAAAAGCAATAATTGCCTAAGGGGATAGCACATATTGTAGAGAGATACATGGTGGGCATAAGGTGGTGTCACTATACTGCCTGAAATAACCTGCATGCTAGAAGTGGAATAAGAAATATCACCACAGAAATATACAGCCACAAAGGAAAGAGGAGAGGGAAACTAGAAAGAGTAAGGGAGACCAGCTGGATGGCCCAAGGGCTGAAATGGCACCCATGTAATATTAAAGAGGTAGGGAAATGCCTCTGGAACAATGAGGTAATTGAAAGAAGTGAATAAGAACCAAATAAGACAAGAAGGTTTGGATAGATTTCAATCAACATCACTGAAGAGAGTATCCAGAAAATTGAGAACAAAGATTCACTGAAGTATTTGCGTCAGAGAGACATCCCAGTCTTCTACCAATGAAGTTATTGGTTTAGAAGGTCATTAATAAGACTTTAGAATGATAGGTACCATCATTTTTACATCATTTCCATAGCATACAGTGAGTGAGTGCTTAATAAATGATATTAACTAATGTCAGTTTTGCTTCTAGAACAGCATATTGAGACAGCTACACTCTCTCATTGCCAACATCATCAATATTTTTCACCTGATAGCACAATTTAAAGATATAAACAATATGAAAATAATTGTGATCGTCTCTCAACAACCTTAAGATTAGCTCTTGATTTAAACACTTTAACAAAGGATTAGGAAGAAGTTGGGCAGCTAGATGGTACAGTGGATAGAACACTGTGCTTGGAATCAGGAAGACTTATTTTCTTGAGTTCAAATCTGACCTCAGATAATTACTAGCTGTGTGACTCTGGGCAAGTGGCTTACCCCTGTTTTCCTCAGTTTATTCACTTGTTAAATGAATTGGAAAAGGAAATGGCAAACCCCTCCAGTATCTTTAACCAGAAAGCCCCAAATGAGGTCATGAAGAGTAGGGCACAATTGATATGACTGAACAAGGAAGAAGTTGCTTTATTCTATCTGCTGTTGTTCTGCTTTTAATATGTTTCCATTTCCATAGTGAAAACTAAGAGTCTCTCACATGTCTAAATCTATTATTTCTTCCGTAGGAAAGTCTTTCTATAATATTAGCACATAAAAAATGCAGAGCTTCTGGAAGGCATTAGCTATCTTCTAAGACTATCCTGTGCTACATAATAGGTGATAACATTTCTGTTTAAAGTTGCATTTCAATCTAGATTTTCATTTAACTTCCTTAAATGTTTTAAAATTGTATATACTCTGTAAAATTCCACTCAGATACCCAACTGTAGTATGCTAGTATAGTTTGGAGTTTCCAGTTTATAAATTTCATAAATCAAATATAACCATACACCCATGCAAAGAAATAAGCCTAAATAGTGATATAAAAAGAGAAATATTTAAACAAGTCTGGGACAGTTTTGTAGATTTATGATTAAATGAAGCCTTTTTCTAGTACTAATTATTAATTTGTAGAAAATGTTAGAACAATTAATTTTATTGGTACTACTAGGAAATTATTCCATAGATCACCTAAAAGCATTTCTTTTATTCCTTTATTTTCTTGTTAAAAAAAGAAACAGGGGGCAGCTAGATAGCGCAGTGGTAAAGCACCGGCCCTGGATTCAGGAGTACCTGAGTTCAAATCCGGCCTCAGACACTTGACACTTACTAGCTGTGTGACCCTGGGCAAGTCACTTAACCCTCATTGCCCTGCAAAAAACAAAACAAAAAACAAAAACAAAAAAAGAGAAACATATGCTATTTATTTTGAACAATTCACTATAAGAATTTCATAATAACTAAAGTGATTAATAGAAGGCTATTGTAGGGGGCAGCTAGGTGGCACAGTGGATAAAGCACTGGCCCTGGACTCAGGAGGACTTGAGTTCAAATCAGGCCTCAGACACTTGACACTTACTAGCTGTGTGACCCTGGGACAGTCACTTAACCCTCATTACCCGCAAAAAAAAGACTATTGGTTATTGTCCTTCATACTTGAATAGGACCAACATAACATTACTACATCAGGGGATGGGGGTGCAGCTAGGTGGCACATTGGATTAAGCACTGGCCCTGGAGTTGAGAGTACATGAGTTCAGATCTCACCTGAGATACTTACTACTGTGTAACCCTGGGCAAGTCACTTAACCTTAATTGCCTTAAACATCCAGGGCCATCTCCAATATCTCCTGATATTGGTTTTGCCACTAGACTCAGCTCTGGAGAAGAGAATGAGGTTGGTGACCTTGCATAGCCCTTCCTCACTTAAATGCAATTCACTGCAAGTCATCCCATCACCTCCAGATGTCATAGTCCTCTTCGAGAATGAAGGACAAACAACAACAACTACATCAGGGTCAATGTACAGTATGTCCTACTGTGACTGCTCAGACCAATGTAAACTAAGAAAGATCTACCACAGGTCAGGCACAAATAGCCCATTCCATTTGGAATGGAAATGTTTCTAAATTTGCGCACCTCATGTTTTTTTTTTGAGCTACTGAAATTCTGTTTTTCAGTGCCTTCTTTGATATTGGCATGCCATGATGGGCAGTTCTGTGCCAGTGTCCCTCATGACTCACAATTGATTCCAAAATTCTTCAGAGAAACCTTGAAAGTGTCTTTGTATCACTTCTCCTGACCTCCATGTGAGTGCCTGCCTTGTGTTGGTTCTCTATAAAATAGTCTTTTAGGCAAACTTATGTTTAGAATTTAAAGAATGTAGCCAGTTCATCAGTTTGAATGCCTGGCAGTTCAGCTTAAGAAAGGACCTCAGTATTTGAGACCTTATCTTGCAGGTGATCTTCAGGATCTTCCTAAGACAATTCAAATGGAAGCGACTCAATTTCCTGGCATGGCACTAGTAGACTGTCCAAATTTCACAATGACATCATCACAATAGCTCTGTAGACCTTCAGTTTGGTATGCAGGCTAATACCCTTCCTTCAGAGGCTCTCAAACACTGAGGTAGCTCCAGCAGTGTGTACATCAACCTCCTCATTTATGTGTACATCCCTGAAAATATATACTAACAAGTAAACTTATACATAACATTCAAAATTTCTCTATTTGCTAAAATCATTGGTTACACATATCAATGGTATGGTGCTGGCTAGTAGAGAAGCTCTGTTTTCTTGGTTTTGTCAGGCCCAAATTATCACAAACAGCAGAGAATTGATCCATATTCTGTTGCATCCCAGCCTCAGTGGCTGCACTGAGTGCACAATTATCTGAACAAAAAGTCACATATCAACTTTCCCTCCACTTTATTCTTGGCTTGTAGCCTTTTCAAGTTAAGTAATTTACCATAAATTACATGACCTGGTGCTGAGTGAGATGAACAGAACCAAGAGAAGAACATTGCACACAGTATCAACAATACTGTGTGATGATCAACTGTGATAGACTTAACTCTTCTCAACAATACAATGGTCCAAGATAATTCCAAAGGACTCATGATGATGGAAAATGCTCTCTACTTCCAGAAAAAAAGAACTGTGGAATCTAGATGCAGATCAAACAGTACTTTCTACTTTTTTTGTTTTTGTTTTTTTGAGGTTTCCCCCTTTTGTTCTGACTCTTCTTTCACAACACAACTAATGCAGAAATATGTTTAATGTGATAGCCTATATTAGATTGCCTGCTATCTTGAGGAGGATAGAGGGAAAGGAGGGAGGGAGGAAAATTTGGAACTATAAATCTTATAAAAACAAACATTGAAAATTATCTTTACATGTAATTAGAAAATAATAAAATACATTTATGAAAAAAAAATTACCTTCAGTGAAGTAGCTGACTTTGATGCCATCTTCATCTCCCACACTTTCTTTCAGAGCCCCCCAAACATTGAACTAGCTCTGGCAATGTGTGCATCAATATCATCATTTATGTGTACATTCCTGGAAAGTATACTGCCAAGGTAAATGAACTGATCTACAATATTCAAAAGTTCTCCATTTACTGTAACTGATGGCTCCACATATGGATATTGTGGTGCTGGCTAGTGGAGAACCTCTCTTTTCTTGGCATTAATTGTCAGGCCAAAATTAGCACAAGAGGATGGCAAGTTTGAAGATGGTGGAGAAAAGACAGGGACTTACCTGAGCTCTCTCAAATTTTCCTCCAAATGACTTTAAATAACACCTCAAAATGAATTCTGGAGTTGCAGAACCAACAAAAAGATAGAATGAAACAATTTCCTAGCCTAAGACAACTTAAAAGGTTGGCAGGAAAGGTACATTGCACCATGATGAAAGGGGAATGCAACCCCGTGCAGTCTGTGCCTGTCCCAGCAAACCAGCAGCAGATCTTTGAGGTTACTGATTCAGCAGTGGCTTCTAGAGTTCCCAGCCCACAGAAGGTAAGGGTGTCAGATAACTGGTCAGAAAGAGATTACAAGGGTTCATTTACTGTTACTGAGTTCAGGACCTTGTTTTGCTCATACATAGATCTTGATTGTAGTCCTGGGTTGCAGTCCTAGGTCACAGTCCCAGAGCAAGGAGGAGCACTAGCACGCCAGAGCTTTAAGCTCCAGGGAAGTGTAGACCCTGGTCACAGTTCCAGGATGGAAAAGAGTGCTTGTGCTTGCTCACAGACCAGAGCACAGAGCAGGAGATCAGTAACCATGCCTCTCATATCACCCTGGAAGAACTCAAAACTTATGGATCCCTAGAAATAACTCTGAGAGAAGTGGCAAGAAAGGCCTGAAACTTTGGACAATGTCCCCTCCACCCCAGAGCAGCATCCCCCTTTAACATAGATTTAAAAGTCAATAAGTAGGTAAAAATGATCAAACAACAACAAACCTCACCATAGAAAATTACTATGGAGACAGAGGAGATCAAAAACAAACTCAGAAAAATAAAGTCACCAAAGCCTCAAAGAAAAATATGAATTGGTTTCAGTCCCAAAAAGAGTTCCTATAAGAGATCAAAAAAATTTTAATAATCAAAGAAGAAAGGTGGAGGATAAATGGGGAAAGAAGTTTGAATAATGTAAGAGAATCATGAAAAAAAGCGTGAACAGCTTGGTAAAGGAGGCACAAAAAATACTGAAGGAAATAACACCTTAAGAAACAAAATAAGTCAAATGGTAAATGATGCACAAAAATCCACTGAAGAGAAGAATTCCTTAAAAAGCATAATGGGGGGGGTGCAACTAGGTGGCGCAGTAGATAAAGCACCAGCCATGGATTCAGGAGGACCTGAGTTCAAATCCGGCCTCAGACACTTGACATTTACTAGCTGTGTGACCCTGGGCAAGTCACTTAACCCCCATGGCCTGGCCAAAAAAAAAAAAAAAAAGCATAATTGGCCAAATGGAAATAGAGGGAGGCAAATTGGGGGAGATAGTAGTCAGAAGCAAAACACTTTTGATGATGGACAGGGTGAAAGTGGGAAGAGAGTGGGATAAAGAGGGAGAAATAGAATGAATAGAATGGAGGGAAATACACAGTAATCATAACTAAAAAAAGCTATAGTAAGTTTCTCTGGTAAAGGCTTTACTTCTAAACTATATAGAGAACTTAATCAAATTGATAAAATATGTCATTATCCAATTAATAGATGGTCAAAGGTTATGAACAGGTAGTTTTCAGACAAAAAAATCAAAGCTACCTATAGTTATATGAAAAATACTCTAAATCACTATTGATTAGAGAAATGAAAAACTAAAACAGCTTTGAGGTACCACCCTGCATGTATCAAATTGGCTAATATAACAGAAAAGGAAAATGACAAATGTTAATAGGGATAAGGAAAAATTGAGACATCAATGCATTATTGGTGGAATTGTGGACTGATTTAGCCATTCTGGAGAGTAATTTTATAGCCCAGAAGGCTATAAAACTATACAAAAGGTATTGTCTAACTATTACCTTTTGACCCAGCAATACCATTACTAGGTCTGTATCCCCAAAAGATGAAAAAAAACAAAAAGGAAAACTATCTATCTGTACAAAAATATTTATAACTGTTCTTTTTATGGTGGCAAAAATGGAAATTGAGGGGACTAGCTAAACAAGTTGTGGTATACGATTTTAATGGAATACTATTGTAGTATAAAAAATGATGAATAGAATGAATTCAGAAAAAATCTGGAAAGACTAAAATGAACTGATACAAATGAGCAGAACCAGGAGAGCAGCAATATAATGATCCATGACCATTCTGAATAACTCATAATGAAAAATGCTAACCATCTCTGGAGAAAGAATTTGGTGGAGTCTGAATGCAGATTGAAACATACTTTTTTAATTTTCATTTTTCAGGGTGGGGAGTGCCGTTCTGTGTTTTCTTTCACAATTTAACTCTGAGCTACACATAACCTTCATCTCTCTCACATCCTATCTTTCTCCTCTCCTTATAATGATATAGTCTGTTAAATGCCAATATTTGCTGAGAGGATGCATCCATGAAGTGTTTTTTGCACTTAGGTAAACAGAATACAGTGTTGCTGATGAGAAGGTGATGAGACATACAAGGCTTCAGTAATAAATGGCCATTACTGTTACTGTTTCTGAATCCATTCCTGCCACATTTGATTGTCTATGCCTACTCTAGCATTAATGTCATCCAGAACTACAAAGCTTGTCCTATTTTTGCACATCAATGATAAGGGTCTCCAGGTGTGCATAAAATTTTTCTTTGACCTCATGAGGGTTTGTCATAGTGTGAGCACATGCACTGATGGTGGTAGTGTGGCACTTTTCTGCAATTGGCAATTGCATTTTCATTAGCCTGTCATTCACTTCTTTGGGGAGTCATACAAGCTTATTGCCTAGATTAGTTTGGATTGCAAAACCTATAGCAACTTTACAGCACTCCTCATTATGACAACCACTTCAGAAAAAAAGATGTGTATCCAGGTCTGACTTCAGTAAGCTTACCTTCAATTTGCCAGTCTTATTTCATTCAGGGCTGCTATTTGGATGCCATACCTGCTGAGTTCTCTAGCAATGAGAGCTATTCACCTATCAGGTCTACAGGATTGCATGTTGCCCATAAGCATGCACACAGTCCATGTGCCCATGATAAGTGGAATCATATTCACAAAAGACTTTGTATATTTTTGTATGTTTCAACTAGAGGGTAGGTTCCATGCCTGGTGTTATAAGCAGGTTAGGTTAAATGAAGCAGATAGTTTTTAGGGCACCTTATCCATAGCCCTCATCACCCCAAGAGATCACCAGTGTAATCTTTCTAAAAGGTTGCTCAGACACCCATGGGGGCTACTAAATCCTACTGCTACTTCAGTCCAGTGAGATGACTCTATGGTATGGGCTACCTATGTGCAGGGTTGTGACTACAGCTCCCATTGCATTTAGACCTGCTGTTTCATCACTTTCTCATTTCCACAGGATATTGAGGTAGGTAAAAGTCATGTATGGGTGATGTCTTTTGACTCACGCATAAATCGAATTTCAGTGAGGCAGAGTTGCATGAAGTCATCAGCTTCACTCTCTCTTCCAGAGTCATTAAAGTTCAGTTGTAAGACAAAAGTCAAAAAGACTGGTGATAACTCAGGATGCATTGGATGACCTTTGAGTCTTTGATGTCTAACTAAGCTCTCGGCATTCCACAGGGCTTGCTTCAGCTACCTTCATTGCCCATTGGAACAGATTGTTCACATCTGCCTATTCTGCCATGGAAGTCTTCCCATGCTTGGGGTAAACAGCCTTCAACCTGTATTAGCTGTCTGAAGGAAAACATTCAAGATAGATAGGGGATTGAAATCTATGTCGTCATTTAAGGCTGATCCTGTGTTGTAATAAACAGAATTGAGTGACATAGCTGGCGACCATTTTCCGTAAATGATGATGCCAGAGGTGGGCCTGTGGGGTAAAAGAAAATTATTCCTGTGACCAAAAGTGCTCCTGTGTTTCCCTCTCTTTCCTACTCTTGTTCTGACTTCTCTTGTTTATGAGGTACCACTTTGATCGCAAACCAAGCTGACCAATATCCTCTCCCCACTGGTTATTTGCTTCTTTGCCTTTAGATCTGCACAAGTTGAACTATTCCCAACTGTTTGTATTGTTGATATTTTGTGTGATATGAACAATTACAGATCCCCCAGTTTAGATATTGACTGAGACAATGGTTTACTTACAATGTGCCCTATCATATCTCTTTTCCCCATCCTGCACACACATAGTCACCCTTGTGCTTGAACTTAGATGTGGCATAGGCCAACTGGAACATATCAGCCATAAAAAGATCAGTGTAAAGAAAAGAGGATATTTAGAGGATAAAAGGTCTTGATACAATAGAATAATTGTTTAATTCTAATAAAGTGAATTTTAATGATGATAAGTTCAAAGTAATATATTTGTTTAAAGATAAACTTGCCAAGTATACTATGGAAAAATTGATACTATTCTAAGCTTTGCTGACCAGACATACTGTCAAGTGATGGTCCTATCATACCTAGCTCTGGTCATGCTATCTCAAATGTAGTGTTTAATTCTAAACAGCACATTTTTAATGTAGGGTGTGTGTTTGCCCATGTAGGTTATGCGTTTGTCCATATGGGTTGTGAATACATATGTTTAGAATTTTATTCATCCCTCTTTAAGAGAGTCTTGGATTCCTGACTAAGAGGAGTAGGAAAAGGGACCATGAGCTGTTTAAGCTCACAGAGGGGTTGTAGTTGTTATTTGGTCTTTTCAGTCATGACCCCATTAGGGGTTTTCTAGGCAAAGATACTGGAGTGGTTTGCCATTTCCTTCCCCAGCTCATTTTGCATATGAGAAAACTGAGGCAAACAGTTAAAGAACTTGCCTGGTGTCACACAGCTAATAAATAAGTTTCTGAGGGCAGATTTGAATTTAGGAAGATAAGCCTTCCTTACTCCAGGCCCAGCACTCTACCCACTGCACCAGATAGCTGCCCTACAGAGGAGTTACTATAATTTTATCTTCCCTTTAAGTATCATTAATCTAGGAGAAATTATAATTAAGTTTAACCTGATTCTGTGGTCACTGTTCCTTAAAGAGGAAGATGCAGAGCTTGTATCTAAAAACTTTATTCCTTCCCACTAAATTCTGGGTACACAAAAGATCATAATAAATATTGAATAGCAGATAAGACAATTTAGCCAACCAAATAGAAAATAGAGATTAGAGAAGTTATATACATTAAAACATACCAAGGAAAACATAGAGTGAATGAGTTCTGTCACTTTGGGCCAGATATCTCAGTTTAACCAAGGGAGTCTCTAACCTCACCAAAAGGGAAATTCCCCAAAGTCCCTAGTGAGGCAGAGGATAAAGGGTCTAGCTTTCCTTTTTATATCTGCCTCCCAAATTCTGTTCTATTTCCATATTTCTTCCCAAAGTGTGTAGTACTACATTCGTCCTCTCCAGAAATAGGAAGGAAGAATATTTTTCTCTCCTAAATTCTTGCACCAACTTCTCCTCTCATGCAAGCATTCTATCCACCAATAAAAAAATATTTTAAGATTAAGTTAATATAGGCTAACATATTGAAACTATCCCTTAGCAACTACAGAGGTGCATTTTATTTTGGTCTGCTATAGTGGATTCCCTTTGGCTTTTATATAAACCAATTGCATGATACCCTTTGTCTATCAGTACCTCTAGTGTCATGTCCAGTTCATAATAACCAATTAATGCCACTGGAGTCAATCAAATTGCTGAAATGTTTAAGAAATGAGGTCAAAATTGATATGATAAGAAATAGTTCTATTGGTATAGAATGAAGCAATTATTGTCTCAGCAGTCACTTTGGCCATCAATAGTCAATGTAACCTTGGAATTCCATTTCTAGAAAAATTTTAAATCCAAAATAACAAACCACTACAAATTGGACAATAAAAATAGAGAAGTAGATAATTCTTTCTTGCTGACACCATTTATTACTTCAACATAAATTTCTTACTACCCACATAACACTGAAAAGAAAAAAGAACTAATTTTTTTTCTACCTGGAATACAAATACTATCTATATAAAATGTTCTTGGATATTTTGTTGTGCAATAGATACTTTTGGCAATCTGGTTAAGCCTACAAGATCCCTTATTCAAACAATGTTTATAAGTGTAAAAAGTACACAGAGTTATAAAGGAAATCAATTATATTGAAATATAAATGTGAAAACATAGTTTTGAAAGTTCACAAATCCCATGTTAAGAAACATTATTATTTGGTATGACCACTGTCAATTCATTTGTTCTATCAAATTGTAAGATCCTTCACGATAGGAACTATGATTGTATATTCTTGTATCTCTCTCAGGGCCTTTTAAGCTTGTGGAATTAAATAACCCAAATCAATATTGTTCATTTTGGATAAAATGTCCCTACATAGCTACACAGCCAGAACTGTTCCAATATAATTGATCATGCACAGTGCCTAATAAAGTGTCTGGAACTTAGGGGCACAGGATATTGAGATGGTGATGACTTTTTATTTAATCGATCAAAAAATTTCTTGGTGAGCCTCACTATCTTGTACATGCTCCTGTTCAGGATTTGGCACTGTGAGAAGCAATAGGCTTGCTTTTGTTGTAGACTGACAAGAAGAGTGGATTAAGGGAAGATTTAGAAGAGACATGGGCTGACTTATGCCACTAGAAATACCTACCTTTTGACAAAACTATTCACTTATTTATGAAATTAAAATTAAGTTCTCTTCTAAAAGGAAGGCTGGGCAATATGGTTGCAAATTTCAAAACAAACAACCCTTGTTTTCAGCATATCCTGACCAATATTTTTAAATGGAAGAACTGTATCTGTAACACA
Organism: Dromiciops gliroides; assembly: GCF_019393635.1. Taxonomy (NCBI): domain Eukaryota; kingdom Metazoa; phylum Chordata; class Mammalia; order Microbiotheria; family Microbiotheriidae; genus Dromiciops; species Dromiciops gliroides. The sequence goes on from NC_057863.1 coordinate 576,205,112, forward strand.
AGGCAACATAAAGAAGAGAAATCAGCATTTGTGAATGAGTTTCCAGGACTACATGAAATTGCTTACCTGTAGATAACTCCCCCATCCTTTCTCCTCCATTATTTTTAAAGTTCATGGAGAAGCTCTTAAAATAATATCATTTTCATAATTTGTTGTTCAGGCATGTCTGTCTCTTTGTGGCCTCATTTGGAGTTTTTTGGCAAATATATTGGAGTGGTAGATAGTAAACTTCATCATTAATCCTTTGAGATTGTCTTGGATCATTGTATTGCTGAGAATAGTTAAGTCATTCACAGTTCTTCATTGCAGTTCACTTTTTCATACCTCAGTGTAGGATATTTATCCCTCGTGAGCAGGCAGGCATCACAATGTTGTATGATCTTTAAGAGAAGAAGAGAAAAAAGCAGTAGAGGACATTGGACTGAAAGTCAGGATACCTTAGTTCTAGTCTCCCTTCCAGCCCCAGCTAAAATCTCACTGTCTACAGGAAGCCTTGCCCAATCCATTTTAATGCTAGTGCTTTCCTTTTGCTGATTAATTCCAAATTAGCTTGTATGCAGCTTGTTTGTATATCATTTTTGCATATTGTCTTCCTTTTTAGACTGATTTTTATGGGCAAGGACTATGTTTTGCCTTTTTTTTGCATCCCGGCTACTCATCACTGAGCCTACGCATATGGTAGGCATTTACTAAATGTTTGGTGACTAACTGACTGACCTCTGTCATTAACAAGCTAAATGATTTTAGGTAAGCCATTTAACATTTATGGCTCTCTTCTTTCTTATCAATGAAATAATGAATTTAGATGAGATGATATTTCATATTATACATTCTTCACACAGCTCCTTGAACTCAATGGAACTAGATCTATCTCTGTCTCATTTTCTGTCTATATCAGTTGTATCAAACTCAAATAGAATCAGGGGTCACTAAACCATACATAAGGACTCCTGCAGGCCACATATGGGTTAGTTTTAAAATGTAGTGGTGTCTATGTTTTATTATATTTTTATTTATTTTGCTAAATATATATCAATTACATTTTAACCTGACTGTACTCAGGAGCATTGTGAGCTAGATGAAGCCCATGGACTGAGTGTTTGACACCTCTGTTCTATGTGATACCCACAATCTGAATATTTTGAAGTATCCAGATAAGAGGCAACTTGGTATTCTGGAATGAGCATCAGATTTGGAATCGAGGGAATACAAGCCCAATTTGACTCTGCCATTCTAGGTGACCTTGGGAAAATAATTTAATCCCTCTGAGGCTAAGTTTTCTCATTTGCAAAATAAGAGTGTTGGACTATATGATCTCAGAAGTCATTTCTTCATCAAAACCCCTGATCCAAAGGTTGAAGGAACTGTTCATGGATTTTCATATAAAGTTGTGTATATATGCATACACACATGCATGTGTGCATATCTATGTGTGAGTGAGTGTGTATACATATTAAATTTAAGAGGCTTTGCTTCTGGATAAAGAGAGACAGTCATTGCTTTATGGTGTTTGTGCAGAGCTGGTTTTCTGACCATCACACTATCTCCCATACAAAATGGAGGATTATATATTATTTATACTCAGTGGCTGCTCATTCTTTCATCTGAAGAAAGTAGAGCTAGCTACTTAGGAATGGACTAGAATTTGCTTTGTTATCTAGCTCAGCCCTTACTGCTATGCCTAGCTAGCAGCCCATTATAGTGAGGGAAACACATATAATCAGGTCTCTCTTGAAAACTCACAGGAATCTTTTTATCTAAACTCATACTAGAAGTGAGTTTTGACCTCTTGTTGACCCAAGTACCAGGAGCACATTTGGTCTTTGATTTTTGTCTAATCCCAGAGCTCCTCATTTTGACAGTCTGAGATTTGGGGGTGCCTCTTTTTATTGTACAATGTTTATTTCTGAGATTATCTAAAAATATCAGGGAGATTTCTTTAGCCACTTAGTACCACCCTCTATCCCTAGTCTTCTGACAGGTTTGCATTTTTTCCCTCCTTCACTCCATGCTTGAGAAAACTCTGGTTTATTTAAAGAATCAAGTCACCTGGTATGCTGTAAGATGTTAGAACAGGGTGAGAGTGATCTGTAATGATAAATGGCCTGAACAACATCTCTTTACATTAGATTAAATTGAAACACAAAAATACATGCAATTTCTGCGTTTGACAAGAGATGATGTGAATGGCAAAAAGGCTTCTTTAAAGGGAAGGGTAAGGGAATAAGCATTTATATAGTGCCTACTATGTGGCAGGCACCATGCTAAACACTTTTGACAAATATTATCTCAATCCTTATAACAACCTTGCAAGGTAGGTGCTACTATTATCATCCCCATTTTATGATAGAGGAAACTGAGGCAGAGGTTAAATGACTTGCCTAGATTCACACAACTGGTAAATTGTAACTAATAAGTTTAGCAAGTTCTTCCCAATTCCAGGACCAGTGCTCTACTCACTGAACCATTAGCTACCTCTGACAAATGGCCCCAATTAACAGGCTTAATATGCGTCCATATAATAAATAGGATTTTTGAGGTAGTAGAAGTAGAAATAACACTGGATTCAGACTATGTGGGTAATAGTCCCAACCCTACTATCTATTAACTGAATAAACTTAAATAAATAATTTTAGCCATGGTGTTAGTTTGTTATTCCCATCTATAAAATGGGGATAATAATACATTGCTGCTTAATGAACTGGGTTGTTGTGAAAGTAAAACGAGGCAATAAATATGGGGATACTTTCCCCTGCGTCTCCAAAAGAACATGAGATTTTGAGTACAGGAATGTCTCATTAATGTCTTTGCATCCCTAACACCTAGCAAAGAGCTTTGAACCTAGCAGGTGTTTAAAAATATTTGTAAACTTGAATTGAACATTGGAAAATGCAATTGTAAAGATGTGGTCCCAAGTTATTATTATGTAATAATGATAACATAACTATTAATTATTATACAATTATTTACTAATTATATCTTGTTATAATTATATATTATAATTGTTATTGGTTATTGCATAACACATTAATTATGTGATATTATTGTGTAATGTTATACAATAATTAACTTGTGATGATTATCATATATAATTATTATGTAATAATTTGTAATATTTGTAACAATACAAGCATATATCAATAATTACAACAACTATAATAACATTGTCATGCTGGATAGGAGGAAGAGAGTGGGATAGATTGCCCTTAGGTATTTCAAAGCTACTTTAAAGACACCATTTCCCCCCAGAAATGAAATTTTATCTTCTCTAGCTCAGTTTCCTCATGTGTAAAATGAAGATAATAATAAAACCTACCTCACAGGGTTGTTGTGAGCATCAAATGAGCCCCTATGAAGGAAAAATAGAAGGGGGACAAGAGTCTCAAAGGATGATCATACATGGATGAGTTGAGATCTCCCTCACTTGAGGGAACATCACAGTAGATAAGATCACTGATCCATTTGGGAATTTCATTAATGTAATATGTGGAAGATGTTGCTGGTTAATGTAATTCACTCAGATATCTAGTATTGAAAAAAAATAAGCTTCACAGAAACAGGGTGTCAATTAATTGAGTTTTGGTTCTTTTTGTTTTTACTTTCCCTGGGACTTCCTAGACCAAAACACACTTTCCTGGCCACCATTTTCCTCTACTGCATATGGTGTCTCCCTTATTAGAATGTAAGTTCTTTGAAGACATGAACTGTCTGTTTTTGCATCCCTAGTAGTTGGTAGAGTGCTTGGTATAGAGTACTTCTTGTTATTCAGTTATTTTCAGTCATATCTGATTCTTCATGACCCCATTTGAGGTTTTCTTTTTTCTTTTTTTTTTTTTTTTGCATGGGGTAATGAGGGTTAAGAGACTTGCCCAGGGTCACACAGCTGATAAATGTCTGAAGACAGATTTGAACTCATGAAGATGAATCTTCCTGACTCCAGGCCTGGCTCTCTATCCACTGTGCTACTTAGTTGCTCAAGTATATAGTCAGTGTACTTTTTTTTCAGTGAAGTGTGGTTTTTACTTTATTTTATTTTATTGTGACATTTATTTTATTTTTTCCAGTTACATGTAAGGGTAGTTTTCAACATTCATTTTCATAAGATTGAGAGTTCATAAGATTTAGAGTTGTCAGTGTACTTTTTCATTAATTCATTCCATGACTTGTTAGAAAATGAGCATCAAACAGCAAATGACTTTTAAACTCACCAATGTACAGGCCGAATATTTAAAATCTGAGCAGTTTGGCATCCATCTGAAGAGAAATTGTGTACAAAAGAGGAAAGTACACTGTCCTAATAAATCAGAAATGTTCTAGTTGGCCTAGTAACTGTGCTACTTTGGAAAAATGGCTTAACATCTTGGACTTCCAGATCCTTTATCCATTAATCAGGAATAAAGCTCCATTGTTCCTATCACAATAGGTTTTTGGGATGATCTAAAATGGTTCACAAGTGTAGAAAACAAACTTCTTCCTTACAACATAGATCATTTCTAGTTCTCAATCCTTCCCAGGTTGCACTCTGAATTTCTCTCCCATTCTCCCAAAACCTCTTCATCATGGAAGTTTACTCTAGCCCTGGAATTCACATAGTAGATATACCCTCCATTCTTGTGGCATTTACCTTTGGTGGGATGGCTCTTCCCATATCCTGCATTTTAAGAAAGCATGCCCAGGCCAGCTGTATCTTCATTCCTCTCCAGACTTTCTCTAACATATTTCCACCCAAGTATTTTTATTCCCCATCCCCAACCCCCCATACTTTTTTGTTTTGGGGTTTTTTTTAAATGTGTTGTCTTTTCTCATTTCTAATGTAAGCTGCTTGTCACTTAACCTTGATTGCCTTAAAAAAGCATATAAGCGACTCATGGAAAGGGACTGTCTTTCTGCTTGTATTGCATCCATAGTGCTTACCACAGTGCCCAGTACATAGTAAGCTCATAATAAATTTTTGTTATGATCATAAGACATATAATAAGTGTTGGTAGACTGTCTGCTTTTGTCCTTTTGGGGCCAAACAGGACAGGTCCAATCTCTTTTCCACACATTTGCCCTAAAACTAGCTATCACTGGCCCTCCTGATTTAAAAAAAAAAAAATTTGAAACCATGATCTTTGGGGAGGGGTGGTGGTGGTAAGCAGAAATCCCAATGTCCATAATCGGTCTCTCTGATCTCTATCCCATGCACATCTTTTATCTTCTTCAAAACTTGGCTTTAACCTCACCTCCAAAAGACCTCACTGCTTAACCCCACCTGACTTTGTGTATTGTCCTTTATATTCATAAGGTGTGGTTGAGTGGATTGACTGCTAGAACTGGAATTAGGAAGACCTGAGTTCAAATCTTGGCTCAGATACTTAAGTAGCTATGTGACTCAGGAGAAGTCACTAATTTTAGTTTGCTCAAATGTAAAATGGAGAAAAGAATGTTATCGTTAGGATGAGAGAATATTTTAAAGGTGCTTTGCAAACCTTAAAGTGCTCTATGAAAGCTAGGTATTATTATTTCTGTTTCTTGTGCTAGATTAAACTACATATATGGGTACGTCATTGAGTAAATACATCCTTTAATAGTAGGCTAAAAATAGCACCTATATCATAGGACTGTTGTGAGCATTAAGCAAGATATTTGTAAAGCACCATGCCAACCTGAAAGTGACATAAACATGTTACCTGTTATAACTATTATTGTTATATTTCACATGTGTCTTTTCTGTGCATAAATTCCTTGATGGCAAGAACTGCTTTTAATTGCTTTTTATCCCCAAGAATTGTATATCTGTCATATAGGACTGAGCTAGGCATAGCAAAAGAAAACACAACTATCTGGAAATCTCCGTTCTGACCAAGGGGGTGAGGATATGTAGCAAACAATGTCTTAAATGACATATGAGCACTGTTCTAAATATTTACTGAACATTGTGAACACGCTAGGCACTCTTCAATATTTCACTTGAGACTGTAGAATCAGATGATTCTTCCTCTAAGGGAGTTTACTATCTAAATTTGAAAAAGGATTAGCAAAGGCTAAGAATACATTCAGGAGAAATGTGGAACTGCTAGTATGCTCACCCATATAGGCAAACGCTTCTTGGATCATTTGGAATAAAACAAATATCTTTCAATTATTTTCTTTTCCTTGGGAGACTAAAATATTTTGCCTTATATAAAGGAATTTAGGAACAGAACATGGAGGATGTATGGTTCAGACCTATGATTTCTTCAGCATGTAAAATTCCCATAGTAGAAAGCCCTTCCACAGACACATTGTACCAACTTCTCTGTAGTATACCATTTTATAAGAAGTACTGAGGGGCTGAGATATAAGGTGACTTACCCAGGATCATACCAGCAGTCTATATCAGAGGCTTATATCTTACAAGTCACCAAGACATGTATATGTATGTATAAGTATAGGTACATATGTGTGTGTTTGTGTATGCATAGGTATATGTATACATATATGCGTATATGTACGTGCATGTGTATACTGTATGTGCATGCATATGTGTATATATGTATACGCACATATATATGCATACATACACATGCAGATATAACTTAATATTGGTTTTTATTGATATGGATGCTTGATCAAAAAATTTGGTGACCTGCAAGTTTGAAGCCTCTGAAACATGCATGCATGCATATACATGTATGTACACAATACATATACACACAAATATATGTATATATAACATACTTGTACTAGAATACTAATATTAATATATATTCTCTAATTAAATTATTATCAATAATTTTACAAGAGTAATGTGATTGAATGTGCTTCATTATTAAGAAAAAACCCACACAATTTCCTGAGCATTAGAGCAGATTTGTAAGTAATAACCCTTTGTTAGTAATGAATGATTCATCTAACTTGATCCAAGTAACTAGAAAAACAGATGGATTTCTTTGTTTTATAAAAAATGATTTTATAATAAGATACATAGAACACATAAAATAATCAAAGAGGAGGTCATAACAATCAGTTGTCATAATTTTTTTTTTTTTGCTGGCCAATGAGGGTTAAGTGACTTGCCCAGGGTCACACAGCTAGTAAGTGGCAAGTGTCTGAGGCCAGATTTGAACTCAGGTACTCCTGAATCCAGGGCCGATGCTTTATCTATTGCACCACCTAGCTGCCTCCCATAAATTTTTTTAAATTAGAAGTATGTTTCTCTATGGATAGATATTCACTATGCAACTTCAACTCAGCAAAAAGTTTTCAGAATAAATCTATTCATCTTACTTTAAGTGGTTCTGATTAATGGATAGCATCACAATTTGATTTGTTTTTATTTGGATATTTGAATTGTGTTTTTGTGTGAATGTGAGGAACAGCTCAATCAAGGTCAATTTGGCTAATGTGTAAAGTATAGAAAGAGGAGAGAAAAATGAATAAGCCTGGAAAAGTAGTTTGGGACCAAGTGGTGAAGAGTTTTAAATGCCAAAGAAACTTATATTTTCTCCTATAGTCGATAGGGAATCATGGTGCTTATTCAGCAAAGGGGACATACGGTCAGACTTGTTATTTTAGGAATCTCAGGATGAAATGGATTAGAAACAGTAACTTGAGGCAGGAAGACCAATTAGAAGGTTGTAGCAGGTCTATTCAAGAGGTCAGAAGAACCTACACCAGGGTGGTGGCTGTGGGTGAAGGGAAAGAATCTGAGAGATGATGTGAAAATAGAAGCTAAAATATTTGGCATTTGCTTAGGGTGAGTAAAAGTGAGCAGATGAGGATAGGGCAGAGGTTGTGAATCTGGGTGACATTTCCCCAGTAGAAATAGGGAAGTTTGCAAGAGGTATGGGTTCTGAAGGATAGATAATATGTTTGCAATATAGAGCCCATCCCTTCCATGTCTATGAATCCTGTGCAATTCATTATGTTCACTCTAAAATGGATAAGGGATTTTATCTGCCACTCTCCATTCACACTGCAGAGCCCTACATCTGAGGAGCACATGGAGAAACCAAAAGATGATCTGGAAGACAAGGAGAAAGGCATTTGTGGGGAAAGGAGAGAAATTTTCTTAATAACACATTCATTTGGGTTTGTGGGCAGGGGTCTGTTAGTAAATATTTAACTCTCTGGAAAAATGTATGCATAACAAAATTTTAAGTTTTAGATTACTACATTATTAACATTTTCCTATCACTTAGTTGTTGCTGTTCAGTCACATCTGAATGTCATGACCCCATTTGGGGTTTTCTTGGCAAAGATACTGGAGTGGCTTGCCATTTCCTTTTCCAGCTCATTTTACAGATGAGGAACTGAAGCAAATAGGGTTAAGTGATTTGACCAGAGTCACACAGCTAATAAGTGTCTGAGGCTAGATTGAACTCAGGTCTTCCTGACTCCAGGCCTAGCACTCTACCTTTTATACCATGCCCAGTCTAGACAATCAACAAAATAATAAATCAAACCCCAATTTGTACTTTTTGACTATTTCTTAAATTTAAATGTGAACATTGAAAATATAACAAAAGTACTTAAGAGGAAGTGTCAGCTGGCTCCAGCACACACTTGGCTGAGGATGCCCAGGTTGTACTTGGTTGATTATATGATTATAAGTGCCCCAAGGGACCTACATTCAAGCCCCAAAATGAAGAGTTTGTAGAATATCATAGCAGGTCAGAGTTGGAGCAGGTTGGGCTGGGTGAAGGGTAGATGTGGTTGTGTTAGAGACAAGCCCAAAGGAGTGGGAGATAGGGCATGCAATCTATTTTCCCATCTTCAAATTGACTCATCATACATACATCACTTTGGATGTAAAGGCTCTTTCCTTTACTAGAGACTATAGCCTCTACTTTGGAGCCTACTGCTCTAGCCTACCATAATGCTTTTAAAAACTTTGAGTCTACTGCACTGTCTAGCTTCAGCCCCAGAGACCAAGATGTCCCTCCCAAGATGAGCTCATCAATTCTAAATTCATTACCAAGCTGAAGTACTGATCTCCTCACAAATCCTTTCTTTGGAGGATGGACTCTAGACTTTCAAGTCACTACACTTTGTATCTGTTGCTCTGTCTGATTTCAATTCCACAGTTGAAGATGTTTCCACCCAGTACCTTCTGGTGTTTGCTTTCCCCACTCTCAATCTCCCACCAAGCTTTCCTGCCTCCTTTTATGTGTTGCCTTCCCCTATTTCATGAGACATCTAGGTAGCACAGCGAATAGAGTGCAGGGCCTGGAGTTAGGAAAACTCATCTTCCTGAGTTCAAATCTGGCCTCAGACACTTACTGTGTGACCCTGGGCAAGTTACTTAACCCTGTCTGCCTCTATTTCCTCATCTGTAAAATGAGCTGGAGAAGGACATGGAAAACCCATATCTGTCAAACAAGACAAAACAAAACAAAACAAAGCAGATGGGGTCATGAAGAGTCAGACACAACTGTAAAATTTCTTCCATTAGGTTGTAAATGTGCTCCTCAAGGGCAGAGATTGTTTTTTTTTTCTTCTTCGTATCCCCAGAGTTTAGCACAGTATCTGGTGCTGTATTAATAAATGTTTATTGAATTGAATATTTCTTTAAAATATGGGTCCAAGATGATCTAAATGATTTATTATAAATAGGAAAAGGTTCTTTGAGATAAAAGAGAACATAGATTATTTAGCCCAACTCTCATTCTATAAGTTAGGCAACTGAAATTCAATGAATGTAATTGATTTGCCTTAAGAATCTTTGGATTCCAAGTCATTCCCCAATTGAGAAATGGTCAAAGGATATGAACAGGCAGTTTTCTGATGAAGAAACCAAAGCTATCTATTCCCATATGAAAAAATGCTCTAAATCTCTAATGATTAGAGAGATTCAAATTAAAACAACTCTAAGGTACCACCTGACACCTATCAGATTGGCTAAAATGACAAAAAAGGAAGATAATAAATGTTGGAGAAGCTGTGGAAAAATTGGAACACTAATGCATTGTTGGTGGAGCTGTGAACTGATCCAACCATTCTGGAGAGCAATTTGGAATTATGCCCAAAGGGCAATAAAGCTGTGCATACGCTTTGACCCAGCAATTCCACTTTTAGGTCTTTTTCCCAAAGAAATCATGGAAGGGGGAAAGGGACCCACATGTACAAAAATATTTATAGCTGCTCTTTACGTGGTAGCAAGGAATTGGAAGTTGAGGGGGTGCCCATCAATTGGGGAATGGCTGAACAAGTTGTGTTATATGAATACAATGGAATACTATTGTGCTGTAAGAAATGACGAGCAGGAGGAGTTCAGAGAAACCTGGAGGGTCTTAGGTGAGCTGATGATGAGTGAGATGAGCAGAACCAGAAGAACATTGTACACAGTATCATCAACATTGAGTGTTGACCTACTGTGATGGACTATATTCTTCTCACCAATGCAATGGTACAGAAGAGCTCCAGGGAACATATGATAGAAGAGGATCTCCAAATCCAAGAAAAAAAAAAAAGAACTGTGGGGTATAGATGCTGATTGAACCATACTATTTCTTTTGTTTTGGGTGCTGTTGTTTTTTTTTCCTCTATTTTGAGGTTTTGCATCACTGCTCTGATTTTTTCTCTTGTAACAGGATTAATGCAGAAATAGGATTAATGTTATTATGTGTATATATATGTGTGTGTATATATATCTATATATCTATATCTATATGTATATGTTATAGATATATAGATATAACCTATATCAGATTACCTGCTGCTTAGGGGAGGGGGGAGGGAGGGGAGTGAGGGAGAAAAATTTGAAATTGTAAAGCTTGTATAAACAAAAGTTGAGAACTATTTTTACATGTAATGGAAAAAATAAAATACCTTATATGTAAAAAAAAAAAAAGAATCTTTGGATTCAAGGGGCAGAGCCAAGATGGCGGAGGAGAGGCTGTGACTCCCACAAGCTCCAGATAAACCCATCCACTCACTCCCAAATAATGCTATAAAACACAAAACAAAACAAAACAGAGCAGCCTAACACACATAAGAACAAAGTGAGACAATTTTCCAGCCAAAGATGGCAATTGATATCATCTGCTGATAGGGCTGAGAGAGGGGCTCAACTCACAGTCCAGACCCAGCCAGGAAGAGAGTGTTTCCAGCACCTTGGAATCTTCAGTGCCAGTGGCTTCTTCTGAGGTTCAGCTATTGGACCAGTGAGGGGGTTCAGTGGTTAGTTGGGGTGAAGTTTCTGCAGTCTCTGCTGGAGTTGGGGCAAAGCACCCTGGTTTTGAACCAACCAAATTGAGTGGTGGCAGCCCAGTTTGGTAGGGGCACAGGTATGCCAAGCTTCTGACCATAGAGAATTGGATTTCAGACATCTGCTTCTGGCTTGAGATGAAGAGTCAAAGAAAACAGTGCACAATAGCTTCTTTGTGGGAGAGGTAGACCAGAATACACCCTCAGAAGGAGATAATAACAAAGTCAAAACTCCAACATCCAAAGCTTCCAAGAAATATATGAATTGTTCTCAGGCCATGGAAGTTCTCAAAAGGTACTTCGAAGATAAAGTAGTAGAGATAGAAGGGAGATTTAGAGATGGAAGAAAGAATGGAAAGAGAAATGAGAGAAATGCAGGATAGTTACAAGAAAACAGTCAACAGTTTGAAAAGCCAAATGGGAAAGGAAATAGAAAAGCTCTCTCAAGAAAGTAATTGCCTAAGAATTAGGATTGAACAAATAGAAGCTAGTGACTTTATGAGAAACCAAGACACAGTAAAGCAAATCTAATTGAATTAAAAAATAGAGGGCAATATGAAATATCTCCTTGGAAAACAGCTGATCTGGAAAATAGATCCAGGAGAGATAATTTGAAAATCACTGGACTACCTGAAAGCCATGATCAAAAAAAAAAAGAGCCTAGACATCATCTTCCAAGAAATTATCAGGGAAAATTGCCCTGATATTCTAAAAGCAGAAGGTAAAATAGAAATTGAAAAAATCCCCCAATCACCTCCTGAAAGAGATACCAAAAGGAAAACTTCCAGGAATATTATAGCCAAATTCCAGAGATCCCAGGTCAAGGAGAAAATATTGCAAGAAGATAAAAAAAGGAATTCAAATACTGCGGAGCTACAGTAAGGATAAAACAAGATCTAGCAGCATCTACATTAAAGGCCCGGAAGGCATGGCATATGATATTCCAGAGGGCAAAGCAACTGGGACTACAGCCAAAAATTATCTACCCAGTAAAACTGTGTATAATCTTTTAGGGGAAAAATAGGACTTCAATGAAAAAGAGGACTTTCAGGTATTTGTGATGAAAAGACCTGAACTGAATAGAAAATTTGACTTTCAAATACAAGACCCTAGAGAAGCATAAAAAGGTAAACAGGAAAAAGAAATCATGAGGGATATTAAAAGATTAAACTGTTTACATTCCTACATGGGAAGATAATACCTCTAACTCTTAAGGTCTTTCTCAGTATTAGGTGAGCTGAAAGGAATATACTTAGACAGAGAGCACAGGTATAAATTGAATATGAAGGGATGATATCTATAAAGCATTTCTTTTTTGTTTATCCTTGTTTTTGTGGGGCAGGCAGGGTAGGGTGCCTAATGTCTGGGGCTGGATGTGGGCTTGGGGCCTCCTGGGTCCAGGGCTGGTGCTTTGTCCACTGTGTCACCTAGGTGACCCATGATGATATCTTCAAAATAAAGTTAAGGGGGTAAGAGGAATGCACTGGAGAAAGGGAAAGAGAGAGATGGGTTGGGGAAAAGTAGCTCACATAAAAGAAACAAGAAAAAGCTTATGGAGTAGAGGGAAATATGGGGAAGAAGTGGGAGAGTGGGTGAACCTTACTCTCATCAGAATTGGCTCAAAGAGAGAATAAAATACACACTCAAGAGGGTATAGTAGTATGTCTTGCCCTGTAGAAAGTGGGAGGGGAATGGGATGGGGGGGAGGTAATGGAAGGAAGGACAGATTGTGGGAGGGGGCAGTAAAAAGGAAAACGCTTTCAAGGAGGGAAGATAGAAAATAGAGTAAATATCAAGGGGAGGGAATAAGATGGAAGGTAATACAGTTAACAATAGTAACTGTGAAAGAAGTGATGAGTAGGATGCTATCAGCAGGAAGTATGAAAAATGCAAACCATCAATAGAGACAGAACTGATGGTATTGAATCCAGATTGAAGTATAATCTTATTTGTTAGCTCTTCTTTCTAAAGGTATTTTGTCTATTTTCTTTCATAGCCTGACTAATGAGAAGATGTTTTGCATAACTGCACATGTATTACTTATATTGAATTGCTGGATTTCATGGGGAGGGATGAGGAGGGAGTGAAAAAGAAAATTTAGAACACAAAGTTGTAAAAAATCAGTGTGAAAAGTAATAATGAGCAGGAGGAGTTCAGAGAAACCTGGAAGGACTTATATGCACTAATGCTGACTGAGAGGAGCAGAACCAGGAGAACACTGTATATAGTAACAGCAATATTGTGTGATGAACAATAATGATAGATTTGGCTCTTTTTAGCAATGCAATGGTACAAAACAATTTCAAAGAACTTCATAATAGAAAATGTTCTCAACATCCAGAAAAAAAGAACTGTGGTTTAAGAATGCAGATTGAAGCATACTGTTTCTACATTTAGGCTGTTTTTCCCTTCTTTTTTGAGGTTTTCCCCTTGTGCTCTGACTCTTCTTTCATAATATGACTAATGCAGAAATATGTTTAATGTCATTGCACATATATAACCTATATTATATTGCTTTCTGTCTTGGGGAGGAGAGAGGGAAGGGAGGATGGGAAAAAAATTTGGAACTTAAACTCCTATGAATACAAATGTTGAAAACTATCCTTATATGGAACTGGAAAATAATAAAATACTTAAAAAAACAAGAATCTTTGGATTCCTTCCAGGGCCAAAGGAGGTGCCACCTTCTACAGGAAAATTATTGTGATTTTTAAAAAATTATATTATATTTTTGTAAATGTTGCATCCTCCTGGATGAATAAGGTAGGGATTGTTTTCTCTTTGTCTTCAGCATCTAGCACAGAACTTTGTTCATAGTAGTAGGCTCTCAATTAAAAGTGTTGAACTAATTTGAATGGAATGCCCAAAGGTAGAAAAGCAAAGCCATATTTTGCATTTACAGATATTACATACATATATTTTAATATGAAACAAACTCCTGATTCATTTCTACCATAATCAAATGGTAGATAATCAGATCTGCATTAATCTAAAGGTTTAGAGGTCTCAAGACTCCAAAATCCAAAAGAAAACTGGTCCTGCTCTTTCCAAAGTAGGGAAGAGGTTTCTTTTTAAAATAGTTACAGAAAGTGTTTTTCTCTAGCCAGCATCTTCAGACTGAAAGAATCCAAAATCCACAAAACGCAAAGATCCTTTCACAAAGACATAAATATGCAACTCTGAATCTTACTTCTTATGCTAGAACACCTGCTTTGGTAGTACAAGATCAAAGGAATCTCAGAGCTGTAAAAAGAACAGCTACTAAGCTGCCATACAACTTTATGACTTGTAATTCCTTTAATTTCAATGGATAGAGTATGGGAGTCCTAAAGAAACATCCAGACCAGGCTAGCCTTGTAGCAACCCTCAGCAGAGAAACATGCCTAGTCTCCGATAATCTGAATGTTAACAATAGCTTTGGTATATCCCCCTGGTAAATTTTTTTTTAATCTATAGAGGGAACTAAGGATGTTTATTTTGTTTGTTTCTTTTATAGTATTTTATTTTTTCCAACATTCTTTTTTTTGTAAGAGTTTGAGTTCCAAATTTTTCTCCCACCCTCCTTTCCTTCCCCCTTTCAAAGCCAGTAAGCAATATGATATAGGTTATATGTTACAATCATGTTAAACATATTTCCACATTAGTCATACTGTGAGAAAAGAACCAGAACAAAATGGGAAAAACACAAGAAAGAAGAAACAACAACAAAACAACAACAACAAAAGTGAAAATAGTATAATAAATGCAGAAAAGGCTTTTGACAAAACATAGCACCCATTCCTTTTAAAAACACTAGAAAGCAGAAGAATAAATGGAGCTTTCCTTAAGATGATAAATAACATCTATGATCTTATTGGGAATGCTTCTAACTTATCTCCATTACAAATCATGTATCCAGCAATTTATCACCAGGATAATACACTATTACCAGGTGGGATTTATACCAGGAATGTAAGGTTGCTTCAATATTAGGAAAACTATCAACATAATTAACCACATCAATAACAAAACTAGAGAAAAATCATATGACTCTGTCAATAGATGCTGATAAAGATTTTGATGAAATATAGCACCCATTCGTATTAAAAAAAACACTAGAGAATATGGGATAAATGTTTTTCTTAAAATGTTAAGTAGTATCTATCTAAAACCATCAACAAGTATATGTAATTGGGATAAGCTAGAAGCCTTTAGAAATGAGACATTTCTATAACATTTTTATAACTCCATCTAAACATGCTATATATCTGCTCATAGCCCAAGAAGGAATTTTTTACTGAATTTGTTTTTTCAAAAACAATTCAGTTTTTAAAACTATATGTCCCTTAATTTTGACTTATTTACATCAGAGATTTCAGGAAAGACATTTATTCAAAATAGAAAATGGACTTCATTTAATTTCCATTTTATGATGTTTCCCTCATTCAAATCTTTAAGAAACATGAATGGTTCAGTCCATAAATCCAGAAGTAACTGCTAATCTCACCTTATCACAATGTCAATATTAATGACTCATTGTCAAATTCACAAGTGAAAATTACTTATGAACTTGATTATATTTAATGACTGAATGATTAGTTAATAAATTTCTACCTTCTATAGTACCGAACAGGGCCATTTTTAAAGTGCACAAATGGGACAGTTCCTTAAGCTATCTGGAGTCAAACTTAAAATTTGCAAACTCAAAATTCAATTTATAATTTTGAAGTAAGAAAGTTTCTTATCAGATTTTCCCAGTGTGTTGCCATTTGGCAAACATCACTAATGCAAGCACCTTGTGATAACTTAAGTTACTAATTTAAGATAAACTTCCTAAGAATCTCATAACATAGAACCTTTTATTTATTTTATAAGGAAAGAACCTGAGTCATAGAGGTTATGTGTTTTGTTTAAGTACAAATAGAGAATCAGTGGTAGTGCTGAAGATTAGAAATATAAATTCTTAATTCACTATTTTTTGTTTATCTCAAAGAATCATGTCTGAGTCAATAGATTATTCTAATAATAATTTTAAAAATTTAATTTAAATAATTTTAAAAGACCTCTGCATTTCCCACCAGCTACACTGCTTTTAAATTTTTCTGGGATTCTCCACAATGCCACTGGTCCCCAGGAAACTTATCATTGGTAGATCTCTTTGTTCTATAAGATTGATTCTGGTACTTACATTTTATCAGTAGCCTCCACCCCTCTGATTTGACTCCCTGACTTTATGGTACATACATGGCTTCAGGGCCTCTATTTAAAAAGAGGAGAGTCAACCCAGTTTTCTCCCCATTTCCCACCAACTACACTACTTTTGGAACTCTCCATCTTGCCCCTATGTTGGGCACCTTCTCTGTTCATCCCTTTACTTTCAGCTTCCTTTTGTGTGCTGTCTTCCTTCATTAGACTGTAAGATTCTTGGGGCCAGGAAATGTCTTTGTTTTTATTTGTATCCCCAGAACTTTGCACAATACCCAGTACATAGTAAGAACTTAACAAATATTTATTTACTGACTAAAAAGATCATTTTTCAGATAACAAAAAAGAAATATAGGATTATCTTAAAATATAAAATTTCCAAACTGACAAAAGACTAAATTGAGGTCTTAATCCAATCTAAGAAAAGAAAATATATCTAACTAAAATGGAACTTTCAATGGGGGAAAGGGAAAATCTCCTGTTGCAGTTACAGGAAAATATTATCCAACTTTTAAAGAAAAGTTAATATCAGCATTACCCAAATCATTCTCCAAAACCAAGAAAGCATATATTCTATCATATACCTTTCCAATTACACAGACACACACACACATATGCATGCGTGTGTGTGTGTGTGTGTTCCTAATACCTAAATCAGGGAAGGATAAAACATGGGAAAACCAACATAATTAATGAATATTGATCCAAAATTTTATATAAAATTCTGTCATAAGAGTGCAGCAATTCATTCAAAAATGATTCATCATGATAAAATTGAATATTTTAACATAGATGCTAGGATAGCTCAACATTAGGAAAACAATATAATTAACTTTATTAAAAACAAAACCATCTAAAATCACATTATTGTCTCAAAAGATGCAGAAAAAGTCTTTAAAAAGGTAGAATACTTATGCTTAAAAAAATCTTATTATTATGCAAGCATTGAGGGATCTGTTTTTAACATTATATAAAAAACCCTATCTATATAAACCTAAAGCAAGCTTCATATTCAATGAGGTTATACTAGAAACTTTCCTAATAAATATAGGATTAAAGATGTCCACACCCCCCACTGTTATTTAATATAGTTCTACAAATGTTAGCAATAGTAATGACAGGCGAAAGAAATCAGAAGTATAAACAAAAGCATGACAGGACTGTTTAATTAGAAAATCCTAGGGAATAAGAAAAAAATTAATTGAAGAGATAATTATACTTAAAACTTCAGACCACAAAATGCAATTTGAAAAGTCAACAGCATTTCTATGTAACAACAACAAAAGCCAAGAAGCAGTAAAAGAAAATCCGACTGAAAATGACTACAACATGATAAAATATCTGAGGATTAATCTACCAAAGCACACAAAGTACTTGCACAAATTCAGTTACAAAGGGTTCCTTAATGAAATTAAAAAAAAAATTAAATAGCTGGATGAATATTCACTGCTTGTGGCAGGGATCTAACAATGCTTTTTTATAATTACAAGTCTACCAAAGTTTATTTCTAGTTTTCGTGCTACACCAAACTAATAAAAGATATACTTTATAGAACTTGATAAAATAATTACAAAATTCATTTTAAAAAAAAACAAAGATCTAGAATAACAAGAGGAAATAATAATTTAAACATTAGGAATGAAGAGAGAATAGTACTTCCAAACTTTAAACTATATTTTAAAAATTGGTTAAAAATAGAGAAGAAAATCAATGTTTTGATTTTAAAACAGACTAATGTAAGGTAGAAACAGAAGAAAGAGAATTCAATCACCTAGCATTCAATAAACTGGAAAATATAAATTTCTTAGGAAAAAAATCCCTATTTGATTAAAACTACTCTGAAAAACTGGAAAACAGTCTAACAAGAATTAGGCCTAAATCAAAACTTTATCCCTATTCTACATTATATTTAAAATGGATATTTGACCTGAATATTAAAATTCATACAATGAAAAAAATTAGAAGAGTACCAGATCATATACATTTCACAAGTATAGATGTCAGTTATTCTTCAATAACTTGAGGATAGAAGATTACAGTAGATAAAACAGATAACTTTAGTTATATGAATTTGAAAACCTGTTGCCCAAACAAAATTAATTTATCCAAGAAGAGAAGAGTCAGATAGGAAAACTTTGTTTTACTTTTGTCAGATAATAGCTTGGTATGTAAGATATATAGATAAGTAACAAACAGGTAAGATTAAAAGTTATTCCTCTATAATGAAGTGATCAAATGATATGAACAGTTCTCAAAAAAAAAGTATTGGAGACTATTAACAATGACATGAAACAATGCTTCAAGACACTAATAATAAGAGAAATACAAATCAAAACATCTAAAATTTTACCTCACAAAATTCAAATTGGCAAGATGATGGGAAAAGTCAATGCTGGGGAAGTTGTAGAAAGATAAGCATGTCAATACATTGTTGGTAGAGGTATCAATTAGTACAACCTTTCTGGAAAGCCATCTGAGATTATTCAAATAAAATAGATAAAATGGCTATATGCCAAGAAGGAAATTGTGTGTGGGGGCATGCGTAAGCATGTGAGCATACACACACACACACACACAATAGCATTTTTTGTGGTAGAAAAAAATTGCATATGATTATAAATTGGGAAAAATTGTGGTATATGAATGTATAATACATTAGTCCATTCCAAATGGTTCATTCTAAATGGAATATTACTCTAAGACAGGATGAATATGTTGAATAGAGAAGCATGAAAAGATTTATATGGTCTGATAAATAGTGAAGAAAACACAACCAAGAAAACAAAAGATGATGGCTACAACAATGTAAATGGAAAGAACAATATAATGAAAAAGAATGTTGAAAGTTTCAAAGAACAAACTTGGTCCCAAAGGGAAAAAAAAATATGAGATGGTACCTCCTTGAACTTCTTAGCAGAGGTGAGGGGTTCCTAGACTGCAAAACATTGCATATAGTATCTGGTTTTCATCAATATAGTAATCAGTTCAGTGGATTTTTGTTTTATAAGATGGGCCTTGATGATAGAGATATAGGCTAAGGCAAGCTAGAAATAGCACTAACCAGTTTGTGAGAGCTAATTGTTAAATTTCCAATGTGAGCATTTATACTTCATAAATCAGGACTTGATTTATTGTTTTGTTGATTGTCTAGACTTACAACAGTATTAATAATGCAGATTAAACTTTAAAGTGTATTCATATTGTTAAACACCAGCACACTCATGTATTGCTCTAGAAACATTTCTTGAGGTTAGCAGGAATGCAGTGGAAATTTTGTGAAATGAAGTCATCACCAGATTAATGACCTTGTAAGTGTAGGGTGACGAGGATGATGACAATGATGGTGATGATGATGACTGGAATTTATAGAGCATTGTAAGGTTTTCAAAATGTTTTACATCTATTATCTCATTTGAGTCTCACAACAATCCTACACATAACAGTAAGTTTAGGTAATATTAATATATATATGCATTTTCAAATGGAATATCATTACTCAGATTTCCATGGCAGCATTAATTAGAATTACAAAAACAATTGACTAGAAACAACTTTGTTTCTCTAAGTCTAAATTTCTTCATCTTTTAAAATGAAGAAGTCAGAATCAAAGACTTCTAAGCTTTCCTGCTCAAAACCAGTGATTCTGTCATGATAAAGAGACAATAATTGAGGGATGGATAAATAAAATGTGGTATGTTCATGTAGTAGGATACTATAATACAGTCTTTAATGACTGATATGGATGAGGAATATAAATAAATCTGGAAATAAATTAATGAAATTATGCCCACTGCACAAAAGCAGCACCTGAAGAACATGGGATATATTATAATTATGTGATGAAAACTGAAAGAAAATGAATGAACAATATGATGGTATTACAGATTAGGACCTAAAATGTCTTATGCACAATACATTGTAATTCATTAATTTAAATTCAAATAGTTACTAAACAAGCTGCTATTCAAATTGATGTTAGGTTTCCAATAAAATACTTATTAAAGACAATAATTTTTTTCTTATAATAGATATTGGTTATTTTCTAGTTTGTTCCAAATGTCATATTCATTTAATTTTCCCCTACATAGTTAAATTTTACTTACTATTAATTTTTATTTCATGAATAATTTTCTTAGGCAGAGTATGATATGACATATCTACAACCTTAGAAAATTTAAAAGAATAGAACTGGGATTATTTTTTAAAAATGTACTTTGCATGTCCCTCTTCAAAAAAGAAAAAAAATGCCAAAAAATTAAAATCCCAAACCCAAACAGTTTAGAAAACTATAAACAAAATGTCTGCTGTGGAGAAATTCCTTTCCATGTTTTTTTGACTTAAAAAGAGATAGTTCATCTCTCTTGTTTTCCTTCTTTTTTAATAGCATGATCAAAAGAAAAATGCTTTGGTTCTTTTTATCTTGGAAGATAATTTTAGCAAGCTGGGAATTTAGCCAAATGAGTTTATTATTCCTCTGTTGTTCCCTAGGGTAAATGCTTCCTGAATGTTTCCACTTTCTTCCTTCTATTGATTATTTATTACATTATAATTTTATTGCATTATTTATTACATGATATATGTTCACTTCCAAAATTCTTCTTCTGAGATGTCACCACTAGTTAATCTCTGAGCAGAAAACATCATGCCAAAATTTTAGGAAAATCTGAGGGCATTTATATATCTGGGTCCTATAACAGGGAAAAAATTCTCAAGCACAGAGTGCCTCTTTGATTGACTGACTAGCCAGTACTGAGGATGCCTTCAAAAGATATGTGAATTGTATAATTGATGTCCTATTGCTTACCTTCTCAATGGAGGAGGGAGGGGTGAGAAGGAATGAGAGAATTTGGAAATGAATATTTTAAAATGAATGTTAAAAATAAATATACAGACAAATGACTAAGTAAAGGAATAAAGGACTGTGAACCTTGACCTTTCTCCTTGGATGGATTTCTCTTGATGAATTTCTTCCTCTAGGTTTTGACTTTTTAGATGACAACATCCAATGAGAGATAGTGCTGTAAGAAGAAAAGCATTGGGTATTTTCTCTCCAAGACTGACTTGTAACCCTGAGAAAATGTGCCCATCATTCGCCTTGCTATTTTTCCTTTAACTTTAGGTGAAAGTGGAAATTCCAACCTGGGGAGTTTCAAAAGGTCAGGTGAGAGAAACATGCAAGCTCTGGGAGTCTGGGAATCCAAGGGTTAAAACACAGCCAGGTTTTGCACCCAGCCCAGCATCAGTGCTCTGAGTAGTAAGGAGTGACCATTCGGACCAGCCTAGCAGTAGCTAAGACAAGGACTCATTAGCAATAGCTAAGACAAGGATTCATTCAGTACTTTTATAGCATTTGGAAGTGAATTTGATGGGACCAAGGCTAAGTAGAAATCACAAGTCTGAGATCACTCCTCCAGATATCAGGGTTATAGATGGGAAAGTGGAATCCTAAGTGTTGGGAGAAATTTTGATATTTCTGTTCTTGTCATATCTTCAAAGTAAATATTCTTTTATAAAAGCCAATTGATTTTCATTGTTTAAATGGAATGGAAATGCTAGTCACTGTAGGATAATAGTGGGCAGGAACAGAAATGGTGGGTTTTTAATCAAATAGTATTAAAGGAGAAGCACTCTAAGCCCCTCAGTTGTACCCCCTAGGACCCTGGCCTAGAAAAGAGTTAGGCCAGAACACACTAGATACAGTCTTTTGGAAACTAAAAGGGTTTCTTTCATAGAATAATTGTATGAGCTAGTCAATGCTGAAAGCAACAGGCCCTTTTGTTTAAATTATTTAATGAAAGGCCCCCAAAGTTAGTCATTCTGTCATTATACAAACATTTATTAAGCACTTATATGCCAGACACTTAGCAGGAAGGAATCACCTATGTTTTAGGACTCCAAGGTCAATGTTTCAAGGAAGTTCAGACATTTCCTTTCAGGGTAGCTCCCAGATCAGTTGGAGCTTAACTTAAAGGTCACAATACCTTAGAGGTAAGATTTGGTTCATGACAAATTTTGCATCAGAGATACTTAGGGGCATCTAGGTGGTGAAGTCAATAGAGAACTGGACCTGGAGTCAGGAAGATCTGAGTTCAGATTCAGGCTCACACACTACTTTTGTGACCCTGGACAAGTCAATTAACCTCTATTTGCCACAGTTCCTAATCTGTAAAATGGACAGCCACTGAAGAAGAAAATAGCAAACCACTCCAGTATCTTTGCCAAGAAAACCCCATAGACAAAGTCCATGGAGTCATGGAGAGTCAGACATGACTGAACAACAACATCCTTAAGCGTGTGTGTGTGTGTGTGTGTGTGTGTGTGTGTGTGTGTTTTATTGGAGACTAGGGTCTAATCTTATTTTGGTTCATCTCAAAAGATCCTACCCCTGTGATCACAAATAGTAAGGCATTAATCTGATAAGGAAGCTAGGAGTTTCTAGACTTTAATACTCTAAAGGTATTTAGAGGAGGTGCTAGGCAGAAGGAAAGGATATGAATGAGATAGCCTGTTGGAGAAAAAAAAGTAGATGAATCCAGAAAAATTGGAGGCTTTTCCAATCTGCAACTAAGTGGTATAAAAGAATCCTACAATCCTAGATTCTCCGAATTAGCAAGAAAGTCAAAGTTCATCCAGTTCAATCCATATCTATAAAAGAAAGCCCTCCCTAAATACAATCTACCTTAATTTGAAGATTGCAAGGAAGGAACTTGCTAGCCTTGGAGAGGATCTTAATTCCCCTTCCAGATAGTTCCACTTGTTAGGAATTTTCCTGATATCAATCTGAAGTTTGCCTCTTTCAAACTGACCTATTGTCTCTAGTTTCAGTAAGGGACATGAGAAAGGTGCCACATGTCCAAAATATGTCCAATTAATCCTTGGCCAAATTTATTAGCATCAATAGTAGATTCTTTAATTCACATCACAAAACCCCAAAGCACTTAATTGGGCACAAATCTGAAAGCAAATTGTCCAGACTGCCTACATATAATTAGGTTCAAATCATCAGGCTTCTGGGTCTTGGCCTCCAAAGTTAGTGTACTGAAAGTTTTGCTTTCTATAATCAAAGCTTTGCCCTATTCACAAGGGAACCTGAGACTTTTACAGCAGTTCCAAACAAAGTTCGAGAGAAATACAACTACACAGTTGTAGTAAGGGCTTTCCTTTCTGCCTTTTCCATTGACAAGGACATGAGCAATTTATTCATTTTTCTATGATTTATTTGTTCAGCTGTATGGCCCTATCAGCTTCATAACCCTGACCCCATGAAGAAGTGGACCTAACACACAGAAACATTATTGACTTTCCAGTCTCCTATAAGCTGAGTTCTTGATCAAGGAATTTTAAATCAAATCATTCATGTGCAGTTCCTACATTCTGACAGGGTGGTCCCTTTGAAAAGCACAAGAGAGAATAGAGAGCATATACTACCGCTTGTTAAAAAGAAGTAATGGGGTCGTGGGGGGGGCAGTTAGGTGGCCAAGTGAATAGACCACCGGCCCTGGATTCAGGAGGACCTGAATTCAAATCCGACCTCAGACATTTAACACTTACTAGCTGTGTGACCCCAGACAAGTCACTTAACCCCAATTGCCTTACTTAAAAAAAAGATTAAGAAATAAAAAAATAAAAAGAAGTCACAGGGGAGCAAATAACGTTTAAGTCACCCATCTGCCCCCATCTCTGATGGGGGAGCCAACACTTGTTTGGTGTGCACATGATCCCTTTCTTCTGGCATCTTATCTAGGCCTGTATTGAGTTTTGTATCCTTTTGTCAACATCCCTAGCTGTCATACTGGAGCCTTTCACAAAGTTTCAGTCCTCTCGACATTTATTCCAAAGAATTCCCTTGGGCATTTTGGACATCTGTTCTGAGTACTACTGCATATTTTCAGAAATGGAAAATTTCAGATTTCATTAACCCTTGTTTCCAATCTAAGAAAGCATTGGAATGTAACAATTCAGGTCTAGCAATCATACTTCCTGCCTGTTTGGATTTATTCTTTTGGTGATATGAACAAGGTCTTGAGGGAGAGACTCTAGTTTTGATTTGTTACCAGGGCAATGAAAAACAGGAAAGAAAGCTGAGAGATTAATATGAGAGATTAATTATTAAGAAACCTGGTAGTACTACTTTGGGATTTCTCTGTCTTCTCCACCACCCCCCAGGGACCTGACAATTGAGATAATGTCATCATCCTGTTAGATATTCTTAGCCTTTGTACTCCACCTCATGACTACCTTCTGCCTCTCTGATTGGAGGGGGAGTCATGAACTCTAAACCTCCATTTAGGGAGATTGCTCAACTCAAGCATTTCATTTCTCACTTGGCTGCACTTGTTGAGTGATTTCAGATATGTCCCACTCATCCTGACACAATTTGGGATTTTCTTAGCAAAGATACTGGAGTGGTTTGCCATTTCCTTCTCCGGCTCATTTTACAGATAAAGAAACCTAGGCAAACAGGGTTAAGT
Organism: Dromiciops gliroides; assembly: GCF_019393635.1. NCBI lineage: Eukaryota > Metazoa > Chordata > Mammalia > Microbiotheria > Microbiotheriidae > Dromiciops > Dromiciops gliroides. The sequence goes on from NC_057863.1 coordinate 576,229,939, forward strand.
TACTTGCCCAGGATCACACAGCTAGTGTGGGAGGCTGGATTTGAACTCTGGTCTTCCTGACTCTGGGCCCCACATTCTATCCACTACACTGTGGTTCATAGACTCCATCAATAGATTTCAGTTGTATCTGCAACTTGGACAGGAAAAAAAAAAAGGCCTTATTTAAATGTTTTTTTTCCTTTGCAACCCTATGTAAATATTATTTAGTTATTTAAACACATCATTCTGAGGAGAAATTCATAGACTTCACCTGGGTTCCACAAAAAAAGGTTAAGAATCCCTCATTTGTGGTGTTATAGAGATATGTAGAGGTGGATTTTAAAGGATTTGTGGACTTGATAGTCCCAATGAAGACTCTAAATTAGCTTTAAAGGAAATTTTATACCTAATAGAAGTTTTGCCTGTGGTAACTAAGCATCTGGCAAATTAGATAGCTTGCTGAATGGAGGTTAAATCAGGTGGAATACATAAGGCAGCAGAGAAATATGTGTATAGACCCACACAAATGAGCATGGTAGTCCTATTGCACTCAGTCTAGCAGTTTTTCCAAGTTTTTCACTCTTTGTCAGGAAGAACTGCATTTATATTCTGCCTCTGACAATTAACCGTATGACCATAGTCAAATCACTTAATCTCTCTGAACCTCATTTTCTTCATCTGTAAAAATCACAACTATGCCTGTAGTACTGATCTCCATGATTGTTATGAGGATAGCATGCTAGAGGACTCAATTTGAGGCAATCTATGAAAAATGCTTTGAAAACTGTAAGAGAAGATTCTGGGAAGATGGCAGAGTAGGCCAGAAAACTTTCAGCTCTCCAAATTTCCTCCACAAAAAAAGAGAGAACATAACCTCAGAGCAGCAGAAATAAATATGGGGTAAAGCAGTTGTTCTTATAAGACACTTTGAAAAGACCCCAGGAAAGACACAACTTCCAGGGGCAGAGGTTCATTCTGAGTGAATTGCAAACACCTCCAGGCTGACTCCACAGAATCAACAAACAAGTGCTGGAGGCAGCTAGGTTGAGAGGCAACCTAAGCCTTAAAAATTTTCATCTTGCAGACTTTGTGGGGGTCTGATGGTTGAGTAGGAGAAGATTTAAAGACCTTCCACTATCAAGGGATGCCAAGCACAGCTGTGCTTACAAGATGAATCCTAGGCTATGACTGCTGGAAGAAGGAGCTAGTACACATCTGGTGAGTGCAGAAGCAAATGGCAGGGATCCTATTGACTGTGGGGACTTGCAGGAGAGAAGAGTCCCTGGTTTCAGTTCAAGAGCAGAGAGGACAGTTGTAGTTTGCAGCCACCACAGGGACGACAGGGAGCAAGATCATTTGCTGGACAGTTTAGCTGGGAGATCTAACTTGACTTAAGAGTGCAGAGAAGAGCCCAAGGTTGGGCCCCAAGGCAGACCTCAAAAAATAACTGCTAAACACAAAATAAAACAAAACAAAACAAAAATAAATATAAAGAAATAAATTAATAAAAAAGGAAATTAAAATGAGTAAGCAAAGGAGAAAGAACCCAATCATAGATAGTTACTATGGGGATAGAGAAGGTCTGAGTTCATATTCAGAGGAAGAAAATGGAGCTTAAAAAAATACTCCTTTTTCAATGAGAAATGTCAAATAATCCCAAACACATGCAAAAAAGCTCTTGGAAGAACTTAAAAAGGACTTTAAAAGTCAAATGAGTAAGATCAAGGAATTTTTTAAAAATAAGAGCAATTCAAGAAAATCAAGAAAATTATGAAAAGAAAGTCAACCAACCCAAAATAGAGAATCAAAAACTTAAGGAAGAAAATAATTCCTTGAAAACTAGAATTAAGGACACCAAGAAATCAAAAAACAAAACCAAAAGAATGGAAAAAATAGAAGAAAAGTGAAGCATCTCATCAGAAAAACAACTGATCTCTAGAATAGAGGAAAAATAAGAATAGTGGGAATACCTGAAAATTACAGAAATAATTATCTCATACAAATGAGGTGTAAAATTGATACAGAAGAAGCTAGTGGGGGGGAGTGTAAACATTACTTTCATCAGGAGCACAACCTTAAGGGAGGTACTCTTACAAGGGTAGATTAGTTAAGCAATAGGAGGGCAAGGGAGTAGGCAAAATGGGTAAAGAAAAGGAATAAGTAGGGATAGGGTGAGAAGGATAGTGAGGAAAAATAGGAAAGAGGAAAATACACAAGTAACTACAGACTTGACTGTAAATGGGATGAATTTACCCATAAAATGGAAACACATAGCAGATTTAAAAATTGAATTCAACAGTATGTTGCTTTCAGGAAACATAAAAATGAGAGAAACTCAAAAAGATAAAATAAAAGGCAGGGGTAGAATTTATCATGTAAAAAAGCAGGGATGGGACAGCTAGGTGGTATAGTAGATAAAGCACTGGCCCTGGATTCAGGAGGACCTGAGTTCAAATCTGGCTTTAGACACTTGACACTTACTAGCTGTGTGACCCTGGGCAAGTCACTTAACCCTCATTGCCCCGAAATACAAAAACAAAACAAAACAAAAGCAGAGATGTTAATCATTATGTCAGACAAAATTAGGGTTAGAATACACTTAATCAAAAGAAAAAAAGAAACTACACTATGCGTCAGCAATAATATTCAATATTGTATAAAATACCTGAACATACTCCTGCCAAAACAGACACAGGAACTATAAGAACACAAACATAAAACACTCCTAACGATTGGAATGACGCCACCTGCTTCAGACTTACTGTAGAAGAGTTCCACCCATGAAGTGAAGGTCTTTGAGGGCAAGTCCAGGAGTCTTTTCTTTGGCATCAGGAAGTGACGTTGGGTAGTGGGAGGAAGAAGGAAGAGACTAGCGCTCTGTCTGGCTGAGGACGCTGGTGGAGAGGGGAGCTAGAAATGCGCTCTCCCTTTAATAGATAGGAATCTAGGCCTTTCTCTCTCTCTTTACCAAATTCTTATTCTCCTTAATAAATGCTTAAAAGTCTAACTCTTGCTAAAGCTTATAATTTATTGGCGACCACTCATTAGATATTTTAGACAGTTTAGCTAGAATTTTAGCCCTTAACAGACGGCTGACCATGAAGAGGAAAGCTAAACCTCAGTCTTCTGATCTTCTGGTTGGGTAAGAAATTTCCCCTACCCTCTCCCTTTAACTGCTAAGTACTGGGTACTGGCTGTGTTTTCCCTTTAAATTTTTTCAAATGGACCTTTTAAACTCCCTAATTACCCTATTTTTGATTTTAGTCTGTTTAACCAGACAAATGGGAGATAAGATCATGTTAATGCTTTCTTTTTGTGGATTTTCTATTTTTCTTTTTCTTTTTGTTAAAAGAGCCAGCCACTTACTCACACAAGGAAATATCTCTCCCTCTCCCAACCATGCTTTTTCAGAGAAACCAGAAGAGATTCCTGCAGTTTTTCCTAGTTCTAACACTAATTGTTGCTCTAATTTTGCATGCCTGGAGGCAACGACCCTCTAGAAGTTTTTAATCCCCTCAAGCCTGGAAGCAAAGTGGGGGAAGAGGAAACCCGGCCTGAGTTCAAAATCAAGTCTGATTCAAATTGCCCTGGTCCCTCCCCTCCTCTCCAGACCCCACCCTCTACTCCTCCCATGGCCAAGCCCATTGCTTCCCCTGCCTGGGAAGTCCAGAGATCTGATGCCCATGCTCAACTTTCTCTAACTACATTTGCAGCTTCAGGCTCAGCCCTTCCCCAGCCTGGCTGTGCTTCTGAGACAACCTTAGAAAACCCTTTAAATTCCAGATATGCTCGTTTTGTTCATAATTTTGCTAACCTGCTTTTGTCTTTAATTAGTAATCTTATAAAGCATTTGTATGGTGAAAAAACTGACAGACAATATAGAGGGGTTAAAGAAGAAAAACTTAAGCTGAATAAGAATGACAAATCATCAACATAGTTCAAGACTCCACATCTTTTGCCATGGAAGGGTATATATTTTACAAAAATGTAGAAGTAAGCAGCAAGGTATTGATATGAGTATTGGGGATTTTAGATATCGGAATCAAAAGTGTTCTGAATTCACTCAGAGTAATAGTATTAGTTCAGAGGTTACATAGGATTTCTATGCTATTACATATACATTTTGAAATTAATGGTATCGGTCTATTTTCATAGAGATTTTCAGGCTTTTGAGATTGTGTTTTATACTTAGTTTTTAAAACAAGGAGAATATTTGTAAAAGCTTTTTATAGTCATGTGATCAAGTTTATATTTTATAATACTCTTATTAATATTAAGTTCATATTCATTTAGATTTCCCTAGTTTGAATTTCATTGTCTTTTATTGTTCCATGTGTATTTTCTTCTACTCATTTGTCTATCTAATTTTGAAAAATTGCAAGATGGTTTTGATTTCATAATACAATGTTAATTCTAGGAGTATTGTGCTCCCATATTCTGAGTTGTTTGTTTTTGTTATTTTTTCTCAACTGATTATTTGATCAAACTCTTTAAAGCATTTCCCTGGCAAATTGGTTGCCATGGCAAGTGTAAATTGATTCTAGAAGTATTATTTTTGATAAGCATATTCCAAAAAAAAAAAAAGAGGGGAACATTTGTAAAAGTTTTCTTTTTTTAAGAAAAGTTTTCTTTGAGATTCTGTTGTCCTTTAACTTGTATTTAAATATGTTCTGATTTTTCACAAAAGTAATTGTATACTAAGTAAAAAACAAAGAGGGTATTATTTGAAATTGTTGCATAATTATATATTGTGTTCTGAGTCAAGATGTATTCACATTTTTTGCAATCATTTTTATCCTCAAGTTTTAAATCCATATGAGACTTGGATTATGGGAACTTATCATTTAAGACATTAATTGCCTTTATTCTGAGTTATCAGATGCCAGTTGGCCAAGATGCCATCCAATCACAAGAGGAATACATGCAAGAGCAGACACTGAACTGTCACATGAGGGGAGACATGCATGAAGTCAAGGTATGGCCAAGGGAATGGCTTTTGACTAATGTTGAGGTTGGATTCTCTTGGTTTAATATTTTATTTTATTTTTTCCCCACAATATTGTACAGATGGCTGGAAGTATTGATCCCACCCATCTCACTTCTACACCTGGCTTCTATGCTCCCTCCTATATGCCTGATGCCATGGACATCTCAATCCCATGCATCTGATTAAGTCTGACTCAGTTTCCTCCAATATGTTTGGTGGCATGGACATATATTCCATCCACCTATTTTAAGCCTGGCATACTGTATGGACAGTACATATTGCTCAAGTGTGGGAATGCTCATATCCCATCATTTCTCTGTTCTTTTATGGTAACCCCCATAATTATCTCAGGTGTCATGATAAATACAGTGTTGAATTTGGCCTTGACATCTGTTACCAATTATATAAGATTCTTTAATTGCTCATAATGGCATGGGGATAATTAGGCAGATGATATAAAAAGTGATGAAACAAAGATAAAAAATTATTTTTAAAAATTAATAGCCCAGCAATTGTCTTCTCAATTTACCCTCCACAAGTGGGGACTATAGAAATATTAAGTTTTAGAGAATTTTTCAATTTTTGTTTTATTATATTTCATGTATAACAACTAAGATTCTGAATTCCCTTAGACATGTTTTTGAGAACTCTCATTGATTTGATTATTGACAAAGCTATTTTAAAGTTGTGTTAAGCTCAATTTTGTAGGAAAGTTTCCTGGCTTATTATCAGCATCCACACATAAACCCCTGAAAAGACTTCCATTCCATGACTATACCCAGAAGACATCTGAGAAAAGACTTTAAATGAACAGTTTTGTTTTGTTTTTCTTTTTTCCTTCTGTTATTATACATACCATCTTTAACATGTACTCTCTGCAGAGGCCCTCCTTCTGCAGGCCAATGTCAAAGTGTTGGTTCATGAGGGACTGTCCCTCTGGACAAAACTTTCCTCTCCCCCTTTTCTATATTGTTATTAACATATTATTAGTTAGCATAGGATATTATATCCTGTTATTATGGTTTCATCAAGGAAACACCCTGTTTCTTGAAGAAACAAAGGGGGGACTGTAATGATTGGAAGGACGCCACCTGCTGGTGACTTACTGTAGAAAAGTTCCACCAAGAGGAGAAGGCCTCTGAGGGCAAGGCCATGCAGCTTTTCTTTGGCATCAGGAAGTGACGTTTGTTTGTCGGAGGAAGAGGGGGTGAAGCTGGCTCTCTCACTCTCTTTCGCCAGGACTCTCGTGGAGAGTAGAACAGAACTGTAGCTCCCCAAGATAGAAAAATGAATCTAGGTCTTTCTCTTTCCCTTTACCAAATTATTATTCTCCTTAATAAATGTTTAAAAGTCTAAATACTTGCTAAAGCTTATAATTTATTGGTGACTACTCATTAGATTTTAGATAGTATAGCTAGAATTTTAGCCCCTTTATAGCAATATCAGACGTTAGACTATATTATAAGAACTTGTTGAAGTATAAAATGGATAATTTTGATTATTTTAAATTAAAATATTATTGTATAAATAAAACCCATGTAGCAAAGAATGGAAGGAATGCAGAAAATTGGGAGATAAAACTTTCATAGACAATGTCAGATAGGATGTGATTGGCTTGAATTACTGCTGTAATATATGAAATAATGAGCTAGTTGATCTAGAAAAACATGGAAAGACTTATACTTATGAAGAAATCTTCTATCCTCCTTTAGACAAGCAAATGATAGGTGGAAATAAGCACAGAACAATCTTACATATATGTGTATGAGTATATATGTTTATGTTTACAGGTATCTGTGTATATGTGTATATGCATGTTCATGTGACTATATATAAATGTAGCCTTCTTTAGGGTGGGGAGAAGGGAAAAATAAAGGAAAAAGTGCACAGAAGAAAACAAAAGAAAATCAACAAAGAAGTAAAGAAAAGCTGGGCAGCTTTGAAAATAATGTATAGTATTTATTATATATTATTTATGTTATATATATTATTTATTATATATTTCTTGAAATGGAAATGTATTATTTTATATTGAATCCTCTCATTTTCTGCTGTGTACATGGCAAAGATGTTTTTTAAAATCATTTTGTATGTAAGTTTAAAATAAATTTTAAAACCTACCCAAAATGGGGAAAAAAATACCTTAAGGCTTTTATAATGTCAGCTATTTTTATAGGCCTGTGTTTTCACTCTTGTAGGGCAATGGTGTCAGAAACAAATAGAAGCAGATCCTGTGGGTAATATTGACTTAGAAAATCAGAAGTGATTGTTATGTATGTTGAATTATCTAGCATTATCTATGTATATCTATATTTTTATTTGTTTTCTTAAACATTTTCCAATTATATTTTAATTTGGCTCAACCACACTAGACTTATCTCAAGTTTGACACCTTATATAGTAAACTCCTGGTGGGAAAACAAAACAAAACAAAAATTTACTCTACCAATGCATATGGGCAACTGTCTTGTAGCTCATATGTAGTCATAGAATTGCCTGGAGAACTGAATTTAAATACTTTGCCCAGCATCATACAATCAATATGTTTATTATTTTTGTTGTTATAGAAAGATAATTCTTATTTTGTTCTATGAAATTTAGATAAAAATGTGATATCTTGATATCTTGGATAAGTTGCTATGTGGCTATTATTCATTTACTTTTTATTCCTTAGACTATTACACAGGTGAATAGAATAATTACCTTTCATATTTGAACAAAAGTAGTAGACTAAAAGTTTGAACAAAATTAAAATGTAATTGGGAAATGTTTAATAAAACAAATAAAAATATAGATAATACAACATATATGATGTTAATTTGTGGTTTTCTCATCAGTATTGCCCACAGGGTCTGCTTCTATTTGGTTCTGACACCATTGCCCTTCAAGAGTAAAAACACAAGCCTACACAAACAAGAATAAGAATAGCTGACATTATAAAATCCTTAAGGTTTTATTTTCATTTTTTTTCATTTTTTTTGTAGATTTAAAAGTTCATAATTTTTTGCCAATCAATATTATATCTAGGTGATTGAGACCAACGGTTTGTTCTGTGAAAATTCTCTGTATCTAGAACATTCCATTGATTATTCTAATTGATTGATTATCCTTGATATCTTGGATATTTTGAAACTTATTTTTATAACATGAATATATATAGCCAGTCAGTCCATCAAAGACAGTTTCTGATGTATGATTCTAGGTAAATACACATTTTCATAAGCATTCTCTAGATGCCATTTTTGCAGGTGTCTGTAGTGAAGAGTTACATAGTTTCCACCATTTCCTTGTATGATGTACATTTATCTGTACTTCTTAAGAGTAACTATTATGAGATTTCTGGTGGCATCTGTTCTAAATTATCTGAATTCTGGTGGCATTGATCCTGAATTACCATCTTAAACATTTCCATTTCCGTTTAAAATTCTGCATAACTCAACCATTTGACACTTCTTTTTCAATATGTTGATAATTGAATTCATGAATATGCTGCTCATGGAAAGACTTATTATTGTCTTGGCTTATTTCCTAACCTTTTTCTATAGTTAAACTGCTTTCCATTACATTTGGCAAAACCAATGACCCACAGGAATTATTAGTCTTTACAATTGTCTGGTGAAATGGTTTTATGTTTATTTCTAAACTATTTCTGACCTTTTTATCATTTACTTTGAGAACATCTATCAACCCTCATACCTCCCTTTTTGTTAGGAATTGATCTTTCTAGGATAATAGACTCTGGGTTTCATGAACAGAACATTTGAATTTTATAAGGATGCTTTCCAAATCTTTCATGGTCCATTTTAAAGATTCAAAAGTGTGCATTAAGAGGTATAGGATAGTTGCTGATTGTTTTAAACTTGTTCTTCCCATTAACTTTTGTTTTGCTTGGTTTGGTTCTGTTTGGTTTTGTAGGGCAATGAGGGTTAAGTGTCTTGCCCAGGGTCACACAGCTAGTAAGTGTCAAGTGTCTGAGGCAAGATTTAAACTCAGGTCCTCCTGAATCCAGGGTTGGTGCTTTATACACTGTGTCACCTAGCTGCCCTGACCCCTACTCCCTTCCCATTAACTTTTGATCTCAGGATGGCAGTAAGTCTTTTAACATATTCAGCCATAGCATTCTCTTCCATAGCTCTATGTTCAGTATGTCTTGCCTAGATGAGGTCAAGTATTTTTTTTAAGTATTGTTTTTGTCTATTTGTTGAATTTGGCTTCTGGATTCAATTTTGAAGCCTTCAGTACCTAGCTTTCCTTAAGAATTAATACATTTATCAAGTCTAAGCAACATTTTGACAGAATGATGGTGAGTAATATAATGATTAATAACTGATTGATTTTTTTTTACCTCTTTAAATTGCCAGTTCTTTTAATTTTATGCCTGGATCTGTTTTAGTTCAGGAAGTAAATGAATAGTGATCCCTATAAGTCTAGCAACCTAAGAAGCTGTCACTTCTAATCTGAGGATACAATATATAGTGCAGAAATATTCCTAATCTGCAAATCAAGGACAGAGTTGGTGATAGGCATATGAAATATAATGCCAGACTAAGGTGATTTTCTTTCTTATTCTGCTCTTGCTCTGATTTAGTCTCTGCACATTCCTGCACAATCTAGTCAGAGATTTAAATTACACATTGTTTGCTAAATCTGACACTTGGCCAAAGAAGTACTTAATGGCACTTATGAAAGAACCACTGATCAAATGACACAGGCTCACCAAAGCATCATTATCTTGCTGACGAGTGACATTTTAAGCTTTCCTTTGCTGCTGCTTCCCATTTGAAGAACTTGGCCCCTACATAGGTGGGTACAGAAATGAGCTGACCATGTGTAAGGTTCTGAATGAACTGGTCAGGAAAGTAGAAGTCTGCTCCATGTTACTGCCCTCTGAAATCAAGAAGGGAGTATGCTTTGATGGTGGCTATAAGTATCACTCACTGCTAACAGTCCTGTGGAAATAAAAATTCCATTGCTATTATTGCCATTTCATATAACCACAGCTGAGAAGTTTTGTGTTTTATTGCATTTAAGAAAAAAATAAGAGTTATATATTTTAAACCTGGTCATTTAACTGTGAGATATAAATTTGTAATGTTCCATCTGTGTTTTCTTAGGGATTTAAAATTGTTTAAATGTGCTTAGTAGGGTCACAGAACAATTCTTTATACTAGCAATGAAGTATCTACTTGCTAAGCACTGAGGATGCAAAAAGTGGCAGAAGACAATACTTGCCTTCAAGGAGATTACAGTCTAATGAAGGAGACAATATACAAATATATATGTAATAATTTAGATATTGTGTATATAAAATTTCTCATTTAACATTATTGTGTGCTTCCAGGTTAGCAACAGAAAACCCTTCTTAGCCCATCTCCTAGATTCTTCCTTCATTTGGATTTATATTGCAGGAAAGAGGAGAATATGTCTGTTTTGTTCTCCACTTTGCATCTGCAGCTCTGCCTGGTTTCAACTCCACTAAACAAGATGCCCCTCCCAGGATTAACTCATCATTTCTGTCAAGGCTTGATACCACCTCCTTCAGTCTCCTCTCCCATCTGATATGAGAAGTTTCAAAGCCTTTTTTTTATAAAGGGCAGCAACTGAACTTCCAGTTCACTCTATTTTGCATTTGCAGCTCTGTTTGGTTTCAACTCCATGACAGATACCCCTTTGTGTCTCCCCACCCCAGCTTTGTGTGGGGATGGGAGGGAATGTTATCTTCCCCAATTAGATTGTAAACTTCTTGAAGGCAGAGACTATCTGTATTTTTTTTTATTTGTGACCCCAGAGCTTAGCACAATGCCTTGCACATAGTAGATGCTTGATAAATGTTTATTGAATTATTGAATCATTCTGTAGCTATGGGAGATGACCAGCAGGATGGTCCTCTATGCATGCATGTTTGTGAGATGACCTCCTGACAGTTATACTAACTGATCTCTATAAAGTTTTAAAGTGTAAAGTATTTTTATTTGACTCCCATAACTACTTTATAAGTTACAGGTGCTATGGGAATTATTATTCTTATTCCAGATAGGAAGAAAGTGGAGTTCAGAGTGGTTAAGTGATTTGCACATGGTCACAGATTTAGAAAGCAGTAGAGGTGAAGGTAAGTCCTTGCCTTCCTTCCACTCTCCTAAGCTGCTTTTTAGTGCAATGGAGTGCAATATCTGGAAAGCACTTTCCTCACAAGAATCCTTGAAGTAGGTAGTAAAAGTATTCTGCTCTTTATTTTTCAGATACTAAGACTAAAGCTTAGAAAGGTTAAATTACTTGCCTAAGGTCAATTATCTATTGCATATTAAGATCAGAATTCAACCACTCAAGTCAATTCACTCTAGGTGTAATGTTCTTTCCAATGCACCATGCTATATTTCAAAAATAAAACAATAATACATGTCATGTATATAATTCTTACAAATTGCTCAAATATATTATCTCACTTGAGCCTCATAATCAGCCAACTAGTATTTCTTAAGCATCTACTATATGCCAAACACTGTGATAAGTGTTGATAAAACAAAGAAGGGATGCCCTGCAAAAGGAAAAAAAAATAGTCCATGTTCTCAAGAAATTCAGAATCAAATAGGAGAGACAATATACAAACAAGTACATATAAGATACATAAAGGATAAATTGGCAATAGTCAGAGGAAAGTCACTAAGATTAAGGGGCACTTGGAAAGCCTTTTTGCTGAAAGAAAAAACTTGAAGAAATCCAGGGAAGTTGAATTGTAGGTACAATAATCTCCATTTTACGAATGAAAAAATAGAGGGTTGGAAAGGGTAAATGACTTATAAATGTTGCGATGGCTGGCTCATATGTCAGATCTGAAGCCATGTCTTTCTTTACTTCAGGTTTGTGTGCTATCCTCTCCAGTGTACTGAGTCTGACTCCAATTTCTGGGATTCTAGCACAATTTAACTTCATAATAATATAAATACTTGGTATTAATAGAATGCCATTGGACTAAAACTGGATACCCCAATCATTAATGCAGTCATCTAGGAATGTATAATTAGATATCTAAATTGTTATTGTTCATCCTTTGTTCTCAAAGAGGACCAATGATATCATAAGAGTGATGTCTTGATGAAATGCAAGGGACATTCCTCTCACTGAAATCAATCACAGAAGCAGGCCACATTTTGGAGCAAATGGAAGAGGCTATTGCAAGAACTACAAGAGTACAAGTTCATTTCCTTAGACCATGACATATCCTAAATAGACTTAGACTCTTCATCCAGGCAAAATGGGAACCATGAAGGGGAAGAAATGTGGTAGAAATAAGAGTGAATTAAGACTCAGAGGATGGAAGTTTAAGTCCTCATTGTGATACACTTTACCTGTATAAACTTGGGCAAGCTGCTTTACTGATCTGGGTCTGAGAACCCTCAAGTATAAAATAAGAGAATTACACAAAATTATCTTTACAGCCCCTTTGAGAATTAAATCCTATAAGATGATTGAAGACTGGATAAGAAAGGAACATGGATGGGCTAAGCATGAACTATTTTTTTGAAGCATGAACTTAACGAAAACCTGGATATTACAACTTCAAGACAACTATTTTTACGTCATGGAACCCTTCCTAAGTGATTTTGTCCTCATCTAGTGCTTGTCTTGTTGGGCCAAATTTGATATAGGGAGGGTTAATTGAGTGGCTCATTGTAATACTGGGGTCCCAGAAATAATAAGGGACCTCTATTCCCAAAGCTCCCATCCCTCCAAACTGCCTTTTTAGATATTTCTCCCAGGCCAATAAGAAAGCAGCCTAACAGCCTCTTTTCCACAAATGAATCGGGTTTTATTAATGGGAATAAAATAAACAGCAAAGGTGAAATTAATAAAAAAAAAAAGAAAGGGAATAGGGAAAAAGAAAAATGGATAATCCCCCTAACCCTAACTTCTCTATACAATCCCCAAACTTACTTCCAGTTCAACTAATTCAAAAGAGCACGGCTCCTATGTTAGCTCACCACCTGGGGTCCATAGCTTCAATGGGAAACAGCTTTGCAGTCTGGGCCCACAGGACAAACTGCCAGGAAAAAAACCTCTTTCTGCCTGCTCCTGCAGTTTGCACCACTAGAAAGAAAGTGACTCTAGAAAGAGAGTGAGCTCCCCTCAGCGAGCATTTACTCTCCCTCCCCCAAAAGTCCTTCAAACTGCCTGTGGAGAGTGGTTTCTCCTGCTGACATCAGCAGCATACCTCACTCAGGACAGGGCAGGTGTGGCCCATCCCAATCAGTCTGCCAAATTCCATTATTTTACCACAATCTGAACTATTATGACAGCATTTATCTTCCTTTATTAAAGTTATTCATTCACTTGTCTTATATCCTCTAGTGATGCATTGTCTTAAATGAATGAAATAAATTAAAATAATTTATTGAGAAATTACTATGTGTAAGAAGCATTATGCTATGTGCTAGAAATGCAAATACAAAAACAATGGAATCCCTGACCTCAAGGAGTTTCTATTCTAAAGAAAGATGACAATACATATAGGGGAAGGATGTTTCTAAATGAAAGTCACAGGGATGATGAATAAATAGGGCCATATTGGAGTTGATTGACATATCCTTTCTGAAAGCAATTATAAAATTGACAGTGTTCAAGAGGTAGAAAGGTTGGGGTGGATAAATTGGACAGCACTGGTATAATGAGAAGAACATGTGGAACACTACCACAGTAAGAGCAATTGGCAGGGATGTGAAGTGTGGTATGGACAGGCTGTATACAGTAGATTTTGTGAGTTTGTGCTCACCCACTCAGGAATCTGGAAAGATCAGCCCCGGAGTAGGAGCTCCAAAACTCAATAGATGAAAGCTTTCATACTGTGATATCTGGAGGTCTTTGGAAGTATTATTCCTTTGTCATCTTTGTTTTTTCCCCTCAAAGTCTAGAGCAGTGACTTGCGTATGGTCAATTAGTGGTTGATGAATGAATAATTAAAATGCTTTCAGTAGGGGCAGCTAGGTGGCACAGTGGATAGAGCACTGGCCCTGGAGTCAGGAGTACCTGGGTTCAAATCCGGCCTCAGACACTTAACACTTACTAGCTGTGTGACCCTGGGCAAGGCACTTAACCCCAATTGCCTCACTTTAAAAAAAATATATGCTTTAGTATCTCTTATCTAATCCATTTACAATACTATAGTTTCTATGTAAAGGAATCATTCTCTTTATCTGTTGCGTACCCACTTTGGAAAGGTTATGGATACTAAAAACTGAAAAGCAAACTATGAGAGAGAAGATTATAAATATCAGACATAGACAGGTTAATAGTAAATGTGTAATGATGTTTTAAAATGATATATTAAAAAGAACTATCATGCTCATTAGAAAGATTTCTTACTAAGGTAATTCTTGTAAATGTCAGGGCAATAAAGTAGGCTATCCCAACAATCCCAAATATGGAGAAAGATAAGGAACTCCAAGACACACATAAATTGAAATTTAGTAGGATTATAAATTAGGAATTTTTAACTAGTTTGTAGAGTTTGATTTTAATGCACTATTCCTCAGCATCAATAGTTTTACCTGCCCATTCCAGAAACCCACTCTTAAAAGAGATCTCAAGAAATCAGATATAGAATCTTAGAAAGTTATAGCTGGAAGATTACCATATTTAAGTACCTCCTGTAAGCCTGTCAGTGCCTGAAAATGAATAGCTGACAAAACTTCCCTCTTGGCCTCCTACCTCATTCAATTTATTTCATAACATAAAAATATCCTGAAGAGTGACTGAATAATATCACTCACTTGGTTATGGGTGTATAAATCTTCACATATGTTTGTACTTGTATGATCTAGGGCACTCAGCTGAGATACTAGGAAAATTCTGTCCACCTGACTCAATCAGTAATGGCTTATACTTAGTAACGGACACACAAACAGCAAGGCTCTGAAAATGAACTTAAGGAAATTGGAAGATCCAAAATCTCTGTCCTGTGTGATTGAACTATTTTCATATGGCCATAACATATATGTACCAGTTAGCAAATCATTGACAAGTAAACTTTAAGGGACCTAAGACATCATCCAGTTCAACTCCTTTCATTTATTAGAGAAGCTGAAACTACAAAGTTGGAGTGATTGTCCAAAATCACGCAGCTAATATATGGTAGACTTGGGTTTGGAACTTAGGTCTTCTTACTTGTAGTACAGTATACAGGTCACTACCCCAGTTTGTCTCCTATTCTATTTAATTGTCCCTTAGATTTTCTTTCTTGGACTAGAAGATGTTTGGAATTTTGTGCAGGGAAAGGAAAAGGGAGGAAACTATAACTGTAAGACACTGAATCTTTGTTACCTATTTTTTAAAAGAAATTATCCCATTTAGTCTCCTGTTCTTTTCTCATTAGTCAGTGCCCTTTGCATGCAAACAGTGCCCTTCCTCCACCAGGTGGCACTGTCTTTATCTTGGTTTGGACAAGAAAATGTAGACAAGATTAACAACTTATCTCTAGACCTTTGGAAAAATAGAATGGTAGGGCTATAAAGTCCATTGTACAGATCAACCCCTTCACCTTCCAAATTATCAATTTTAGAGGGCTGAAGTGACTTTCTAAGGTCTTCTAGTGGCAAAACCTGCACTCTCCAACTGACTGATATTTTGCCCCAAGTATAGAGCTCCTTATTCCAGGAATTCTTAACCTGAATCTATAAATTCAGTTATTTTTGGGGAAAATGATAAATATTTCAATATAATTAGTTTCCTTTGTGTTCATGTTTAGTTCCCTTGTCTTATTTTGTGCATTTAAAAACAATATTTTTAGGAGACATCCATAGGTTTCACTAGACTTCCCAAGGGATATATGACACTCACAAAAAGTTAAGAGTTCCTGGTCAATACTGACATTAAGAATAAGTAATGGTTCCATTTCCAAGAACTGAACATGCCTGTAACTTAAAAGCAATGGATTCTTCATGAAGACAGAACAGCTCCAAGCTGTTCCTCTACTATAAAAAGCAGTTCTCCGCACCACACTAGATGTGATAGAGTAATTTATAAACTAAGCCAAAGGGAGAAGTAGATTGGTTTAGTCAGTGATTTTTGTAAAAAAAAAAATGCTCTCAAGAACACTTTAGAAACTTTAATGAAGTGAAGTTAAAAGACATATTATTGACTGACTTCCTAAAAACTTTGTTATAAAGACCTAGGATGAATATAAAATGAAAGGAATATGTGTATATTATGAGTGAAATACTGACATACCTTATACATGTACTTGCAAACTATATTTCTGAAGAATAATTGCTAAGGATTTCTTAGTTGCAAAGGCTGGGTAAGTTGAAGTCAACAACTGCAATATTTCAATTCCAGCATGACACTGCCCTCTGCTGTCTAGTTGATGGCAATGGAAATTTGTCATTCTGCCCCCTCCCTCCCAAAACTTAGGTTGCTGATTCTAAGTATGTTTCTGTCATTAAGTTTCTAGTTGACCTAGTCAATGAAAAAAAAAAAAAAAAAGGAGAAATCTCCTTGCAGATACTTGCTTTTGCTCTAGCATAGACATGCCTACAATGTCACCATCGTCTCCAGAACTGATCCTTTCTCAGACACAGTCTCCCAAGGGAGCTGAAATAGGTTTTAATTTTCACTTAAAAACTCATATTCAGAGGTAGGCAATTTGAACAATTTTCAGTGGATGTAAATATTTCTGGCTTTGGTTCTTCTTATAAAGTGTTCAAAGTAATTATTTCTGTTTCTTGGGGCCTCTTAATTATTCCTTGTCTCTCAGCTTCCTTCAGATCTAAGTTCTTCAAAAGACATGACTACAGCTACTCAATGATGTCAGTCTCTCTCCTTTTGGATTTCTTTTTGACGATACAAGACTTTCATATAGTTCTACTAAAGTTCCTTTGTTTTTCCCAGACAAAAGCATTGACTTTGATATGAAGACCAGAACCTTAATTACAGCAGTGTGCTAGGACATCTTTATAATTGCATAGGGCAGTTACAAATTCTATACAATATAGGAGTTTGATGTTTTTATTTTACATTTCTTTCATCTTTTGTTCCACAAACTTAACTTCAATCACACTGCACAATCTAAATCACAATGTCCTTATAGGGTAGTATATTTAAAAAATCATATCCCCTCAGGGCCTTTGAGAGCTCAGCATTGGTTACCAATTTTCATCAGAATATCTGAGATGCCAGAATTTTAATTCACAATTATTTTAATTATTTAAAATATAAATCACTACCTAGAATATGATAAGATTAATCATATCTGACATCTCCATATGGCTGGTTTTCCTTTGGTCTCTACAGATGAAATTGTGTGTTTGGGCCCTCAATTCTATTCAGTTAGCACTTACTGGGTGCACTTTGCTATTTTTCATCTGTTATACCTTTGCAAGTTTTGTCTTCCCCAAAAGACAATAAAATCCATGAAGCCAATTGTTTGACCTTTTGTCTTTCCAACACCTACCATAGCATTGGGTATAATTCAATGTTACCTGAGATACTCTAATGAAGTCTTTTCCTCATTTTGAATAAGAGATTAGACAAGTATAAAAGTTTCCATTTCCATAGTATTTTATGTATGCTACTCAATTTGAGCCTCAACAATTCTTTGAGCAGGAACTATAAGTATGATTATTCCTATTTTAAAGATGCAAAAACAGACTCAGACAATGACTTGCCCAAGGTCACACAGATTATGTCAGAGGAAGTATTTTAATTAAGATCTTTTCAGACTTAAAATCTAGCGCTCTATATACTATGGCCTGCTGCCTCTCATGGCTATCTTCTAAACATTATCTAATTGTTATTCCAAATATTAATAAAGTGAATGAATAGCCATGAATATTATAGACTTCCATAGAAGGATTAATTCATTGATTCATTCAACAAACATTAAATGTTTAATGGATATAGGCAACCTCTTTCTTGAGAGGTGGGTAAAAGGTGGACACCAAAGGTGAATGAGAAGTCTTGAAAAGGGCTCAGCAATCTCTCACACCACAGATGAAGTTCCTGAAGGTGGCTGAATCAGGTGCTGTGAAGTGCTTAGAGCTTGGACAAATGGAAGATACCAAAATCATCCAGTGAATCTCAGCCCATTGCCAGTCATTGACATTTGTCTTGGCACTGGACTTTGATGACTGTAAAAAGAGGCCAATGACTTTGTACAGCTCTGCCTCACCTAAACCTAATTCAAACACAAGTCAAGGCATAACCCTGTGACATCACTGGTCCTCTTCAAAATGAAGGGTGAACAACTATACAACATAAGTGAGTGATATGATTAAAAAACACAGATAAACATAATCCATGATATTACATAATGTTGTTATTGTTGTTTGTCCTTCCTTCTTGTAGAGAACCATGACATCAGGAAATGATGTCATAACATGCACTGAATTGGATTTAAGTGAGGAAGGGCTGTGCAAGGTCAGCAACATTACTCTCTCCTCCAGAGCCATCTGGACCCAGTGGCAAGATATACATCAGGATTACTGGATATGGCCCCTGATGTTTAAGGCAATTGGAGTTAAGTGACTTGCCCAGGGTCACATTTCTAGTAAGTGTCTGAGCTGAGATTTCAACTTGAGGCCTCCTGACTCCAGGGCCAGTGCTTTATCCATTGCACCACCTAGTTGCCCATCACATGATGAGGGCACTGTGGAAATATTAAACTATATACATTGAGATCTGAGAAGCAAAAAGGTCTTTTTCTACCTAAAACAGGGAAGTAGTGAGCGGGAGGTAGAACAGAAAAGATTTGAGAATATAACATTTAAATTGGACATCAAATGATAGGTAGAAATTCAATAGTAACATGAGGGAAGTTAGGGGGAAGGACTATTCAGGTACAAGCAAAGGCTAGAAAACTCACTGACCATTTGAGAAATAAAGAGCAGTACAATTTGACTTAAACATACAGTGTGGCAGGGAATAATAAGACTTTGAGATACAAATTATATCAGATTATGGACAACCTCAAATTCCAGGCAAAAGAATTTGAACATTATATCAGATTATGGACAACCTCAAATTCCAGGCAAAAGAATTTGAACTTTCCTCCATTGGAAATAAGAATCAATAAAGATAATTGAACTACAGAACAATGACATGATCAGATCTGTGCATAAAAAATATTCTGGAAGTGACATGATGTAGAAAGGAGGGAAAAGTCTTCTCTGCTACAGTTCTCTTCTAACTTAATAGTTAGTGGATATAAAGCAAACTGTTCATCCACTAGTTCCAGTAATTCTGGATTGGCCTGAGTAGTGGATAGAATGTTAAAGCAGATGTATATTTCTTCACAGGTTTATGTTATTAGCATAGCTAGCATTGATATAGCACTTTAAGGATTGTAAAGCATTTTATGAATGTTATCTCATTTAATCCATATAATACTCCTATGAGGTACTAATATCATCTCCATTTTATGAAGCAGGCAGGGGTTAATTGGTTTGTCAGGGTCCCATAGTTAGTAAATGTCTAATCAGGTCCCATACTCTATCCACTGAATCACCTGGTTGCCTTGACTACATGAGAAAATGTGGTTTATTATGCATCCTTGAAAGGGATATGATAGATAAGACTGGGGTCTCAGTCTTACTCTAAATTGCTTGTAGCTTTTTTAAATTGTATGATGTCTACATATATAGCACATTATCATGAACAATAATTTATGTTCTATTAAAATTCCAGAGGCCTATGAATGTGCAGCATTTTACTGTTGGCTCAAATGAAGATTGTGAATTTCTTTATAATACTTTAATAAGAAGATAAACAGAAAATTAAATTATAAGGGAATACTGATTTGTCTCAGAGCACTAGCTATGGATGGTTAATGATAAAAGAGCTTTGGTTAAAATCAATTACATTTCATTGTTTTAAGTAAAATATTACAAATATAGAACAAAATACTATATATTTCTTATTAAATATTCCTTTAAAGTTCTAATCTGATGTCTCAGCACTGAATGGAGGTGACACCCTGGATTCTTAAAGGCTGTGCCTGTAGGGACAAATGATGATAGGTTCTACCAAGCTGGAGGGGTTTCAAATATGGGCTCAGTGTCAAAATATGAATATGTTGTCCAATGTCCTACTTAAATTTAGACAATCTCATTACTAAGCTAGGCCCAAGGTCATGAATCTTTTGACCACAGAAGCTTTCAAAGACCTTAACACATAATACTTGTTGAGTCAAGTTAAATTGAATTAAGAGAGTACTCCCAAAAATTACAGTCTGCATTTAAAATGACAGATCCTTGAAGTATTGAAAATAGTTAACAATTGAATTGATTCATAATGATGGATTGTTTATCTAATTACATTTATTAAAGGAGTGACACTTGGTTTCTGAATAAATTTAGGTAGTTGACAACTGTAAATTGATGACCTTGTAAAAATCAACTAGTTTATTAAATGATTTCAATATTGTATACTGCATAATTGTGATGAATCACATAAATTTAAATGAGAGAAAGAGGGAGAGAACATTTATTAAGTATTTATTATATGCCAAACACGTTGTCAAGCACCAGATATATAAACACAAGCAAATAAGACGGTCTGTCTTCAAGGAGCTTGCATTCTAATGGGGGAAGACAACATAAAAGAACTGTAAGATGGAAGGAAAATACTCACACTGGGAAAAAGCAGTGAGGGGTTGGAAAAGCCCTAAGAGTTCAGCTGGGAGTGAAGTGAGCACAGCTAAATACCATCATGAAAATATGGGTTAAGTTATGTAGTTATCCAATTATATCCAAGAGTGGAGGATTCTCTGGCATGGAAAGGCAGATGGTGAGGAGGCAGAAAAATCAGGAAAATGACTTGAGGTGGGAGTGAAGTGATAATGGTTTTGAATCTCTCATGAAATGGTCTTTTGAGTGTATAAGTGTAATTGATTTATACAATACTATGCTTCCTTTGTTAAATTAGATATCTCTGGGGCAGCTAGGTGGCGTAGTGGATAGAGCACTGGCCCAGGAGTCAGGAGGACCTGAGTTCAAATCCAGACTCAGACACTTGACAGTTACTAGCTGTGTGACCATGGGCAAGTCACTTAACCCCGAATGCCTTACCAAAAAAAAAAATATATATATATATAAAAAAAAATTAGATATCTCTTAAGGGCAGACAACATGCCTTACTGATCCATGCCTCTCCTGATGAAAGTAAATGATGTCTAGGGGGCAGCTAGCTGGCACAGTGGATAAAATATGGGCCCTGGATTCAGGAGGACCTGAGTTCAAATCTGGCCTCAGACAGTTGACACTTACTAGCTGTGTGACCCTGGGCAAGTCACTTAACCCTCATTGCCCTGCCAAAACAAACAAACAAACAAACAAAAAGTTAATGATTTCTAGTACAGTGTTCAGTTGTGAAGCACTCTTCATGACCCTGTGGATCATAGCACACCAATGCTGTTTGTGGAGTTTTCTTGTCAAAGATACTGGAATGGTTTGCCATTTCTTTCTATACTGGGTTAAGGGAAATAGAGGTTAAATGACTTGCCCAGGGTCACACAGCTAGCAAGTGTCTGAGGCTAGATTCGAACTCAGGTCTTCCTGGCTATGGGCCCAGAGCTCTCTCTACTGAGCCACCTAGCTGCCTACATTACCAAAATTTGATCCAAGGACTGAGCGAAACATTCTTGATTTATGAATCAAGTCATGAACTTACATTTCTGAAGTAGTTTCTTGGGATCTTAAAAAAATCTGTTTTATAGCCAGAAAAAATGCTATTGTATTTCAATATATGTTATCTAACCTATAGTTAAGGTATGTATGTATAACAGTTATTGACATTGTACATAGTGTTTTAAGATTATCACATTGGTACCATAGGTGTCATTATCCCCATTTTGTTGTTATTGTTCAGTTGTGCCCAACTCTTTGTGATCCCATTTTGGGCTTTCTTGGCAAAGATGCTGGTATGATTTGCCATTTCCTTCTCCAGCTCATTTTACCAATGTGGAAATTGAGGCAAACAGGTTTGAGTGACTTGCCCAGGGTCACACAGCTAGTAAGCATCAGAGACCAAATGTGAATTCAGAAAGATGAGTCTTCCCAACTCCAGGACCAACACTAGTCTCTCTGCCACCTAGTTTTCCCTACCCCATTTTAAAGATGGTAAACTGAAGCCCATGGAGCTTCTGACATTCCCATATCAAGTACTCTTCCCCCCCCCCCCCACAGCTACCTGTTGAATGAAAGAATGGACTCACATCTATCCATTAGCTCCATTAACAACTCATTGTATGGGTTGAAATTTATTCTCCAACTGTAAGTGACAACTATTCTCAGCAATCCAATGATCCAAGACAATCCCAAAGGACTAATGATGAAGCATACTATACACCTCCAAAGAAAGAATTGATAGTGATTGAACAAAAACCAAAGCATGTTATTTTCCACTTTCTTTCATTTTTTTCTTTTATTCAAGTTTTCTTGTACAAATGACCATTATAGTAATGTTTTACATAATTGCAATATATAACCTATATATGATTGTTTACTGACTCAGGGAGGGGAGAGGGGAGGTAGGTAAAGGATAAATTTGGGACTCAAAACTATAAATAAAAATGTTTATTATCAGAAAAAATGAAATGAATTCTCCTGTTTATATGTGACTGTGTGTTTAAACAGCTTTTTCTTTTTCTTTTCTTTTCTTTTTTTGCAGGGCAATGAGGGTTAAGTGACTTGCCTAGGCTCACACAGCTAGTAAGTGTCAAATGTCTGAGTCCAGATTTGAACTCAGGTCCTCCTGAATCCAGGGCCAGTTCTTTATCCACTGCACCACCTAGCTGCCCCTCCTGTTTATATTTTAAACAAAATTTTCTTATATTAAGAATTTCTGTTTCCTTTAAAAATATTGATTACCATTAATAATCAGTCAGTTTATAAATATTTATTGAGTGTCTACTGTGTACTAGGTGCTGGGTTAAGTATTGGGGATATGAGGAAAAGCAAAAGACAGTCCCTTTTCCTCAAGGAATTAAAAATCTAATGGTCTGGTGAGGAAGGAAACACACAAAAGGAAACTAATAAGCAGGTAGTGGTAGGTGCTTCTAGCATAATAGAGAAGTAAAGCCAGGTGAGAAATTAAGAGATGGTTAACTCTGGTGTCTTCTTTAAATGGAGTTTGGGGAAGGAGCTCTGTGCTATCCACTCTTCACCCTCCGATATAAGAGAGGGAAAGGCCCCGGGGAAAGAGGGATAAAAATTTAGAACTAGAAATCTTATGAAAACAAATGTTGAAAACTACCTTTACATGTAACTGGAAAATAATAAAATATTTTTATGCTAAAAATAAATAAAATAAAAATCTTGCTTCAGCAAAAAGAAAGAAGAAAGAGAGAGAGAGAGAGAGAGAGAGAGAGAGAGAGAGAGAGAGAGAGAGAGAGAGAGAGAGGAAGGAAGGAAGGAAGGAAGGAAGGAAGGAAGGAAGGAAGGAAGGAAGGAAGGAAGGAAGGAAGGAAGGAAGGAAAGAAGAGAGAAAGAAAGAGAAAGGAAGGAAGGAAGGAAGAAAGAAAGAAAGAAAGGAAGAAAGAAAGAAAAGAGTCAGTAATGTGGGGAAAGAAATGAAATAAATTTACCAAGGAAAATAACTTCCTAAAAAAACAAACAGAATTAGCCAAATGGAAAGGGAAGTACAAAAGGTCACTGAAGAAAATCATTCCTTAAAAATTAAAATAGAGCAAATGGAAACTAATGACTCTATAAGACATCAACATACAATAAAACAAAATTTAAAAAAGTAAAAAAAAAATTATAAGAACCTGTGAAATTTCTCATTAGAAAAATAGGTTATCTAGAAATATCTCATCTAGAAAATAGTTCCAGGAGAGATAATATAAGAATGATAAGATTACTGGAAAGCCATGCACAACAAAAACAACAACAACAACAAAGCCTGGACAATATATTTTAAGAAGTCATCAAAGAAAACTGCCTTGATATATTATAACCAGAGGCCAAAATAGAAATGGAAAAAATCCACCAATCACTACCTGAAAGAGATCCCAAAATGAAAACTTCCAGGAAAATCATAGCCAGATTCCATAGATAACAGATCAAGGAGAAAGTATCGCAAGGAGCCAAAAAGAAACAATTCAAGTATTATAGAGCTACAATCAGGATTACACAGGATTTGGCAGCTTCCTCATTAAAGAGCCAGAGGGCTTGGGATATGATATACCTGAAGGCAAAGGAGATAAGTTTACAACCAAGAATCACCTACCCAGCAAAATTGAATATAATCTTTCAAGGGGAAAAAAATAAACATTTAACAAAATAGAGGAATTTAAAGCATTTCTGATTAAAAAACCAGAGCTGAATAAAAAAAAATGACTCCCAAATACAAGACTCAAGGGAAAAAGTAAAAGTTTAAAAAGAAACAAAAATGAAAAACACAAATTCAATAAGGTTAAGCTGCATATATGCCTAGAGGGCAAGATAATATTTGTAATTCTTAACAACTGTATTACTTAAAATATCAATTAGAAGGAAATTGTGTAAATAGAGGGTGTAGATACAAGGTGACTGATAGGATAGTACCCCCAAAGAACAAAATAAAATGGTGAGAAAGAAATTGAACTCCAAGAAGAAAGGGGAAGATAAAATGGGGGTAAATTATCCCACATAAAAGAAGTACAAAAAAACTATTATAATGGAGGGGAGGATGGTGTGGTGGTAGCAGGTAAAGCTTAAACCTTTTCATCAAAATTGGCTCAAAAAGGGAATAACATATATACTTAGTTAGATATAAGCTTCTACCTTACCCTTTAGGGAAGTGAAAAAGTGATGGGAATAATAGATAATGGGGGACTGATAAAAGGGAGAGTATACTGGGAAAGGCAGTCATCAGAAGTAAAACACTTATGAGAAGGGAAATGGTGGGAGTAAGAGAGAGGGGAGACAAAAAATGAAAAAAATACACAGTTTTCATAACTATAAACATGAATGGGATGAACTCACCCATTAAATGGAAGTGGATAGCACAATGGATTGAAAACCAAAATCCTATAATATGTTTACAGGAAAAATATTTGAAACAGAAAAATACACACAGGATAAAGGTAAGGGCTGGAACAGCATCTATTATGCTTCAGCTAAAGCAATGAAAGCAGGAGTAGCAATTGTGATTTCAAACAAAGCAAAAGCAAAAACAGATTTAATTAAAAGAGAAAAATAAGGAAACTATATCTTTCTGAAAGGTACCATAGACAATGAAATCATATTAATACTTAACATATATTCACCATTTGTTCAATCCTAATTCTTCGGCAATTATTTTCTTGAGAGAGCTTTTCTATTTCTTTTCCCATTTGGCTTTTCAAAATGTTGACTTTTTTCTCACGACTTTCCTGCATTGTTCTCATTTCTCTTTCCATTCTCTAAATCTTCCTTCTTTCTCCTACTTTCTCTTCAAAGTCACTTTTGAGTGCTTCCATGGCCTGAGACTAATTCATATTTTTCTTGGAAGCTTTGAATGTTGGAACTTTGACCCTGTTATTATCTTCTTCTGAGGGTGTGTTTTAGTCTACTGTTTCCCCAAAGAAGTTTTCAATGGTCTGCTGCTTTCTCTGCCTACTCATCTTGGCCTCCTATTTCTTGGCTTTTAACTCCTTCTTAAAGTGTAGTGCTACGTCCAGGACACACTGTTCAAGCTACAGCATGGCCCAGGGGGTTATTGGACTTCTTCTTAGCCTGCATGGCCTGTGAGTAACCATGGCCACTTTCTCTTTGACCCAGAAGCAGAAGTCTGATTGAATTCTGATTCTCTGTGGTCAGAAGCTTGGTGTGCCCGTGCCCCTCCCTCACTGGGCCACCACCACTCAATTCAGCCCACTGGTTCAGAATCAGGGTGCTTTACCCCAACTCCAGCAGAGACTGCCTCCACTTCATTCCAGCCTACAACCAAAGTCCCTCACCAGTCTGTAATTGGAGCCTCAGAAGTTGCTGGCACTGAAGACTGTGAGGCACTCAGGGAGCACTGTCTGTTTCTTGCTGGGTCCAGACTGCTTGCTGAATTGTTCAGCCTGATCAGAAGGTGATTGAAATTGCCCTCTTTTGCTGAAAAATAGTCTCACTCTGTTCTTATGTGCATTAGGCTGCTCTGTTTTTTGTTTTGTTTTGTTTTTTACCACATTATTTGGGAGTGAGTGGAGGGGTTTATCTGGAACTTGTGGGAGTCAACAGCCTCTCCTCCTCCCTCTTGGCTCCACCCCAACATATATGCACCAAATGGTATATCATCTAAATTTTTGAAGAAGTTGAATGAGTTACAGAAGGAAATAGATAATAAAACTATACTAGTGGGGGCCCTTAACCTTCCCCTCTCAGAACTGTATAAATCTAACTAAAAAATAAACAAGAATGAAGCTAAAGAAGTGAATATTTTTTCAACACCACATGGTACCTACATAAAAACTGACCTTATATTAGGACATAAAAATGTTTATTATAAAAAAAATTAAATTAAAAAAATAACAGTACACTCACTTTCTTTCCCTCGAATCCTCCATGGGTTGTCCTGAGGAAAATATTTTATAAACCTTGAAGTGCCCTACTCATGGTCCTGACAATAATAATGAGAAGAATAACTAGTATTTATGTAGCACCTACTATGTGCCAGGCACTGTGCTAAGCACTTTACAAATATCTCATTTGATCTCCATAATAATGTGGATGATATTATTATCACCATTTTACTGTTGAGGACATTGCATCAAGTAGAGGTTAAGTCCAGGGTCATATAGCTAGTATATGTCTAACAAATGGTAGATTCTAAGGTCTTTATTAATTCTTCTTCTGTTTTGCCCTTCCTGGTTCTGCCTTATGTCTTTCCTACCCCTGAGCTAACTGTGGCCACCCAGCAGCATCTCACAGCTCTGGTTTGTTGTTTCTTTCCCAACCTTGACTTAAAGTAGATCTTACAATCCTTTGCCTTCCTTTGTAGTTAGAACCTCAACTTGTGACAATAAAATTTCCTGAAGTGGCTACATTTGTTGGACTCACCCTTCCTCATTTTTATATCCATGAATCTGTGATTCTTAGCTTAAAGAGATGCCTCTTCTCACATTTCAAGTTACTTAACCTCTATTTGCCTTTATCCACTGGAGAAGGAAATGGCAAACCACTCCAGTATCTTTCCAAAAGATACACCCTATACAGGGTGGCCAAGAGTCAAACCCAACTGAATGATTGAACTACATGTGCTCAGCACTGGTGATGGAAAGACAAAGATAAAAAAAAAATATAACAGTGCTTTTTGTAGTGAATAAGAACTGGAAATCAAAGGAATGCCCATCAATTGGGGAATGACTAAACAAGCTGTGGTATATGATGGTGATAGTATATCATTGTGCGATAAGAAATGAGAGGCAGGATGATTTCAGAAAGGCCTGGAACGAGTTGTATGAAGTGATGTATAATGAAGTGAGCAAAACCAAGAGAACATTGTACACAGAGACAGCAATATTGTTTGTTGAAGAACTGTGAATGACTTGACTATTCTCAACAATACAATGACCCAAGACAATCCCAAAGGACTATTGATGAAACATAATATCCACCTCCAAAGAAAGAACTAATATTTATTAAACACAGACTGAAGCATGCTATTTTTCACTTTGTTTAATTTTTTCCTTTTATTCTATTTTTCTTGTACAAAATGACTAATATGGTAATATTTTACATAATGATACATGCATAACCCATATGATTGCTTACTGCCTCAGGGTGGGGGGAGAAGAGGGAAGGAAGGAGGGATAAAAATTGGAGCTAGCAACTATAAATAAAAATGTTTACTACTTTAAAAAAAAAAAGGCCAACTTTCCTTGAGAGATTCTATCATCTTATTTAGGTCAAACCCACCAGACCCTTAAACTCACAAAAGGAGCCTTAGGTGGAGACAGACATTAAAGCCCAATAACTTTACTGATGAGATTAAACCACACTTTATGGGATTTAAACACACCTAAATGAGTGGATTTTGCTTTGAACAGCTTGAGTGGGGATCTTGTATTTGGTTCTTTGATGTTATCCTTGGACTTCATTTTAATGTAACCCACCTTCATGTCATGTCAGCCAATTGGATTTGAATGTTACTAACCAATTAGATTTTATTGATATATAACAATTCACCTCATTGAAAAGGGATACGAAAAACAAACCTTGACAGGTAGCCATGTGGATGCTCTCTCTTCTTGGGCATCACATGCTGTCTTTCTTGGGTCTCTCTCTTGGGATCACATGCTCATTCTGGGGGACCACATGCACTGTCTGGGGAATAGAAGAAGTTAAAGTAAATGCTTGGCCAATCCCTTACCAGTAGAAATTGATAAATTGATAATATGCTTACCCCAAACTTGTGTCTATAGTAATTATTTTCACCATCACATATAAAATAGCATGTAGTATAGTAAAATATGATATATACATAAAAACTCTATATAAACATATGTGTATATATGTGTGTATACAGTTTTTAGCATTTGCCAGTGTTTGGATATGTGTGTATCTGTGCACACAGATTTGTGTATGTTATTAATTTATTAATGTTATTACATTCAGCAAACACTAAAGCCTCTGTATGGGTAGGGATGGCATTATGTAGGAATGGCCCAATGATATTCTGGAATCAAAGCTGGACCACAGGCAGGAAGAAATAATAAAGACACACCAGAGTAAAAATGAACATAAATTATGATTATCTTTAGCAATCTGGATAATATTAGTTTGGCAAACTCCACTGAACTTGAAGCAGGGAGACAAGCAGCCAAATTTCAGGAGTAACATTTCAAGGAAAATAACTTGTCTAATAGTGCATTGGTTTTAAGTAATGAGTTGTTAATAAGCATGATAAAAGGTAGGGGTGTGTGTGTGTGTGTGTGTGTGTGTGTGTTAATGACTCAGAATAAATGATGTAAGAGGTGGATGCTTTTTAAATAGCACTTTGGGGAGGTTGGACATTAGAAATGGGGGTGGAACTTTCCACATCTATACAAAGTACCTTGGCAATCATGCACAACCTACACTCCAATTCTTGCTGTGCTATTGTTGCCCAGTTTGAATTCTCAATATCTCGAGGGAATGAGTCATTAGAGCAGAATGAAAACCCAACAGAGGACCCACCTTCCCAGAAAAAGTGTCCATCACACATGCAGGGCCTGAAATTTCAAATACATCAGGCTATTGCAGATCAACAACATCCACTATTCAGCCTAGATTACTGCAATTTCCAGGGCAGCTGTTGCACTAGAAATTATAATGTCCAATTTTTTCTGACAAAATGTTGTCACCCCATAGCAATCAATTATTTACTTCATTTGCAAGCAGAATGTTATTAGCTGTTATCAATTTGAAAAGGCACTTCATAAGCTGAGCCCACCAAACCTGTCCACATTTCTTTCTCATTAGTTCCAAATATAAATCTTTTGCTCTAGTCAGGATGCTCTCTTCACTGTCAAAGAATCCTATCTCTTTCAGCCTATATGTTTCCATGGAAGGGACCTTCTAGGAAGTTCAATCATGTTGATTTACAGATGAGGAAATGAAGATCTAGAGAAGTGGGAGATCATTCATTCATTAATTCATTTATTTATTCATCACTCCTTCTGTGTATCCATAGGGATAAGAACTGAAAGGGTGATTCCATTGGTATATGGAAATCCTAGGTGAGGTAACTTCTCTGCATCTTATAGTCTGGGAGAGTTCCCTAGAGCACTGACTTGCCCAGGGTCACATAGGCCTTATGTGTTAGAGATGGTACATGAACTCAGGTCTTCTGGCTTCAAGGTCAATTCTCTATCAGATTTCTATATCAAGTTTCCTTTGATACCTCTCCATTCATTCAACAGATGACAAGCAATTAAAAAAATATATTTTATACATAGCCCTGTGTTGGTACTCAAGAATATGTCAGGTTAGATGACACACAATCAACTGCCCTCATAGACTTTACAATTAGTGAAATTTGAATGGCCATCAGATAGATTAGATTTGGGGGCCGGGGGAGGGACATGGATTCAGGAGAACAAGCAAGAACCCAGTGCCTGGAGAAAATGTACAAGACCAGAATAAGCCCATCTTTTTTTTTTAAGTGGGGCAATGAGGGTTAAGTGACTTGCCCAGGGTCACACATCTAGTAAGTGTCAAGTGTCTGAAGCTGGATTTGAACTCAGGTCCTCCTGAATCCAGGGCCGGTGCTTTATCCACTGCACCACCTAGCTGCCCCCGAATAGGCCTATCTTTGAGGATAACTTAAGCTACTTCCCTAAATTTCCTCTTGCAGTAAGATGTAAGAAAGTAGGAAGGTCCTAGAATAGGAAATGCTTTTAAAGTCAAGCAGAATGTTATATTTGATCTTGGAGGCAATAAGGAATCACTGAGGGCAGCTAGGTGGCTCAGTGGATAGGGCACCGGCCCTGGATTCAAGAGGACATGACTTCAAATCCGGCCTCAGACACTTGACACTTGCTGGCTGTGTGACCCTGGGCAAGTCACTTAACCCCAATTGTCTCACTTAAAAAAAAAAAGAAGTAATAAGGAATCACTGGAATTTATTAAGTAGGAGATATTCACATGATCAGGCCTGTACTTTAGGAAGATCAATTTGACTATTGAATAGAGACTGGACTGGAATGATAGAAGACTTAAGTTAGGGGAGCCAATCAATCAGCATTTATCAAACTAAGTCCCAGACACCATTTTAGGTAGTAGTGATGTAGGAGGCAAAAAGGGGGTTAATAGAAAAACCTAAGGTCCAAGCTCTAATTTAGATATTAGCTCTAAAAGGGATTCAGACCCCAGTTAATGGATAACTTACAAGTCAGGATGCTAGGTTCTCTTACCCACAGAAATCAGTACCCATAATGGGACCATAAAAGGCCAGGTCATATAACAATAAGACACAAACAGGGTATAGAAATTCTAATGAAAAATGTGAAACTAAGCATTGGAACCAGAAAGAGACATGTGCAGAAAAGGCCAAATTTGTCCCCAGATTCACCTTATGACATGTAAACCCCCAAAACACACCTCCACTGAAAAGGTACCTGCCTCAGGGGTTGGCTTAGGACCCCAGGAACTGCAAATTAAGAAAAGCCCTCCCCTGTACCTCCCAAAGGTGGAGAATATTATAATGAGTAGGACAGGCCCTCCTTTGTACCTCCCCGAGGTGGAAATTTTTAGAATGAGACTGATTTATCTATACTGTAAATATAACTGTCTTTTCTTTCACTATTCGAGAGATACCTTGCCACTATTCTGGTTCTCTCCCTGTGTTCACTCACAGTATTGCAATAAAGTTTGGGAAACTGAGTCATTGAGTCTTGTAATTCTTTTAGGACAACTCATGATTAATTTGACCCCAAATTCTATCCCACATCAGTAGGAATATAATTTCAAAAAGTGAAGCAATCCAATCTACCCATAGGTCTTCCTTTTACATCCAGAAAACTATCCCACCAGGGGGATAACAGGCTGGCCCACCTGTTTCTCCAGTCTGATGAATGGGTAAGTGACTTTCAGAGCTTTCACAAATTTTCAGGTCATAAGGGACCAGTTACAAAGTGAGTGAGAGTGAGTCCCACTTGGACTATACTTACACCTGCAGAGGATGAGCCCCCTTTTCTGGTGTGAATTAATCTTTTACCTTTTAGAAAGAGTAAAAAACAAGTTGATAAGCTGATTTGCATCTTGCATTGGTTGTAAGGCTTTAAGTATCTTGATTTCATATGAAATGGACAGAAATCTACTGCTCTGTTGGGCAGAGATAATAAGTTTGCCCTAGGGCATAGATTGCCTCCCTACCTTTCTCCAGGTAAATGTTTTGCATAGAAAAAACAGGAAAGCCAAAGTGGAAAGGTTACTGCCAGTCCTAGGTTTAGGGTCTCAGCTATTTTTGGAGACCCACAGCAGAGGAACCTAAAGTAAAAAGGGGTGAATACTACAATTGCCATTTGAGGAGAAAGCCCAGGGAATCCAATGGATCAGCACCTCCAGAAGAGATGCTGTTCCTACTGAGGACAAAGCCTCACTACAGATGCCAGGGACTTGGAGTTGGAGGAAAGTGGCAAAGGTTGCATCCACTGTCTTTACTATGCTATCTTAATAAGTGCTTTTACTGAGAATAGATTTTGTTTACTAACTAATGGAATGTCTAACAGACTTAAGTTTAATCTGCTTTATTAACATTTTCTCCATCACTTTCTTAATTCTAGACAATCGATAAATCAAGATTAACTCACACTGCATTTACAATGAATTTAACATTGAATTTTAAAATGGTTTGAGCTGGTTTCAGCACACCCCTGTCACCTCTGGGGACCCAACCTTCCAGGATGAGTGTTATATGGAGGAATAGCCTGAAAAGGGGTGCAATACTTTTATTTCCTAAAATACCTTTTATACTGCTTCTTAAATTCATTGTTGATAATATGCTATAGCCTACTTGCAGCTTTTGGTCACCTGCAATTCTGATTCTGTGGAGGATCACAATTGTCTTCCTCTTTGTCTCTCCAAGGCTTTACTGGAAGAATGGGGGAACATGCCAAGAATCGGTGACTTTCCTTAGACTGGAGAAAACCCAGTGTGGCAACTCCCTTTATCAATGTAGATCACATTTGGTCTATGACTTAGAGGTTAATTGATTTGCCTAAAGTCACCAGGATAGTAAGTGTCAGATATGGGATTTGTTTACTTTTATTTATGTATAATTTATTTTAAATTTATGGAAGAAAATTAGAATTTCTGTAACATAGTATAACAATTTTTTAAAAAGGATGGTAGTACATGAAACTGTAAATCTATACCCAGTTAACTACAGATATGGGATTTAAATCCAGGTCTTTTGACCCCAAATCCAGGTTTGTTTATCAGTAGAATACTGAAATTTCAAAAGATCTGATTTAATTATATATTTATGTGTTTATTCACTTGTTTAATTAGTTAGAGAAATAGCTTGGTGTTATGGGCCTGGGGTACCTCAGAAGTTTTCTGGGGGAACTCAAGGAACTTTCTCCTTAAGAAACTAAACCAAAGGACAGACACACCTAAAGAGATAAACGGCACTGGTTCTGGACTGAGATAACTCCAAGACCACCACCTTTCATTCCAGTCTCCCCCATCCCTTGAGGAGATAACCCTATTAGGCATGACTCCTGCCAAAGTGGCTCAAGATGACAGAACAAATGCCCCTCACCAGACTGCTTCCAACCCACCACCCAAAAAGGGAACTTTTCACAGTCAGATGATCACCTCATCAGACCACCATCAGACCTCTATAAAAGTATCTGCCTGTCTCCTGCTGGAGGAGAAAGGTATCTCAGAGAGCCACACCTCTGTGCCATCCCTTCTCCCCATGAGAAGAAGTCCAAGGACTTAGCCCTAGTGCCTAAATAAAATATGATTTTATTCTAATTGGATTTGTGTGCAAGTAGGTATGATTCTTTAAAGAGGAATTCCTAAGGACCACTACCCCCAAAACCCATCTATTTCCCCCATAATATTGGGATCATTACAATTATTAATGTATATGCTCTGAACAAATAGTGGAGTCACAAGGAGAGGGCTGCTTTTCTTTCTTTCTAATGCCACACACATCTCCACTGACTAAGAGAGACAGATCCTCAATTTATCAGTCTTTGTCACCATGGCAACCACTCTCACCAACTCCATGACAAGACAGACTGGAGGATTGCACACTTTTTTGTTATTGTTTTCCCCCCATATATGTGTCTGCATATGAATATCAGTAAAAGTCTAAAATAAAAGTATGAAGTTTAAGTTTTCAATTAGCAACACCCTTAATTCTAGTTCCTTCCTTCTGCTAATTATTTCCTATTTATTCTGCCTACAGCTTGTTTTGTATATATTTGTTTGCATGTTTCCCCTCCCCCTCCCCCATGATATTGTAAGCTCCTTGAGGGCATCTTTTTGTAATCCCCAGCACATAGCACAACACAATGCCTAGAACACAATGTTTATTGATTGATTGAAAATGACAGGTTTGGGTGTGGGTTGTGTGTGTTTTGTTTTTGTTTGTTTTTTATCCTATGAAAACTCCCAACCTTTTCCAATATGAGAGGTGTCAAAGTAAGGTACAAGCAGCCTGGTGAAATAATTAAACCTTTAATTCTAGAAGAGAATCTCTGATATTCCACAAGGTAATGTCCTAAGAATTGTGTGCAGTTTATAATAACAAAGCTATTTCCCCTGTGTTTTTATCTTTTCCCTGCAGCTCCTTTTCCTGCCCAACAGGTAACATTTCTGATTGTTTCACAACATACAGTGTTTTCATTTGTCTAAGCTGGTGAGCAAATAATGGAAAATTATTTAGGGGGAACCTGCAGAAATTTATCACTAGATTTTCCACATTCAATATGATGAATGACTTAAGAATCTGTTTCTTTATGTTATCATTTATTTTTAATAGTCCAATGAAATGGTGATAGAATGAAAAAGGGAGAATACTTTATTAGACAGTAATAAAGAACACACAAGTAATTTTTTAAGCCATGACATGATTTTGTTATGGAAATAAATGGAGGGAAGCTTAACAGACTATTCAGAAATTATGGTCCAAACATACTATTTTTTAATCCATTCATTTCACTACCTGAAGAACCACAAACTCTTTTTAATCAAGTTTTCTGTGCCCAGCTGAAGCAAAATTAAAGCACAGAAAATCAAAACCTCTCATAGAAAAAAATTCCTTATATTTAGTGTCATTGGTTAGATTTATAAGAAGTTAAAGTGATGAAATAATCCAGTAAAATGAATGCTGCTTTTATGTATATATCAGTATGTCAAAGTTCTGTTGGGCAGCTAGGTTGCACAGTGGGTAGAGCACTGCCTTTGAAGTTGCGAGGACCTGAGTTCAAATCTCACCTCAGATACTTACTATCTATGTGACCCTGGGCAAGTCACAACCCCTATTGCTTTAACCATCTGGGGCCATCTCCAGGCATCCTAATGCATATCTTGACACTGGACCCACACGGCTCTGGAGGAAAGAGTGAGGTTGGTGACTTTTTACAGCCCTCTGTCACTTAAATCCAATTCACTGCAAGTCATGGCATCACTTCCTGATGTCATGGTGCTATTGGAGAATGAAGGACAAACAACATCAACAAAAACAACAAAGTTCTGTGATGTCATTGGAGGATTCCTATACTTACATAGATCATACCATATATAATTCAGTAGAAGAAGCTTTCACAGCTGTTTAAGTTTCAGATAGGTTGTGTCTTACTCCTTGTCACATGACAATATATACCTGTGTGAGACAGTCTTTGAATCTAGCTTTTCCTAACCCCCAGATTTAGCACTTTCTCTACAATACTTTTTTTTGCCATATATTTCCCTAAATTTATGAATATTTTAAAAACTGGATGAAGTTATCACATTCTTTCTTAGAAGCTGGGTCACAGATTAAATGACTTCTTAAAACCTCCCTCTAATGTCTGAAATGATAGAATATAGAGGCTGGAAGCATCCTGATTTTCACTTTCTTTTTTTCTTTTATTTGAGTCTTATACTAAATGACTAATAGGAAATGTTATACGTAATTGCACATATATAACCTGTATCTAATTGCTTACTACCTCAGGGAAGGGAGAGGGGAGGGAGGAAAGGAGGGATAGGATTTGGAATTCAAATTTTTAAATTAAAACATTTTTTAAAATATATGTTGTTGTTGAGGCAGCTAGGTGGCACAGTGGATAGAGCACTGGCCCTGGATTTAGGAGGATCTGAGTTCAAATACACCCTCAGACACTTAACACTTACCAGCTGTGTGACCCTGGGCAAGTCCAAGTCACTTAACCCCAATTGCCTCACCAAAAAAAAAAAAAAAAAGGAATTCATAAGTGAAGGAAATGCCAAATTTCAGTTAGAGGTAAGTGAAAATAAAGATGCAATTTTTCCCCACAACCATCTTCATGGATCCCCTGAAATTTATCTATAGATCACTTGGTTAATCCCCTATGTTAAGAACTACCTATTGAAGGTACATTTGAAGTCAACTACTCTAATCCTTCATTTTATGAATTTGATGAATCTGTTAAGTATGAGTGAAGAGTTGTATAACATGAAATCAGACCTTTAGTTCTCTGTACTGGAAAGATAAAACAACAGATTAAATGGTGGGTATTTTGGACATGCTGTGTCAGCATGTAAACACTAACGAGGCCTTCCCTCCAGACTATGATTTGGAGTTTTAAGACTCCTTTCCTGCCCATGATTCATCAACTAATCTTCATCCTCTCAGTAGGACCCATGCATGCACTGTGAATGATAACAAGCTATTAGCATTTGCACAGTTTAGCTCTTACATTTACTATATAGCTGTGTATAATAACATCCACAAGGATAAATTTTAAGTCTGTTTTTATGATTTTAGACTATCTTGTTCTTTCTTGCAGGGCAGAAAGCAGAGGATAAAACATGATTATGACTGCTCTTTAATCATAAGGAGACATAGTAATGCCTTTTCCCATTATTATGGAAATGCATACTTAGCATATTTATTAATGACTGTGGAATCCAGGAAGATAATTCTAAAAACTATAACGGATTTTTGGTCAGCCTTAATTCTCCAAGACAATGAAATACTTGCCCTGTCAGTATGTTTCAGATTTTCCCCTTCCTTCTTGTACTTCATTAGAGGAATATCACTATAACTTTATAAATCAAATAATTATTGAACTGTTCTGTGCACATGGGTTGCCCTACATGCTATATAACTCTGCATATTTGTGGAAAGGGAAGCACTTGCAAATAATTTCTTTTGACTGGCTCCCACCCAGGAAGAAAAAGACAAATACAAAAGGATAAATACTTCAAAGATCAACCCTAGCCAACTTTTCAGCATTATTGAATTGAGATTCTGAAATGTCCTGTTCTTGGGATTGTTTTTTCACATTAAAAACATATCATTAGAAATCCTTCTGGATTCATGTCAGACAGAACATAATTGTTTTGGTTTCAAGAAAGAGAGACTATTTTGTTTCAAAGACAGAAAAGCTATAAAAAGTCAGATTCAAAGGTGAAAGATGACAGGGGCCAGCTGGTCCAATTTCCTTATTTTACAGATGAGATAACTGAGGCCCAACTTGCACATGTTCCCTTAAGGTAATAAGTAGCAGATATTAATTTATATTCTTTGCCTGCCACAATTATTGATCTTTGCTGTCATTCCAAGTTTAGCAGTCATTAAATAAGCTGGATTATGTCATCAGTGGCTCTCTTAAACATTTGTAGCTTAATGATGACTAATATTCATAATTCTAACACATTTGCATGATGATACTGGGGTAATTTCAGCTAATGGAGATCATGATTTACTCCTCGCCTGGAATGGGTTCTCAAAGACTAAGTCACTGGATGGCAAGCTCTCGCAGATACTTCCTACAAGATTGGAGGGGCTTTGAGTATGGCCTGAACAACAGATTCTCTTTCAAAGATCAACCTAGATGAGTTTGATTAGCTTCATACCCAGAAAATTGTTCATCAGGTAAATAATTTTTTTTGCCAAAGCACCTCATTATACTGTGCACTTCAAACTGTGTTGGTAGAGGGAGCATCCATAAAATAACAGACCTTTTGAAATATTAAAATAAGATAATTGATACTGAATCTGTTGTCACAGTTGTGCAATAAATATTTCAGGAAGAGGGTCAGCTAGACCTCTGCCCTGAATTCAAGCTTTTCCATATGAAAAAGTCATTTAAACTGTTAACTTTGAAAGACTGTAAGATATTGACTAGTCAGGGATAAGTGCCAGGAGTTCCCCCACACATATGAAGCATATGTGAAATCATATGCCACTCTACACTCTCTTCCAATTAATCAGAATATATGATGAATTGAAACAACCTATTTTACATCCAAGCTAAATAATAGCTTACCCAACTTATAAAACTGCCCAAATAGCACTATGTTCTCTTTGGAAAGCGACATATCAACAATTTAATCCTATTATTGGGGGAAAATACCTTGGTAACAGACATAAAATCATCTGTTAAATGAGAGACTAAAAGGAGATGATCCCTAAAGTTCAAACATTTTATGATCTGGGCATGACTTGGGCGGTTTTTGGAAGAAAGACATTGACTGCCATTTTGGATTATCTTTGGACAATTACAAAGTTGACTTGAAGAATTGTGGTAGTCGCTTATTTGATTTCAAATTTCAAATTAGTTGCACTAAATGAGAGAAAGCATTTCATATTTGATAGGTCCTTAGGTTAGGCAACATCTGGGTGCTTGACCACTACTTCCAAAATGCCCCAAGGCTATTAAACATTATCCGATTACTATTAACAGTGTGCCTACGATCTAGGCTCATCTCCACTTACTACCATGAGCAAATTGCGGGGTGGGGTCGGTGATGATAGATGGGTAAGTTCCATATTCTAAGCCTGCACCATAGATTTCCTCTTTATCATCATGTGGACTTTTTAAAAAATGAAGACTGATACTGCAATGCATTAACAACAGACCTTCAACATTAAAGAGCTGTCTTGTTTTGTTTGGTTTTGTTAATCTGGAATCATTCTGATCATCAGATTCAATGAAACAAATCATCACTTATTTGTCTCCATGTGACACAGAATCATAGAACAGAAAAAAATTTTCAAGAGGTCATCTGGTCTAGCACCTCATTTTGGACAGGAAGAAACTGTGACTTACCTAAATGACTTACCTAAAATCATGCTGCTTAGTTGATATTGCTGGCTGAGACCTAGTTTTTAGACTCATAATCCAGTGTCCTTTCCAACACATCCCCACTGAAGAGAGATCTGAATGATTCTGCTGCTATCTTGTTAGACAAAAGCTGATAAATTTAACCAGGAATCTTAACTGGAATGGTTCTGTGAGGTTCTGCCATGAAACATTTGCCTTAGTCACTTCTGCCAAAGTGTATACTAAAATAAAATTTTTAAAACTTCATATTTATAGGATTTCATATAGCAGGTGCGGAATGAATGCATATAACTCCACCAGCAGCCACATTTATTGGTTATAGACATACTCATGTACATATAGAGCACAATTTGTTATCTTGAGTGGCCCATAGAGGGTGCTGGTGCACCATAAAGAGATGTCTGTTTATCTTGGTGACTTTTTCTTGATCATTTGGTTTGTTTTTAATGATTAAAGCAAAGGGAAAAAAATCCCATTCGTTGATGGAAATGAACAGCCTTAAAGCTGTGTGATTCATGGCCATGTATGATGTTAAAATTAGGACACAATAATTGAAATTCAAATAACTATTTAGCTTTTATTTCTGTCGAGGGTCATTAGCAGAAAAAATATGTCCTCTCAAAAGTTAACTATTCCTGTATTGAAAGTCGTTGTTTTTTTAATACTCAATATATTCACTTTTTAAAAATGGACTTTCGTATATACTCCATGGGTGATCTTTACAAATAGCTACTAGTTTTGCTTTGTATTTTCAACTAAGGCAAAAAGCAATTCTGGGACCTAATTAGCACAATGTATTCAATGCCCCCAAACCAGGATTTAATACTCAAACTGAATGCAAAGCATCATGTGCAAAACATTGTGGAAGAGCTGGGAGTATATACAGAAAAGCAAGAAAGTCTCTTCTCCCAAGGAGTTCACATTCTTTTTTTCCCTCTGTTTTTCCTTTTCCTTTTTCTTTTTTTCTTTTCTTTTTTCTTTTTTTTTTTTGTGGGTCAATGAGGATTAAGTGACTTGCACAGGATCATACAACTAGTAAGTGTCAAGTGTTTGAGGCAGGATTTGAACTCAGAACCTACTGAATCCAGTGCTGGTGCTTTATCCACTGTGCCACCTATCTGCCCCCGGGGGGGTCACATTCTAGTAAGCTCCAATAGAAGACAATAGGTTCATGGTATTTCCTTACATTGTAACACACTCTGTTCCCTTTGATTCTAATATCTATAATATGAAGGAATTGGACTATAGTGCCTCTAAGGCAGAGGATAATGATGCATAGGAGTCATAGATAGGTTTCAAGGGGCCTGTAAACTTGGATAAGATATCTATCATCTATATCTATAGCTATAATTATATCCATTGAATGATAGATATATCTATATATCTTTTAACATATATGTGTATGTATATATTTATTATATATTATATACACACATGTGTAAATATATGTATATATATCTTCATTTTTCAATCATATCTAATTGAAATTTATCATTTCCTCCTATTATGATTTTTCAAAAAAAATAAAAACATCATTGAGAGAAGAAGTCTATGGGCTTCATGTCACACGCAAAAAAGGTTTAAAATAGGTATTCTAAATTCTCCTCCAGCTCTACTCATAAAGTCCTATCAAGTTATCGTTACCTACTCTACCTCCAGTAGATCAACTGCAATCATCCCTGTTGTCCTTTGAAACTCTTGCTTCCCATTTTTTAAGGGATTACATCTTATTTGCCAGCAAATGCTAAAGCACCCAATTGTTCTCTAGTTTATTCATGTTATGGTAATTGGTGAATATAAGGAAATTATTTGCCACTGTTCACGATGCCTGCTGACTACCACCTCCATTCCAAAGCACATATGGGTTTGGAACATTTTGTCACTTCTAGCCATGTGAACTGGGAGACTTTAAAGCTCATTATTTCCATTTCAGATAACTTTGGCTAAACTGGAGAATTTCCAGAAATCAAGAATTGTTGAGTACTAGGATCAGTCATGGACCTTGCTAATAAGCTAATCTATGTGAGATCAGGGCCATTTTTGTCTTTCTATTATCATCACCTACCACAGTGCCTAGAACTTAGTAAATGGTTGTTGTTTGAATGATTGGATCTGAGAAAATATTAAGTACTGGGACATATCACAGAAAGACCTCCTGTCATCTCCTTTTCTGAATATTTTTTTTAAATAACTGGAAAGGTCATATGATCTTAGGTCAGTTTGTTCACTTCTCTGAAATTCACTTTTATCATCTGTATGATGAAATGCTTGGACTATGTAAACTCTCAGGTCTTTCTAGCACTAAAATTTTATTATGTGTGACATTTGATAAAATAATTTCATGCACAAGTGATTTGAGATAGGAAATAATACCTAAAAGGAAGATTGACTACATAATTCCTCAAAGAATAAGTCATCCATTATATTTGTATAACTATATGTGTACCTAGCATACAAGAAGCCCCTGAAGCACTTGGAAAAGAAAAAAAAA
Organism: Dromiciops gliroides; assembly: GCF_019393635.1. Taxonomy (NCBI): domain Eukaryota; kingdom Metazoa; phylum Chordata; class Mammalia; order Microbiotheria; family Microbiotheriidae; genus Dromiciops; species Dromiciops gliroides. Next base: position 576,271,084 of record NC_057863.1, read on the forward strand.
AGGTATCCTAGAGTACATTGTAATGCTTCCTTTCCCACGTGAGCATGGAAGCCTTGGCCACTTAATATGACATATAAGCTGTGCAAAATGCTCAGTAGAATGTCCTGTAAGAATGACCACAGAATGAGTACCTCTGAATGAAAAACAATGAAAAGTGAGAAGGCTTAAATGATGCCTTCAGTCAAATGTTTGGGAAAAAAAATATATATATATATATATATATATATATATATCAAAATATCCTACAGACAGTGTTGAATGAAAATTTTCAAACTGGTATGATCATCTGTCAGTGTGTCAGGAATATTTTTAGAGTCATAAAAATAATTATACTATAATTTATGTTATAATTCATTTATTTTATTTTTATCTTTTGGGTAAACACAAACAAATATCTATTTAAAAACTTCAGTCTGACATACTATCAGTCACTGATGTCTGTTGGACAATAAAGAGCAAGGGTTCTTTACCATTATGTTATGAACCCCTTTGTAAGTTTGATGAAGCCTATGGATCCCTTCTCATAATTATGTATTTAAAGGCATAAAATGTATTATATAAATTCATGTGATTATAACGGAAAATAAATTATATAGTGAAATACAGTTATCAAAATATTAAACAAAATAGAATCTCTTAGACCTCAGGTTAAGAACCATTGATCTAGTTCTTTAGTAGTACAATGGAATCCACATCCTTTCAAGTATCATTGGATGGGGACAGAACCTTTTATGAGTGAGTGGTCCATCTAGGCAACAATTTGGATTAGTTCTGTTAGTCAACTTTGGCCTAGAAATGTGAGATTTCTCTTGCCTTTCAGAAAAAACAGTTCATTAGCTAATTATCAAAGGAGAATGTGGCTTTGTATTAAAGACTCAATTTCTATAGTATTTTATTTCTATTGAGTAAAATTCTTTCTAGAAAAAAATAAATGAGGAAATAATCATTTATTTCACCCAAATGACCTTCCTTTCTTCATAGCTTTGTAGGTATTTTAAATAAAATTCATACAACTTCTAAAAATGGCCCAGTGAACAGTGGGATGTATATACTCATTGCTTTGGGGTCATATGGATTAATTGCAGAAAATTAGGCCAACCAAATATTTATTCTGATTACATTTCAGAAGCAACCTATGATTTCAATTTGAAGGTCACATCTGTTTCTCTTTCAACTTCCCAGAAGAATTTCTTACTAAAGCTCTTCATAGTTTTGTAAACTATATAGTTCTAAGTAATTGTATGTATATAGTGATACATATATATATGTCTCTGTGTGTGAGAGAGAGAGAGAGAAGAGAGAGAGAGAATGAGAGAGACAGAGAGACAGAGAATGAGAGAGACAGAGAGACAGAGAGAGAGAGAGGTTTTGATTGGCATAAAAAATTCCCCTATTTACTAATGCAGATGCTTTGTACCTTCTCTGCAACTTACAGTTTCAGAGAGTTGTCTGGGGGCACAGAGAGGATAAATGATTTGCCTAAGGTCACATCTCTAGTATGTGTCAGAAGTAGACCTTGAACCCAGGGCTTCCTGATTCTGGAATCAGATCTCTACTGCTACCACATCACATTATCTCTTTGGAATTAATAGTGTAATTGTTAATAACATAAGAAATAAAGTAAGTGTACATTTCCATCAGGTAAATATAAATAATAAAATTAACTCCTGGTCATCACTAATATTCCCAGCTCCATCATGGGACAATTCTCATAATTTGCTATTGGCAAATACTGAATTCATTGAAATATAATTGATTTGGTGGTTTGCGAGGGCCTTAAAACTGGCATTCAGCTTGCTATCAGTATAACTTAGGTCTCCCAGTTTGAAAACAAAACAAAACCAAAAAATCCTCCAGGAATAGATGATGCTATTCAGAACTAATCTTGGGGAAAACAATGAAGTAAGCAAAGCTTATCTGCAGGGATGGACACTTCTGATCCTGAATTCTGTCCTGCCCCTACTCACCACTAGTATATACACATATATGTGTACATACATATACACAAATATGCATGGGAGTATGTGTATACATGTGTGACTATATGTGTGCATGAGTGTGTATGTGTGTTTGTATGGCAGCTAGGTGGTACAGTGAATAGACTGCCAGGCCTGGAGGCAGGAAGATCTGAATTCAAATCCAGCCTCAGACACTTACTAGCAGTTTGACCCTGGACAAGTCACTTAACCTTGTTTGCCTCAGTTTCCTCATCTGTAAAATGAAATGGAGAAGGAAATGGCAAACCACTTCAGTATTTTTGCCAAGAAAACCCAATGGTGTCACAGAGTCAGACATAACTGAAACAACAACATAGATATGTATACATTTCCCCTCTTATTTATTCAAACTTGCCAGTGATTTCATTCATGTGGACATATCTTCAATGTCTCTGCTCTTCCTAGAGAGTTTTATGTGGGCAATGAGAAGTTAGGTGACTTGATCAGTATTACCTAGTCAGTAGTTTCTCCTGACATATTGAGCTTTAAAGTCAGAAAGATACGGGTCCAAGTCATGCCTCTGATGTCTACTGACTTAACCTTTCAGTGCCTAAAGTAATTCTCTAAAACCTTAAGTTATTTACTAGTTGTTGATTTATATTGGTGGAGGGAGTTTCTTCACAAGGAACATCCTCTCATAGGTCCAGACCAATATACAGATAAATTCTTATGTAGGTTCTAAAAGAATACATGCCCAGTGGTTCCTGGAAGAGAAAACAGTGGAAAGAGACAAAAAAGGAGAAGAAACTTTTGACACTACCTTTTTTATACTCAATAACAAGATAATCAGGAATGCAGATTTTTTTTTTTAGTTAGCTGTCACTTTAGAGACTGTTCACAGAATACAAAACCACAATTTTGTAGACTATTTTCATAACAATTACAAAGCAAACTAAAGCACAAAACAATTGTGTTCTTTGTTCAGTTTTATAATGCTTGTAATTCATTTATTGTGAACATCCACAGGGAGGCTTATGAGGTAGAAGGAAACATTTAATTCTTATTTTATTAATGATTCATTCATTGAAGTCAACGAAAAAGGGAACACCATGTTTTTCTCATAGTAATGGATATTTTCAATGGAAAATGAAGAAGAATGAGGAAGGTAATGAGTGTCTTTGGCAAAAATAAATTAATTCAAAATTATTACAAACATTTTAAAATTTTCAAAAATCCTCACTAATTTTAAATGGGGGACTATTTCACCTTTCTCCCCCCCCCCCAGATCATTTCCCCAGGGAGCTACTCAGTAAATCTCAAAAGTGCTACTCAGATTGATTTCACCAATGCCCAATCTTAATTATTTTTAAGCAAGTCTCTATATACACATGTTTTTGTGTAGGTGTTTATGATGACTACCAAACTGCTAAACTGTGATTACTATTCATTAGAGGAAAAGAGTCTTTAAAAAGCAATTAGATATAAAGAATCACATTAATTTTTGTAAATGATATACAGAGAAAGGTGAAAGAAAATGTGGCTCTTGTAAACAGCCAAAGTATCCCATTAGGGGGATATTAGTACAGCATTACCATCATTTGAATAAACAACGTCTGGCAAAATTGAATATTAAAATGGGAAAGGACCTAGAGCCTTCAATTTTCCCATCTGCATCTAAGGTTTTAGCTACCCACAGTCATGGTTTATAGATAAATCCCATGCCTTGTTCCCCAAGAAATGTTATAGCCCATCTGCCTTGCAGTAAACAAGAGTTCAGATTAGTTGAAATGCTGAAGAATTGGTTATCCCACCTGCTTTTTTTTTTTTTTTTTTTTAGTGAGGCAATTGGGGTTAGGTGACTTGCCCAGGGTCACACAGCTAGTAAGTGTTAAGTGTCTGAGGCCAGATTTGAACTCAGGTACTCCTGAATCCAGGGCTGGTGCTTTATCCACTGCGCCACGTAGCCGCCCCTATCCCACCTGCTTTTGACATCATTGACTACATCTGACACTGACATTAATTTCAGAAACAAACAGTCCCAGAAAAGGCATGGGTCCCCAAACAAAAAGCACCCTGCTAACAATCAAAATTAAAATGTTAAAAAATGAAGATAAATATTAAGTTTCAGAATAGGAACTGATTTCCAGTCTACTTTTCCAGAGAACCATGGAAATAGAATGTTACCTCTGGAACAATCTCATTTTAACATGAGAAATATGAAGTCCAAAGAGATTATGATGATCTGCCTAAGTGAGCACAACTAGTCACTGAAAGAAATCTGCCAGGCACTGAATCCAGTTCCTTCTACTATGACATGCTCTCTCTGTCATCTAGGGGTACATTCATCATTCCTTATATTCTCCCACTGGATCATCATTGCAGAAGGATTTAATCAGAAACTAGAATAAGATTTAATCACTATCAAAGCTCACATTTATGCAGCTCTTTTTGAATTGAAAAATGCATTCCTTATAACATCCCTGTGAGGTGGGTTTAAACATATCTTACCTCCATTTTACAGATAACTATAAATACTGAAGTAGTGAGGTGCCCTAAAGAAAAAGGCAGGAAACAGCATGTGCCAGGCAAGTCAAAACACTTGTCTTTGATGGAGACCTAAACCCAAGAGCAGACCCTCCCCATCCAAAACAAAAAAACAAAAACAATAAACAACAACCACCAGACCTAATTGTAGTCTATCTCTCAAAGTCACCATTGAGGGGGGAAATTATTATTGAGAAAGGACCCACCTTACTCACCACCACCAGCAACAACTGCTTTCACTAACAGGCTAATAAGCATAAATCCCAGGAGTGAAAGCACCTTCCCCCTCTCCAGAACACCAGTCCTACTTTTAGCTCAGCCCCTGTGGCCATCATCTGGGAAAGCATTAACTGCCAAACAGCCATCAACCAGAAAGCAAACAATTCAGCCTAGTTGAAGTAGCAAGTCATTCTGAGGAAAATACAAGAGGTGGCCTGCGTCAGGCAAATCAAACCACCCTGACCACCATCTCCTCTGGTGAAGACAGTGAAGACAGTGCTGGACCCTGAACCCCAAAGTCTTGGGAATAGGAGTGCTCTCAGACACATGTCTAAGACCATCCCTCTAGGAAGCCATGCCTATGGAGATGCAACTGGGAAATTACTTCAATAAATGCTGTAGCCACAGTTACTAAAGATTCATAAAGGAAAGTTTTTGCCGCCAAAATCCTTGGTACTGCCAGATAATTTAACATTGGAAACTAAGATGATTGTATTAGTGTAAATCAGTCAACAAACAGCAAATTTTATTAAACACCTTCTATGTGCTAGTGATACAAAAGAAGGGGGAAAAAAATCCAATCCTTGTCTTTAAGGAGCTCACAGTCTCACCTAAGCTAAACGACATTAGAGAAGAGGCATTACCATCAGTATTACTACTGAACCTTAAGGAACTAGAGACTTTTCCATATGACTCAAACTGAAGTATAGCTTTCTCCATTAGAATATGAGCTCCTTGGAAGTAGAGACCGTTTAACTTTTTAAATTTATATCCTTAGCATTTTACACAGTGTCTTGCACACAGGAAAAAAACTTAATAAATGATTTCCTTCATTCCTGACAAAACTGATTCACTTTGGTGAAATGACTTGATGGTCACAAAGCTGCATAGGAAGAAGTATCAGAGTTGATACTCAAATCCAGGTCTCCTAATGCCATGTCAATTGGCCATCTAGTCCAACCTATTCATTTTATAGATGAGGAAACTGAGACCCAGAATGATGAAGTGACTTGCCCAAGGTCACATAGGTAATAAATTACAGAGTCAAAATTTGATTTCAGGGACCTTGAATCTAAGTTCATGCTGGGCACAACCCCATTCTTCCATATTCATTAGTGCCATTTCCCCATAAGTAACCATTCTGAAATAGATTCCCCTGGAACTCTATGCTGACACTTAACTAATGATCACATGCTAGGTATTGAAACTAGCCAATAGAGTTATTTACAGATTAAAAAAAAAATCAGACTATAGTGGTATAGTCAGACATGTGGTGATTCCTTCTGAAAAAAGGTTTAGGAGGTGAAAAAATAGAAGTAAGATTGATGGTTTGTCCTACATGATGATCCTGTATTTGATAAAAACAAATTCACTTTGTAATCTTTGCACAACATCTTTAGCAGCATTAACCTTAATCATGAAGGGTGATGTTACCTGTGTATGGGTTATCATACTAATATTTTTTGAGTTCTCCCATTCAACCTCAGCAGAGCTATTTTTTTAAATTACCACCTGGATCAACTCTTTCCCTTTCCTTTGAAGAGATGAAGAAATGCATGTATTGGACAAAGTTGGAGAAAATCCCACAACTGCACAGACTGGGTACATCCCAACTTCATGTTATACAACCTCAACTGGATCCTCACTGCAACTATACAATACTTTTTTTTTTTTTTTTGTGAGGCAATTGGGGTTAAGTGACTTGCCCAGGGTCACATAGCTAGTAAGTGTTAAGTGTCTGAGGCCACCTTTGAACTCAGGTACTCCTGACTCCAGGGCCAGTGCTCTATCCACTGCGCCACCTAGCTGCCCCTTACAATACTTTTAAGATACAGCTCAGTCATCACCTTTTTTTTTTTTTTTTAGGGCAATGAGGGTTAAGTGACTTTCCCAGGGTCACACAGCTAGTAAGTGTCATGACAGATTTGAACTCAGGTTCTTCTGAATCCAGGGCCAGTGCTTTATCCACTTTACCACCTAGCTGCCCCTAAGCCACCATCTTTTGCATGAAGCCTCCACTCCACCAGACAGCTAGTCACGTCTGTCCCAAACCACTTTCTTTTTAATGATTTTGGGTGTGTATAAGCACATATTAGTAACTTTATGTTTATTCTGTATATTTTTATATGTCCTTGTTTTTTCCTCCATTAGATAGCAAACTTGCTGCTGAGTAGAAATTGTTTCAGTCTTTGTACTTGTATCCTCAGTGCCTAGCTTGGTGCTTGACAACTAATAAGCATTTAATACCTACTTTTTGATTGGTTGGTTTGTTGATTAGAATACACCCATCAGGTGTATTTGATATATTGTTTAGGTTTTTAAAAATAATTGCTATTATAAGGTGATAGGAGAGCTGATATATATATATATATATATATATATACATACATATAGGAACATACATACATACATATACATATATACACATGCATATATATGGAAATGAAGGGGATAAAACAAAACAAAAGACATAAATATATCTAATTGACACATGGGATATGTTTTTAGAGATAACTTTACCAGGAGGAATATATATGCACATATGTATATGTGAATGTGTATGTATGTATTTTTTTCCTTAGCAAGGCAAGATGTTACAAACATGGTATGAGTGATTTATAAAGGAAAGTTATTAGGGGGGAAAACCAACATTGAAGATAATACAGTTCCTCTGTGTGAGGGAAATTCTCAGGAACTGAGCAGCAATGTGACAAAGGCTCATTTATTTCCTCACGAGAAAGGGGCACCCTAGTGTGCAGCTAGTGGGTGCAAAGAATGGGGTCTCACAGGCCCTATTTTAAACCCTAGTCCCTAACGTGAATGGACCCTTACCTTTTTCATCACTGGTCCCCTTACTCAAGGGTTACAATCTGCATGCAAAATCTAGCTAATCAGAAGGCAGTGTTCCCATCCCTAATCAGTTCTTCCTTATATGGGCATAACTCAGGAGCTGACCTTATTGAGATCAGGGTTCCTTGAACCATGTGATTTGTTAGCCAGAGGGGAAGGAGGGGATCTGAGACCTTTGTCCTAAAAACAGGTCAGGAGTATGATTGACTGTTATATCCTCATTGAGAGGAGACAATTACCCATTTTCTCACACTCCCCAAATACAACTTACTGATTTGTTGTTGTTGGCTCACTTTTATTGCCTTCCTATATGGTAAGAATTAGTTTTTGCAAATGTGCTAGCTCAGGAGATAATCTGATCCAGTCACTCTGGGCAATTCAGGGGAGGCTATATGTCTACTTATTGAAATGTTGGAGAGGGGATTTAATTCAAGTCAAGTCAATGTTATGGGTCTTTTATGGTAAGGGTCTTTTATGTAAAAGACACCTTGCTAGGCACTGGGAATGCACAAACAAAAATAAACAATTGTTAACCTTGAGGTTATATTCTACTGAATCATGGTTTTAGTAGTGTGGGGACCAATTTTTAATTAGGGAGTGCTAGCTAAGTGGCTCGCTACAATATTGGGGAAAGGAAGAAGACTGGCAGCCTCCCTCAAAACAGAACAAGATTTATTTTAACAAGAATTAACTTTAAAAAAAACCCACAAACAGGATCAGTAGGATCAAGGGAAAGGAAATAAAATGGGGAAAGGGAAATTATAATACCTGAAAAAATACCACTGCCCAGGAATCAGCAGAAAATATGCAGCAGAATGCCTGTCGCTTTCCAGCTTCCACCTAGAATGCCCAATTCTCCTCCCCCAAACCTAGAAACACCCCACATAGCCCCAGCCAATGGAATGGCTGCTCCGACAGTCACATGACTGCCCTCACTAGTCTTCCAATCATTATAATTTTGCCAGGTCCATGTAGGCGTCCGTGAGTGGTGATGACGTGAGGTGCCAGAGCCTTGGCAAGGGCTACAACCAGTGGGTGGAGCATCGTGGGTTTTGCGGAGCCCCAGGCCAGTGTGTGCAGAGACATAAAAACCTCACATAACAATTAATTCTTTACAGTAGGAGCCACTAGTTGACTTGTGAGATTCCTTACAACACTAAGATTAGATAGATAGATAGATAGATAGATAGATAGATAGATAGATAGATAGATAGAGATATAGATGATAGATAGATAGACAAACAGATACACACATAGATACATAGATACGTATATACATAATCATTCAATGATTAACTAAAATGTGCCCAGCACAGAGTTGTGGAGGGGAAAAGCATAAAGGCATGACAAAACATTTCCCCTCAAGGAGTTAATTGTTATGTTGAAGAGACAATACTTACTCAAATGAAATTATTAGGGAATAAGACAAGACACTGACAAATCTGTTGCTAAATTCTGTGGCACAATGAATGAACAAGTATATTTTGAATACCTACTTCACAGAAGCATCTCCTGGCTTCAGGAGATTTGACTTGTGCATTGGACAAGAAACAGTTGTTTCACTTTACTGAGGTGATGTTGGCAATTCCTGATTGATTCACCTGTTCCCATTGCTGGGGAGTGAGTCATCAAAAAGAGTTGCCCTCGTTAGTGTCCTGGGGCTTTATCTTCCACATGTCTTATGGAAGAAGAAAAAAACTTCCCTTCCAATAAGAGCTGTAGAAAGGTCCCATTCTGTCTTTAGTTTTGGGCCACCCTCTTTTGGGACAGATACAACAGATGTTTACCCTATGACTTCTAGCAGAGGCAGAAGATTTCTTTTCCTTCAGCCCCCTAAGCAGCAGTAGCAGTTGGACTATATAGGGTTGGGAGAAAATAATAGTGGTTTGGGGACTTCCAGGCCCCCCCCCCAAAAAAAAAGCTTTGTTCCTGCCAGAGGACCTGTTCTCTGGGCTCTGACATCAGCATGACTGCTGGTGAACCAATAGATTTGAGGGATGCTAGCCAATGAGCTTTGAACAATGTTTATGGGTAGGCTCTACACCTGCCCTCATTGAGCTTGCATAGACTCTCACTCTCTTTGGCACGGGAATGGGGTGAGTGCAGATGCAGCCCTCTAGGGTTCCCCATTTTCTCTCTTCTCTAGGTTTTCCTATCTTTCAGAGCCATGTACGCTCTCTTTACTAATATTTAATATACTTTAATAAATGCTTAATGCCCCAAACCGGTGCAGTAGCCTCTAATTTCTAAGTTACAAATATATGATAAACCCTAGCTAATTTCCCCTACCCTTGGGACAGTAATAGGCGACCATACATATAATTTTAAACATCACAGGGTGTTCAGGGAGGACTAGCACCTTTTCTTTGAGGGCTTGCTGAGCCCTTCTCAGGGCTGCTTATCTACTTTTGGTCTCTACCTTCAAAAATCTCTCATCTGTGTCTCTAAAAAGCTGCAGCATACACAATGACCACACCTCAGGAAAACTGTCTCAGCAGATGGCCTAAACCAGGTTGAGGATAACCAACAGGCCTTAAACTTGTCACTAAATTAGGGGGAAGTCTACCCCAAACATGTGAAGATTTCTCTGGGTGCTATGGAGCACTCAGAGCTTCTTCAGACACCAAGGTCATCCACTTCATTCTGAGCCATTGTGTCATCTTGACTTTTGTCTTGCCACTAGACTTCAATGATTCTGAAAGAGAGAAACTGATGACTCTGTGCAACTTTGTCTCACTTGAATCCAATTCATGCAAAAGTGAAGACATAACCATCTGATGTCATTGGTCCTCTTCAAAAATGAAAGACAAACTGTGTCTGAGACCAGATTTGGACCCAGGTCCTCCTGGGTCCAGGACAGGTGCTTTGCGCACTGTGTCACCTAGCTGTCCTGTGAAGATATTTTAAAATAAAAATAAGGGATGAGAGGATTGCACTGGGAGAAAGGGAAAGAGAGAGGTGGAATGGAGTAAAATATCACACATAAAAGAAGCAAAAAATCTTATGGAGTGGAGGGGAAGATGGCGGGGAGTGGGAGAGTGAGTTAGCCTTACTCTCATCAGAATTGGCTCAAAGAGTGGATAACATACACCCTCAACTGTGTATAGTAATATATCTTGCCCTTCGGGGAAGTGGGAGGGGAAAGGGATATGGGTGAAGGGGTGAAAAAAGGGAGGGCAGATTAGAGGAGGGGCAGTCAGAAGCAAAAGACTTTTGAGGAGGGAAAGGGTAAAAGAACATAGAAAATAGAGTAAATATCAATGGGGAGCAAGTAGGATGGAGGGAAACACAGTTAACAATAGTAACTGGGAAAATATTTGAAGAAGAAGCAAGAGCAATATAAGATGATGAGAAAGATGAGGTTGATGGTACTTACTTTGCTGGGCTATTGTGAAGAAAATTCATTGTTAGGTATATGGTACTATATAAATGTAAGCTATTATTGTTGTTGTAATAATCAACCTCGTGGGTGTTCTGTAAGGAAATATCCCTTTAAATTACTATATAGTACATTTATATAAATGTAGTTTACTATAGAAAGAAAACAAAAGATGATCAGGATGCTATCAGAAAAACTTGGAAAGACTTTAATGAGCTGATGCAAAGTGAAATGTACTGTATAAAGAATAACAGCAATATTGTAAGATGATCTGCTGTGAAGGACAGTTATTTTCATCAATGCAATAATCCAAGACAACTCTTAAGGACTTGTGAAAAAATGCAATCCATCTACAAAGGAAGAACTGATGGCATCTGAATACAGATGGAAGTATTAAAAATGTTTTAAAAATACTTCACATTTAATTCCGGAAAAATATTTTATTTTTTCTTTTCTTTTTTGCACAGGGCAATTGGTGTTAAGTGACTTGCCCAGGGTCACACAGCTAGTAAGTGTCAAGTGCCTGAGGCCACATTTGAACTCAGATCTTCCTGACTGCAGGGCCAGTGCTCTATCCACTTTGCCACCTAGTTGCCCCTAGAAGCCTCTCCTTTTAACACTTTTTTTTTTTCTGGCTCAAAAATCTCTTACTTTGGGTGATTTGTTTCAATTCAGTCACTTTCACCTCTGATATTGCTTTGGGAATCTTATATAGATGCATTACTATGGAAAAATTGAGAAGAATTTGGTGCCCCAGAGCCATGTTCTTTATCTTGCTGGGCCCTTTATTTACAATTAAGGAGCTTATACCTCTCAGACTTTCTAAGGTGAGGAATGTCTGTTTTCTAACTGAACTGTTTTCCCTTTCACATTTCATTGTCTTTCATTGTCTGCATCTGTAGACCTTTAGTTTCACTAGGGCATTTCCCTTAGCTTATCACAACCCATTCAGCTGCCATAAACTCATCACTAGACTAACAAAACAAAACAAAACACAATACAACCCTAGATGTCATAATTATTCATTTGATACAAATGATCTGATTTAAAATGTTTATATTTACTATTTGCTTATTTTTTTTTCATTTTTTAAAAGACAGAAGAACCCTTGACCCGTTCCAACCAGGTATATAAAGATAAGGCCTATCTCTTGCACCCCATATGTTCACAATACATTTTCTATGCCAGCTTTGTTATGGTCCTACATTTTACAACTACAAGTTAACTATATAGGAACATCTAGAAATGTACTAGTTAGTACATTAGAGTTCATGCAACAGGGTTTGGGATAATTAGTTCCCATGATTCAATGGAGATCTGTACTAGAGAGCTGATCTATCTTGGAAGAAGTGCCTTCAAAGTCAGAGGACTTAGATTCAAAACCCATCTCTGACATTTATTCCTTATCTGACTTCAAGCAAGTTTTCTAAGTTTCCTGATCCCCTTCCAGCTCTACAACTATGATATTTCTTGAATTAGAAGTGATACAATCCCTTGGGTGAGGTCTAAATTTGGCTTTTCTTATATACCATTCTGCCACAAAACAAAGCACTAGTACAGTATAAGCAAATTATAAACATTTCCTCCAGTTTTGCTTTGGGTATACCTCCCTCTTCCCAAATTGAAGTTTGTTACTATGAGGAGACAAACCTTTGCATGATTAATGTCTGACAACCAAAGTTATTATGTAAATATACATTTCTGAAAAGAAAGTTGTTAGATGCTGAAAGCTCCAAGCAAAGATAGCCATGCGAAATTTAAGTCAAGGGTATGTAAATTTTCAGTGAATATTTCATAAGCTAAATATGCCAAGTTTTAGGAAATCTCTGAGTATTCCAAGGAGAATTACAAATCAGCTTGTAAATTCAGAAGGCTAGAAATTGTTTCAAACCTCAAAAGCCTGGGAATATTTGCTTAATGCCACATATATCCTATATCTTTTCACTCATTTTAATCCTCTAAGGACCAGCATTTGAGTAACAATTATGAAATGAAAGCTTCCTTCTAGGTCCAAGTAAAGAATATTGAGGCAAACATCAAGGCAATGTTGAGGCAATATTGAACAAAGAATATTGAGGCAAATATTGAAGCAAATATTTAGTCAATTTATATGGTAATCATTGTTTTCTACATAAGAGGACATACTTTGAGTCCTCATCATAGCATAGATGTGATCTTCAGTTCTCAAATATTACATCAGCAGAACACAAACTCTAGAAGGCTCTTCCAAGCTAGAAAGGCTTCAAGTATTATCCTGGCAAGAGACTCTGTCTGCCATATGAGGATGAATCCCAGTTCATTACAGAAATGCTCCTAACCATAAGACTCACTGTTAGGTGAAGAAGTGTGGGGCCAAAGCAACTCTTGAAATATTTTCCAGAAAAAAAAAATTCTTGCTCCTTTGTACCTTTCTCTGCTTTGGGAGGAGGAGGAAGAGGAGGAGGAGAAGGAGGAGGAGGACGAAAAGGAGGAGGAGGAGGATGGGAAGAGGAAGAAAGAAGGTAGAATTAATATGTAAAATATCTGAAACATTAAAGTGTTTGATACTCACAAGATGTGGTCTTTGTCCAGTAGCTAATAAGCTGATAAAGTCAGTATTAGAGGAAGATATCTTCATATTGGGAGTTTCATAATAAATAAAACTCATAACCAAGAAATGGCAGGGGGCAGCTAGATGGCGCAGTGGATAGAGCACCGGCCCTGGAGTCAGGAGTACCTGAGTTCAAATCCGGCCTCAGATACTTAATACTTACTAGCTGTGTGACCCTAGGCAAGTCACTTAGCCCCAATTGCCTCACTAAAAAAAAAAAAAAAAAAGAAGAAATGGCAGCAAAAGGGAAAGCATAGATCACTGGTCCTCCTTAGAAAGACAAATAAAGAAACTGATAAAGTGAATTGTTTCACTTTATCATACTTTGTTACTAGTGAGGATTTTTGGAGAAGGGGAAGTTATGGGAAGTATGGATAGTAACAGTGATGTAAAAAAAAAGGGAATTTTTTAAAAATTAAAAATACATAGAATAGAGTAGAAGGATATTCAGAGGCAAAGACATGCAAATCGGGTTTCAAATGGTAGTGTTAAATTTTATTTACATACACACACATATATGCAGTATATATGCAGTTAAATTACATATATATATATAAACAAACTGTATCAAATAAGGATGTATATCATACATTCCTCTTTCTCTGATGTCCTTTATGTATAAAAGTGATCTATTTGTTGATTTTTGTCAAGTTTATAATAGTAAACAAGAAAAAAAAACGTTGAGATAATTGGCATGGCCCCTTCTCCAAGCAGCTCTGGACCCTCTATAGACTGACATTTAAATTGGGGATGTTTGACAAGGGCAAATCAAATTTCTGGCTCTCTTTGTCCCCAACCATTTAAAAAACTTGGATCTTCTGAAAGGAATTCAGGTCTTGATTTTCTATCATTAATTGTGTTAACAGACCCAGGCAAGAGAAAGTAAACTATAAAACTTTGAAATAGGATAGAAATGAATAATAAAATACCACGCAGTAATATTAGCCAAAGTCCTGAATGATTACACTTTTACTTTCTTCTCTGGAGTAGTTTGGGACTTCAAAACTTCCAAGACTCATGTCTCTGATAGAGGACATCTGGATACAGTTTCAATAGCCTGTAACCATGGATAGGTTTGACTGATATGGAGGTGAGTCTATACCTAATAGTCTGTACCCTTCCTGATTTCACTGTCCACAATCGACCTCTCATCATTTAGGTGGGTACTAGTCATGCCATCTTGTAAAGTTGCTATCTAGCTATACTGTCTAAAAATCTAATGAGTGGTCACCAATAAATTAGGAGCTTTAGCAATAGTTTGGACTTTTAAATATTTATTAAAGAGCATTAGGATCTAATGATCAGAGAGAAAGTTAAAAATCTAACTATTTCTAAGAGACTCCATCATCTGACCTGCCATGGCGAGGTCAGGAACCAAAAAGACCCAACACTTCCTTCTTCCTCCCAAAAGCCTCCTGTGTAACTAGAAACATCCCATACACACACACACACACACACACACACACACACACACACACACACACACATACACACACAGAGTTCCAAGCTAATTGGCTGGTAGCTTTGATAGATAGTACCCACGAGCAAACATCACTTCCTGATGCTAAGGAACTAACCAAATGGCTTGCCCTCAGACTCCTTCTCCTCATGGCGGAGCTTTCCTACAGTAACTCTCCAGCAGGTGGCATCACTCCAATCATTACAATCTCCAAGTATTTTTTGCTTGGTCTGCCTCAGGAACTTTTTCAGAAACACAGTACAGCTCTGCATCATTCCCTCCAAGAAATCTCTCTTCAGTAATATCTAGATGTAACATGAGCACACAGCTTAATGAGAAATAGAGTCTTAATTCTGTTCCAATGAACATTTGTGCTTTGGTTCCAGTCATCCTTGGGAATTTTTTTCCATATCAGTCATTCCTTTTGTAGTTGGTTTTATTGTTCTCCCAAAGGTAATAAGAAGCACCTGACATGTAGTATTATCAGATAATCAACTAGTTTAGAACAGAATAATCTAGTTTTGTGTGAAGTCAGATCACCAGATGTTTAGAACAAAGGTTAAAGTCAGTATCAAATTAGGAGAAATGATAAAGATGAGTAGAAACTAGTTCCATCTCACCCTGTTTAAACATTCTGTCAACTCTGACAATGGGAATAGCACAAAGAAAAAATACCGACTCTGAGTATCACAACTTCTTAGAAAAATTTAATGGTTGTGAAATAGTTTATACAATAAGAAGTTCAAATACTTGATCTCTTCACCAAATAAAGAGACATAGAAGCTAAGGGCAATGCCAATTTAAAACATAAATTCATTTGAAAAACATAGAAGAGGATTATGGAAGATCATAAGAAGTTTTGCCTTACTAGTTGTAAATTATATAAGCATTTCTGGAGGACTATTCATTTTTTTTAACATTTAACACTGATTTTTTTTTCTTTTTTTTTTTTGGTGAGGCAATTGGGGCTAAGTGACTTGCCCAGGGTCACACAGCTAGTGTTAAGTGTCTGAGGCCGGATTTGAACTCAGGTACTCCTGAATCCAGGGCCAGTGCTCTATCCACTGGGCTACCTAGCTGCCCTCTCATTTTTTTAAATGGAGTTTTTCTTATGAGAAACAGAATGAGATAATTTCCTAAATGCAATATAGTCCATTTTTTTCTATTTAATTTATGGTCCTGCTCATTATCTATCAGCAATAACTGTCTAAATTTTATACTTATGGACTAACTTAGTGTGTTACTTATCCAAGTTCACATGGGAGACAAAGAATTCTTTAATCTATTATCTTTCTCCAGTCATGATTGTTTGATCTTCAAATTAGTACATATTAGAGTAGGATTCAGGTAGGATTTATGGTTGTGAATCATGTAACATTGTAATCTCAGAAATATAAAAAATTACAGACTATTCAAAGATCAATGGAAAGATACATGGTGGAACTGACAGGGGTGTTCTGTACTTAATTGAACCAGCTTTCAAGAGCAGATTGTTAAATTTTCATTGTGAACATTTATATCTCAGAGAATGATAATGGCTACACATATAGGCTTGATTTATTATTTTGTTGATCAACATACATTGTTTTAATGCAGATTAAATGGAAAAGTGTGTATGCATACATTCCCCCACACCAGTCCAATTGTTGAATATTTACAGTTGGGTTTTTGTACTGTTCTATTAACATTGCTAGAAGACAGCAATAATACAGTGGAAGGTTTAGGGAATGAAATCATCACCAGACTGGGGGCCAGGTGACTTTAGGGTAACAACAACATAAGTATTTATTTAGTAAAGCACTTTTTTTAAGATTTAAAAGTGCTTCATATCAATTGTTTTGTTTTGTGCTTCACAATACCCCATATGTAAACTACAAAATATTCCATTTATTACTTGAATATAAGAAATGGGATGAAAAATCTCTTTAAGAACATGTAAGACCAAGCTACATTCCTCTGGACTCAGGCCCCAGAAACCTCATCTTGAAAGATTACTTCTTTATTTTTCTTTTTAAAATTTTATTTATTTTTGTTACAATTTAGCCAGTTTCTTTCTTTTTTTAAATCATAAAAGTATTATATTATTTTCAAGTTAAATGTAAAGCTAGTTTTCAACATTTGTTCTTTCTTTTTTCAATCATAATAGTATTTTTTTCCAATTACATGTTATAAGATTTTGAGTTCCAAATTTTTCTCCCTTCCTCCCTTCCCTCTCTCCACTTCCCAAGACAGTAAGCAATCTGATACAGGTTATATATGTACAATCATGTTAAACACATTTTCACATTAGTCATGTTGTAAAAGAAGAATTAGAACAAAAGGGAAAAACCTCAAGAAAGAAATAAAAACAGACAAAAGAAAAAGTAAAAATAGTATGGTTCAATCTGCATTCAGATTCCACAGTTCTTTTTCTGGATGTGGATAGGATTTTCCATCATGAGTCTTGGAATTGTCTTTGATGATTATATTGCTGAGAAGAGCTAAGTCTATCATAACTGAGAAAACTGTCTTTCATAATTTATCCTCACACAATATTGCTGTTATTGTGTACAATGTTCCCCTGGTTCTACTCACTTCATTCAGCATCAGTTCATGTAAGTCTTTCCAGGTTTTTCTGAAAGCCACCTGTTCATCATTTCTTATAACACAATAGTATTCTATTACATTCATATACCACAACTTGTTCAGCCATTCCCCAATTGATGGGCATCCCCTCAATTTCCAATTATTTGCCACCAGAAAAAGGGTTGCTATAAATATTTTTGTACATGTGGATCCTTTTCCCCTTTCTGTTATTTCCTTGGGATACAGACCTAGTAGTGGCAGTGCTGGGTCAAAGGCTATGAACAGTTTTATAGCTCTTTGGCCATAGTGGAAGATAACTTCTGCCCTGGAATTCACAAACACACTTCTGAAGTACCCTCATTCTACTCACCCCTAGTCTTCCCCTCTCCCAGCCTACATACCTGTAGCTTGGAGAGGCTCCTCTCAAAACCTTTATTTAAGGAAAGCACCAAGACCAGATGCCTCTTTATTTCCCACCTGGCTTCCTTCCTCTCAACTTTTCCAACATGCTCCTATGCTATACCTTCTCTGCCCTTCCCCCTTTTCAACTTTGTTTTATGCATTATATTCCTTATTAGAATGTAAGCTCCTTGAAGGCAAGAACTATCTTCTTTTGGCTTGTATTTGCATTCCATGGGCTTGGCACAATGCCTGGCATATATAAATGCTTAATAAATGCTTGTTGACTGACTGACAAATAAAAGTTATATGCAACGTGGTGAGTTTCACAGGAGGCTTGTGGGATGAAAGAGGTGTGGCTCGCTCTCATTCATGAGGACTCTTGTGGAGAGTGGAGCTAAAATGCACTCCCCCTTTGATACATAGATGAATCTAAGTCTTTCTTTCTCTCTTCACCAAATTCCTATTCTCCTTAATAAATGCTTAAAAGTCTAAACTCTTGCTAAGGCTTATAATTTATTGGCGACCACTCATTAGATATTTTAGATAGACTAGCTAGAATTTTAGCCCTTACATTATCATTGTCAAGTTGCTTCCCATTTCCTCATCTTTGGAATGGGTATAATTTCCTCATGTACCTGACAGATGCAAATGAGAGGAATGCTTTTTCTAACTGACGAAGCACTGTACAAGTATAGCTCATGATTACCATTCTCATCATTTGTAATTTCAAATAATTATTTACAATACAGGGAGAACAGTCCATTATTGGCTATTCTCACAACTGAATTACTTCCCTGTACTATTAACCCCGCTCTTCAGAATCCAGATAGAGAGAACTGTCCCCAAAGAAATAAATGAACATCTTATTGATACAGATGTTGATTGCAGGGAGACTGGATTAGTCCTAGTTATTGTCCAGGGTTACATATTTACATACATACCTGGGACAACTAAATTGCCAATTACATCATAGGATCGCAGAATGAAAGAGCTAAACCTAGTTCCAATTTTCTGTTTGAGAGGAGGAAATTGTGACTAAGAAACAATGACCTGCATAAGGCTAGGGGCAAAACCAGAATTCTAGGTGTTCTATTTCTTAATCCTGTGCTAATTCCACTAATAGATTGGGAGGTAAACCAAAGAAAATCATTCAATTATGGTATTTATTAAGAATAATAGGGGAATTTATAGGCTAAAGTGAAAGTTTGCATTTTATCTGTGGATTGAAGTTTTATTTTGTTTGTTTTTTAATGGTAACCTCTCCTACATGGATAACATAGAATATTGCAAGGCATTCAATTATGTATAAATGGATAGATTGATGATCTTAATAGCAGCTATTCCCTGTAACAGAGTAGATTTGCAATCCATTATCACCTTCCCAGCCAGATTCTTGTTTATGTCCTCATATAAATCTTCCCTAGAAAGACAATGTAGGCAGCCAGGCCCGGGGAGCGACGAGGAGCCGCCCAGCAGGTACGAGAAAATGGCCAAAAGAAACGCGGAGAAGGAGCTGACAGATAGGAACTGGGATCAAGAGGATGCCGTGGAAGAGGTGGGTACGTTTTCGGTGGCGAGCGAGGAAGTCTTGAAGAACAGAGCTATCAAGAAGGCGAAGCGAAGGAATGTGGCCTTGGAATCTGAAAGTGGAGGGGCCTTTAAAGGGTTCAAAGGGTTGGTCGTACCTCCAGGAGGAGGGCTCACCAGCTTCGGCAACGGCGCCAGCATCAAGCCTCTGCAGGGCCTGGCCAATGGCTGCGGCGTGTCTGTGCTTGCCTCGACCCCCGTCAAGGTTCCCTCAGCAGGAAAGAAGGTGACCTTTGGTTGTGCCAGCGCCAATGGCCCAACGTCTTCCTGGGGGGTGGACAAGAAGGCCACCAGCCCTAAGACCAATGGGGACAGCCGGCAGGGTGTGCAGGGGAAGGCCTGTGGTGCCAGTGCTTACCACAGACAGCTTGCTGCCTTAAACTGCTCTGTGCGCGATTGGATCGTCAAGCACGTGGACACCAACCCGCTCTGTGACCTGACACCCATCTTTAAAGACTACGAGAGATACCTCACAGGCATCGAGCAGCTGCCCGGCAACAGCAGTGACAGCAGTTCGGAGATGGAGGCCGGCAGGCAGCTCCTTGGGACCCCGGCCGGGCCCGCCACCCCGGGCCCATCGCAACAGCACCCCCAAGACACCCCCTTTTTGTTTCACCCGGACAAAGCCGAAGGGGCCGCGGAAAATTGGGCAGAAGCGCCGTCGGAGAAGAAAGCGGCCCCTGCCACGGGATCTTCGTCCACTGCCTCCTTTCACTTTGGACGGAAAGTCGACAGCTCGGTCCTGGGCTCCTTGGGCTCCGGCCCCATGGCAAACTTCTTCTCTCCTGGAAACGCGGGCCTCTTTGGCAAAGAGGTGACCCAGGCGAGCCCCGCCTCTTCCTTCTCCCCCAAAATGCTGGAGGGCCACCCGGATGCAGCTGCTGGCGAAGGCAAAGGTGCCCAAGAGGAAGAGAGTGAGGAGCCGCCCAAAGTAATCGTGAATGAAGTCAAGGAAGAGGATGCCTTTTACTCCAAGAAGTGCAAACTCTTTTACAAAAAAGATAATGAGTTTAAAGAGAAGGGCGTGGGAACCCTGCACTTGAAACCTGCTGCCAATCAGAAGACCCAGCTTCTGGTTCGAGCAGACACCAATTTAGGGAACATACTCCTGAATGTCCTGGTTCCACCCAACATGCCCTGCTCCCGAACCGGCAAGAACAATGTGCTCATCGTCTGCGTCCCCAACCCGCCCATCAGCGAGAAGAGCGCCACCCTCCCCGTGACGATGCTCATCCGGGTCAAGACTACGGAGGACGCTGACGAGCTGCACAAAATCTTGCTGGAGAAGAAGGAGGCATGAAGCGGGGCAGGGCGCTCAGAGACTCGTTTGCCAAGTTGCTGCTTTTTTCCCTTAAACTTATTCCTTTTATTCTTAACTTTCTACTTTGACATTCTAAGAACTTTAGAGGTATTCTGAAAGGTTTTGTGGGGGAAATTACTATGGCCAATAAAAGCTTTAAGTGAACACCCAAAAAAAAAAAAAAAAGAAAGACAATGTACATATTCCTTTATAGCATTAGTCTCCATCTTCCTTTTTGTTTCAGCATTTTAATTTCCTCTCCTTTCCTGTTCTAAAGGTTAATCAGTCAACAAACATTTGTTAAACACTTACAATATGACAAGCATTGTGCCTTTAAGTAATGGGGATGCAGAAAAAGGGGAAAAATAATCCCTGCTTTCAAGAAGTTCATATTCTAATGGAGGAGACAACATGAAATAATTTGATGATACAAAATATATTCTGAGTAAATGAAAGGTAATCTCAAAAGAGAAAGCACCAGCAGCTGGAAGGACTTGAGAATACTTCCTACAAGAGGTGGTAATTGAACTGAGTCCTGAAAGAAAAGAGGGAACCCAAGAGGCAGAGGTGAAAGGGCAGAGCATTGTAGGTATTGCAGAGCCATGAAGGTGGGACATGGAACATGGTGTCTGAGGAACTGAAAGCAGGTGAGATTGTAGAGTGCATGGATGGGATTAAAGTGTAAGAAAACTGAAAAAGTAGAAAGAAGCTAGGTTTTGAAGGGCTTTAAATGACAAAAAGAGGTCTTCATATTTTTACCCTGGGTTTGTCATAAAAACTCGAAGTTAATGTTTCATTTTGGAAAAAAGCACAATAGTTATTAATCAAAACCTGAATCTTGATTAGAGAAAACCTTAGGATACAGTGAAAATAGGAAGGAAAGGAAACACATGTATTAAGTACCTATTATATACCAGGCACTGTGCTAAGTACTTTACAAATATTGTCTCACATGATTCTCCAAACAGTCCTAAGAGGCAGATGGTATTATGATTTACATTTTACAGTTGGGAAAAGTGAAGCAGAGAGAAGCTAAGTGACTTGCCCAAGGTCACATAGCTAGTGTCTGATGCTGGATTTAAACTCAAGTCTTCTGACTCTAGGCCCAGTGCTCTCTCCACTGTGACACCTCTAGGTTCCTCTAATAAATGGAAGAGACTGTATTCATGGGTAATTTTAAAATTTTATTCATTTTTAAAGGTCACCAAAGTAATTTGACCTTTTCCCATTGAGATTACTATAAGTTTCTATAATACATCTGTCTTTTCTGTGCTTATATTTCCCCCTAGCTATGCCTACCTTCAAGGCAAGGGCTAACATGAGTGTAATACAGAGCTGATATCAGGGTCAAGAAGCTCTGAGTTCAAGTTTTGCCTGTGACACATGGATTATATAACTCTGTTATTCTTGTTCTTGTTTTTCTTGTCCAGCCACTTTCAGTCATTTCAAACTCTTCATTACCCAATATGGGGTTTTCTTGGCAAAGATACTGGAGTGGTTTGCCATTTCCTTCTCCAGTTCATTTTACAAATGAGGAACTGTGGTAAACAGGGTGAAGTGACACTGCTACTAAGTGTCAAAGGCCAGATTTGAACTCAGAAAGATGAGTGTTCCTGACTCTGGCCCTAGTACTCTATCCACTTTGCTATATAGCTGCCAATATTGTCCTCCTCTAAGTTTATGACTGGATCTTCCCTATCACCATAGACACTTTCTATAGTAAAGCTTTTTCTTGTTTTCTTCCTCATTTTATGGCTTTTGGGGGGACTTAGTTGAGGGTTGGGGCCCCTTTTGCTGAGTTGTTATGGAAACAGAATCTTTTTGCTGGTAGGCCTGGTAAGCTGGTAGGGCAGTATCTCGCTGTAGGCCCTCAGGATGGGGCTTCACTACTGGTGAGCAGTGAGGTCAAGGCCTCCTTGGTGGCCCCTGCTGGGGGTAGGGTCACAGCATGGGGCCTTGCTATGTTTGTCCTGACTGCTTACTTGCCTAGGGGGCCACTGGTTTGCAGGATGGCAGGACCTCACTGTTGGATTGCCTTGGGCTTAGAGCCCCACCACAGGTGTCCTGCTTCTACTGCTGCTATTGGTTCTATTGCTACCTGGGGCCTCTGAGGCTGCCTTCAGGCTGCTACCTTGGCCTCTGGCATTGTTGCTACCTCCATCTGCTGCAGCATCTCCTGTGATGCCACTGGCTCTACTACTGCTTCTAGGGCTGCTTTTGCTGATGCTGTGGCAGTGGTGATGGCAGTGACAACTGGACTTCCCACCCTTCTCATTAAGGTAAGACAGACCTTTTCTGCTGGTCTGGTGAGCTGCTTCCCTAACTCCTGGAACAATTCAGAGTCATCTATCTAGTGGTTTTGTGGGGAGGACTTCAGAGGGTTCCTTCCTCACTCCACCCTTTTGACACCAGAAGACTTTCAATTTTTTAGTCTGTGTACACACTATCCTTAAAGGCCAGAACATTAAACTCTTCTTATGGGAGAGCATATGAGAAAGCAGAATAAAAGTGTGACCAGTAAAACTAAATGTGTGGTTGCCTTATTCCTGTCCCCAGTGTAGGGGAAACTAGCTAGGGTTTACTTATAAATTAGAAGCTTTAGCACCAGTTTTTGGGCATTAAGCATTTATTAAAGAGTAAAGAGAGAACATGTGGAGTTCAGAAAGTTCTGATTCTTCTTTCACAATATGACTAATGCAGAAATACGTTTAATACAATTTTACATATATAACCTATATCAGATTGCTTTCCGTCTTGGGGAGGAGGGAGGGAAGGGAGGGTGAGAGAAAAATTTGGAACTAAAAATACTATGAAAACAAATGTTGAAAACTATCCTTAGATGTAATTGGAAAATGATAAAATGCTTTTATATTTTTTAGAAAAGGAAGTAGCTCTTGAATCTATTATTGAGAAGGAAGTTAGGGAGTTTACAAAGTAGAAGTGAGAGGGCTGAGGAGAAAATGTATTAAGGGCATTGAAAATCTCCAGTGCAGGGGAAGCTAGGTGCCACAGTGGATAGAGCACCAGTCCTGGATTCAGGAGGACCCAAGTTCAAATTTGACCTCAGACACTTGACACTTACTAGCTGTGTGACCCTGGGCAAGTCATTTAACCCCAATTGCCTCAGAGAGAGAGAGAGAGAGAGAGAGAGAGAGAGAGAGAGAGAGAGAGAGAGAGAGAGAGAGAGAATATCCAGTGCAAAAGCATAGGGATTGAACATCATACATGGGGAAAAACAAGTAGACCAGATTCTCTGGAATACAGTATGTGTCAAGGAGAATATAGCTAAGTCTTGATTAGTTGAAATAGTGAATCTCCTGAAGTGGTCAAATTATTCAAATTTACACTGAACATTTACACTGGGCTAGAACCAATGACCATATGTTACATAATTATAACTTCAAATAATGTAAATTAAAATATGTGGGATGAGCTCAGAGGATTTCTTATTCGCACAATCCAAATTGAGAAGAAGTCATCAGAGTTGGCAATTAAAATATCATTGCTAAACTTGGAGAGAGTGCTTTCACTTGAGTGAGTTTTAAAGGGATCAAGTAGGACATGAAAGGAAAAAAAAGTAGAGGCAAAGGGTGTAGGAAATTAAATGGATATGGACCCAAACAATGGATAAGGAAATATAAATGTTTTCACACATTAGAAGAAAATTTCAGGTTGCTTTTAAAAATTGTTTTATTTAATTAGCTTAATGCTTCACTGTCTATTATATAAATGAATGTTTCTGTATACACATGTATATATGTATGTATGTATTCCACTCTTTACATATTTCCTTGCTAATATGCAGTTTCATTGCAAATGTAGTCTGATAAACTTTCCTTTTTATTCATTTTTACTTTGGGCAGAAATGTTGTTGTAGAAGAAACAGACTATATGAGGCAATTTGGCAAACAGTGAGTATTGATTTCTTGCTCTAACTACACAAGATAAAGCTCAAAGCTTGAGTGGAGAAACTACCATCTGATTTACAGGATGATATTTGCAAGTCATAAGGACAACATGCTGTCCCCAAACTAATTGCCAAAAAGCAGCATAAACTTAACTCCACTATTATTCAATTTCATGGCTCAGCTGTGACATCTGTTCTGTCAACCCTAAGGGCTCGCTATTCTAAATAAATGGGACTCCAGGTGCATTAGAGCACAGTCAGTCCCTATTTTTTAATATTTTGCCTTTCCGGACACCCACTCACTTAAGTCTATGTGATTTATAGACATGTTGGGTTTTTCAGTCCCTCTATTTATTCATTCATCAGTTTTTTCAGCAGGACCCCAAAAGGGCAGTTGTGTCATGATTCTAGAAGGCAGTCAGAGGGAGAATTTCTTACTGATGTTTTAAAAAAGGAAAAAGAAAGGAAAAAAGCCCTGTGGATTATAGGAAGATTATAAGACCATAACTACTCTACAGCACCATGAAGGCAAAAAAGTGTGACTGGCCCTTTCTCTTCCACCTTTCCTTTGGACTGGGGCAGCTATAGTGCAGTGGATAGAGCACTGGCTCTGGAGTCAGGAAGACATGAGTTCAAATATGGCCTCTGACACTTGACACTAGCTGTGTGACTTTGGGCAAGTTACTTAACCCCAATTGACTCAAACGTTCACGGCCATCTCCAGTCATCCCAATGTATATCTTGTCACTGGACCCAGATGGCTCTGGAGAAGAGAGTGAGGCTGGTTACTTTGCACAGCACTCAATCGCTTAAATCTACTTCACTGCAAGTCATGACATCACCTCCCAATGTCATGATTCTCTTTAAGCATGAAGGACAAACAACATTCCCTTGGACTTCAACATAATATAAAACAAAACATATAAAAACCGACCTCAAGTTGCCTATTTGAACTTTCTATTTTCCACAAAGGATGTCCTTGATTCAGTGGATTGGAGAAAAGGAAGGGGAAAAACAAAAACCAAAAAAAACCAGATCACCTTGTCCAACTCCTTTGTTTTATAGTCCAGGACCCTGATGCCTAGAGTGCTATTATTAGCAATAATAATTTTATTAACAATATAGCATCTGGAGGTACTCCCACTTTCGTATGGCCTCTCCCCCTGAAAATCTACCCCAAAATATCATAGCTCATGATCCCCAATGATATATTTTTTACTAGTTGAACAAAGAACAAAATTAATTCGAAGCAAAGCTCTTTAATGACATATATTGAAGGAAAGTAGCTATAAAATTCATGTCATCCATAAACCTGAGGTACACTGTCCTGCAAATAAATACACAATCAGTGGGAAGAGTTGCCAGACCAAGGGCATATGTGTAGCAACAAATGTAGAAAATTTGCGACCAGGGTACATGAATGGAGAAGCAATTCATATCTCCATCACTGCAGGAACACTGATATTTTCTAAATTTATCATTACACTGCTCTTATATACATTGTTTTCCCTAACAATTGTTCTCTGTTCCAATGGATCCCAAATAGGCACCACATCCAATTATTTCTTTGCTTTACTTGAAGCTTTCTCTGGGTAATAAGAATCTCTGGATATTCACTGTCTTTCTCTCTGAGCATTTAATTCGGTGCCTGCTAACCTTTATTCCTTCTTTGCCTTCTCCGTTTCCTTCTCATCCTCATCCTCATTTCTTTTTTTCTTCTCCACCTCCTCTTCCCCCTCCATCTCTGAAATTGCGGATTATTATGGCTGATAGATTTGTTCTTTAATATGACTTTCCTTCATAATGTCATTCTCATTATAAAAAAGTCATACTTATTTTCACTTCACTTTGTTTCAGTTCAAAGCTATCCCCATGAAACTGTACATTTAGTCATTACTGATGGAACAATATTTCATGATATTCATGTGCCATAATAAAGTCACTCATACTTTCCAGAATAACTTTATTTTTAAAAATTGCTAGAAATATTTTTATACATAGGGGACCTTGTTTCTTTCTTGTACAGTAGATAGAGCTTGGTCTGCACTCATGAAAACAAGTTCAAATCCAGCCTTCCATACGTATTATCTGTGTAAGGTGGGGCAGCTAGGTAGCCATGTGTATAAGGCACCTGCCCTATATTCAGGAGGGCAATTGTTTTCGCACACCCTGAGGAATCATGGCTGTCCCTTTCCTACCCCCATGTGGGAAAAGCAAAGTCAACCACAGAGGCAGGTAACTGTGCAAAGAAAGGCAGCATCCACCGCGGCTCCCAGAGGCTGTGGCACCACCGCCTTCTGCCATCAGCGCAGAAGCAAGCTTGTGGCACAGCTTCACAGTTCCCCGCACCAAGCACCCCAGCTCACACAGACACCTCGAGAGGCCTCAGCTTCCTTCTGGCCATTCCAAAGTCACCTCACCTCACCTGACCTTCCCGGTTAGCCCTTTCCCCAATCAGAAGCCAACCACTCCCTTTTTTGTGATCACACTCCCACAGCCAAGATGGCCCACTCACAAGTCAGGAAAAAAGCTCTCCTCCAATCAATCGCCCACCCCTTCGCCTTGCCAGCCCAACAGGGGAGACTTTGGTGTCGACAGAGACACAGAGAGCTCCACGGAAAGCAGGACCGCCGGGGACATCCAGGCCTCTGGCCGCTCGATGCACCCCTTCAACCAAAGCACTAGTTTGCCTTCCTCCACTCCCCTCACGCAAAATCTTTCTTTGTCCAGGGAACCCAAAGTGGATTGATTCCTCCACACCTCTCCCTGAGAGTGCAGGAAGAGAGCCTTGTGAAAGCCTAACCCAGCCCCCAGCCCCCAACCCCCAACCCCTACCCACGAGGACTCACCATGTTTCCTCAAAGATACCAATCTGCAGGTGGCTCTGAGTTGGGACTCGATTTCTGTTGGATTTCTCCCCTTCGTGGACATTTCCAGCGACAGTGCTCTTCTGACCATGGAGAACTTCCCTTTCTTGGCCTTTCAGGAGCGCCTGTCCTGCTCGTTTTCTGCTCACGGAGAAGTGGAAACCAAGGGAAGGGCCATCGGTTGGGGAAGTGCTCTACCAGCTGGGCTGTATAGATGCTATGGAATAGTATGATGCTAGAAGAGACGACTTAGGGCAGGACGATTGCAGAAAGGCCTGGCAAGCCTTCTGTCAGCTAACTTAGAGCGATGTGAGCAGAAGCAGCAGAACCCCGTGCACAGTAGCAGCAGGGCTGTTGGAGCAATGACTGGGACTGACTTGGCTCTTCTCAGGAATTCTATGATGCAGGATTATCCCAAAGGAGTAATGAGGTAGGATGCTATCCAACTCCACAGCACCAACTGGTATGGATGGAGCTCCGATTGAAACATGCTACTCCTCACCTTCTTTCACTTTTGTCTTTTGTGCAAGTTTTCTTGTACAAGGTCGCTAAGGTGGTAATGCTGTATGCAACTGCACGTGTACAACCTCCATCTGATTCCTGACCCCTTGGGAAGGAGGAAAGGGAGGGAGAGAAGGACGGATAGCGTCTGCATCTCCCAGCTTAAAGGAACAAACCAAGGAATGCGTTTTGTGAATACACAAAAGAATTGGTGGATGAATGAATGCTTAAACAAATATTTCAAAGAATAATTGACTAGATGGAAATAAGCAGGTGAGCCAGGCAATAAAGAAATGGGTGGATAAACAAAGAAACACACAAACCAAACAACAAATAAAGGAATGAAGAAGGAGATGGGTGAATGACTAAATACGTGACTATGCCTATATAGATATCTTTATTTTAATGACTCTTTTCCTAAAGCGCCTGTTTTTAGATGGTTTGTCCATGGGGGAGTGAGTCTTCTTCTCCATTCGGAGCAGTTGCTTCCATGTTGCTACCAGGTGCGTGTTCTTAGAGGGAAGCGTGGGTGGGTGTCTGGGTCTGTGCAGCCAGAAAAGAGCTGGAAGTCAGCAGGACCTGGGGTCAAGGCTCCATGTCACCTCATTCCTGAGGCATGATCGCAGGTCAGTCCCCGACCTTCTAGCTGCTCTAGCCCATTCTGGAAGGCCTCCTGCATGGCAAGGGAGGGGGCCACGTGCAAGGGAAGGAAGGAAGGCTCAGGCCAGAGGCCGGCACTAAGCCTGGTCAGAGAGGGTGACTGGGTATGAGCCGGAGTAGCCAGTGTCTGGGCTCTGCTTCCTGGGCGACGGGCTGCTGGGCTGAGACAGAGATAGGCAAAGGAAGGAGACGGATGGAGACTGCGCAGACTCTGCTGCTGGTAGCGAGGAGAGGGCCCTGGCTCTGGTGGGCGCGGTCCAGCGTCTGGATCCTGAAAGGGCTGAGCAGAGGGTGCCAGTCAGCGCCCCCTGGCCTGGAGCACAAGGCGAAAGGAAGGCAAGCCGGCTTCTGTCGCGGCAGGGGTGGAGCCAGGAAGCCCTGCGGTTGACACCTGGTGGATGCCTGTACACCTGTGAACTCCGCAGGGGAGGGCGGTCATCAGGGTTCCTGTCTATAAAAAGCGCCAAGGCAAGAGCCTGGGAAGTCAGTCTTGTCTCTGACGAGGCGCCTCCTAGTGGCAGCTACAGCCATGGCAAAAGCAGTTGGCGTCCCAGTTCCAGCTCGCGCCCCGACGGAGAGCCGTGGCTTCTGGCCAGCGTCCTCCTCAGGGCTTCCATTGGGCTGGGCGTCAGCCGGCTCATCAGCTGGTGCCTTCGAAAGCTGGTCATCCGGCCACTTTGCTTCTCCTGTCTTCCAGGAAGCGGCAGCTAGCGTTGGGGGCTGCAGGGCGTCCCTAGGGAGTCCACAGGCTTCTCCATAGCTGGACGTGCCATGCCAGGGGCATGCCCAGTCCTGTTGAAAGCACCCTTCTGGCTCGCAGCTCGAGGGGATACTCTAGACACAGTCAGGGCAGCTCTTTTCAGAGCTGCCACACACACTCTGGTTCAAAAGATAGATCAAAAGAGGGGTACTGCAGCTCCCCCTCTCTCCTCCCTGCATCCGCACTGTTCCTTGGTCCATAGACATACATATATACATACACACACATACACATATGTATATATATATATATATATATATATATATATATATATATATATATATATGTGTGTGTGTGTGTGTGTGTGTGTGTGTATGTGTATATATATATATATATATATATATACACACACATATATAAATGTAAAGGGGGGAAATGGGGTATGGGTTTGGGGTAGGGGTAGGGGTTGGGGTTCTTAGAAAGAATTACACCCTCTTGCACACAAAAGTAGTTAGAATAAGGTAGTAGTTTATTTAGGAGCAAGGGAAGGGAAGGGGGGAGGGAAGGGAAACCATGAAAGAGATCCTTGGACTTCTCATGGGGAGATAGGCACAAAGCACATGGCTCAGAGGCACCAATCTCCTCGAAGAGGTGATTGGAAGGTACTTTTATAGAGGACTGATGGGGGTGGACCATCTGCCTGTGAAAAGTTCCTTTAGTGAGGGAGGACTATCTCCCACTGGGGGTAGCTGGGGGAATTGGGTGAGGAGTGGAGGACTATCCCCCACTGGTAGTGACCAGAGGAATTCGGTGAGGGGTGGCTCTCTTCAGGACACAAAGGCCGCAGCCACACCCAAGGGAGACCAGAATGAAGGGTGGGAATTGGAAGCTAGCTCAGTCCGATTTGATTCCACTTATCTCTCTAGGTGCTATCTGTCCTCTGGTTTAGTTTCTCAAGGAGAAGATTCCTCCTGTGCCCCAGAGAAATTCTGGGGTGCTCTGCACCCCATGACATATATATATATGTGTATATATATATGTATATGTATATATATGTATATATATGTATACACACACACACACACACACACACACACACACACATATATATATATATATATATATATATATATATATATATATATATATATATATATATGTGCATCTTTTGAAGTCTTTAGATTATTTGTCCATTGTGGAGAGATTCTTCCTATGGTTTCAGGATTTTTCTATCCATATCTTGGAATCAGAATTTTCTCAGAGTTAACGGAGGTTGGATGTCCAAGATTTTTCTTGTCTTATTTCTGCTTGTCTCATCGTTTGTGGCTCTTGTTCCGGTGTCGATGAGACCTCCTTGGCCACTTTTAAACTCAACCCTTGAAGGAGACTTCTTTGTTTGTAGCAGAAAGTCTTTCTGACCTTATGTCTTCCCTCTTCAAGAACACCTGTCTTTCTCCCCCTGAGGTTCTATCTCTGTTTGCTGTGGGTTTAGAATTTCCATGAATTCTCTTTCTTTTTTGAATTTCTTTGTGGTCAGTGGCTTTCTCTTTGGATATAGGCCTTCCTGGTAGAGGGGGTTGAGTAAACAGCCCAGCCTAAGCTCTTGCTATGTCTCTCCTAGGTGTGGATACTTGAAAGTGCCTGCCTGCTTCCTTCCTTCCTTCCTTCCTTCCTTCCTTCCTTCCTTCCTTCCTTCCTTCCTTCCTTCCTTCCTTCCTTCCTTCCTTCCTTCCTTCCTTCCTTCCTTCCTTCCTTCCTTCCTTCCTTCCTTCCTTCCTTTCTTTCTTTCTTTCTTTCTTTCTTTCTTTCTTTCTTTCTTTCTTTCTTTCTTTCTTTCTTTCTTTCTTTCTTTCTTTCTCAATATTAGAAAAATGTCTGGGGATGTGCAGCCAGAAAAGAACTGGAAGCCAGGACAAGGCCACCCTCCCTTTAACCTCATTCCTGACACATGATCCGAAACCAGTCATGGACCTTCTGGGTGGTCTAGGCCATTCTGGAAGACTTCTTCAAATGGCAAGGGGATGGCCACCTGTACCGAAAAAAAGGATTTTCCTCCTTTCCACTTTCTTCTGAAAATATAAAAAATCTTACCTGACCATCATAAGGATCATTAATTTTATTACTTCCAAGGTCCACATCTTTACTCTTCTCAAAAAAATCTTTTGGAAGAAGATAGATGACTTCAATGACTGCCACCTTCCCCGACCCCCGACCCCCCTTGCCCCTTGCCCTTTCAAGGGTCTGACTTCGTCAGTTCTGTAGCCCTTCTCTTCTTCCTCCGACTCCCGATGGTCCAACCAGCAATCACGGCTCAGAAGTTGTCTGGTGTTGCCTGATGAGTCATGTTGATATCTCTGGGGATGAACCGCCACTGTGGTCGACCAAGTCACCTTGTAAAGCGAGCGACCAAATGGCCCCAAGAAAACGGCGAGTGGCTGCAATTCAAAGCTTGGATACTGGGGTTCGTTCCCTGAGGTTCTTCAGAGGCTTGAGGAGGAGGAGGCAGAAGTGCCACCCCAGGCGGAACCTCTGCACAGAGACCGTGGCAGAATGAGTCAGAAGCGCAAACCTGCAGTCACTGTCTGTAGCTACCGTCTGTGCTGGTGCTCGAGGATTTATTGAGAATTGACGCCCCCCAAAGGCGTCACGTAAAAGTTCCAAGACTTGCAAGGATCTGGGCAGAGGCCCTCACTAAGTCCAGTCGGAGAGGGTGACTTGGTGTTACCCAGAGTGGCCTGTGTCGGGGTTCTGCTTCCTGGGCGACTGGCTGCTGGGCTAAGAGAGATAGGCAAGGGAAGGAGATGGATGGAGACCTGCAGACTCTGCTTCTGGTAGCCAGCACTCTGGTTGGCCTCGTCCAGCGTCTGGATCAGGAAATATCCCATTTAAATTTCCTCTTTTAAAAGTAACTTCAGAGGGCAGCTAGGTGGCGCAGTGGATAAAGCATGAGTTCAAATCCCGCCTCAGATACCTGACACTTACTAGCTCTGTGACTCTGGGCAAACCACTTAACCCTCACTGCCTTGCAAAAAAAAAAAAAAAGTCACTTCAGTTTTCTACTTTGCAAGTTCTTTTTGGATCCTGACTGATGTCAATAATTGTGTTTTTTATGCCTTTTACATCTTTCACCTTTGCAACATGTAGGTATACCTTTGTCCAATTCACTGTTATATTAATTGGTGTAGGGCTAAGGACAGATCTGCTGACAGTCCTTTTTATTTTAAGTTAAGAGGTAGTGATAATAGGTAGCATTTATATAGCACTCTAAGGTTTGCAAAATACTTTGCTCACTATATCCCATTTATTAATCTTTGAGTGGGATAATCATCTAATTATATTGCAATGAACTCAGGGATTTTAGGTTTCAGAAGGTCTGTGGACTTAAATGGAGGGGTAAAATTACATTTTTATTTTCACCGACCTTTGTTTTCCTTTGAAATCCTATGTGTTTTATTTAATGCATTTAAAACATTATTGTGAGAAGGGGTACAAAGGCTTCATCAGATTGCCAAATGGGTTCATAACAGAAAAGGTTAAGAATCTTTGAATTCTAAACAATGGCACACCATCTTTTCATAAGAAAACAATGAGTTAATTTATCAAATATTTTGCTAAAAATATAGGTAAACCGTAACTACAGCAATTCC
Organism: Dromiciops gliroides; assembly: GCF_019393635.1. Lineage (NCBI taxonomy): Eukaryota > Metazoa > Chordata > Mammalia > Microbiotheria > Microbiotheriidae > Dromiciops > Dromiciops gliroides. The sequence goes on from NC_057863.1 coordinate 576,304,198, forward strand.
CTGATGTAGTATCTTTGTAACTTTAGCTTAGGATTTAGTTACCTTTATGTCAATAAAATGGGAATTGAGCCTTTCTAATTTTTCATTTCACAGACTTGGGGGGGGGGAAGCTTTCAACCTAACAGAAGGAAAACTATGCTGCTTGAGAGATATAACTCATTCACTTTTGGAACAAAAATTGATGCTCACCCATCACCTCCTCCTTAATACTGTCCAGAGCTCTGTTTTGTCTTCCAAAAGATAAATTGTGATAATTTAATATAATTTAATAAGATAATTTAAGCACTGTAATTTCAAATGACTCTAAGTAAACATTTTTTCCACAAATTTTTTCTACAAATAGTTGCAGCTTTATTAAGAAAGTGTCATTAAATGAGCCTTCTTTAGTTTGTTTTCTGGTCATTGGAAATAGTAATTTGAGATGGTTTTAAAATCAAGATAGCCCTAGAGAGTAAAACATGGGAGTCTGATTCTTTCTTTTCTTTTCTTTTTTTGCAGGGCAATGAGGGTTAAGTGACTTGCCCAGGATCACACAGCTAGTAAGTGTCAAGTGTCTGAGGTCAAATTTGAACTCAGGTTCTCCTGAATCCAGGGCCAGTGCTTTATCTACTGTGCAACCTAGCTGCCCCCCTAGTCTGATTATTATTTTTTTTGGTTCAATGATGAAATGCTTAAAAATTTATTTTTTCCACTCTACTATCATTATTTTTATGTACATTATACATGGGAAAATATTGACATTGAAAGACATTATATATCTGATTGACAGCTGGAAAGTTTTTTCTAACGCACCTGTATTTTTCCCATTCTCCTCAAAGGAAAATCAATAATAAAAAAGAATATTACTATCTTATAAAACATGACCATTTTTCAAATTATAAAAGCATTTTATTATTTTCCAGTTACATGTAGAGATAGTTTTCAACATTTCTTTTTATAAGATTTATAGTTTCAAATTTTTCTCCCTCCCTCCCCTCCCTCACCCCTCCCCAAGAAAGATAGTAATCTGGTATAGGTTTTATATGTACAGTCACATTAAACAAATTTCTGCATCAGTCTTGCTGTGAAAGAAGAATCAGAGCAAAAAGGAAAAACCTCAAAAAGGAAAAACAACAGTGCCAAAAACAAAAGAAATAGTGTATGGTTCAATCTGCCTCCATATTCCACAGGTTTTTTTTTCTGGATTTGGAGAGTATTTTCAATGACAAGTGCTTTGGAACTATCTTGTACCATTGTATTGCTGAGAAGATTCAGGAAAGTGTTTTGTAATTGTGTTCATAGAATTCCTGGGTTTGTCTTGGCAAGTAGACTCCGAAGTATTTTATATTATATTATATTTATATTGTCAACAGTTACTTTAAATGGAATTTCTCATTCTATCTCTTGCTGCTGGACTTTGTTGGTCATGTATAGAAATGCTCATGATTTATGTGGATATATTTTACATCGTGCTACTTTGCTCAAGTAATTGTTTCAAGTAATTTTTGAGTTGATTCTCTGGGATTCTCTAAGTATACCATTATATCATCTGCAAAGAGTAATAGTTTTGTTTCCTCCTTGCTGATTCTAATTCCTTTAATTCCTTTTTCTTCTCTGATTGCTAAAGCTAACATTTCTAGTACAATATTAAATAATAGAGGGGATAATGGACATCCCTGTTTCATCCCTGATGTTATTGGGAAGGCCTCTAACTTATCTCCATTACATGTAATGTTTGCTGATGGTTTTAGGTAGATACTGCTTATTATTTTAAGGAAAGCTCCACCTATTCCTGAGCTCTCTAGTGTTTTAATTTGGAATAGGTGCTGTATTTTGTCAAAAACTTTCTCTGCATCTATTGAGATAACCATATGATTTTGTTTGGTTTTCTTATTGATATAGTTGATTATGTTGAACCAGCCCTGCATTCCTGGTATAAATCCCACCTGGTCATAGTGTGTTTTCCTGGTGATCACTTGCTGTAATCTTCTTGCTAATATGTTATTTAATTTTTTTGCATCAATATTATTTAGGGAAATTGGCCTATAATTTTCTTTCTCTGTTCTGGCTCTTCCTGGTTTTGTTATCAACATCATATTTGTGTCATGAAAGGAATTTGGTAGCATTCCTTCTTCACCTATTTTTCCAGATAATTTGAATAATATTGGAATTAATTGTTCTTTAATCGTTTGGTAGAATTCACTTGTAAACCCATCTAGTCCTGGAGATTTTTTCTTAGGGAGTTCATTAAGGGCTTGTACAATTTCTTTTTCTAATATGGTCTTATTTAAGGATTTTATTTCCTTTTCAGTTAATCTGGGGAATTTGTATTTTTGTAAATACTTATCCATTTAATTTAGATTGTCAAATTTATTGGCATACCATTGGGCAAAGTAGTTCCAAATTATTGCTTTAATTTCCACTTCATTGGTGGTAGAATCACCCCCTTTCACTTTTGATACTGATAATTTGGTTTTCTTCTTTCTTTTTTCTAATCAAATTAACCAGTGGTTTATCTATTTTATTGTTTTTTTTTCATAAAAACAGCTCTTAGTTTTATTTATTAATTCTATAGTTTTCTTGCTTTCTTGCTTTCAATTTTATTAATTTCTCCTTTGTTTTTTCAGGATTTCTAATTTAGTATTTAATTGGGGATTTCTAATTTGTTCTTTTTCTAGATTTTTAAGTTTCATGCCCAATTCATTGATCTCCTCTTTCTTTTTTTATTGATGTAAGCATTTACAGATATAAAATTTCTGCCAAGCACTGCTTTGGCTGCACCCCATAGATTTCGGTGTGTTGTCTCATTGTCATTCTCGTGGATGAAGTTATTGTTTGTTTCTCTGATTTGTTGTTTGACCCATTCATTCTTTAGAATGAGATTATTTAGGTTCCAATTAATTTTCAGTCTACCTTTCCATGGCTCTTTATTACATGTAATTTTTATGCATCATGATCTGAGAAGGATGCATTTACTATTTCTGCCTTTCTACATTTGACCATGAGGTTTTTGTTCCCTAATACATGGTCAATTTTTGAATATGTGCCATGTGCTGCTGAAAAAAAGGTATATTCCTTTCTATTCCCATTCAATTTTCTCCTGACATCTATCATGTCTAACTTTTCTAGTATTCTATTTACCTCTTTCACTTATTTCTTATTTATTTTGTGGCTAGATTTATGTAATTCTGAGAGTGGAAGATTCAAATCACCCAGTAGTATGGTTTTGCTGTCTATTTCCTCTTGTAGCTCCTTTAGCTTCTCTTCTAGAAATTTGGATGCTATACCACTTGGAGCATACATGTTTAGTATTGATGTTACTTCATTATCTACGGTACCTTTTAGCAAGATGTAGTTTCCTTCCTTTTCTCTTTTAATTAGATCTATTTCTGCCTTTGCTTTGTCTGAGATAAGGATTACTACCCCTGCTTTTTTTTTTACTTCTGCTGAAGTATAATATATTCTTTTCCAACCTTTTACATTTACTCTGTGTGTATCTCTCTACTTCGAATGTGTTTCTTGTAAACAACATATTTTAGGATTCTGTTTTTTAATCCACTCTATTTGCATCCATTTTATTGTAGAGTTCTTCCTATTTACATTCACAGTTATTATTGCTGTCTATTTCCTTCTATCCTGTTTACCCCCTTTGTACTTTTCCCTCTTCTTTTCCCCCTATTCCTCCTCCCAAAAATTTTGCTTCTTACTCCTGCCTCCCCCAATCTGCCCTCCCTTTTACTATCCCCCCTCCCTTTTCTTTACCCTTTTCTCCCCTGCTTCTGCCCTCCCTTCTATCAGCACCCCCTTTCCCCTTACCCTTTTACTTCCCTAAAGAACAAGCTAAATTTCCTTATCCAAATGCATGTTTATATTATTCCCTCTTTGAATCGAATCTAATGAAAGTTAGGTTGAAACAATGTTCATCCCTCTAATGTAATAGGTTTTTGCACCTCTTCATATGATGTAATTAACCCCATTCAACCTCCCCTTTCCACTTCTCCCCATAAACTCCTTTCTTTAACCCCTTAAATTTCTTTATATCATCACATCAAAGACAGTTTATATTTATACCCTCTGTGTAAAATCCTTCTCTCTACCCAAATAGATATACAGTTCTCAAGAATTATAAATATTATTTTTCTGTGTAGGTATGTAAACAGTTTAACCTTATTGAATAGGTTTTCTTCTCCTGTTTATATTTTTAAACTTCTCTTGAGTCTTCAATATTAAGATCAAATTTTCTATTCAGTTCTGTTCTTTTCATCAGGAAACCTTAAAAGTGCCCTATTTCATTGAATGTCCATCTTTTACCATGAAAATGAATGCTCAATTTTGCTGGGTAATAGATTCTTGACTGCAGTCAAAGCTACTTTGCCTTCTGGAATATTGTATCCCAAGCCTTGCTGTCCTTTAATGTTGAAGCTGCCAGGTCCTGTGCAATCCTGGCTGTGGCTCCATGATTTTTAAACTGTTTCTTTATGGCTGCTTGAAGTATTTTCTCCTTCAACTAATAATTCTGGAATTTGGCTACAATATTCCTTGGAGTTTTCCTTTTGGGGTCTCTTTCAGGAAGTGATTTCTGGATTCTTTCAATGATGATTTTATCCTCTGATTTTATAATATCAGGGCAGTTCTCCTTGATAATTTCCTGGAATATGATGTCTAGACTTTTTTTTCTGATCATGGCTTTCAGGCAGGCCAGTAATTCTTAGATTATCTCTTCTGGATCTATTTTCCAGGTCAGTTGTCTTTCCAATGAGGTATTTCATATTTTCTTCTATTTTTTCATTCTTTTGATTTTGTTTGACTGATTCCTGGTGTCTCATGGAGTCATTTGCTTCCAACTGTCCAATTTGAATTTTTAAGGCATTATTTTCTTCAATGAGATTATGCTCCTCCTTTTCCATTTGGCCAAACGAATTTCTTAAGGAATTGTTTCCTTCAGTCAATCTTTGTATTTCCTTTTCCAAGGCACTGATTCTTTGTGCTTCCTTTTCCAAGCTGCTGATTCTTTTTTTTCATTATGAAAGTATTTTATTATTTTCCAGTTACACATAGAGATAGTTTTCAACATTTGTTTTTATAAGATTTCTAGTTTCAAACTTTTTTCCCTCCCTCCCTTCCTCCCCCACTCCCCAAGACAGCAAGTAATATGTTATAGGTTATATATGTACAATAACATTAAACATATTTCTGCATTAGTCATATTATAAGAGAAGAATCAGAGCAAAAAAGAAAAACCTCAAAAAAGAAAACAACAGTGCCAAAAAACAAAAGAAATAGTGTGGTTCAATCTGCATCCATATTCCACAGTTCTTTTTTTTTCTTCTGGATTTGGAGAACCTTTTCCATCATAAGTACTTTGGAACTATCTTGTACCATTGTCTTGCTGAGAAGAATCAAGTCTATCACAGTTGATCAGCACATACTGTTGATGATACTGTGTACAATGTTCTCCAGGTTCAGCTCATCTTACTCATCATCAGTTCATGCAAATCCTTCCAGGTTTCTCTGAAATCTGTCTGCTCATCATTTCTTACTGCACAATATTATTCATATACCACAACTTGTTCAGCCATTCGCCAACTGATGGGCAGCCCCTCAATTTCCAATTCCTTGCCACCACAAAAAGAGAAACTGTAAATATTTTTGTACATGTGGGTCCTTTTCCCTTTCCTATGATCTTTTTGGGAAAAATACCCAATAGTGGTATTGCTGGGTCAAAGGGTATGCACAGTTTTATAGCTCTTTGGACATAATTCCAAATTGCTCTCCAGAATAGTTGGATCAGTTCACAGCTCCATCAACAATGCATTAGTGTTTCAATTTTTCCACAGCTTCTCCAACATTTATTATTTTCCTTTTTTGTCATATTAGCCAATCTTGTAGGTGTCAGGCGGTAACTCAGAGTTGTTTTAATTCACATTTCTCTAATCAATAGTGATTTAGAGCATTTTTCATATGGCAATAGATAGCTTTATTTCTTCATCAGAAACCTACCTGTTCATATCCTTTGACCATTTCTCAATTGGGGAATGATTTGGATTCTTATAAATTTGATGTAGTTCCCTATATATTTTAGAAATGAGGTCTTTATCAGAAGTGCTGGCTATAAAAAATGTTTCCCAGCTTTCTGTCTCCCTTTTAATTTTGGATGCATTGCTTCTGTTTGTACAACCCCTTTTTAATTTAATGTAATCAAAATCATCCATTTTGCATTTCATAATATTCTCTATCTCTTGTTTGGTCATAAACTGTTCTCCTTTTCAAACATCTGAGAGGTTGTGGTAAAAATTATTTTTAGCAATAAATATTGGAGTTTTAGCTGACTCATTTGGAATGGGCCACACTTGGCCCACCTTGATGTTACGTATGCTATTGAGGTCAGAAGGAGAACTCTCCATAGGCAGTTTTTGAAGGACCTCCCCTTTTGGGGGAGGAAGATTGAACGCTCCCTGAAGGGAGGCGGAGGTTCTATCGGAACTCACTCTCTCTCTGTCTTCTGCCCTTTGGGTGGCATGAGCAATTGTAGACTTTCCAGGTTTTGGTGAGTGAACACAGAAAAGCCTAAATTCCTTTGAATTAGCTTAATTGGAAATGATCTGGGATTGAATAGGTTAAATTTGGAGTTAAGAGTATCTATCTTTATTTCTTTTTCCTTTTTCCTTATCTTTGATTTTTATTAGTTTCACCTTTGTTGTTTAATTAATTCTGAAGTAATAAAATCTGATCCTCTGGTGAATTAAAGCTTAAAGGCTCCTTTCTTATTGGCCTGGGAGAAATATCTAAAAGGGCAGTTCAGAGGGGAGGGTGAACCTAAAGGTCCCTCATATTTCTGCAACAACAATAGTTTGGTGAGTCACCCAATTAATGCTCCATACATCAAATTTTGGCCCTCACAAGGTAAACTATTCCTTCCTCTCCTAATTTACCTATGTTATCCACTTTTAAGTCTAAATCATGTTCCCATTTTGACCTTATTTTAGTATAAGATGTAAGATGTTGGTCTCTGCCTAGTTTCTGCCATACTACCTTCCAGTTTTCCCAGCAGTTTTTGCCAAATACTGAGTTCCTATCCCAGAAGCTGGAGTCCTTGGGTTTACCAAATAGTACATTACTAAAGTCATTTACTACTATGTCTCCCGTGGCTAACCTATTCCATTGATCCTCCATTCTATTTCTTAACCAGTACCAAATAGTTTTGATGACTGCTGCTTTATAGTAAAGCTTCAGATTTGGTACAGTAGCTCACCTTCCTGTGTATTTTTTCATTATTTCCCTTGATATTCTTGACCTTTTATTTTTCCAGATGAATTTTATTATTATTTTTTCTACCTCTATAAAATAATTTGTAGGCAGTCTGATTGGTATGGCATTGAAAAAGTAAATTAAGTTAGGTACAATTGCCATTTTTATTATATTAGCTCAGCCTATTCATGAGCAGTTGATATTTTTCCAATTATTTAGATCTGATTTGATTTGTGTGAAATGCATTTTGTAATTGTGTCTATAGAGTTCCTGGGATTATCTTGGCAAGTAGTCGTCCAAGTATTTTATATTGTCTACCATTGCTTTAAATGGAATTTCTCTTTCTATCTTTTGCTGCTGGACTTTGTTGGTCATATTTAGAAATGCTGATGATTTATGTGGATTTATTTTATATCCTGCTACTTTGCTAAAGTTCTTAATTGTTTCAAGTAATTTTTGAGTTGATTCTCTGGGATTCTCTAAGTATACCATTATATCATTTGAAAAGAGTGATAGTTTTGTTTCCTCCTTGCTGATTCTAATTCCTTTAATTCCTTTTTCTTCTCTGATTGCTAAAGCTAACATTTCTAGTACAATATTAAATAATAGAGGGGATAATGGACATCCCTGTTTCATCCCTGATGTTATTGGGAAGGCCTCTAACTTATCTCCATTACATGTAATGTTTGCTGATCGTTTTTTGGTAGAAACTGCTTATTATTTTAAGGAAAGTTCCACCTATTCCTAAGCTCTCTAGCGTTTTTATTTGGAATGGGTGCTGTATTTTGTCAAAATGCTGATTCTTTTTTATAATTTTCTTGTGTTGCTTTCATTTCTCTCCCGATTTTTCTTCTACCTCTCTTAATTGATTTTTAAAATCCTTTTCAGTCTCTTCCAAGAAGGCTTGTTTTTTTGTTTTGAGAATACTTCTTCTTCCCTCTTGAGGCTTCACATGTAGGCAATTTGAGAATATTGTCCTCATCTGAGCTTGTGTTTCACTCTTCCTTGTCAACAGAGAAGCTCTCAATGTAAGAGCTCCTTTTTTTTTCTTATTCATATTGTAGCTTATTTAAGAAAAAAAATTGAGGAATGCTCCTAGGGCCCCAGGGTCACTGTTTCAAACTTCTTGTGTTGGGGGATAAGGTCACTGTCCTTATCAGTGTAGTGTCACTGGCTTTCTACTCTGAGGCCTCTGTGGCTTGTGGATTTCTCACCACCTTGGGCTTGCTCCCTGTGCTTGCTCCCAGCATGCTGAGATGGCCAGGCCTGGTTGTTCCTGTCCTGTGGGTGGCCTTCTAGCTAGCAGCCTACCCTCTCAGCTGTTGGTGGTGGATCTCACCACTGGCCTGCCGTGCCACCAGCTTGCTGAGTCGGGATCAAGAGACCTCAATTGCTCGGCTGTGGCCTAGAGCTTCCTGCTGACTTGCCCCAACCTCCTCCATGCTGTGCTGCACTGATGTGTGCTGTGCTCCCTTTTTGCCCAAGTGACACCCACCTTTCCTGAAGTCTTCTAAATTATCTCAGGTTGGAAGATTGTGTCTCTCTGTCTTTTTGTAGGTTCTGTAGTTTCAGAATCTGTTTAGAGGCTTGATTTAATGTTCTTTTTGAGGGAACCAAAGGAGAGCTCATGCAGCTTGCTGGCTTAACTCTGCCATCTTGGCTCAACATCTGATTATTTCTTAATAAATTATGTTATTCTTTAGCTCCTGTGCTACTTGATTCACATTATTATGAGTGCATTTGTAAATGAATACACTAATTACATTGACCTGCTTGAGCTCCTTAATTATCCAGGTAAGCAAGAGGATGTGTATGAGGATCATCTGTATTGACTAAGGAATATACTTGCTTGTCATTCATTTGCAGTGACAGATACTAAACCTAGGTAGACATTCAGATAATTAATAACCCTGAAGCAAATTAAGCTCATATCAGTTTTGCAGACATCCTGAACCATTTAATGGCATATTTTAAAGAAATATTTTTATTTCAAGTTTTTGAATTCCAAATTTAATCCCTCCTCATGTTCAATCATGTAAAACATTACCATGATTGTCATTTTGTATAAGAAAACTTGAATATCCGTTCTTTTTTCTTTTTGCAGGGCAATGGGGGTTAAGTGACTTGCCCAGGATCACACAGCTAGTAAGTGTCACGTGTCTGAGGTCGGATTTGAACTCAGGTCCTCCTGAATCCAGGGCCGATGCTTTTTCCACTGAGCTACCTAGCTGCCCCAATATCAGTTCTTTTTTATTTTTATTTTTGAGGTGGATATTATGCTTCATCATCAATCCTTTGGGATTGTCTTGGATCATTGGATTGCTGAGAATTGTCAAGTCATTTACAATTCCTCATAAAGGAATATTTTTGTTACTGTGCATAATGTTTTGTAGGTTCTGCTCACTTCACTATACATCAGTTCACATAAGTCTTTTGAGGCATTTCTGAAATCATCCTGCTTATCATTTCTTATAGCACAATAATATTTCATTACAATCATTTACCACAATTTGTTTAGCCATTCTCTAATTAATGGGCACTCTCCTTTGATTTCCAATTCTTTGCCATCACAGAAAGAGCTGCTGTAAATATTTTTTTGCACAAATAGGTATTTCACTCTTTTTTGGGATGACTTTGAGATATAAACCTAGTAATGGTATTGTTGGATCAAAGGGTATGTGCAGTCTTATACTCCTTTGGTTATAGTTCCAAATTGCTCTCCAGAATGGTTGGATCAGTTCACAACTCTGCCAACAGTGTATTAGTGTTCCAGTTTTCTCACATCGCCATCAACATCCAACATTTCCCTTTTCCATTATCTTTGTCATTTTGATAGGTGTGAGGTGGTATCTCAAAGTTGTTTCAATGTGCATTTCTCTTTTAGTAATGATTTAGAGCATTCTTCATATGATTAGAGATACCTTTGATTTCTTTGTCTGGAAACTGCCTGTTCATATGCTTTGACCATTTATCAATTGGGGACTGATATATTTTTATAAATTCGATTCTGTTCTCTATATATTTGAGAAATAAGGCCTCTATCACAGATACTTGTTGCAAAAATTATTTTCCAGTTTTCTGCTTTCCTTATAATTTTTGTTATGTTGAAAAATCAAATTATAGTTTTTATACCAATCCTCCTACAAGATAATAAGCAGGTCAAATACATCAAAAATATCATCTACAATTTGTTCACCTAGATCAGAGAAGGCTATTTCTGCCTCTCCTACCAGAAGCACAGAAACTGGATCAGACAATGGGTAGGAAAAAACACAATAAGCATTTATTTTGTCCCAAGAAGAAAGAACCATGATCATGTGGGGACCCTTCCCAAAAGGGCTCAGGGACTCCCTCTTTTTGAGGGTATATAAGGGTTTTTTTTTTTTTGTCCATGGGTTACAGAGTGTTATCAGTTCCAATAGCATCATACAGAAGCAAAGGCAGTTTAACAATTTCAGTTATAACAAGTCTGGAGGAAATACTGAAACATCAGTATGATGATAAGATTAAAGGATTCCAATAAAAAGTGTTTGGCAAGGATGAGGACACCCAGATTTCCCCATAAGATAGGGACTTACTATCCTGAGGAAAGGAGTCACCAGGTAGGGGCTTTTATCAGCTATCTATCTGGGTTCAGTTTGGAGTTCAGTTGAAGGACAATTTGCTCCTATTAACCTAGGGTTTCATACAAAATACTTTTGGACAATAAGGCACCTCCATCAAATCTAGGTGATCCATATATATATATATATATATATATATATATATATATATATATAGATAGATAGATAGATAGATATTGATATATATGTTAATATATTAATATGTTAATATATATTAACAGTTGCATTGGTTTTGTTTGTGCAAAAGCTTTTAAATCTTATATTATCAAAAATATCTATTTTACATTTTGTAATACTATCTATATCTTCTTTGGTCCTAAATTCTTCCCCTATCCTTAAATCTGACAGATAAACTATTCCATGCTCTCTAAATTTGCTTATAATATCACCCTTGATGTATAAGTGGCATAGCCATTTTGATCTTATTTTAATGTATGGTGTGAGATTTTAGTCTACATGGTGGTGGTTTATGGACCTTCAAAAGACATTCCATCTTCAAAAACTTATCTGACTGCAAGTTATGATACTATGAACATATCTTGTTTATGGTCTTTTTTTTTTTTTTTGCGACAACCTTATCTTCAGCGACTTCCCTAACTTTGGTTATGGAGCTCAGAATTATTGTTTTTTTTTTGAGAGATCTCCTTATCAAGCCATTTCCTAAATAAGCCCTTAACTGTGAACTGCTTATCACCAAGGATGCCTTCTGATTTGTGTATCAAAGGCCACATTCTTGACCCTAGAAATCCTCACTCCCCCACCCCTGGGAATGGAACCCACTGACTCATTCCTTTCTAAGATCACCTTTCCTTCTAAAATTCCTTATATTTCTTTGTTTAAAATGTATATAAACCCACACATTACCTGGGTCTCATTTTCAGCTTAAGCTGGATAGTATCCATGCAGCATGTTAAGTTTTTTCCCTTTTCTTGCCTGCTTAATTAAAAAAAAAAAACTTTCTTTAATTTTACAGACATTGTCTTTCTCTGGTTTGCTTCTCTTTTAGGAAGAAGGGGATTTAATTTTTGAGAACTGGCCTTTGTGTTCACTAGAGAACTGTCCTTAGGATTCTTTGGTCTTCCCTCTTGGGGAAAGAGAGTTTTAAATTCCATTGAAAGAGCATTTGATTCAGTTTAAAATATTGATGTGAGACATGTCAAATTAGTGGCAGGAAAAGAATAATTGGCCTAAGAATGATCAAATCCCTGATAAATGGCAAGACCTTCCTTCTTGGAAGGCCAGTGTTTGTCCTTTAACATTATAAATTTTTGTTGTTGTTATTGTTGTTGTAGTTGTTGGGTCCCTTGGCAGGGAGAAAATGTCTGCTCTAATGGCTGATAAGTTTGGAGATACTTCTGCAACTGCAGAGATGATGTGCTGTTAGCACATATTTAATCATGACAGTCTGTGTGAAAGATTCATTTGGTCTTTGCATCCTGGAAAGGTAATCACTCGGTGCAAGCATAGAGGAGGGAATAAATTGGACCAATTGAATTTGGCCATCAATGAGCCAATTGGAAAAACTGGATAGCTAATTAGGTGAAGGACCCATAAGCATGGCTCAGATTATTGTACAGAGGAAACCTAGGAGGAGGAATATGGGGCTGGAAAAGAAACTGAGTCTCTTTGAGGTGGCCCAAATAGTAGGGCTTCTAGGAAAACAAGGACTGGAATAGAAAGAAAAATCACTTCAGGGACATAATTCAGAGATTTTTAAAGAAACAATTATAGACTAAGTTCCAGAGTTCATTTTATTAACAGAGAAGCTTCATGATTTGCTACCTTTCTACCCCATAATAGTGTCCAAATATCAGAAAAAGTGAGTTTTCTATAGGAAACAATTATCTTCTAGTGAAGTAAATTTTTATATTGAGTACCTTTATCAGAGGTAATACATTTTACTTCATATTTTTTAATGATGCTTACCTCATCTTTTGTACTGCAGGTGATAAAAATGGTATAGAACTAGTGATAGAAAAGTCTTGGCTATGAAAATTAATATTTCCCTTTTCAACCCCTCCCCAAAAGACACTTATCTATTTCATTCCTAATAACTAATCAGTAAGGGAAATAACTCTGGCAATGAATTTGAGGAACTTCTAGATGAGGCAAAACAAATGGGAAAAAATGCTCTCTTCTCTGATTATCAGAGATTATATTCCATTTTTAGTGGTAATTCAAAAAAGGAATAGAATTCTTTCCACAGGCCAAAAAATGCAATTCTTTCTCACTGAACAAAGTCATCCCCGATATAAAAATCTATCTCATTTCCTACCCCAACTCTTAACTTACAGTTGGAATGCCAGTTACATTTAATCTAGATTTTTGTGAGATTTTAATAACATCTCTCATATGATGGTTTCCACTAAGAACTTAATTTTGATGATTTTTTTCCTCTTTTGAAATCCTATTTTCTAAAATGGGATCTAATAGCTTCTATTTAAGATGACATACTTTTTATGATTCTACTGACACATCACCATGGTAACATGGCATTTTTTAGACAGAAATATTTCTTTGCAGCAAACAAGCTAGGAAAAACTCTTTCCTTAGCAGAGAAAAAAGTTCATTTCACTACCATGGGAAATTGTGACAGTATTTTAAAACTAGTATTTCAGTTCCTTTCAATTAGTATGCTCTGCTGGACTATAGGGAGAGTAAGTTGATCAAAGTGTGGCCAACATCAGATTTGTAAAGTTGAGAAGATGGTTTGTATTACATTTAACTGCATGGAGGTTGAATTTGATCCTTGAGGTGAAGAAAAGTATATTTGATAGGCGAGTCTTTTTTTAAAAAGCAATGCTTCAGTTTAATATTGAAAATGCTATGTATTCTTATATTAAGTGCAATGCAAAGCATTAATATGACAGAGATATGTCCCTTAAATTTAGCTAAATTATTCAAATTCCTCATACATAAGAAACCTAAAAATACATAACTAAAAATACCATAAGAAATTTTGTATTCAAATATTTTCTGACACAGAATTAAAGAACTGTTTTTCTTGATTAGAATGACAAAAGTTGTCCCCTGTCAAGTAACAAACTAACTTGAACAGTGAAAATTATATATGTGACAAGATATTAGGAAACATCCTATTTTCCAGCTAAGGCCCAGCAAGCAAGCTGTGCCCTGAGCTTGGAATAACAACAATACTTTTCACTCACCCTCTGGCAAAATCACATAATTATTGCATTGCTTTAAATAGCACCAGGTGTTCTCTGAGTTCAGACAAGCAATGGACAAGCTCAGACAAGTACCCATTTTGCAGCCATGAAGTCCTGCAATGAATCAAACTTGTCATACTGTTGCTGCTACCCCTTGTTGTCACGGATACAGCTTATTTCCTAGCCATTGATATAAATATTGAGGTCTTCCCACACTGCCTTCAGTCCCCCAACTATGGGTGGGGCCCCAGCACCTATGTCCAGAGCCCCTCCTTGCTTGCAATCCATTTCCCTCTCTTTGAAATGAAAATTTCTGATTAATTCCTGATTCACCTGTCTCTAGCCTACTATGTTTACAAGCTCAGACCATCCTCAGGTTAGTGGCTGGTGCTGGTCTAGTTCACATGTGTAATTTGAAATAAAAAGACTATTTACCTCCAAATGTATGAACCACTTCAAAACATGAAGTAATGATTTCCCAGAGAAATAAGCAATCTCAAACTCAATGGTAAACCTGCTTTCATAATTATCAAAATCATCTCCAAATTTGTCCTTATTTACATGAATATACAAAAACAATATGATGAGGATTCCCTAGCACCACCATGATCCCAAGACCACAGGTTCCTTAATACAGTACAAACTAAATAGAATCAAAATAGTATTTTCTTTTTAATGCCTTTAATTCTAAATGATCTTACTTGAAACAGTAACAATAGTTGATAATCATAATTAAATAAAATACTAGGAATTGCCCTAAGGTATTGGGGCACTCTACCCGTTATCTTTTTTTGTCATAAAAGTATTTTATTATTTTCTAATTACATGTAGAGATAGTTTTCAACATTTGTTTTTATAAGATTTCTAGTTTCAAATTTTTCTCACTCCCTGCCCTACTTCCCCCCTCCCCAAGACAGCAAGCAATCTGATATAGGTTATATATGTACAATCACATTATCTTTTTTAATTAAAGGGCCTATTAGCTCTGGATGTGGGCAAATGATCCAGACCAGATTTGGTCCAGAGTAGCTTGGCCTCTATTTCAAGGTGTTAGGATTGTCTTTCTCACATTATTTTTTTTTTAAGCAACAAACATTTACTTTATTTCTTCCAGTTACACGTAAGGGTAGTTTTCAACATTCATTTTCATAAGATTTAGAGTTCCAAATTTTTCTTCCTCTCTCCTTCCCTTTCCTCCCCCCCCCACAAGATCAGAACCAGGTTATACATGTACAATCCACAAGTGTTCTTTTTATCAGTTCTTTCTATAGGGGTGCATAGTAAGCTTCCTCATTAGTTTCTTGGTATTGTCTTGGATCATTGCATTGCTGAGAGTAGTTAAGTCATTCACAATTGCTCATTGAACAATACTGCTGTCACTATGCACAATGTCCTCCCAGCTCTGCTCACTTCACTATACATCAATGTTCATTAGTCTTTCCAGGTTTTTCTGGGATCATTCTGTTTGTCATTTCCTGTAGCACAAGACCATTCCACCACAATCATATAGCACAGCTTCTTCCATCATTCCTCAATTGATGGACATTCCCTTGATTCTCAATTCTTAGCCTCCACCAAGAGTTGCTATAAATATTTTTTGTACAATTTTTCCCCCTTTTCTCTTTTTCATGATTACTATTGTTAGCTGTTTCCCTTCCTTCCTATTCCCTTCCTCATGATATTTATCCTATTATCCATCTTCTTTCATCCTATCACTCTTTAAAAGGGATTTGCTTCTTTCTGTCCCCTCCCCCACTCTGCCCTTCCTTCTTTTGCCCCTCTCTCTTTATCCCCCTTCCCCTCCTATTTTCCTGCAGGGTTAGAGAGATTACTCCACCCAATTGAGTGTGTACATTAGTCCCTCCTTGAGCCAGTTCTAATGAGATTGAGGTCTTTGAGCCAATTCTGATGAGTGTTAGGCTCATTTAATGCCCAGATTAAATAGATTACTCCACCCAGTTGGGTGTGTCTATTAGTCGCTCCTTGAGGCAGCTCTGATGAGTTTAAGATCTTTGAGCCTTTTCTGATGAGTGTAAAATTCATTTACTGCCCTGCTCCTCTCCCATCCCTTCCCCCACTCCATAAGCCTTTTCCTATTACTTTCATGTAGGATTTCACTTCTGCCCTTCCCCCTCCCCCAATGAATTCCCTTCACCCCCCAATCTAACCCTAAAGATGTTATGATCTACCTAAGTGACACAGTGGACAAAGCATCACCCCTGAATCCAGGGGGATCCCAGCCCAAACCCGGCCTCAGACACAAGACTGTTGCCCACTGTATGACCCCAGGTATGTACCCCAGCTCCAATTTTTTTATGGTTCTCTAGGGTCTTGTATTTGAAAGTCAAATTTGCTATTCAGTTCAGGTCTTTTCATCACAAATATCTGAAAGTCTTCTTTTTCATTAAAGTCCCATTTTTTCCGCTGAAAGATAATGCTGAGTTTTGCTGGGTAGGTGATTCTTGGTTGTAATCCCATTTCCTTTGTCCTTTGGAATATCCTATTCCATGCCCTCTGGTCCTTTAATGTTAGATGCTGCTAGATCTTGTGCTATCCTGACTGGGGCCTTCACAGGACTTGAATTCTTTCTTTTTGGCAGCTTGCAATATTTTTTCCTTGACCTGACAGCTCTGGAATTTGGCTATAATATTCCTAGGAGTTTTCCTTTTGGGATCTCTTTCAGGAGGTGATTGGTGGATTCTTTCAATTTCTATTTTAGCTTCTCCTTCTAGAATTTCAGGGCAATTTTCCCTGAGAAGATCTTGGAAGATGGTGTCTAAGCTCTTTCCTTGATCATGGTTTTCAGGTAGACCAATAATTTTCAAATGATCTCTCCTGGACCTATTTTCCAAGTTGGCAGTTTTTCCCAGAAGCTATTTCACATTGCCCTCTATTTTTTTATTCATTTGGATTTGCTTTATTGTGTCTTAGTTTCTCATAAGGTCACTGGTTTCCATTTGTTCAATCCTAATTCTTAGGCAATTATTTTCATCAGAGAGCTTTTCCATTTGACTTTTCAAGCTGTTGACTTTTTTCTCATGTCTTTCCTGCATCACCCTCATTTCTCTTTCCATTTTTCCTCTACCTCCCTAACTTTATCTTCAAAGTCCTTTGTGAGTGCCTCTGTGGCTTGAGACCAATTCATATTTTTCTTAGAAGCTTTAGATATAGGTGCCCTGATGTTGACATCTTCCTCTGAGGGTGCACCTCAGTCTTCCTTGTTACTGAAGAAACTTTCTATGGTCCTCACCCTTCTCTGCTCATCTTGCCTTTCTTTTAATTCACTTTTAGCTCCTTAAAGTGGGGCACTGTTTCCAGGCTGCAGTATCCCAAGTTTAAAAAAATCTCAGGTGGTATCATTTAAGGAGGATCAGGTTCTTCACTCACCTGTTCTGTTCCCTGGTCTGTAGATGACCCCAGGCCAACTTGCTAATCAACCAGCTTTGTGTGTTGTGGTTATTAGCTCCAAAGAGCCTGTGCCTCTCCCTCACCTGGGTCACTGCTACACAAGCCTACCTCCTGGTTCTTGGCAGGGGTGAAAAACCCAAGTTCTGCCTCAGCACCAGCATAGACCTCTGTAGTCTCCCTGCTGCCAAGGGCTCAGGCCACACACCAGACTGTGAGCTTAGTTCAGCTGATTCAGAGGCTCTGGGGGTCTCCTTCTCTGGTGAGGCCTTCCTGGGACTGGATTCATGTCATGGTGACTTTGGGGTTGGGCTTGACTCCTGTGTCAGCACAACAGCTCCCTCCTTCTGACCTTCCAAGCTGTTCTTTGTTAGAAGATGATTTTAGCACCTTCTTCTGTGAATTTTGCTGCTTCAGGCACTTTCCTATGGTGTTATTTGGATGTTTTTTGGAGTGATTGTGTCATTAGTTTGAGAGCTCACTGCCTTTCCTCTGCCATCTTGGCTCTGCCCCAGAACTCCCTCTTTCTCACATTCTTAACCTGGTTAACTTTCTCCAATCCCTGTATACCAAACCTCAGGGAAAAATTTCCTCAGATTTAAGCCTTTGCTTGTAACTAGGTCTCCCAAAAAGTATAGTAAAAAGTTTCTTAATATATGATTGGAATCAGGTGGGGCAGTTAAGTGATGAAGTGGATTGAGTACTGAGCCTACAGACAGGAAGACTTATCTTCCTGAGTTAAAATCTGGCTTCAGACACTTAATAGCTATGTGATCCTGGGCAAATGAATAAATGTCAGTAATATTGTTATGTTTAGTTGGGAGATTGTCACATAAAACCATGTAAACACTGAAGTCTGCAGAATTTCTTATCATGCATTTTATAGTCAACCAGAGCTCTGAACTACCTTCTTTCAAAGTCCAGGTCTACTGAAAGAATGGGTCATACACCTTTTGATCATTATCTTCTTCAAGGGAACTGGGGTTGTTCTTGGGATTTTATTCAGCTGCAACCAAAAGGACGCAAGATTTCCAAACCTTTCAGACTCACTATGTTGTCTTCACTATATTAATCTCAGAATATATTTACCTAAAATGAGATGAGAATAAACACAAATTAGACCAGGCAAAATTTAGATTCAGGTTATCCTAGGGAGGAAACATTTTATTAACCACATTTGACTGTGTAGCAAGTTTATTTTGGATCCCTCTTCCAGAAACAGAGTGTTTATATCTGCCCCTCAAAATTCTAAGGTAACCTACAATGAATTAGGGCCATCTCTTGGGCAGGGAGTGGGGAGGAGGGAAGAAAATAAAAGAGGAAAAAAGACATTTATATGATAATGTTATTGTATATTTAAAAGGGATAGCAAGTTGTACATAGTAGATTTGCAGTTTCATGTGAAATAATCTTTTTATTATACTATGTTATAGAAATGATTGTTTTATTCAATAAATTAAAATAAAATAATTTTTAAAAAGAATTCTCAGGTGCCTTTGAGTGGCTAGTGTTTTGTTTTCTCTAGTACCATTGGCTCCAATCACCATCTTTATTTCTTCCACTGTTAGAGGTTAGTAACTATTTCAATTTAACCACTTAACATTGATTAGCTTTTATAAAGATCTATTTTGAAAAAAAAGATCTTATTTCAAAGATTTAACAAGAAAAAAGTTCAAGCATTTCCATGCAATACCTCAGGGGGCATAATCTTCTTTATGCTCTCTTGGTCTCTGGGGGAAGTAGTCTCAAAGTTTAATTCGATTTCTACAAAGCATTGGTCCTACCAAGTTTGTGACTAGATGGGGGATAACTTCCAGATGAGTTCTTGCCTTGGTTTTTGTTGTTCTTAGTCCAGAAGATCACTCTCAAAATTTGCTCCTTGTTCCTGAAGGCATCAATGTTACTCTGCTTACAAACTCTGGCTCTGAAATGCTAGAGCATCCTCCTGACCTTCTAACTCATAAGACTGGACTTTCTTATCTCTTTTCCTGGAAAAGTAAACAAATAAACAGAGGCCAAGGACTGAGTCCCTTTCACAAGGTCATGTGGACTCAGAGGGCCTCAATGCCTTTATCTTTACAGTTATTTTTCAGTAGATGCTGGGAAAGGTTTCAGAATTCAGAGTGCAGCTGAAGCACAAATGGCCCAAAACATAAGCCAAGGATAACAGGCCTTTTTGAATGACACTGAAGATGAAGAACCTCCTATTCATCACGTGGTCAGATGAACAGACCCAGTTATAGAACAGCTACATTTTCTCTATAGTCTTCAAGCCACTTCCTTTGCATATCACTGTTACTTTCCCAGAAGCAAGCTTCCTAGATTCTCCAAATGGGGAAGTTACATCAGCTAAGCATTTTGCATGTGCACCAGACACTGGCTGCAACTGCATGGCAACAGGTGCAGGAGGGTGGAGGGGGGTGGTGGGGAAGGGCTAAGCAAGCTTTCTCTCGTGCCTTCCAAGAAACAACTAGACAAAGCATCAACACCATCTCTAGTCAGAAAGAAAGAGAACATAGATGGTCCTTAGTCTCTTTTAAATATCCAGTCCCCTCAGTACACATGAGATGAATTGGAAACAGGAAGGGATAGCTTGGTGCATGCTCAGAAATGTCCTTGATTACATAAGCTATACGTTTCGCAAAGCATTTTAAATAGACCATTTCGTTTGATCCTTATAACTACCTTGTAATATTATTGTCCCCACTTCACAGATGGTAAAAGTATAGAGTAGAAAGATTAGATAACATAGATAATCAGGTAGGCTATAAACAGCAGAGGCTAACTTTGAACCCCGGTCTCTTCTGAGAAATCTACAGTTTATCTACTGCATCATCCTGTCTGTGATTGGAGGTAACATTGTACCAGGTAAGGCCATGAATGAATAATTGAAACACTCAGGAAAGAATTAAGGAATATTTTTGTTTTTGCCATATTGCAGAATTATTTCACTTGCTAATAAGTTTGTATAAACTGATATATACATTATACATATACATTGTTCGTATCTGAACAAACTGTTTATGAACGATCGTAAAGTAATAGGGGACACTAGAACATAGATCTGAAAGGAACTGAAGAGAACATGAAATAAGTAGGCTAATCTGTTCATTTTACAGATGAGGAAACTGAGTTTGAGCTGTTCTTAGTTAAGTAGGGGGAGCTAGGTGGCACAGTGGATAGAGCACTGGCCCGGAATTTGGGAGGACCTGAGTTAAAATCTGACCTCACACACTTACTAGCTGTGTGACCTTGGACAAATCACTTTACCCCAATTGCCATAAACATCTGAGGCCATCTCTAGTCATCCTGAGATATATCTTGCCACTAGACCTAGAATGCTCTAGAGGAGATAGTGAAGTTGGTGACCTTGCCCAACCCTCCCTAACAATTCCAATTCAGTGCAAGTCATAGCCATCACCCCCATGTCATGGTCCTCTTCGAGAAAGAAGGTCCACCACCACTACCACCAGATAATAAATAAGAAAGCAGGCATTGGAATCCAGGTTCTTACACTTTATATCTCATGCTTTTTTCCCCCTCATTATAACAAATCACCATTTAGTAGGTTTTCAAAATCAAACCTATGGGGCAGCTAGGTGGGGAAGTGGATAAAACATCAGCTCTGGATTCAGGAGAACCTGAGTTCAATTCTGGCCTCGGACACTTGACACATACTAGCTGTGTGACCCTGGGCAAGTCACCTAACCCTCATTGCCCAGCAAAAAAAAAAAAAATCAAACCTGAACTCTACCTACTATTATCTCTTAGAATTCCCTTCAGTTTCATGTCTCTATTATCTATATAAAGATCAATCACTCATCACAGAGGGGAATGTACTTAGGGAAATTATTTTTCTATTATATTAATAACCAATTATTAAATTAGGATGAAAGCTTCCTTCACTCCCCCCCCCACCCAATCAGGGATAAGATCCTGTAAGCCAGTTAGTTAATCTCTGAAGGACAAGGCTGATAGATGAAATTGCCCAAATCCTCTGGGGATATGGTCTGAGCTTTTGGGCATGACCCCACTCAACTAGGAGACCTTTCTTTAGTGTAAACAGAATCTAACTTAGGTGAATTCCATCTCCAAAGCATTGAGCCCATGTCCTTTCACCTCACCCCTCCACTGGAGTTTAGGGTGACCCAACTACTGAAGGAGAAAAACAACCAGAGTGGTCTGGGTAGAGATGCAGTCCTTTGTCCAGATCAAGCCACATGCTCAGCAGAAGGAGCTGAAGATGTTTAGCCCATTTCCTCTTTAATATGCCCACCCCCTCATTAATTGTGCACAAATCAGGGTTGATTTCTCCTGTCAGAGTTATTCTCTTAAAAAAAAAAACCTTAGCATCCAGTGTCTCTATTAGGTGTCTCTGGTTACCAAGAGAAACCACAGACCACCAATTTCTTGATTATTTGCTAGACCAATTAACACATTGATTATTAATTACCCAGAAACTCTCTCTTTCAGGTTTTTCATTTGTCTAATTCATTTCTAATAAGGTAAGTTTGTTTTTCTGTGTGCAAAACTCAAGAGTCAAAAGTGCTGAGGAGATTCCTGTGAGATATATTGATCCCTGGTTGGAAAGAAGTCATATTAAGTATGAAAATTCATCGGCTATATGTAATAAAAGGTGAGGGGTGTCAAGTGAAAAGAAAAAATGCTATATTTCATCTGATTACAGCTTCATTGTACATATATTTTCTCCCTTGCCAGAGGATCAGTTCATTCTAAGTGAACTTCTCTAATCATACATTTCTGAGTTTCTGAAAAAATAGACTCCAGGTGACCATTTAATGTGGACTCAGGCTTTAAATTGACACATTCCAATGTGCTCACCATGAAGTGGAAATTTGACTGTAATTGCTTCATTTTTCCAAGCCCTTGAGCTACCAGATTACAATAGGGACACAAAAGGGAATATTGTAATGTGTTCCCTGAGCTGGCAATGATATCCTTTTGATTCCTTTCCCCCTCACTATGACTCTATCCATACTACTTCCTGAGACAAAAAACAAAAACAAAAACAGAAACAACCTTTGAGTATATTTATTTTATTTCTATTTATTTTATTGAATGTCTTCTTCTGACTAATGGTGAAAGTGTGGAAAATAAATCAAATAACAATTTATTTTGTATTTTCTATGTGCAAGGCACTGTGTAAGAAAACTATCTACTTCCCTTTTCCTTTAAAAAGCAATCATTGAATAAAAAAATTCTTACTCTTTGAGAAAGTTGCTGATATTCTTTTGCATTTTGGGGAACCAAACCAGAGTTAGAAAAATCTTTAGGAAATTCACATATTACTTCCCTGTAATTAATTGTACTTCCTCTATCAATGCAGATCCAAGATTATTCTGAAATTTGTAGTATTTAAGTCTCTTTCAGGGAATGGAGTAGTTAAGTGACTTTTATAGAATCAGCCAATCTGTGTAATCTTCAGGATTTGAATACAGTTCTTCCTGTTTGCAATGCCAGCATGCTATACATTACATCAGTGGTGTCAAACTCAAATAGAAGCAGGGCCCACTAATGCACACATAGGCATCCCTGCAGGTCCCATATTGACTTAGTTTTTAAAGGTAATATTATCTATATATTTTTCTATGTTTTCTTAAATATTTCCCAATTACATTTTTTTTTTTTAGTGAGGCAATTGGGGTTAAGTGACTTGCCTAGGGTCACACAGCTAGTAAGTGTAAAGTGTCTGAGGCCGGATTTGAACTCAGGTACTCCTGACTCCAGGGCCGGTGCTCTATCCACTGCGCCATCTAGCTGCCCCCAATTACATTTTCATATGGCTCAACTACATTCTAGAGTGTTTATGGCTCCAGCAGAACCTGTATTTGCTACCTGTACACATTATATCAACTTTCATTGATAAAATGAAACATTTAGTGCACTGGGTAGAATTTTCTCATTATTTGGCCTAAATTTAATTTTTTTTCTTATTAACATTATCTCTTTACTACTTCTGTGCATATTTGTATTAGGGATGAACTATGGAAAGCCTGGTCTTCAAATTATTATGGATATTACCACCTAATTCTTCTAATTAGATACTTTGCTAAGAGGACCCAAGATCCTTCTTGTGTCTACCTCAGAAGTTTCTCAAAGAAATCAGTTTCCTTTTTGATTTAGGAAGGGTGTGGACCAGGAAATTTAGAGAGAGAGGCCAGCTCTACACTGAGTGAGAAAAAAATTCATTCCAGCATATAGTAAGGATACCATAGGAAGGATTATAAGAATGAATGATGAGTATGCATGATAACTTTCCAATTTCAATAAAGTAGTAAGATTTTCACAATGTGGGCTTACTATTTTGTTTGCAGTGATGAATTTCTAGATTAGGTATATGAGCAGTAAAATGTAACCAAACAACACAAAGACAAATGATTTTTGGATTATCTATCTTCTGTGTTTTTGTGTACAGGTGCTTTCCCATCCCTATAACATCACCATTAGCAAAATGGGTTCATTGTATCTTTATAAGGAAAGTAGATTGGACAGTTCACCTTGGAGACAGAGAAAATGTATTCAAAACAGAACATATACATATACATATATAACAGGAATGTAATAGTCATAAGAAAACAATAATTTAGTAAGTGCCAACAATGCCAAGTACTTTACAAATATTATCTCCTTCAATCACACAAGCCTGTAAGAGGAGATATCATTATCCCCATTTTACAAGATATCATTTTACTGATATAGGGGGATTCTGTCTACCAACAAAAGAATTGTACCTTTTCAGCAGTCTGTGTGTGTGTGTGTGAGAGAGAGATAAAGAGAGAGTGAGAGTGAGTGAGAGAGAGAGAGAGTGAGAGTGGCAATTGAGGTTAAGTGACTTTTGCAGGGTCATACAGCTAGTAAGTGTCAAGTGTCTGAGGCTGGATATGAACTCAGGTCCTCCTGACTCCAGGGCCAGTGCTGTATCCACTGTGCCAACTATCTGCCCCCTCAGCAATTTAAAAAACAACAACAACACAAAACTCTTATAGAGTTATCTGTTGCATCTGGAGTTTAATTTACTTGCATTAATTTACTTAATTTAATTTAGTGATAGATGGCAGAGAGAAGCCAGGAAGCTGCCTGAGCTTTCCCATGTTTACCTCAAAAACAACATTAAATCAAGCCTCTAAACAGATTCTGTAATGACAGAACCTACAAAAAATCAGAGAGACACAATCCTCCTACTTGAGATAATTTAGAAGACTTCAGGAAAGGCCTGTCTCACCTGGGCAAAAGGGGAGGGTGGCTCAGCCAACTCATTGACTTGCTGGCAGCTCAACACAGCTGCTGCTTGACACTGCTGAGAGGGGGCAGCTGAGAGTGGTGCAGCTAAGAGTGGTAAGAAGCATTGCAAGCTGTGCCCCAGGAGCCAACTTCATCTTTATAAGTTTAAAAATAGGCTACAATATAAGTAAGAAACAAAAAACGACCTTTCCAATTGACAGCTTCTATGGTGAAAGAGAAGACCAAAACTCAAACTCAGATGAGTTTGTCAAAATGCCTACAAGTGAAGATTCAAGTGGGAAGATGATCTTGTCTCAGTATGAAAAAGCCTTCTTTAAAGAGCTCAAAAAGGCTTAAAAAACAAAATGAGAGAGTTAGAAAAAAATGGAAAAAGAAATGAGAGAAATGAGAGTTACTCTGGAAAAAGAAGCACAAAAATTGACAGATGAAAATAATTCATTAAAAAATACACTGGGCCAAATGGGAGAAAAAATTGGCCAAATGGAAAAGGAAGTACAAAAGCTTACTGAGGAAAATAATGCCTTAAAAATGAAAATTGGGCAGATGGAAGCTAGTGATTCCATGAGACACCAAGTATCCATCAAGCAGAATCAAAAGAATGAAAAAATAGAAGAAAACACCAAATACCTCATTGGAAAGACAACTGACCTGGAAAATAGATCCAGGAGAGATCATTTGAGAATTATTGGACTACCTGAAAGGTGTGATCAGAAAATGAGTCTAGATACCACATTCCAGGAAATTATCAAGGAGAACTGCCCTGATATTGTAGGAATAGAGAATAAAATAGCCATTGAAAGAATCCACCAATCACCTCCTGAAAGACACCTCAAAAGGAAAACTCCAAGGAATACTGTAGCCAAACTCCAGAATTATCAGGTGAAGGAGAAAATACTCCAAGCAGTCAGAAAGAAACAGTTTAAATATCATGGAGGGGCAGCTAGATGGTGCAGTGGATAGAGCACCGGCCCTGGAGTCAGGAGGACCTGAGTTCAGATCCGGCCTCAGACACTTAACACTTACTAGCTGTGTGACCCTGGGTAAGTCACTTAACCCCAATTGCCTCACCAAAAAAAAAAAAGATATATATAAATATCAAGGAGCAATAGTCAGGATTGCACAGGACCTGGCAGCTTCAACATTAAAGGATCACAGGGCTTGGAATATGATATTCCAGAAGGCAAAGGAGCTTGGATTACAACCAATAATCAACTACCCAGAAAAACTGATCATACTCTTTCAGGGGAAAAGATGGACATCCAAAGAAATATGGAACTTCCAAGGTTTCCTTAAAAAAGACCAGAAATGAACAGAAAATTTTATCTTAACATACAAGAATCAAGAGAAGTATAAATAGGTAAACAAAGGGGGGAAAAAGGTTGTTCAATGAGGTTAAACTGTTTACATCCCTATGAGGGAGGATAATACTTTTAACTTTTGGTATATATATCTCTATTAAAGTAATGTTATTACATTGACTTTGATATGATGATATAAAGAAACTTAAGTGGCAGAAAAAAAGGAGACTAGGAGGAGGAGAGGAAGGGGGAGGTGGAATGGGGTTAATTACATCATGCAAAGAGGTATAAAAAGAACACATAACAATAGAGGGAAAGAAGGGAGGGGTGAGCACTGTCTCAACCTTACTCTCATCAGATTTGGTTAAGGGAGGGAATAACATACACTCTCATTTGTATAAAGAAATTTAGCTTGCTCTTTAAGGAAGAAAAAGGGGAATGGGAAAAGGGTGGTATTGATAAAAGGAAGGGCAGAAGCAGTGGAAAAAAGGGATAAAAGGAAGGGAAGCTGATAAAAGGGAGGGCAGATTGAGGGAGGCAGGGGTTGGAAGCAAAACACAGGTCAGGAGGAATAGGGTGAAAGATGGAAAAAAGATTACAAACACAGGGGAAAAGAGGATGGAGGGAAATAGACAGTTATTAATAACTGTGAATGTCAGTGGGATGAACTCTCCCATTAAATGGAAGTGAATAGCAGAGTGGATTAAAAATCAGAATACCACAATATGTTGTTTACAAGAAAAACATTTGAAGCAGAGAGATACACACAGAGCAAAGTTAAAAGGTTGGAGAAGAATATATTATGCTTCAGTTAAAGTAAAAAAAAAAAAAGCAGAAGTAGCAATCCTTATCTCAAACAAAGCAAAAGCAAAAATAGATCTAATTAAAAGAGATAAGGAAGGAAACTACATCTTGCTAAAAGGTACTATAGATAATGAAGTAATATCAATATTAAACAGGTATGCGCCAAGTGGTATAGCATCCAAATTCTTAGAGAAGTTAAATGAGTAACAAGAGGAAATAGACAGCAAAACTATACAAGTGGGGGATGTGAATCTTCCCCTCTCAGAATTAGATAAATCTAGCCACAAAGTAAATAAGAAAAAAGGTAAAGAGGTGAATAGAATATTAGAAAAGTTAGATATGATAGATGTCTGGAGAAAATTGAATGGGTATAAAAAGGAATATCCCTTTTTTCAGCAGTACATGGCACATATTCAAAAATTGACCATGTATTAGGGCACAAAAACCTCATGGTTAAATGTAGAAAGGCAGAAATAGTAAATGCATCCTTCTCAGATCATGATGCATAAAATTACATTAATAAAGAGCCATGGAAAGGTAGACTGAAAATTAATTGGAACCTAAATAATCTCATTCTAAACAATGATGGGTCAAACAAAAAATCAGAGAAACGATAACTTCATCCACGAGAATGACAATAATGAGACAATGTACCAAACCTGTGGGATGCAGCCAAAGCAAAGCTTAGTGGAAATTTTATATCTCTACATGATTGCATGAATAAAAAAGAGAAAGAGGAGATCAATGAATTGGGCATACAACTAAAAAAGCTAGAAAAAGAACAAAATTAAAAATCTCCAATTAAATGCTAAATTAGAAATTCTGAAAATCAAAGAAGAAATTAATAAAATTGAAAGCAAGAAAATTATAGAATTAATCAATAAGACTAAGATCTGATTTTATGAAAAAAGCAATAAAATAGATAAACCATTGTTTAATCTGATTTTTAAAAAAATAAAGAAGAAAATTAATTTACCAGTATCAAAAATGAAAGGGGTGATTTCACCACCAATGACGTGGAAATTAAAGCAATAATTAGGTGCTATTTTGCCTAACTGTATGCCAATAAATTTGACAATCTAAATGAAATGGATAAATATTTACAAAAATACAAATTGCCCAGGTTAACTGAAGAGGAAATAAAATCCTTAAATAGACGCATTTTCAAAATAGAAATTGAACTAGCCATCAATGAACTCCATAAGAAAAAATCTCCAGAGCCAGATGGGTTTACAAGTGAATTCTACCAAACATTTAAAGAACAATAAATTCCAATACTATACAAATTATTTGGAAAAATAGGTGAAGAAGGAGTTCTACCAAATTCCTTCTATGACAAAAATGTGGTGTTGATATCTAAACCAGACGCAGCCAAAAAAGAGAAAGAAAATTATAGACCAATTCCCCTAATGAATATCGATACAAAAATCATAAATAAAATATTAGCAAGGAGATTACAGCAAGTGATCACCAGGATAATACACTATGATAAGTTGGGATTTATACCAGGAATGCAAGGTTGGTTCAATATGAGGAAAACTATCAACATAATCAACCACATCAATAACAACACTAACCAAAATCATATGTTTATCTCAATAGATGCATAGAAAGTGTTTGACAATATACAACACTCATTCCTATTAAAAACGCTAGAGGGGTGGCTAGGTGGTGCAGTACATAGAGCACCAGTCCTGGAGTCAGGAGGACCTGAGTTCAAATTCGGCCTCAGACACTTGACACTTAGTAGCTGTGTGACCCTGGGCAAGTCATTTAACCCCAATTGCCTCACTAAAACACAACAACAACAACAACAACAACAACAAAACAACACTAGAGAGCATAGGAATAGGTGGAACTTTCATTAAAATAATAAGCTGTATCTACCTAAAACCATTGGCAAACATTAAATGGAATGGTGATAATTTAGAAATATTTCCAATAAGATCAGGGGTGAAACAGGGATGTCCATTATTACCTCTATTATTTAATATTGTAGTAGAAATGTTAGCCTTAGCAACAAGAGAAGAAAAAGTAATTAAATGAATTAGAATAGGCAAGGAGGAAACAAAACTATCACTCTTTGAAGAAGATATGATGGTATACTTAGAGAATCCTAGAGAATCAACTAAAAACTATTTGAAACAATTAACTTTAGTAAAGTTGCAGGATATAAAATACATCCCCACAAATCATCAGCATTTCTATACACGAGCAACAAAGCTCAGCAGCAAGAGATAGAAAAAGAAATTCCATTTAAAGTAATGGCTGACAGTATAAAATACTTGGGAGTCTACCTGCCAAGACAAACCCAGGAACTCTATTGACACAATTACAAAACACTTTTCACACAAATCAGATCTGATCTAAATAATTGGAAAATATCAATTGATCATGGATAGGCTGAACTAATATAATAAAAATGACAATTCTACTTAAATTAATATACTTATTCAGTGCCATCAGACTACCTAATCACCAATCAGACTACCTAAAATTATTTTGTAGAGTTAGAAAAAAATAACAAAATTCATCTGGAAGAACAAAAAGTCAAGAATATCAAGGGAAGTAATAAAAAAAATACACAGGAATATGGGATAGCCTCACCAAATTTGAAGCTACACTATAAAGCAGAAGTCATCAAAACTATTTGGTATTGGCTAAGAAATAGAGTGGAGGATCAATGGAATAGGTTAGGCACAGGAGACACAGTAGTAAATGATTTTAGTACTGTAGTTTGATAAACCCAAAGACTCCAGTTTCTGGGATAGGAACTCAGTATTTGACAAAAACTGTTGGGAAAACTGGAAAAGAGTATGGCAGAAACTAGGCATAGAGCAACATCTTACACCTTATACTAAAATAAGGTCAAAATGGGTACATGATTTAGATATAAAAGGTGATATCATAGGTAAATTAGATGGGGAAGTAATAGTTTGCCTCTCAGATTTTTGGAAAGGAGAACAGTTTATGACCAAACAAGAGATAGAGAAAATTATGAAATGCAAATGGATGATTTTGAGTACATTAAATTAAAAAAAGTTTTGTACAAACAGAAGCAATGCAGCCAAAATTAGAAGGAAGGCAGAAAGCTGGAAAACAATTTTTACAGCCAACATTTCTGATGAAGACCTCATTTCTAAAATATATGGAACTAAATCAAATTTCTAAGAATGTGAATCATTCCCCAATTGAGAAATGGTCAAAGGATATGAACAGGCACTTTTCTGATGAAGAAGTCAAAGCTATCTATTTCCACATAAAAAAAAAATCCTCTAAATCATTATTGATTAGAGAAATGCAAATTAGAACAACTCTGAGGTACCACCTCACACCCATCAGATTGGCTAATATGACAAAAAAGGAAAATAATAAATGTTGGAGAAGCTGTGGAAAAATTGGAACACTAATGCATTGTATAGCTGTGAACTGATCCAACCATTCTCGAGAGCAATTGGGAACTATGCTCAAAGGGCTATGGGACTGTTTATACCCTTTGACCCAGTTATATTACTGCTAGGCCTGTATCCCAAAGAGATCATAGAGGAGGGAAAAGGGCCCACATGTACAAAAATATTCTTAGCAGCTCTCTTTGTGGTGGCAAAGAATTGGAAATTGAGGGAATGCCTTTCAATTGGGGAATAGCTAAACAAGTTGTGGTATATGAATGTAATGGAATGCTATTGTATTGTAAGAAATGATAAGCAGGAGGAGTTCAGAGAAACCTGGAAGAACTTACATGAACTGATGCTGACTGAGAGGAGCAGAATCAGGAGAACATTGTACACAGTAACAGCAACATTGTATGATGAACAATGGTGATAGACTTGGCTCCTCTCAGCAGTGTAATGATCTAAAACAATTTCAAAGTACTCATGATAGAAAATGTTCTCAACATCTAGAAAAAAGAACTGTGGAATACGAATGCAGATTGAACCATACTATTTCTACTATTGGGCCTGCTTTATTCCCCTTCTTTTTTGAAGTTTTTCCTGTGCTCTGATTCTTCTTTCACAATATGACTAATGTAGAAATATGTTCAATGTGATTGTATATATATAAATTTTATCAGATTGCTTTCTGTCTTGGGGAGGGGGGAGTAAAGAAAGGGTGCGAGAAAAATTTGGAACACAAAATCCTATGAAAACAAATGTCAAAAACTATCTTTACATGTAAGTAGAAAATAATAAAATACTTTTACTAAAAAGTTTTAATATAGTAAGGCATGTTCAGTATGTATCAGAGGCAGGCCTTGAATCCAGATCTTCTGCCTCTAAGGCAAAAATTCCTGAAACTTCTTCAATATAAACATTCCTTTAATGTAACACAGTCTCTAGCTGAGTTTTATCTCCACATCTGTGAGTCCAGCACAGGCAAAAGGAAGTCCAGATTTGATTATGTTTTTTTTTTTCTTGTGGATATTTATGACACATTTTCCTTTTCACTTTCTTTCTATTGTTACTAGCAAGTAATATATAAGTGAACTCTTTGGAAATTCTCTGCTCAGCAGTTATAACACCCTTACAAAAAAATCATAAAAACACAGAAGGACCTGAAAGAAATCTTGTCATGCAGGTTGGAAGGCCTAGAAAAAATCTTCAGTCTATAAATTAAGCTATAATCTATGTTATACATTGACTTTGCTATAGATTTGATGGAGAATGAGGTCAGTTATGTTGATTTAAGGAAGAATCTCCTTCCTTAAGGCTCTTGGATGAATGATGATATCAGAAGAGATCAAGGAGCATCTATTCATTAATTCAAGAAATATTTATTAAGTATTCACTACTATGTAAAGCACACTGTTTTAGGCCCAGCAGGGGATACAACTACCAATGAAAATAATCTTGGGTGGGGCATCTAGGTGGCACAGTGGATAAAGCACAGGCCCTAGATTCAGGAGGACCTGAGTTCAAATCCAGCCTCAGATACTTGACACTTACTAGCTGTATGACACTGGGCAAGTCACTTAACCTTCATTGCCCCGCCCCCCCAAATATTTAGAGACAGAGAAAAAATCATGGAATAGTAGAAAGCACTACATCAAGTTTATCCCTAGACTCATGCAAACAGATCTATATATTATACCAGCAAAAATCCTGATGGGGAAATCCAAGAAAAATTTACAGGGAGTTACATTTCCTGTCTATGTCAGCATAGGGAAACAGAGATATTTTTGGAGACTAGCGAGAGAGTCAAACCAGGAATACTCATGTACAAGGGAGAAGCTTTGTCACTCACTACCCAGTTCTAGATTACAGACCCAGGGTGGACTGAGGAGGAGATCTACTGTTCAGTCACTAGCCTTAGGCTATGTTCATAGAGAGGAGGAAGTTCAGAAAGGAGTAACAGCAGTGTCATTCAGATCCCAGCATCAGAGCAGGGTTTCAGTTGCAACTTGTAGTCCAGTGTGAAGTCTGCAAGGAATTACTAGGTTAAGACTCCCAGATAAAAGGAAAAATTGCATTTCTGTCATGCTGAACCAACAGAGCTTCCTAGCTGGCTGATAGCTATTGAGTGCCAAAGCAATCTGATGTTGCTCAGACCCAAATCAAAGTCAGGAACTCATAGAGCTAACGCCAGGGAGGTAGTTTATCAGACTGTTCCCTGGTTCAGATCACTTTGGGAGCACTGATAATTTGCAGGTCACCAGCCTAAGATTCTCCCCAAGAACTTAGAATAACACAACACTCAATTTCTTAAGAAAGCAGCAACAAGGCCAACCTAGACCTTCTCTTCAGAAGTGAGCAGATCCTGGCCTTAACATCAAGTCTGAATTCATCAAATATTATGGACAAAGTGAAAAAGAAAAGAATCATTCCACAAATGATATCACATGACAGGGATGGTCAAGATATATACCCATAAGAAAATGACCACAAAATATCTACAAGTAAAGTCTTATGTGAAAGCACAGTTTGGGTACAAATTCAACCAGGATTCTTGGAAGAGATGAAGCAAAGGGTTTTTTTTTTTTTCTTAAGAGTTAATTTTTTTAAATAAATGAGTTATGAAGAAAGAATGAGTAAGGAAATTACCAGTCTAGCACAAGAGGTACAGACTTTTATTTAAGTAGCCAACTCCCTGAAAATTATGAGGGATCAAAATAGAAGCAAATGACTTTGTAAGATAAGAAGTAATATTAAAAACAAAGTCAAAATACTGAAAGTAGAAAGAAAATAGAAAATATAAGATATTTTATGGTAAAGACAACTGACCTGTAAAATCAATTGGAGAGGAAAAATGTAAAAATCATTGGATTATCTGAAAATCACAAACAAAAAAAGAACAGGTATCATATTTCAAGAAATATTAAAAATGTCCAGATCTCAGCTAGGTGGCACAGTGGATAGAGCACCGGCCCTGGAGTCAGGAGTACATGGGTTCAAATCTGGCCTCAGACACTTAACATTTACTAGCTGTGTGACCCTGGGCAAGTCACTTAACCCCAATTGCCACACTAAAAAAACAACAACAAAAAAAGAAAAACAAAAACAAAAATGCCCAGATCTCTTAGAACCAATTGACAAAATGGAAATAGAAAGAATCCTATGGTTCCCTCTCAAAAGAACCCCAAAATGAAAACTCTTAGGGAAATTATAAGCAAAATCCAAGCTTCTAGGTCAAAGAAGAAATCTTGCAGGCAGCCAGAAAGAAATAGGTTTACATACAATTTACAGTTGTTACTAGAAAGATGAGGAAAGCTTGGAATACAATATCCTAGAAGACAAAGGATAGGCTCATAACCAACAATAATTTACCCAACAACAGCAACTATAATCATACTGGGGGAAATGGATCTTTAATGAAATAGAGTACTTCCAAGTATTTCTGATTAAAACACCAGAGTTGTGTAAAAACTTGGAAATTCAAACATAGGAATTAAGAAAAACAAAAAGGTAAATACAAATAAACAAGCATAAAGGATTAAGGATGAACTGTTTACATTCTAATATTGAGAGATTATAATGTGTCTCCTCTGGATCCCATCATGCTCATGGGTACCAAAGGAATCTAATTAGACAAAACACATGGGAATGGTTCTGTTATGTAGTAGAATTCTATAAAAACAAAGAGGAAGTGGAGGAGAAGCTGATACTTGTACTTCACTCTCATCTGAACTAGTCAAAGGAGAGATCACACACAGAGTTGAGTAAAGAAATACATTTAACTCAACAGGGAAATGAAAGGGAAAGGAGAAAAGGAAGAAGGGGGAATTAAAGGAGAGTAGATGAAGGGAAGGATTCATTTTATGTCTCATATATACATGTATATAAATGTATATACATACATGTGTATAATGTATACATGTATATTCCCTTTGGACATGACCAATGTAGAAAATTGATTTTATTTGACTATAAATGTTTGTAATGGTAGTTCCCCGCTACATTTGTTCTCAGAGGGAGTGGAGTTGGAGGGAGAGAAGGCAGACTTTTGCTGATTGAAAAAAAACACACGTAAAATGCCAAAAAGCACAATTTATTTAAAAAATTAAACCGAAAATAATTGTCAGCCTCAAGAGTTTATAGTCTAGGAGCAGAAAGATTATCAAAGAAAATCTTTCTACCAAGGAAAATGAATTTTTATATGGAACAAAACCATATATCTATAGCCATTCAGTATAGCTAGCATTTATATGGTGCTCTAAGTTTTACCAGACACTTAAAAACTATGAGCTCATTTAATCCTCATAACAACCCTTTAAGGCAGATGTTATTATTATCTCCTCTTTACACACTAGGAAATTGAGGAAGACTGTTAAGTGACCTACTTAGAGCTACACAGCCAGCAAAATCTGAGGTGGGACCTGAATTCAGTTTCTCCTGACTTCAAGTCTAGCACTCTACCTACTTCATCACCTAGTTGGAGAAACTATCTGGATTCATAAGGACCAGGCACCCTGCTGATACTGAACTATGAAAACCCAAATAATCCAGAGAGATTTCTCAGGATTCATTTCCATTGGAAGCTGAATATAGCAATGTGAAGCTATCACATTGGAACTTTTTGGAATAGAGAGGTTCTGAATATTCTGCCCAGGGGGAGGGGAAGAGAAGCTTCCCTTGGGTTAATTATGGTTATACAACAAACCCTCCAGAACAAACTAAGAGATCTATTGTGCATGGGCTTGAAAAATATAGTTGAGTTGCATTTCTTGTAGACTTTAGGAAATTGGTAAAACTAGTTTAAATTTTACAAAGTCAGTCTTGTGAAGTCAATCTTCATCAGCTTATAAAAGAAACTACTTGTTTGAGTACACAAAAGTGCAAGTGTAAATGGATATATATTAATCTTAGCACAATTTTCTGGTAAATGTTAAATGATAGTGCTTTTGTTGAGTTTGAAACTCCACATTTATAAGAAAAGGAGTGGGATTCAGGATCACTGTATCTGTTTACTAACTACCACTATCATCAGATTTAATTTTAAGGTATACATGGTACGGATCTACCATTCCATAGATGAATATTAAAAAGTCATGTAGGTCCAGATATATTTACAAGTGAATTTATACAATATTTGGACACAAAGTAAGTAGAATATGTTTGGAGTTGCATCCAAACATAATGATCTACCACTGAACTGAGTTCTATGAATTTGAATTAGGTCTTGCACTATTGTATCTTTGTATAAGCAGACTGGAAAGAGCTCCTTCCTCACTTTCAACTCCTAAAGGCCTTTAGCTTCCTTAAGGCCCAACACCAGTGCCATTTGCTATGGGAAACCACTCCTGATGTCCCTGATTTTTAGCACCCTAGTATTCTTGAAATTATTGCACTTTTACTTGATGTGTATGTTAAATCACATTTCTAGCAGAAAGGATTGGTTTTCCTTTTGTCTTTTTATTCTCTTAGTACTTAGCATAGTATCTTGCACATAGTAGGTGATTAATGAATGTTCTTTGAATTGAATTGTGTAGTTATGGAATTGTCTACCTTGTTTATATAGAGTGGAAGCTTTAATTCCACCCTACTATATCAAAGGATTAGCAGACAGGGTATCTTTATTTCTTTTTTCAAACCTTCAAACTAAGTATGCATATATGGTGTCTTAAAAGGAACAGCTTTGCTGAGGCAAACAGCATGAAAGCTCAGTGTGAGCACCTAGTGAGCAACTTCTTGACAGTAATTAGATGCAACAGTCAGTGTTGATTTGGTTATTTATAGAGTCTAAAACCATTTACATTCTATGAAAAGTACAGGTGTAGCAAGTTGAATTCCTAAGTTGCCTTTAGGACAGAGATGAGAGCAGAAGGAAAATTATATGTTTGTGATTAATCCATGTGGACCTAATACATGACAGAATGGATGAATCTGAATGAGAAAATAAATGGGAAATTAAGGGAGGGTAGAGAAAAAATGTAGCATGCAATACAATAAAGATATTTTTCTGTACTACTATTTCTTTCATGGTTAAAGAGCAAACACAAGTAAAGGTCAAAGAATAACTAGCAAATTCACAAATATTATTTCTTTTTTCCCTACATTTTCCAAGAAATTGTTTTATTACAGGATCAAAGATTTTGAGAGTTGGACATGGCCAGTATAGCTACCTGACAAGCAGTCAGTCATTAAACTTCTTAAAGATGTCTAAGATGAGAAAACTCACTACCTTTTAAAATTTTATTTTATTTTTCTACTTTTTGGTAAACAATATTTTATGTTTTCCTAATTACATGTTTTATTTTTTTTCAGGAATAAACATTTATTTTATTTTCCAGTTACATGTAAGAGTAGTTTTCAACATTCATTTTATTAAGATTTAGAGTTCCAAATTTTTCTCCCTCCCTCCCTCCCTTTCCTGCCCCCTCCACAAGATCGCAATCAGGTTATATATGTACAATCCACAAGTGTTCTTTTTATCAGTTCTTTCTATGGGGGTGCATAGTAAGCTTCCTCATTAGTTCCTTGGGATTGTCTTGGATCATTGCACTGCTGAGAGTAGTTAAGTCATTCACAATTGCTCATTGAACAATACTGCTGTCACTATTCCCAGCTCTGCTCACTTCACTATCCAACGATGTTCATTAGTCTTTCCAGGTTTATTGGGGATCATCCTGTAGCATAAGACCATTCCCCTACAATCATATAACATAGCTTTTTCCATAATTCCGCAATTGATGGACATTCCCTTGATTCTCAATTCTTAGCCTCCACCAAGAGTTGCTATAAATATTTTTTGTACAATTTTTCCCCCTTTTCTCTTTTTCATGATTACTATTGTTAACTGTTTCCCTTCCATCCTATTCCCTTCCCCATGATATTTATTCTATTATCCATATTCTTTCATCCTTCAAAAGGGATTTGTTTTTGTCTGTCCCCTCCCGGACTCTGCCCTTCTTTCTTTTGCCCCTCTCTCTTTATCCCCCTTCCCCTCCTATTTTCCTGCAGGGTTAGAGAGATTACTCCACCCAATTGAGTGTGTACATTAGTCCCTCCTTGAGCCAGTTCTAATGAGATTGAGGTCTTTGAGCCAATTCTGATGAGTGTTAGGCTCATTTAATGCCCAGATTAAATAGATTACTCCACCCAGTTGGGTGTGTCTATTAGTAGCTCCTTGAGGCAGCTCTGATGAGTTTAAGATCTTTGAGCCTTTTCTGATGAGTGTAAAATTCATTTACTGCCCTGCTCCTCTCCCATCCCTTCCCCCACTCCATAAGCCTTTTCCTATTACTTTCATGTAGGATTTCACTTCTGCCCTTCCCCCTCCCCCAATGAATTCCCTTCACCCCTCAATTTAACCCTAAAGATGTTATGATCTACCTAAGTGACACAGTGGACAAAGCATCACCCCTGAATCCAGGGGGATCCCAGCCCAAACCCGGCCTCAGACACAAGACTGTTGCCCACTGTATGACCCCAGGTATGTACCCCAGCTCCAATTTTTTTATGGTTCTCTAGGGTCTTGTATTTGAAAGTCAAATTTGCTATTCAGTTCAGGTCTTTTCATCACAAATATCTGAAAGTCTTCTTTTTCATTAAAGTCCCATTTTTTCCGCTGAAAGATAATGCTGAGTTTTGCTGGGTAGGTGATTCTTGGTTGTAATCCCATTTCCTTTGTCCTTTGGAATATCCTATTCCATGCCCTCTGGTCCTTTAATGTTAGATGCTGCTAGATCTTGTGCTATCCTGACTGGGGCCTTCACAGGACTTGAATTCTTTCTTTTTGGCAGCTTGCAATATTTTTTCCTTGACCTGACAGCTCTGGAATTTGGCTATAATATTCCTAGGAGTTTTCCTTTTGGGATCTCTTTCAGGAGGTGATTGGTGGATTCTTTCAATTTCTATTTTAGCTTCTTCTTCTAGAATTTCAGGGCAATTTTCCCTGAGAAGATTTTGGAAGGTGGTGTCTAAGCTCTTTCCTTGATCATGGTTTTCAGGTAGAACAATAATTTTCAAATGATCTCTCCTGGACCTATTTTCCAAGTCAGCAGTTTTTCCCAGAAAAACTTGTGTCAAGGTGACTGTGGGGTTGGGCTCAACTCCTGTATCAGCACAGCAGCTCCCTTCTTCCGACCTTCTAAGCCGTTCTTGGTTAGAAGATGATTTCAGCACATTCTTCTGTGAATTTTGCTGCTTGGGGGATTTTCCTATGGCATTATTTGGGTGTTTTTTGGATCGATGGTGTCATGAGTTCGGGAGCTCACTCTTTCCTAATTACATGTTAAGATAGTTTCTGACATTCATCTTTTATATGATTTTCAGTTTTAGATTTTTTTCTCCTTCCTTCCCTTCCATCCCCCCTCCCCAAGACAGCAAGCAATCTGATATACATTATGCACATGCAATCATGTAAACATAATTCCACATTAATCATTTTGAACTCATTACCTCTTAAGGCAGCCCATTACAGTTTTTGAGCAGCTTCAATTGTTGTGAAGGACAGCTAGATAGCACAGTGGATAGCATGTCAGGCCTGAAGTCAGGAAGACACATCTTTTTGAGTTCAAATCTGGTCTTAGACAATTATCTATCTGATCCTGGGCAAATCACTAACCTTCTTGTTTCAATTTTCTTCATCTGTAAAATGAGCTCAAGAAGAAAATGGAAAGCCATTTCAGTATCTCTGCCAAGAAACTGCAAATGGAATTACAAAAAATCAGACATAGCTGAAAAGATTGAACAAAAATGGTTGTGATCTCTCCCCTTCATAGTTCCTCATTTTGCCCAGTAGGAATCAAAAGAATAAGTGCAAACCCTTATATGACTGATGATTTTTCAAATGTTTAAGATAGCATATCTCTCTGCCCTCCCTAATATACATAAACTTCTGTTCTCCAGGCTAAATATATATGGTTCCTTCAAATGATCTCCCTATAATATATCTCAACACCATTCACCACCCTAGGTATCCTCAGCATTCTCCAGTTTATCATTTTATCAATGTTATTCTTAAACTATATTGCCTAGAACTGAACACAGTACTCTAGATGAGAATTGATAAGGGCAGAGTACATAAAGTATGACCATCATCACTTATTCCTGGAAGCTCACTAACCCTCTCATGACAGTGGCTCTTCCAAACATTTTCATCTCTCCTCAAACCTCCCCTGGCTCACCTACCCCCACACTCTACTGAAAATGTTGTCCCATATTTTACTGAAATTGAGGCTATTAACCAAAGATATTCATTCTCCCCTCCCCTTCTCATCCCACATTACCCAGATGCCTTTTGCTATTTCCTCCTCATTTATCTCTATCTTACATAATGAGGTGGGCCTTCCCCTTGCCAAAGCAAACCCCTATATATGCACAAGTGAACCATCCAATTCTGTCCCATCATCCTCAATAGATTTCTCCTTCTATCATTACCACTTTTTCACATATCTTTAATCTTTCCCTGTCTCCTGCTTCCTTCCCTATCAATAAACACACCCATTAAAAAAAAAACAACACCTCACTTGATTTATCTACCTCTTCTAGTTATCATTCTATATCTTATTTTTGTGTATAAACTCCTTGAAAAAGCCCACAATATTTACATACATCTCTTCTCTCACTATCTATAATTTTGCTTCCAACCTTATCATTCAACTGAAACTTCCCTCTCATCAAAATTACTAAGAATTTCTTAATTTCCAAATCTAATGTCCCCTTTTCAATCCTCATCCTTTCTAACCTTCTGCAGTCTTTGACACTATCAATTACCATTATCTTCTTGATATTCTTTTTTTTTTTCTCTTAGTTTTTCTTTCCTGGTTCTCCTCCTATTCATCTGAACTCTTCTTCTCAGTCTCCTTTGCTGAATCTTCATTCAGGACATGCTTGTTACCCCATGGATGTCCCATGGGGTTCTGTCTTCAAGCCTCTTTTCTCCCTCTATTGTATTTCATTTGTTGATCTCATCACCTTCTAGGGATTCAGTTATCATTTCTATGTTGATGATTCTCAAATGCATTTATCTATCCCTAACCTCCCTGCTGACCTCTAGTTGAATGTCCAACTGTCTATAGGACATCTCAATTTAGATGTCTTGAAGACAGTTTAAATTCAACATGAGTTCACATCATTCCCCAAACCCTCTTCCTAACTTTCCTATTATTATTATTATCATTATCATTATCATTATTATTATTATTATTATAATCACCAGCCTCCTAATCATCCAAGATTCCAAACTAGATATTCTCAGCTCCTTATTACTGCTCACACTCCTTACCCAAACTACTGCCAGGGCCCATTGATTTTTCCTTTTTAACATTTTTTATTTTTATCCCCTTCTCTCATCTGATACTACCACTGCTCTGGTGTAAGCTCTCATCACCTCATGCCTAGACTATTGCAATAAACTTCTGGTTGGTGTGCCTAATACAAGACTCTCTCCATTCTAGTCCATCCTCTGGTCAACTGTCAAATTGATATTTCTAAAGTGAAGGTCTAACCATGGCATTCTGCCTCATCTTACTCCATAAACCCCGGTGGCTCACCAGCACTTCCATGATCTTCATCTTTACCTCATGGCATCTTTGACTTCTTTAATATCCCAGTTAAAATTTCACCTTCTACAGGAACCCTTTCCTTATACCCTTTAATGCTAATGCTTTCCCTCTGTTAAATACTTCAAATTACCCTGGATGTTGCTTGTTTGTACATAGTTTTTTGACATGCTGTCACCTCCATTGGATCATGACTTCTTAAAAGCAGTCTTTTATCATTCTTTGTATCTCTGAGTGCTTAGTACAATGCCTGGCACATCTAGGCACTTAATAAGTGCTTATTGAGTGACTTTTGATGGACTCAAAACTAATTTGAATAAGATTCTCCTCCTTGGTGGAGACTGATTAATAATAACAATAATGCTTACTATATGCCAGGCACTATGTCAAGTGCTTTAGAAATAATATTTCATTTTTATCTTCACAACAACCCTGGAAGGTAGGTACTATGACTATCCCCTTTTAAAATTGAGCAAACTGAAGAAAATTGAGGTTAAAAAAATGTGCTCAAGGACACAAGCTAGTGTCTGAGGTCAAATTTGAACTCAGGTCTTCTTGATTTTAGGTCCATTGCTCTATCCACTCCACCACCTAACTGCCTTGTATAGCATTACTCAATGCTTCTCTTATGCATTTGGAGTAGAGTTGGCAAGAGCTTAGGAGGAGAGAAATCTCAGGCTTCTAGCTTTGAGAAGGAAAACATGGTGTGCCAGATTTTCTTCAGGGAAAGGTCCCTGAAGGAAGAAAACAACTTTAGGAAGAAGTTGACAGTTGAAATGTAGAGGAGCCAGTACCTCAGTCATGTCCTATCACTAACTTACTATACTAAAGACCAGAGAATTTTCCCTGGAGTGAAATCTAGTTCTCTCTCTCTCTCTCTCTCTCTCTCTCTCTCTCTCTCTCTCTCTCTCTCTCTCTCTCTCTCTCATATTATGAAACTGGCCTACCTGGCCTTCAGTGGGAAAGGAGTCAAGCTTTGTATATATGATTAGGGCACATTTTTCCCATTATGAAATAGCAATTGGGAGTTTAGCTTGAAACAAAAAATTACCTCCCCTAGACTAGACATTTTTTGGGGGGGAGGCATATAGATATAATTTTAGTCTGCTATTCTTTCTCTGAGGAGAACAGAGTGCCCAGCCTCTGGCCCCAACTTCCTTATTTCTCTCCTGGCAGGAATCAAAGATTTCTTATAGTGGGGGAGGGAGTGGAAGAGACTCTAGAGATGCCTATTCATACCTCATTATGAGTCACATCTTAGGCCCATATGGACATATATAACCTACCTAGGTTACACACACACACACCTCCCTACAATTTTATCTATACCAATAGTCTAGACTTAGATTTAGCTATATCTATGACAATCTTTCATGATTCATTGTAGTAAAAAAAAAAATTCATTACCTTGTATTTTTTATATGG
The DNA here is from genome assembly GCF_019393635.1 of Dromiciops gliroides. Taxonomy (NCBI): domain Eukaryota; kingdom Metazoa; phylum Chordata; class Mammalia; order Microbiotheria; family Microbiotheriidae; genus Dromiciops; species Dromiciops gliroides. The sequence goes on from NC_057863.1 coordinate 576,346,349, forward strand.
GGCCCATTCTAGTTAAGCTCCCTCTCAATACCCAGTTTGGGAATATTTCCTGGTGGGTGAGAACTGACAGAGCTTGTAATTCTGAAACTTACAAGGTCAAATCTTTGAGAAGTCAGTTGCCTCTATACACTTTGATGAGATATATAAATCTCTTGTGTGTGTGTGTGTGTGTGTGTGTGTGTGTGTGTGTGTGTGTGTATGTAAGAGAATGAGAATAAAGGACTTAAATGGACATAGGAAATGGAAAAGATGTTATCTTAGGATCTCTCCTAATTGCTTCTTTAAAAAAATTCTTGACTAGTGGCCTAAAAATCTTATATTTAGGCTTTTAAAGTAGAGCACAGCAAGTGGTTGTTAAGGTTTTATATTGGAAGAATATTGTTTTTGGTTGAGCCACACACATTAAGAAAATGTTGAAATTGTTTTTTTTTTTTTCCCCCCTAGGCAGCATATATAATTTGAGATGCTGAGTAAAGGATTATAGACTTGAATTGATTCAGTGGGAAAAGGAAAATTATATCAAAGAAATCTCCAATTGTTTTAATTCTTTCTCAAAGAGTTTATGAGCCATGCAGGCATTTACAAAAAAAAAAAACGAAAAACAAAAAACAAAAAAGAAATCCACAAACAACAGACTCCAAAGTTGTCAATCTGGTCTTCCCAGATGTTTTTGTTTGTTTGTTTGTTTGTTTGTTTGTTTTGTTTGTTTTTTACAATCAAATCAGGCAAAAAACATGGATTACCAGTTTGGCCGGCTGTGCAGAAATTCATTATTAAAAATAGCTGCTTTTAATTTAGTGACTTCTGCAAAGAGAATGGTCCAAATGTGAATTGCTACCTCTTTAGTTATCTTGTATTGAAGTTTTTGGTGGCCTAGTGACATTTTCCAAAGTGGTCTACTCTTCTCCCTTTCCTCTTGCTTCTCTAATGACTACTCTGTCCTTTGCTGGTTTATTATCCAAGAGCCTCTTCCCTTTGTGAGAAAATTATTAATAATAGGGTGTTTTGAAGATTCAGATGCCCCACCCCCCCTCCTGGCTGGTTTTGCAGGGCCAGCCCAGAGTCAGGAGAATTTCAAAGGAAATGTAAATTGAACTTCCTGACTAACTAAAGGAAGTTAACTAACTTAAGACCACCCTCAAGTCATGTCAATCAATGGACTTGAATATTATGGATCAATTAGCTTGGGTCAAGGTGGAGTGTCCCACCTCTACCTGAGACAGATTAAAAACCTTGCTCTCTTAGCACGCTTTTCCCTCTCTCACTGTTGCTCTCTCTCTCCCCTCTATCCTAGGTATGTAGGGCTTCTGATCTTTCTGAGCCATGTGCTCTCTATCTTTACTAATATTTAACATGCTTTAATAAATGCTTAATGCCCCCAAACTAGTGCAGTAGCCTCTCATTTCTAATTACCAATATATGAGAACCCCCAGCTAATTTTCCCTAAAACTTGAGACAATTATAGGGTGACCCCATACATTTTGATTGCCATACCTTGTTTGTCAACACTTTTCCTTTGACACTTTCATGCCCAAAGCTTTAACTACCACCTCCATGCACAAATGTATATGGAGTCATCAATCCCATATCTACATTTCAAGTACAAATGACTACCATATTACAATGCTGACTTAAGATTGCATTTCACTAGAAGCCTCTTTTCAGAACAACTGTCTAACCATGCCTCCCCATCTCATACTTGTGAACTTGATCTTTTGCTACCCAGGTGAAAGACTTTATATTTGTCACTATGGAAATGTACCTTATTAGATTTAATTCAAGTGCTGACAAGGTACTTTTGGATCATGACTATTATACGGTGAGGAACTATCTTTCTTAGTTTTGTTTTATCTGTAAATTTGATGAATATATCATTTATGCCTTATCCAAGTCATTGAATTATCATGTGGCCTATTATTGTCACATAACCTCAATGTATTTTTGAAGAATACTTTTCAATTTATATGCATGCCTTTACATTTATAATTATAAAATTCTATCTCATTCATTAGGTTCATAGTTTCAATTCTTCTTTCAAGCTGTCAAGATGTTTATGAATTCCCATTCTGTCATCAAGTATAGTAGTTATTTTTCCCAGATTTGCATCATCCACAATTTTGACAGAGATACCATCTGTTCCTTCATCCAAGTTATTGGTAAAGATTTGAAGAGGAGGGAAACAAGAATTGAATCTGGTGGTGGACAACTGGAAATCTGCCTTCACGTCAACCATTGCCTTCACTGATAACTTTTTTGGGTATAGTCAATAAACCAGGTATGAATCATGTAACTGTATAGCATCATCTATCTTATACTTCTAACCTTTTCCCATAAAGACATTATGGAGAACTGCTTAAATATTGTGCTGAAATCTAGTTATACTATGTGTAAGAATAAACTATTCCAGATTATGTATGTGTGTGTGCACATAGATTAATAACTTCTTGTTTTATTCTCTATTCTAGGGTATTTGTATGTGCATGTGCAACCAGAAATGCACACTTTTTTCACAAAAAGTGAAGGCTAAAGCCACTCTCATATTCTTTTAATCCAAATAGATTTATGAGTTAAATGAATTAGGTTAATGTATCAATCAACAACCATTTATTAGGTGTCTACCATGTACCAGGCACTGGATGTATGAAGATAAATAAATGAAACAATCCCTAATCTTAAAGAGTTTAGATTCTACCCAGAGCAGTGGCATATATTTATTTGTGTATGTATGTGTGTATGTATGTATGCATGTACACAGGTATGTGCATATCAATCAATCAGTAAACATTTATTAAGCATCTACCATGTGCCAGACACTATTAAGCACTGGTGATACAAAGAGAAGGAAAAGATAGTGCCTACACTCAAGGGTTTACAATTTAATGGTGGATACAACATGTAAAACACACACATATACATATATTGTGTAATCACACGCACAAAGCAAACTATGTATGGGATAAATAGGGAATAAGAAAGGAACTAGAATTAAGAAGACTTGGGGAAGACTTCCAGTAAGAGATGGGATTTTATTTGATTTGGAATTGAAAGGAAATCAGAGAGGTCATTAGATGGAGCAGAGGAAGGAGAACATTTCAGGCATGGAGGACAGCTAGAGAAAGTATTCAGAGATGAAAGATGGAGTGTCTTGTTCATGAAAAAGCCAGGAGGCCAGTGTTACTGGATTGAAGAGAATGAGTCAGGGAGTAAGGTATAAGAAGATCAGAAAGGTAGGCAGAGGGGTAGGGGAAGGTTAGGTTTTGAAAGGATTTGAATTCCAACCAGCATTTTGCATTTGTTCCTGGAGGGAATCACTGAAATTTATTGAGTAGAAAGTGACATGATCATAGACTTGAACTTTAGGAAAATCACTTTAGTGGCTGAATGGATTATGCATTGGAGTGGGGAGAGAATTGAGGCAGGCTGACCCATTATAGGCTATTGCAATAATCCAGGCCTGGAGTGATGAAGTCCTGTACTAGAGTGGTAGCAGTGTCAGAGGAGAGAAGGGGGCATATTCAAGAGATGTTGCAGAGGTGAAATTGACAGACCGTGGCAATAGCTTGGATATGGGGGTAAGAGATAGAGAGGAATCCAAGATGATTTCTAGGTTGTGAGCATGGGACTGGAAGGATGATGTTGTAATCTACAGTAATAGGGAAGATAGTTGGATGGGGGCAGGGTTTAGAAGGAAAGATAATTCTGGTTTTGCCACTTGCTATCTGTGTGACTATGGGTAACCCTCTTCATCGTTCAAAGCCTCAATTTTCTATGCTTAAACTGTGGGTGTTAGATTAGGTGATCTCTAAATTACCTTCTAGCTCTTATTCATCTGAGCAATGAATAATGGCACTGACTTGTCCAGGGGCCTAGTTTATAGCAAGGCTGACTCTAGGGTAAAAAGAAAGAAAGAGGTGTTAGGGATCTATATAACGCTCTAATTCAGCTGTTGTATGAAAACAGCCACCACCTTCATGACATCTTCACATCCTTTGGACTTCAAAGAGTTTGATTTCACTATAGTCATATGAATTTGCTTTTCCCTTTCCTGGGAAGAAGCACTCTGAAAGTCAGAGATGAGATTAATGAGAATTCAAGGGGGATGAGATCTTCAGCTGTGATATTTTAATTACTCTGTTGTTGAGTAATTTATTAAAATAATATTTTAATTAATGGCACTGCTATGAAAACAGTACCAAGCAAGCTTGGAAAAGGAATACTCTAAAGATAAAAGCAATGACTCCTATTTCTCTTTCTAAATTTGCTTTCTTTAGCTGTGCCTGACTTGATTTCCTGCTGAGTTATGCAGCTGCTAGCCCAAGGATTTTCCACACCATATGAGCATTGAGATATATTAAATGATTCAATCTGTTCTTTTAATTCCATCAGCCATAAACTGTTTCCAATCATGCAGGGAGTTTTAATTTCTCATTTGGGGACATGGGTGGAATCTAGTCTTCTATACAGTCCCTGCTGTTATGCTTTCAAGCTTTGTAATTTTATATGCAGAGCCTGGTCATGTGAGAGAGAAACTACACATTTGGTCAATTATGTGGAAATAAAAATTCAAATTTGCATAGCCCTCTACAGTTCACATAGTGCTTTCCTTGCATCATGGGGAGCCATCATACAAAGGCACAGAGGTAAGAATGGGGGTTTTGTGGACAAGAAGAGCAAGGAAATCAGTTTGAATGTAAGATAACATGTGCAAAGAAGAGGAAAAAGCCCAATGTAGGTGGGAGCCAGATTGTGCAGGAGTCTTGTCTACTTGAGGTGCAGACATGCTTCTACTGCAAAGAATCTCACCAACACTTCTTAGGTATAAAGGTAACACTGCTTGCTGTAACACAAAAAGAGCCTAGCTGTTCTGAGATCTTGAGGGACAACTGCTCAAGGCTAACGTTGCCATTTATTTCTGTAACAATTATATAAAAAAACAGAATATTAGTTCACTGGGGCTTTCCTAGAAAAACTAAATGGTGTTGTTTCTTCACATGCCTCAAAAAATGAAATGTTTCCATGTGAAATCCAGCCACTCTATGGACTTCACTTCCTTGGTAAGGGATTATCTTGATAAGTGATAAGCCTGAACATGGGAAGGCTCCAGTGAGAATCTTAAATGAATTGTGCAGCTATTCAGTAAATCCAAATGGACATTGTTGTCTCTATGTAAATACTGAGAGGTAAATACCTTTTAAAATGAAGAGAGCAAAACTTTTGGGAGGGGGTTAGGTATTTTGATTTTATTATTGTTATTTTTTGATTCCATGCAGTATTTAAGGGTTTTCAAACATAGATACACACATATGCATATATAAAATCATTCTATACATACTTCTATTTACCAGTTCTTTCTCTGGATACAGATAGTGTCTTCCTTCATATGTCCTTTATTTGGGTATTTATGAGTCAACATGACTTGATCACTTAAAATTGGTTTTAAAACAATATTGCCATTACTGTGTACAACATTCTTGGTTCTGTTCATTTTGCTCTTCATTATTTCGTGTAAGTCTATCAATGTTTTTCAAAGATCATCAATCTCATCGTAAATAGCATTACATAGTAGTATTGTATAGTTTCTTTCTAAAAGAAAAGATGTTTGAAAATTTGTATCAACATGAAATTCACATGAAGGTGTCTGTGTTCTGTTTTGAAAAGGAACTAATAGGTCATTTTCAAAGTCATTCTTTTTTTTGTGGGGCAATGAGGATTAAGTGACTTGCCCAGGGTCACACAACTGGTATCACCTGTCTGAAGCCAGATTTGAACTCAGGTCTTCTTGAATCCAGGGTCAGTGCTTTATCCACTGTGCCACCTAGCTGCCCTCTAATAGGTTATTTTCAAAAAGCAATTTCAATTTCTGAGGCACATCTCTTTTCCAGGGAATATTTCTTTGATTTATAATTGGGGCTAAATAATAATAATATAAAAGTATTGCTTGATGTATTTTGGCTTCTTTTGAAATATTCAGAAACATGAATTATAATGGTTGACATAAGGGTAATTTGACATTTGGGACTGTATAAGCAATCATTTTTGTTGTTGTTGTTGTTTTGTTTTGTGAGGCAATTGAGGTTAAGTGACTTGCCCAGGGTCACACAGCTAGTAAGTATCAAGTTTCTGAGGCTGAATTTGAACTCAGGTCCTCCTGAATCCAGGGCCAGTGCTCTATCTGCTGTGCCACCTAGCTGCCCCTGTAAGCAATCATTGTAAACTAATTGAGGATAATAATGAAGAATATTTAACAAAATAGAGCACATTAACATAATAACAGTAAAATAAAATATACTATATGATTAAGGATATACTAGATAATTTCTTTATCTGTGAGAAAATAATAGGGTTTTGGGAATGCCCAAAGGCCCTCCCTCCTCCCCCCAATTAATTGGATTAAGATTTATTGGATTGACTGACTTTGGTGATTAACTCACTTAAAGTTAATTCAATTAAAACCACACCTGCCTGGCCCTCAAGAGGGTGTTTTCTCAGAGGGTGTGAACTCTGACCTAGGACACGGGACCATCCTCAAGTCCAGTAAACCAATAGATTTGCATGATGCTAGCCATGTAGCTTGAAGCATTGTGTAATGACCTCTCATCTAGACACAGAGGAAGTTTAAACATTCAGACTCTCCTGGAGGTGCTCTTGGTGGCAGAGGACTTGGAGGAAGAAGCAGGCCAGGCTGAGCTCTATTCTCTCCTAGATAGGCTAGATAGGCCTTTTCTTAACTTTCAGAGATATGTGTGCTCTCTTTACTAATATTTAATATACTTTAATAAATGCTAAATGCCCCAAAATTGGTGCTAAAGATTCTACTTTATAAGTAACAATTATATTAGGAACCCAGCTAATTTTCCCTACACTTGGGACAGAAATAAGGTGACCACATATAGTTTTACTCGCTACAATACACACACACACACACACACACACACACACACACACACACACGAGTAACTATATTTCTTAAAAAGACATTTTATTTTACCTGAATCCTATAAGACAGGATCTCAAGGAGATAATCCTTGTTTCAAAGGGCTGGACAAAGTTTCTCTGTCTTGATGTAGCTTTGGTTGGGATTTGTTTTTTCACTTTTGATTTGGGAAGAGCAAGAGAGACAATTCACCAAGGTCATGATGGGGGTTGGGCTGGAAGGTGAAGAGATGTTGGAATGCTAGAGAGGTATGGGTATTTGAATTTTTTCCATCTTCTCTGTTGATTTCCCAGGGAGAAGGAGTTCCTGCTACACAATTTATTTCTGCCCTTTAAAGTCACATTTACATATCTTAATTTAATTAATGTAATCCATGCCCTGCATTTTAGGGCAATCAGCTTCTCAGCCATTCAAGAATTAGAACAATAAAGCTTAATTCTTCTTGCTAGGACTGAACATCTAGGATTACCTCTTAATGCTGATGGAACATTCATTTGTCTTTTAAATTCCCAATATTAAGAATTGCTGGGGGCGGCTAGGTGGCGCAGTAGATAAAGCACCGGCCCTGGATTCAGGAGTTCCTGAGTTCAAATCCAGCCTCAGACACTTGATACTGGCTGTGTAACCCTGGGCAAGTCACTTAACCCCCATTGCCCTGCAAAAAAAAAAAAAATTGCTGAAATAATTTCCACAAAATTAAGGCCTATCCATAAAATCTTCATTATTTGAATGTTTTTTTTTTTAATTTCACCTTTTTTAGGGTTACATTTGAGTTCCAAGCTGCTGCCTTTCTTCCCTCCAAACCCTGCACTAGAGGCCAATATTTAACATACACACACGCACACACACACACACATCTAAATCTATATACAAAACTATACAACACATAGGTTCATGTATCAATTCTTTCTCCAAAGATCCTTTGTAATTATAATAGCTTAGTTAGTCATATTTACCTTTTGAGCAACATTGCTGTTAATGTATACAATGTTCTTTTGACTCAGCTCATTTCACTCTTCATTATTTCATTCAAGTCTTTCCATGTTTTCCTAAAATCTACCTGCTCATCATTTCTCACAGCACAGTAGTATTCCATCACAATCATAGGTCAACTTATTTAGCCATTCTCCAAATGATAGACATCCTCTCAATTTCCAGTTCCTTGCCACCGCAAAGAGAGCTTCTATAAATATGTTAGAACATATAGACGTTTTCTCTTTTCCTTGATCACCTTAAGAAACAGACCTAATAGTGCTCTCCTATTTCTTACTCCACAAACCCTTGTAAGGCCCCTCCTTATCATATTCCTTTGCCTTCCTATTCTCTGTAAGTTAAGAAAACTTTTTCATCCTACTAAATTTGTATGTTATTCCTTCTTTAACTGAGTTCTAATGAGAATAAGGTTCCCATACTAATTACCATTCACCTTATTCTCCCCTCAACTATAACAGTTCTTCCATTAATACCTCTTTTGTGTGAAATAATTTGCTCCATTTTACCTCTTCACAAGCCATTTTATTTTATAGGATCATCCCATCATATTCAACTCAATCCTAAGCCTTCAATCTGTGTAAATTCTTTTGAACTGCCAAGTAATAGTAATATTCTTAAAAGTTACAAATATCATTTTCCCATACAATAAGTAGTTTATTAAATCTCTTGTAATTTTTTTTTATGTTTACCTTCTCATTTTTTCCTGATTGCTGTAAGTCAAATTTTTAGTTCAGTTCTGGTATTTTCCTCAAGAATACCTGAAAATCTTTTAGTTCATTAAATATCCATTTTTTTCCCTTTTAGGATCACACTCAACTTTGCGGGGTAAGCAATTCTTGGTTGCAAATCCAGCTTCTTTGCTTTTTGGAATATTATATCATGAATCCTTCAGTCTTCAGTATAATGTAGAAGATGCTGAATCTTGTGTTATTCTGAATGTAGCTCCACAATATTTAAATTGCTGCTTTTTGGTTGCTTGGAATATTTTTTCCTTGACATAGGAGCTTTGAAACTTAGCTATAATGTTATTTTGTTTTATTTTGGGATCTTTATCAGGTGGTGATTAGTGTTTTTTTTTTCAAATTTTGTTTTATCCTCTAGTTCTAGGAATTCAGGGCAATTTTTAAAACAATAATTTCTTGAAGTACAATGTCTAGAAACTATTTTTTTTTTATCATGGTTTTCAGGTAGCCTGACAATTCAGTTTTCCAGGTCAGTTGTTTTTCTGAAATGTTTTACATTCTCTTTTAATTTTCATTCTTTTGATTTTGTTTTATCATTTTTTGATGTCTTATGAAGTAATTAGCTTCCCCTTGCTCAGTTTTAAGTTTTAAGGAGCTGTTTTCTTTGGATCTCTTTTTTCAATTGGTTGATTTTCTTTGGAGAATTTTCTTGCTTTTCTTGCATTAGTCTTATTTCTTTCCCATTTTTTCCCTCAACCTCTCTTATTTGACTCTTAAAGTCGTTTTTAACCTCTTTTAAGAACTCTTTTTGGGGGGAACCTAGGTGGCACAGTGGATAAAGCACTGGCCCTGGATTCAGGAGGACCTGAGCTTAAATCTAGCCTCAGATACTTGACACTTACTAGCTGTGTGACCCTGAGCAAGTCACTTAACCCCAATAGCCTCACCAAAAAAAAAAAAAAGAACCCCCCCCCAAAAAAAACCCCAAACAACAGCAAAAAACACTCTTTTGGGGCTTGTGACCATTTTATATTTTTCTTTAAAGCTTTACAGGAAGCTATTTTGTCTTCTTCTGAGTCTGAACCCTGATCTTCTCTATCCACCAAGTACATATCTGTGATGAGGTTCTTTCTCCATTTTTTAAACATTTTTTTTAAATGGCCCATTTCATACCTGTTAATTTTATGCATGAATCAAGCTATGTTCTCAGGGTATGGCGGATAATGTCTTAGGCTTCAGGTTTTTAGTGATGCTGTTTTCTAAGCTCTATCTAAGGGCCTTTTAATTCTTGGATATTCCAATTTTGCATTATCCAACACCAGGTGTGGTCACTGCTCCTTTGGCTCACACCTTGGTCTATAAATGAATTTAGGTAATTCTCAACTTCTGAGCAGAGACCAGGACCTTCAGCTCCAATGCCACCATGGATGTTCTTGATCTATGCAGTCCCTCAGGCAACTGTAAGCATCAGATCACCTGTCTGCCCTGGAATGAAAACCAGGGACTCTTCTCTCCTGTCAGTGACCAGGGCTCCTGCCTCTCTGAGACCACATTCATTGGAATGTGCTCAGTACTCTTCACCATTAGCCACATACTGGGACCCCATCTGGTCAGTGCACCTGGGCTTCACATCCAGCACCTGTGGATATATGCTTGTTTTTTATTTTATTTTAGAGAAAGGTCCCTCTATGGTTATACTTTTAGAGTTTTTAGGATAAATATTTTATACTTTGATGAAGACATGCTTTTTTTGCATCTATCAAGATAAGCATGTGGTTTGGGGGGTTTTTAATACTATTAATTGTGCTGATTGTTTTCCTAATATAAAAAAAATTTTGCATCCCTGTCATAAATCCAACTTGGTCATAATGAATGATTTATTGGATAAATTGTTGTAGTCTGACAGGATTTTGTTTAAACATTTTTAGTCAATATTCATTAATAATTGTGGCCTATAATATTCTTTCTGTGTTTCATTATTTTCTGATTTACATATTATAGCTATATGTGTCTCATAAAAGGATTTAGTGCTTTCTTTTTCAATTTTTGAGATTATTGTATGAAGTAAGGGTATTAATTGTTCTTTAAAAGTTTGGTAGAATCTATCCGTGAATCCATAAAGATATTTTTTGCAGTTCTATTTAGAAAACTCCCAAAGTAATTTGTTTCTTCAGAAATTGGGTCAGTTTAACATTTTCCTTTTTGTTTATCTATCTGTTAGATTTATCCAAAACTGAATGAGGGACATTGAAATCTTTTATTATTATTGTATTGATATCCATATCTTATACCTCAGATTTTTCTCTTAAGAATTTGGATGCTAAGACATTTTGATCATATAAGTATATTAATGATATTCACTTCTTGTCTATGGTTACTTTCAGCATAATGAGGCTTTCATCTTTATTCCTTTATATTTTTTTTGCTCATTTTTGCTTTGTTGGATAGCATGATTGAAACTTCTGATTTTTTGGATTCATTTGATGTATAGTAATTTTTTCATATTAATATAATTTTTATATTAGCTAAAACTATTTTGAAAAAATAATTGCTATTGTGATAGAGATCAGTTTAGTTAAGCATATCATTATTTTATTAATATCATATATGCTAGTAGTATTGACCACATGGTAGAGAAAGCAGGAAATTTCAGCATGGCTTTTAGTTCTAGCAGAAGAAAAGCCCCAAAAGACCCATGCTGACAGCATATGGTCTTATGGAGAACCAAAGGAGTTCACAAAACCTATACTGTTCTAAGGGGGAGAAATAAGCCAAGAGCATGTCTGGAGAGAAGGAACTTATGGCTTTTTCCAAGAGTTTTTATCCTCTTTTGATAGAGGACAATAATTATACTTTGAACAAAGCTAATTGGTTGGCATAAGTTCCATGGGTTGACCTGACTTGAGGGTGGTCTACATTAAAATGAATTCTATGATGACATCAGGGCTAACAATACAAAAGACCCTCCCTGAATTGCAAAGGGAAGTCCAGTATTAAGGTGTATTTATTTTTTAGTGAGGCAATTGGGGTTAAGTGACTTGCCCAGGGTCACACAGCTAGTAAGTGTTAAGTGTCTGAGGCCGGATTTGAACTCAGGTACTCCTGACTCCAGGGCCAATGCTTTATCCACTGCGCCACCTAGCTGCCCCACAAGGTGTATTTTTATCTCAACAGTCCTTCACTGAACTAAACAAAAGTCTATCATCTCCATTTCTTTTGTTCCCTTGGATTTATCCCAGAAAAGAACAGGACTTTCTTGTTGGGGGAGGGGAAAGAGAAAGGATTGATCTCTAGATTTCCCTAGAAATTCAATATTAATAATTATTTTCTCACATTAATTTTATTTGGTGAATGTCTCTGTTTTTAAAATGTGTTTCTTGTAAGCAACACATTTTAGGGTTTTGTATTCTTGTCACCTTTTCATTTTATTGGATTGTTTATATTTACTATATTTATATTATATTTATCTAACTTCTTTTTCTTGATGGAATCAAACCTCTGAGCTATGCATTATGGACACTCTCCCCACTCCCCCACTCATGCAGTTTCTGCTAATGTCTTGTAGAGTTTGGCCCTCCCCACCATCTGCCCTTTGTCAATGTGCCTCATTCCCAGAAAAAGCTAATTCTTGCAGATGACAGAGAGAAGACATGCCCCATGGAAGGTACCTTCTCCCACCACAATGTCCATGATTATACAGCTGACAATAAACTTATACCTCCCACTAGTCCCTTTCCTTCTCTATTTCCCTCAATATCTCACTGAATCCAGTCTTCCACTCCCCCAAGCACCAGAAACCCCAGGAGTGACAATTTCCCCCTACCCCACTGAAACAGTATGTTTCAATCTGCATTCAGATTCTGCGGTTTTTTTCTGGATGTGGAGAGTGTTTTCCATCATGAGTCCTTTGGAATTGTCTTGTATTGCTGAGAAGAGCTATGTCTATCACAGTTGATCATCACACAATGTTGCTGTTACTATGTACAATATTCTCCTGGTTCTGCTTCCTTCACTCAACATCAGTCCACTTAAGTCTTTCCAGGGTTTTCTGAAATCTGCCTGCTCATCATTTCTTATAGCACAATGGTATACCATTACATTCATATAAGAGAACTTGTTTAGCCATTCCCCAGTTGATGGGCATCCCCTAAAATTCCAATTCTTTGCCACTACAAAGAGAGCTGCTATAAATATTTTTGCACATGTGGGTCCTTTCCCCTTTTTATTATCGTTTTGGGACACAGACCAAGTAATGGTATTGCTGGGTCAAAGGGGAGCACAGCCCCATCAGTTTTTGGGCATAGTTCCAAATTGCTCTCCAGAATGGTTGGATCAATTCACAACTCCACCACCAATGCATTAGTGTTCCAATTTTTCCACAGCTTATTATTTTCCTTTTTTTTGTCACATTAGCCAATCTGATAGGTGTCAGCTGGTACCTCAGAGTTGTTTTAGTTTGGATTTCTCTAATCAATAGTTATTTAGAGCATTTTTTTATATAGCATTAGATAGCTTTGATTTCTTCCTCTGAAAACTGCCTATTCATATCTTTTTACCATTTCTCAATTGAGAAATGACTTGCCTTCTTATAAATTTGATTTAGTTCCTTATATATTTTGGAAATGAGGCCTTTATCAGAAACACTGGTTGTCAAAATTGTTTTCCAACTTTCTGCTTCCCTTCTAATTGTGGCTACATTGCTTCTGTTTGTACAAAACCTTTTTTAATTTAATGTGATCAAAATCATCCATTTTGCATTATATAATATTCTCTATCTCTTCTTTGGTCATAACTTCTTCTCCTCTCCATAGATCTGAGAAGTAAACTATTCCTTCCTCTCCTAACTTACATAAGGTATCACCCTTTATGTCTAAATTATGTACCCATTTTGACCTTATTTTGGTATACAGTGTAAGATGTCGGTCTACGCCTAGTTTTTGCTATAGTATCTTCCAGTTTTCCCAGAAGTTTTTGTGAAATAGTAAGTTCTTATCCCAGAACCTGGAGAAGTCTTGCCATGTGAAAAAATATCTAATTGTCCATCTTGTTGCTTGAATGACCTGGAAGTCAGGAGAACAATTAACACAATAAAAATAACATTGTAAAGAATGTAAAGTTTTGAAAGACTTAAGAACTGTGAACAATTCAATGGCTCTTCAGACACAGTGATGATCACCTCAGAGTGCACATTGAAGAGTATTTAAAAAAATAAATGGCTATTGGAGGCATTTGTTTTCCTTGATTCTTCACACTTGGAAGAGTTTTGTTTTTGTTGTTTGTTCAGTTGGTGGGGGAGGGGGAGATGATTGGGAGAGAATCCAAAACTGAAATTTAAAATCTATGATAGGTAAATACATGTATGTGTATATGGGTATAAAATTTAGATAATAATAGCTACCTCCCAGCCTTATGAGGATCAAATGAGTGATTATATGTAAAATACTTGGCAGACCTTCTTTAATGAGATATTTAAATTGTTATAAGTAACAACATCAGAAATTTCTATATAAAGGTATACAAGGAGACAAAGGTGAGAAGTCACATGTAATTGATGACTGAGAAATAGTCGTGAAACATCATGGATTAAACATCACAAAATACTGCCTCGAAGTGAATTGATGTTTTTCTGGGGCTGAATTACAGAATCTGAGTAAGGAGAGGGGATGAAGAAAATGTGGGAGATATTTGATGTGTCATAATCAAGGAAAAGGTTAGCAATGAAAGGAAAATTACTTCTTTAGTTTCTCAGGAAGGATAGACTCTATAGAAGAACAGGTGAAGAGACAAAGGGAGAGGATTAAAACAAGGAGAAAAAGGGAAAAATGTTGTTTCACTGGTAGTAGGTGTTTCGCTAATGAATTCTCCCATGAGAGAAGAGATAAAGGGAAATGGGGGTGTTACAATGGATATAATCTATAGGAATTTGGTACTTAGATGCCTCATCTTGCTTCAGGAGAAAGGGAATCAGAGCTCTTGAGGACAACTGATATCCACAAGAGCGGGGGAGGGCATGGGCCAAGAGAGGAGATTTCATGGAAATGGGGGAAAATGTTCATAGGAAGGTCAAAGGTTAATAACAAACTGCACAATAAGGGACAGGGGAAAATTCCTACCCTTTGACAGTATTCTTTCTATTGTCTTCAGAAATTTATATTTAACAGAGTGAAATATAAAAGAAAATAGGAGCAGGGGAAAATATCTACAAGGTAATAGCAATATAGAACCTGTTTATAAATGGGAACCCAAAATAGGTACCTTAATAAGCCTTAATTTTATGAGAACACAGAGACTTAATAAAGAATAAATACATATAAGATCCATGACCAAAAATAATGTCTAGGATATATAGAGAGTGAAGATAAATATTGAATAGAAAGAAGGAAAGAAATTATTTGTAGAAAAAAGCACAGCAAACTTACAAAGAGTAATGATTGAAATGATTGAGAAGGAGAGGAGGACAGAGGAGGGGATTCTGCTTGACCACTTAACTTTTAGGGGGAAAAAGAAGTTCGAAGATAATATACAATATTATTTACTTGTATTTTTATTCCCTGCACATACCACAATGCCTGGTACATAGCAAAAGCTTCATAAATGCTTGTTTTGTTCCTTACTTCCTGGAATTTGGAGGGAAGTTAATCATACTTCACTAGACATTATAGGCAAGTTGATTTTTCAGTGAAGTGTTTTATGAAGTTTTCCCTTACTTCCTTTTTCTTCCCCTCCCCTTCTCTCCCCTCTCATTCACTCTCCTTCGTTTCCCTTCCCTTCCTTTCCTATATAGAATGAAGAGTCAAAAAACTCAGCTCTCATTAGACATTGGGGTACTAAGACAATAGATGGAGTGGATCCTGCATTGCCATTGTTTTAGAAAGAGCTTTGCTATGTGGCATGATTTATTGAAGATTTGGTTGGTTTTCCATGTATTTAATGAATAACAACTCTAAGGAGAATTTATCTAGCTGTTGTCTAAAACATTGTGATGAAAGCTTGAAGAATGGTGGAAAGAAAAACAAAAACAACATCATGCAGACTATATATATATATATATATATATATATATATATATATATATATATATATATATATATATATATTAATCAGCCCATAATATTTTCACCCACCATATCTGATAGAACTAAAGTGTTGGTGTGGTTGGTGATGATAAATATGAGGGAGAAGAAAAACATCTAGAGTTGTAAGGATATTAGAGTAGAAATTATTAAAACTTGTGCTGACAATCTGATTCCTTTTGGCCTTGCTTAATTTCTTGCATTTATTCCCATATAGTTTCTTAAATTCTGAAATTATGTCAGAATTTTTAAAGATGTATATGATTGTAGTACACAAACAGAAGACTTAGACATATTACTTCCTGACTCTAGGGTAGGAGAAAGAAGGTAAAATAAGTGTTTTTCAAACTTTTGAATCTTGGGCCTCCTTTATACTCTTTTTTTTTTTTTTAGGGCAATGAGGGTTAAGTGTCTTGCCCAGGGTCACACAGCTAGTAAGTGTCAAGTGTCTGAGGCTGGATTTGAACGTAGGTCCTCCTGAATCCAGGGTCAGTGCTTTATCCACTGTGCCACCTAGCTGCCCCCCTTTATACTATTAAAAGTTATTGAGGACCTCGAAGAGCTTTTGCTTACGTGGTGGTATATCAATTGATATTTACCACATTAGAAATGAAAAAATCTTAATACTATCATGAAAATAATTTTGACCTTACAGACTTTTAAAAAGGTCTCATAGACCCTCAGGACCATACTTTGAGATTTTCTGTGCTAATTATTTTTTTCCAAATAAAGTTTACCTTTTCAATTAACAAGTATTTATTTTCTCTTTCCTCCCCTTTCCACATAGAAAATAAAAAGAAATCCTTTGTAGCAAATATGGAGGTCCTTCAAGTTGGTTGGCTAAGAGTGGTCCCCTGCTGACATCACTAGTACAACGACACTCTGGGCTAGCCAGGTGTGGCTACAATCTAATCATCCCCAAGTAGTTACTTAGTCAGTTTCTCATTCTCACCCAATTCAAACAATACTAAATCAATCAAGTGGGGCCCCTGGGCATCTGCCAAATTCCATTATTTTACCACATATGCTTACCACAATCGGATATCAACAGCAAAATTAAATACTCTGCCTCCCCCCCTTACACACACACATTTCCAATGGTTTCTTATGTGACCATGCTTAGGCTGACTTTTCCATGGAATATCACTATAGGCTAGGGCTTTTGTTGTTGTTGTTGTTGTTGATGTTTTGTTTTGCTTTATTTTGTTTTTTTGCGGGGCAATGAGGGTTAAGTGACTTGCCCAGGGTCATACTTTTAGTAAGTGTCAAGTGTCTGAGGCCAGATTTGAACTCAGGTCCTTCTGAATCCAGGGCCGGTATGTTATCCACTGTGCCTCCTAGCTGCTGCCCCTAAGCTAGATTTTAAGGAGTTTATCCAACAAAATAGAATAACTACATATTATACAGTTATAGGCTCAAATATTTCAAAGTTAATTGGGAAGTCACCTGAAGATATATAAAAATGGTCTGATTAAAAACAAAGCTGTTTCATGTCAATTCAGAACAAATTAAACATTCAGATCCATTATAAACTGTCACCCTTATGTCAGAAGTCCTTGTGACACAGAGGAAGCAGATTGTTTTATGGAAATGACACGATTCTTTTGGCTTGATCATCTACCCAGAAACATAGAGAAATTACATAGCCAAATAGTCTGGCACCAAGTCCCCACTTACAGTTTTTCTGGCTACAGTGTTTTGGAAAGATATGTTAATAAAGGAAAGAAAATTCAGAATACTAACTGCTTTTGGACAAGGCACCCAACATTTCTGGGGCTCGGTTTTGTCATCCATTAAATGAGGACATTGGACTAGATGATTCTAAGGTTCTCTCTAGTTCTAATATCCTGAACCAATCCTCATTTTCAAAATAGGCAAATTACAACCTAGAACATCCCATAATGATCTGGCTATACTATCATCTGCTGGCACAGGATCTCAAATTCTGAATAGTGTCTGTGGTGGAGGATCAAGACAACAGAAATGTGTCCACAGCAACTAAAATATATATTTTCTGGTGGGGTGGTTGTGCTGCTATTTCCCCTAAATCAGCATGAGAAGGAGGAGAGGCTAATCCAGTGGTACAGTAGAAGCAGTGTGATATATTGGAAAGTTGCCTGGATTTGGCTTAAGAAGACCTGGCTCCATTACTTACAGCATGTATGACTTTACATAAGATAACTCCATTCTCTAAGATTTGGGTTCCTTACATGTCAAATGAAGGTTTTTAGAATGTTTTCCAGCTCAAAATCTATGATCTTTGTTCAAGCATAGCAGAGCTTTATGACTTTAGAACCTTAATTGGTGTTCATAGGATGTCTGGCACTAATTCTTTCTGCATTAATAATGAAAAGCAGTAATTATTGAGCATTAAAAACTATAATCATTCATAATTACAATGAACTAGAAGGGTACATGTGGGTGAACTGTTAATAAGTTTTGGCACAATTGATTCTTAAATGGCTGGCAGCCCTGGGCCCTTTATGTCCAAAAAACAAGATTCTATCTAACCTAAAGAAGGAACCATCCTTGACTGTTTCTGGTAGAAAATATCTAACTTCCTAGGTATGTTTGACTCTTTCTTTGAACTTGTTTCAAAATCTATGGGAACCAGCAGCAATTTTAACATCTTCCATAAAACACATCAGCCCTACTATGAATTGATTTTCCTCAAAATTAGATTAAAGAGGTTTTTCTGATTGTGTAGACTCTGAAACATTTTGTTAACATGGGAAATACAATAGTTTTCACCTCTAATTGGAGGTAATGTGGAGGAAGAATAGGCATAGTGTGTCTCTATTTATGCTAGGGGAAAGAATTTGACTTTAATTTATCATAGGCAATAGTTGTGCACAGAGTTCTTTCATCTATATGATTTTTAGACCTCATGGTACCCCAAAGATGCATAATTTCATCCAGAATAGAATAAGAATAGAGGAAATTTGTTACTTTGCATATACAATGAATCTGTAGGAGCATGCTATTTCTCTGTTGATTCTTGGACATGGCTTCCTATACTCTTACAAAGGGTATCTTTGATGGAAGGGAAAGGGAAAAAAACAGTGGATTAAGGGGTCAGAAGGCCTGATTTCTCATAGCAGCTTTGTCACTAAATTAGCCATGTGACTTTGGGCAAGTTCACCTCTTTTTGGGCATCAGTTTCCTAATCTGTGAATTCTGTGAATCAAACTAAAATTAGATTTATGCAAAGAAGCAATATTTGTAAGGGAAAGTATCTTTGATAGACTTAAGATCTTGAAAGAAATGACTAACTGTGTCTTCAGAGGACTGATAATAAAGCACATGTATGAGTGCATTTGTAAATGAGCACACTAATTATCTGGACCTGCTTGAACTCCTTAATTATTCAGGTAATGGAGAAAAGCTGTAAATTGGCTGTGTTCACTAAGGAGCATAATTGCTTGACAATCCTTTGCAGTGACCAAGAGTAAACCTAGCTGGACATGCAGAAAATTAGTAACTCTGAGGTCAATTAAGCTCATAACAGTTTTGAATTAGATCCTGCTGGTGGTTTATGGACCTTCAAGATACAGTCCTATCTTCAAAGACTTAGTTGACTGCAGGTTATGAGACTATGGACATATCCTGTTTATGGGCTTTTTTTTGGAGACAATTTTACTTCAGTGACTCCCCTAACTTTGGTTATTGGGCTCTCAGAATTATCCTGGTTTTTGAGAGGTATGAAGATATCACCTAATCAACCCTGTGAACTGTTTATCACCAAGGATGTCTTCTAATTTGTGTATCAAAGGCCATATCCTTGACACCTGAATTCCTTACTTTACCTTACATTGAGAATGGGACCTACTGACTTATTCCTTTCTAAACCTACCTTTTCCTCCAAAGTGCCTTACCTGCCTTTCTTTAAAATGTCCATAAATCCATACAATCTGATGTCCTATTCTGCACAGGCTTGATAGTACCCATGCCGCATGTTGAAATTTTCTTATCTCCCCTGATTAATAAAAATCTTCTATAATTTCACAGGCATTGTCTTTCTCTGGTTT
Source organism: Dromiciops gliroides (assembly GCF_019393635.1). Classification (NCBI taxonomy): domain Eukaryota; kingdom Metazoa; phylum Chordata; class Mammalia; order Microbiotheria; family Microbiotheriidae; genus Dromiciops; species Dromiciops gliroides. The sequence goes on from NC_057863.1 coordinate 576,366,060, forward strand.
CCTTCCCTTTTAGGGAAAAAAGAATTTGAATCTTGAGAAGTGTCCTTAGCATTCTCTGGTCTTCCTCTTTGGGGAGAGGGTGATATAAATTCCCTTAAAAGAGCATTTGCCTCAGTTTATACATGTTACCAGCCTCCTAATAGTGAGGTGATAAACTCAAGGTGCACAAGGAAATACACATTTTTGGACATAATTGCTAGGCTATGTTTGTTTCAAGATTTAAAAAAAGTTTTTTTCATTTTTTGATTGGAGTAGGGAGGATTTGGGAAGGGAAAAGTGGGGCAAGTCCTTTTCTGATGCCAAGAAAAAAAAGCCCTGATGCACAGAAGAGGAGAAAATCAGGAGGAAGCACAGGTAAATTTTGAAAGCAGCATATGGATATATTATTATTATAATTAATAAGAATAGCTATTACCTAATATTCCTTTTAGGTTTGTCCATGAGCAATATCTACCTAAGATACATGTATGTTGAACTAATTCTATATGTTATTTGTATAAGAACAAATCATTGTTTGGACCATAGGTACTTTTCCAATAATTTATTATTATTATTATTGACATGGGGATTGGGACTATTAAAGTGTAATCTGGCCAAACTAGCTATCAGGATGGACACGCCTAAGTAGAGGAAGATTAAATTCTATAGCAAGAAAGTCAGTTAGGTGTCTCAGCTCCTACCTGAGCTAAGAGACAGAGAGAACTCCAGAGGTCAGGACTATCATTCCAAAAGAAAATTCTCCCTGACTCTCAGGAATCTTTCACCCCATCTGTCCTCCCACCATCCATCCTCTATAAAAGCTTTGGTCTTATCTCTGTTGAATGAGCAAGATGTCTCTAAGATATCTCCTCCCCTCAAGGGAAGTCTTTGACTTCCCTCTTGGTCACTTACTTTCTCTACTTCTTATATGAAAGACTATTCTTTTTTCTAACTGAATTGTGTGTAAGAAGTTCTAATTCTTTAAAGAGGAATACCTAAGAACCCTCCACCACCTATTTCCCTTGTGACATTTTTATCATAAACATTACTTTTAAAAATATCTTTCGTAAGCTCCAATATTTAAGTCAAGACATTTCTAGGAAGTCTTCTTTGATATTAACTCATTCTGGTAAATTTCTCCTTTGCATGGAGGACATGTACATTCCACTTCAAATATATTTTGTTGATATGCAACTTTTAGCCAGTAAATAACTTTCATTTGCATATATTCTCTCTCTAAGTAGATTGTAAGCTCATTGGAGGGTTTTTGTACTTTCTATGGCAATGGCAATAAGCAAGTTTAATTTTCCCTCCCTTTTAATTTTTTAAATTGTCATTACTGAAATGTTATATTGCCAAGGCACACTACTCTGGGTATTTTCATAGGGGCAAAGGAAAATTTAGAAATGTGACCTTATGAACAAAAGTCAATAAGCATTAACATAACCTATGTACATCAAAGATTTTAAGGAATTATCCCATTTCCTGTGGTTTATTATTCAATACATCATAGATCCATGATTTCAATGCTATCACTAATCCTTCCAACAATGCAAAATGGGAAACCTCTTATAAAAATTGTCATGAGCTGCAGTGGTAAAAAAAAAAATCATATTCTGATGGTCAGTTTCTGATAAGCTTCTTTGAACTCAGGCTGTTTCTCAGATTAGGGACTCATCTAACTGTCTAGTTGCCTTTGCAAAGGTTGTATTCCCTCTCTTGAATGATCACCCTCCTCATGTCCTTTTCCTGGAATGCTGAGCTTCCTTCAAGACTCAGTTGAAATGCCAACTCTTATAAGAGGCTTTTCTTGATATCTCAAGTTAACAAGACAAATATTAAAGCTTTCTCCCCTCATCCCACCCCTTCTGCATTACCTTGTATTTATTTTTTGTTTACTTATCTAACTAGAGAATTAGATGTACAGTTATGTATAGGCAATAGCAACTATGCCAGTTTGGCTGGAATGCAGAGTGTGTGAGGAATTCCTTACAGGAGGAAGAACACATGATTTTTCAATGGTCACATATCTGAACATTAATTTTTTTCTGAATTTCAATCCAAAAAATTAATTTTTCACAGTGCTTTTATTCTGTCTTTCCAATTTGGATGGACTGTCCACAACTTGTGCTCTGATGGCATTACCTCCAATTGAAGCTTTAGTGGGTGATTTTTAAATTATATTGATATAAAATTTTCTTTACTTTTCTTCTCTATTATCCCTATTATATCTTCCCTTTCAAACAAAACTGCCCTTCTTGTTATTTTTCAAAGAACATACTCCATCTCCCCAATGCTTATTATATGCTCCATCCTGACCTCTGCTGTCAGAATCCCTAAATTCTTTCAATTCGTGTCACTTTCTAAAATACTTTTTTCTTGATTTCCCTCTAGTCACTGCTGCCTCTCCTCCCCCCAAAATTATGTTGAATGTATTTTTATACAGTTTGTATATACTCAAATGTGCTTTTTTTCTTTTAGAAGGGAATGCAAATTCCTGGAGAGCAGAGTCCTTCGATTTTTTTCCTGGTATCCCCATTTCCTAACGCTCCTGGCATACAATAGATGCTTAATAGATGCTGATTGATTTCATTATTCTGCTGTTTTCTATATTTGTAAATTGCTAAAGGCTCATAATAATTTCTAATTCCTGTTGTTTACTATAGGGATTAGTGCAAAATAAATATTTAGCAATGAATGAAGTTAATAAAATAAAATTAATGGATGCTAGGTGTATATTTTACCAAATCAGCTTTTTCTGATCCTCATCATGTAATCTTACTATTTAGAATAATATGAAATTATCAGGATGTAGCAAAAATTTAAATCTTGGAGCAAATTTAGAATTTGTATTTAGAGTTAATCCACCTTCTAGAATAAGTATGAGATAACAATAGTGAATTCTTATTTAGTTCCATAATGGAGTAATAATAATAATAATAATAATAATAATAATAATAGTTTTATAGTGCTTTAAAGTTTATAAAGCATCTTACATACATTATTTCACTTAGGCCTCATCACAGCCCTACAGGGTACATACTAATTGTTTAGGTAAGAACATCCACATCCCAGAAAATGAATTCAATTTAATTCAACAAGCATTTATTAAGTTCCTTCTTTGTGCTTGCTATTGTCCTATGTCATAGGGAGAAAGAAAGACAGACAGACAGAAAAAAATAGAAGGAGAGAGATGGGGAAGGTGAGAAATCAAAGCAGCAAGCTAGAAGGAGGGAAGGAAGAAAGGATGAGAGAGGAAGAGAGGAAAGTTGGAGTGGGGAAGAAGGAAGGGAGAGAAAGGGAGGAAGGGAAGGAGAGAAGAGCAGCAAGGGGGGAAGGAAAGTAGAAAAGAGGAAGTAAGAGAGAGAGAAAAAAAAGATTAAGTTAAGAAAGGCACAAGTTTAATTCCTGTCTCTAACATTTTTCAGATGTGTGACCATGGACAAACCATTTATTCCTCCTCACTGAATTTGCATTCCAGTCAAACTGGCATACCTACTGTTCCTAGTACATAACATTATATTTAACTGTCTAGTTGCCTTTACACAGGTTGTACTCCCTGTCTTGCCCACCTCACCTCCTTCTGCTGGAATCCTGAGCTTCTTTCAAGGCTAAGTTGAGGTGCCAACTCCTACAAGAGGCCTTTCTTGATATCTCAAGGTAAGAAGACAAATATTCAAGCTTCCTCCCTTCACTTCACCCCTTCTTCATTACCGTGTATTTGTTTTTTATTTACTTATCTTCTATATATTGTTTTCCCTAGTATAATTTAAGTTCCGTGAGAACAAGAATGTATTCATTCTTTCTTCCTTTTTCTCCTCCTTTCTTCTTCCACCTATCTAACCCATGATGACATCTTTAAAATAGAGGTGAGGGGTAGGAGGAATAGACTGGGGGAGGGGAATGGGGAGAGGTGGAATGGGGAGAAGTAGCTCACATGAAGGAAACAAGAAAAAAAGCCTATAGAGGGGAGGGGAAGAGGAGGAAGGAGAGGGGGAGTGAGTGAACCTCACTATCATCAGAATTGGCTCAAAGAGGGAATAACATACATACTCAAGTAGGTGTGAAATTTAAAATTGGATATACAAGCATTAAACTCCCCCTTTAACTTTTCCCTTATATATCTCCCAGACCAGTAAGAAAAGAAGCCTCTGAGCTTTAATCAGTGAGGGATTAGTTTTTATTGATTAGACAACAAACAGGTGATACCAATTAGAGAAATAGGAAAGCATAAATGCAAATGAATAATCTTAGATCTAAGCTTAGTCTATATTCTTTTATAAAACTCACCGAATCCCAAAATTGCCTACAAGGCCGAGAACTAGAGCCAATCACCAAAGTGTGCACCATCACCACTAAACTGAGAAGCCAGAGTGTGCGAGACAGAGAGCGCAATTCCGTTCTACGCTCCATTTTAAGTTGGCATCCCGGAAGTACTATGTGTTTGGCGATGCTCTTGGGGCAGCAGCAGGTGCACCACCATTTGTCCTGGTGGTCTCCTCCCCAAAAGGGCGGTTCTTCTAAAGCCACTTCAGTAGCATGCACTCAACTCTCAAATGATTAAGCTAAAACTTTCCATTTTTTTTTAGGTATAGTAATATATTTTTGCCCTGAGGAAAAGTGGGAGGAGAAGAAGATGGGGAGGGGGAAGAAGAGGAAGGTAAAGATGTTCTGCATAACACCACATGTATAACATATATTTAATTGTTTGATTTCATAGGGAGAGTTGAGGAGGGAGGGAGGAAGAAAAATTTAGAAAAAAAGAATTAGCTGAAAGGCCTTAACCTCATCAGAGTGGGCTCGAGGAGGGAATAATACCCAATTGGGAAGAGTAATCTATTTAACCCTACAGGAAAGTAGAAGGGGAAGAGGATGAGGGAAGGGTGAATGAAGGGAGGGTAGTGTGGGGGAGGGGGTAGTCAGTAGCAAAACACTTTTGAACAGGATTTGGGCAAAATAAGATAAACAATAAATATCATTGGAAGGGAATGGGATGGAGGGAAATAGTTATGATGATTGACTACAATGTCAAAACATATGGTACCTACTCTGCTGGGCTGTTGTGAAGAAAATTCTCCATCAAGTTCAAGGTACTAACTATGTAAAAATTATGATGAACAGGATGCTATCAGAAAAACCTAGAAAGACCCACATGAACTGAGGCAGAGAGAAATGTACTGTATACAAAATAACAGCATTAATGTAAGATGATCTGCTGGGAAGCATGTGGTTATTTTTAGCAAGGCAATGATCCAATATAACTCTGAAGAACTTACAAAAATTGTAGTCCATTTACAGAGAAAGAACTAATGGTATCTGAAAACAGACTGAAATACATTTTTTTTGACAATTCCTTAATCTGAAGTTTTGTTTTTATCTGTTTTCTCTCACAACCTAGATAATGTAGAATTGTTTTCCATGGTTACTCATGTATAATTTATAGTGAATTGTTTGAGTTCTTGGGGTGGGGGTGGGAATGGAGGGAGGAAGAGAAGTTGGAACACAATTTTAAAAAAAAATTGATGCCAAAATTTGCTTTTACATGTAATTTGGAAAATAAAAGTCTAAAAGAAAAATAAAAAAAAAATCAGGAACACACATTTTACTGAGTTCAAGTCTGACCTCAGACATATACTAACTCTTTGACCCAGGGCAAGTCGCTTAACCCTGTTTGCCTCAGTTTCCTTATCTGTAAAATGAGCTGGAGAAAGAAATGGCAAAGGGATTTAGTATCCTTTCCAAGAAAACCCCAGATGTGGTCATGAAGAGTTGGACATGACTGAAAAACAACTGAACAACATCTGATCAATTTAGCCAATAACAATGATTAGAAAGTCAATTGAGGGGGCAGCTAGGTGGTGCAGTGGATAAAGCACTGGCCCTGGATTCAGGAGTACCTGAGTTCAAATCCACCCTCAGACACTTGACACTTACTAGCTGTGTGACCCTGGACAAGTCACTTAACCCCAATTGCCTTACCAAAAAAAAAAAGTCAATTGATTGGCTTACAAAGTAGTTTTCATTGCACTTGTTCATGTTTTATTTCAAGTGTATTATACACTGTGAGATTCAGAATTGGAACACCAAATTGAGCACGAATGGAATGTATAGTCATTTGTTTCTTTCAAGCAAGTTATACCTCCAGATATTAGCAGATGCCTTGCAATCACAGCATTCTGATAAAGGAAGAGTTGAAAGAAACACAATTGTTCAGAGGGGAAAAAAGCCATCTGTTCAAAATGAAATGAATCCTTACTTCCTACTCCCAAGGTCATTTTAATGAACATTTTACACAGTTTTGGTAAAAGTGCTTCCCTGATGCTGCACATTTATCAAGAGATAAACACAGTATCACTCAGCTTTCCTCAGCTTTAAATAGATAATTAGTCAGTCTCATATACTGAAGCCAGAAGTGAGCCAAAATGGACCCAAAGCAACTGTTCAACATCGAAATTCCCAGTACACTTTGGGGGCTCTTAAAAAATAGAAATTAGTTTTGATTTACAATGAAGTACTACAGTAAAAGCCTGGGGTTTGAAGCCTGAACACCTGAATGCAAATTCAAGCTCTGCTTATACTGTCCATGTAACCTTGCATGAGCAACTTCACCATTCTGAGACTTCATTTCCTCCAAATGAGGCTAATATAACTTGTCCAACCTACCTCACAGGGCTATTTTGAGGAAAGTGCTTTTCCAACCTTAGGTAAACTTATTCCCATGAACATGTGATCCCATTAATCAATCAGTCAACAAACATTTCTTAAGCATTTACTTTCTGCTGGGCTTGGGGGGGGGTTCCAAGACAAAAAGGGAAGTCCCTGCCCTTAAGGAACTTATATTTTATCCAAGTGCGAGCTCCTTTTACTGGTATAGATTGCAACCTCTATGTACCTTAGAACTGTGGAATCATAGAACCAGAGCTGTAAGAGATCTCCAAGGCCATTTAATTCAACTCCGTCATTTTATAGATAAGTTACCTGAGGCCAAAAGAACCTAAGTGAATTGTCATACAAGTAGTAAGAGTCAAAGAGAGGATTTGAATCCAAGTCCTCTGAATCCTAAGCCAATGATCTTTTCACTGTATCATGCCACCCATTTTGTCTAACTTTCCTTTATATCTCTACATAAAGCCTCCATAGAAAATATACTTAACATGCTGGAGATCTTAATCTGTCATATAAAATTCCATAGGTACTAGAGCAGGAGTAAGGATGTCCCTTGGTTACCTCTTGCTCTTGGTATAAAACCAGTTCACCTCTTTCTCTGATGATATATTTCTTCTGTCTTTTACCATATCCCTCATACATGGGAATGCATTGGCATTATGCTATAACCTATTTATGCCTAGCATGCATTTCTTCTTTGATCTATAGGTAAACTTTAAAGTGCTATGGAAATGTGAATTATCATTATCTACTTTATTGCTACATAATAAATAATACTATAGACCCTCTTTCTTGATGAGAGCGGGTCAACCATCCCATCCCACCAACAATATAAAAAAAAAAGACTTTAAAAACTGTAGTGGATTCTACATTTGCCTTAAAATGTTTCATAAACTAAATTAAATTCCATAAATGTCTTCTGTTTGTTTAATATATGCAAAGGTCACAGGCTTATTTTTTAGAGCAACATATCTCCTCATATATCAAGATCACTAAAAATTCATTAGAAAATAGAACAGAAATGACCCTGTTCCATAACATCTGATAAAAATTAGCTAAGGCATAAAACCAGGAAATGTATGCATACCAAAAGTATTCATCCCTATGATAAAAGAGGGGCCATATAAATTGCAAGTGTGTGGTGAAGTCTTCCAGAAGCTCCTGTCTGTGGATGACATTGTGCTGATTGTGTCAAGCCCTAGAATACTGTTAGAGAAATATTTACTTACACAAAGAAATTTAACCTGGCTATCCATGCAGGAAATGGTAGATGGATGAAGAGGGCCTATTGCCCAGATTTCAAATATATATATATCTGGGATAGTGTGAATGGATGACAGTGTGAATGGGTATAGAGTTGAACAAGGAAAGATTGTTTTAGGAAAATTCAAAGCTCTTTCACTAACTGAGCTTCCAACAAAGGCAGAATCTTTTCAACACTAACATTTTAGCAGTATTGGTATATGGCAGTGAGATATGGAGTGCTACTACCTTTGAAGAACTAAAGTATATGGTGGATGATAGTAGGCTTTACTGTATAACCAATAAATAATTCTGAATATCAGGTGTGAAGTATGTGATCATGGAATTGTATAATAGGAAGAGAAGATGGATTGGTTGCATGGCTAGAATGAGGGATGGCAGGTAGACGTAGTGTTCCATTGGTATTTTTGTGATTTCAAGATTAAATGAGGGGGCAGCGAGGTGGCACAGTGGATAAAGCACTGGCCCTGGATTCAGAATGACCCGAGTTCAAATCCAGCCTCAGACACTTGAAACTTACTGGCTGTGTGACCCTGGGCAAATCACATAACCCTCATTGCCCTGAAAAAAAAGAGTAAATGAGAAATTCTGCAAATTGGTGGATCCATAATGGTCAAGGGTCACACAGGAAGGGCAGGCTTAAATGGGTTAGAATCCCTATAAATATCAGGAATTTCTAAATGAATGTGAATAGTAATAGCAGTATCTGTTATGTAGTACTTGAAAGTTTACAAAGCTCTTTATATACATTTACTTATTTAATCCTCACAACAGTTCTGTTAGGTAAGTGCTAGAGGTAATAGAGATTAAAACCTGAAGTTCAGTAAGGTTAAGTGGCATTCTCATGGTGAAACTGTTCAGTGTCAGAGGTTGGAAAAGTCAGGACCACAAATAACTGCAAAAACTATGAGATGCCTGAGAATTACTTCCAAGTGTTGGGATCAATAAAAGTTATTAGCAAAGTCATGGAGGTAGAAAAAGACACAACAAGGTTAAGAAATGAGTAGTTCTGATTTGCTTGAGTACAAAGCATTTGAAGAAGAATTCTTTGAGATGAAGCAGATTGTTGAGGTAACTAATTAATTCTTGCTCTTTAGTCTTCAAAAGTAAATGTAGTAGGGGTGGCTAGGTAGCACAGTGAATCTTTAAAGCACTGGTCCTGGATTCAGGAGTACCTGAGTTCAAATCTGGCCTCAGACACTTGACACTTACTAGCTGTGTGACCATGGGCAAGTCACTTAACCCCTATTGCCCTGAAAAAAAAGCAAATGTAGTAATATTGCTAATATACTAAGCGTTGGAAAATCCTTAAAGAATATTATTTTTGAAAAAAAAGGGGAAAAAAGAATATTATTTTTGTCAGGACTGCAAGATAGAGTATTGCTATGTGTTTCTTTAACCTTCTATTACCTAACATTTCAATACTTCTTTCTGTCAGTCATTTGCTGAAGAGATATATGAAAATAAATTTTCTTGTCTGAAAAAACTCTTTTTAGTTACTTTTTTTTACTGTTTTCTTTCACAACCTGACTAATGTGGAAATGTTTTGTATGACTACACATGTATAACTTAAATTGAATTGCTTGCATTCTGAAGCGGGGTGGAGAGGGAAGGAAGAAGTTAATTTGGAACACAAAGTTTTAAAAATAGATGTTAAAAATTGTTTTTACATGCAATTTGGGAAAAAACAAAATTCTACCTAAATGGAAAAAAAGAAAAGGTGAGCTTGATGATATTAGAAAAAAACATGTAAAAACTTGCACAAAATAATGAAGAGTTAAATGAGAAGAACCAAGAGAACATTGTATACAATAACAGTAATATTATTTTAAGAATGACTTTGAGAGAATAAGTTATTTGGTCTATTATACATACTCAAATGAACTATAAAGGGCATATGAAGAATGATGCTATCTGTATCCAGAGAAAGAACTGATAAATAGAAGTATATACAGAATAATTTCACACAATACACATATATAGATATGTGTATACCCACACATATACACACACTCACACAGATATTCATATATGTATCACACATACATACATATGTACACATACCTATTTGTGTCTAATGGTAGCCATCTCTAAGGCAGGAGGGGAGAGAAGAAAAAAAGAAATTTACATCATAAGTTTGTTGTATATTTGAAAAGAATAGCAAGTTGTGCATAGTAGATTTATATTTTCATGTACAATCATCTTTTTATTGTACTATGTTACAGAAATTATTGTTTTATTTCATGAATTCAAAACAAATTTTTTAAACTTAAAAAGTGAAAAAAAGAAAATAAATTGTCTTTATCCATTTCCTCTTAAGGATTGTTTTGTAAAAAATTTATTATAAAAGTATTTTAATATTTTCCAGTTACATTTAAAGAGTTTTCAGCATTTGTTTTTATAAGATTTTGAGTTACAATATTCTCCCTCCCTCTCTTCACTTCTCCCTCCCCAAGACAGAAAGAAATCTGCTATAGTTTATATATGTATAATTACATTAAACATAGTTCTGCATTAGTCATATGTTAAAAGAAGAATCAGAATAAAAATGAAAAACCTTAAAAAAAACCCACCCCCAAAATAGAAATAGTATGGTTCAATCTGCATTCAGATTCTAGAGTTCTTTTTTTCTGGATGAGGAGAGCATTTTCCATCATGAATCCTTTGGAATTATTTTGGGTAATTGTATTGCTGAAAAGAGTTGTCTACCAGAGTTGATCATCACACAATACTGTTGATATAGTGTACAATGTTCTTTCATTCTGGTTCTGCTCATTTCACTCAGCATGAGTAAACTTAAGTATTTCCAGGATTTTCTGAAATCTGCTTGCTCATCATTTCTTATAGCACAATGGTATTCCATTACATTCATATACCAGAACCTGTTCATCCATTCCTCAATTGATGGGCATCCACTCAAATTCCAATTCTTTGTCACTTGAAAGAGTGCTGCTGTAAATTTTTTTTTTATATGTGGGTCCTTTTACCTTTTTCTTTTTTATGGTCGCTTTGGGATGCAGATCAAGTAATGATATTGCTGGGTCAAAGGGTATGCACAGCCCCATCAGTTTTTGGGCATAGTTCCAAATTGCTCTTCAGAATGGTTGGAACAGTTCACAACTCCACCACCAATGCATTAGTGTTCCAATTGTTCCACAGCTTATTATTTTCCTTTTTTGTCATATTAGCCAATTTGATAGGTGTCAGGTGGTACCTCAGAGTTGTTTTAATTTGCATTTCTCTAATCAGTAGTGATTTAGAGCATTTTTTATGGCAACAGATAGCTTTGATTTATTTATCTGAAAACTGTCCATTATAAATTTGATTTAGTTCCTTATATATCTTAGAAATGAGGCCTTTATCAGAAACACTGGTTATAAATTTTTTTTTTCCAGCTTTCTGCCTCTCTTCTAATTTTGGATGCATTGCTTCTGTTTGTATAAACCCTTTTTAATTTAATGTCTTCAAAATCATCCATTTTGCATTTCATAATACCCTTTATCTCTTGTTTGGCCATAAATCTTTCTTCTCTTCATAGATCTGAGAGGTAAATTATTCCTTCCCCTCCAAATTTACCCATTGTATCACCCTTTATGTCTAAATCATGTACCCATTTTGACCTTATTTTGGTATATGGTATAAGATGTTGGTCTATGTCTAGTTTCTGCCATATTATCTTCCAGTTTTCCCAGTAGTTCTTGTCAAATAGTAAGTTCTTATCCCAGAATCTGGAGTCTTTGGGTTTATCTAACAGTAGATTACTATAGTCATTTACTACTGTGTCTCCTTTGCCTAACCTATTCCACTGATCCACCACTCTATTTATTAGCTAGTACCAAGTAGTTTTGATAACTGCTGCTTTATAGTATAGCTTTCAGATTTGGTATGGTTAGCTCACCTTCCTATGTATTTTTTCACCATTAGTTCCCTTGATATTCTTGACCTTTTGTTCTTCCAGATGAATTTTGTTATTTTATCTAGCTCTATAAAATAATTTTTAGGTAGTCTGATTGGTAGAATTGTCATTTTTATTATATTAGCTTGGCCTATTCATGAACAATTCTCCCAATTATTTAGATCTGATTTGATTTGCATGAAAATTGTTTTGTAATTGTGTTCATATAGTTCCTGGGTTTGCCTTGTCAAGTAGACTCCCAAGTATTTTATATTGTCAACCGTTACTTTAAATGGAATTTCTCTTTCTATCTCTCACTGCTGGACTTTGTTGGTCATGTATAGAAATGCTAATGATTTATTTTATATCCTGCAACTTTGCTAAAGTTGTTAATTGTTTCAAGTAATTTTTAGTTGATTATCGAGGGTTCTCCAAGTATACCATCACATCATCTGCAAAGAGTGATAGTTTTGTTTCCTCTTTGCCTACTCGAATTATTTTAATTCACTTTTCTTCTCTTATCATTAAAACTAACATTTATAATACAATATTAAATAATAGAGGTAATAGTTGACATCCCTGTTTCACCCCTGATTTTGTTGGGAATGACTCTAGTTTATCCCTATTACATATAATATTTCCTGATTGTTTTAGGTAGATACTACTTTTCATTATAAGGAAAGTTCCATTTACTCCTATGCTCTCTAGTGTTTTTAATAGGAATTTGGGCTGTATTTTGTTAAAAGCTTTTTCTGCATCTATTGAGATAATTATATGATTTTGGTTAGTGTTGTTATTGATGTGGTTGATTATGTTGATAGTTTTCTTAATATTGAACCAGCCCTGCATTCCTGGTATAAATCCCACTTGGTCATAGTGTATTATCTTGGTGATAAATTGCTGTAATCTCCTTGATAATATTTTGTTTAAATTTTTGCATCCATATTTCTTAGGGAAATTGGCCTATAATTTTCTTTCTCTATTTTGGCTCTGCCTGGTTTAGGTATCCACACCATTTTTGTGTCATAAAAGGAATTTGGTAGAACTCTTTCACTTATTTTATCAAATATTTTATATAGTATTAGAATTAGTTGTTGTTTAAATGTTTGGTAGAATTCATTTGTAAGCCTGGTGCTGGAGACTTTTTCTTAGGAAGTTCATTGATGGCTTGTTCATTTTTTTCTAAAATGGGGCTATTCAGGTCTTTTATTTGTTTCTTATTCTGTTAATTTTGGCAATTTATATTTCAATTTTTGTAAATATCCATCTATTTCATTTAGCTTGTCAAATTTATTGACATATAATTGGGCAAAATAGTTCCTAATTACTGCTTCAATTTTTACTTCATTGGTGGTAAATTCACCCTATTCATTTTTGATACTGGTAACTTGTTTTTCTTTTTTGAAATCAAATTAACAAAAGGTTTATCTATTTTATTGTTTTTAATAAAACCAGCTCTTAGTTTTATTAATTCTATAGTTTTCTTACTTTCAATTTTATTAATCTCTCCTTTGATTTTCAGAATTTCCAATTTAGTATTTAATTGGGGATTTTTAATTTGTTATTGTTATAGCTTTTTTAGTTGCATGCCCAATTCATTAATCTCCTCTTTTTCTATTTTATTCATGTTAGCATTTAGACATATAAAATTTCCCCTGAGAACTGCTTTGGGTGCATCTCATAAGTTTTGGTATCTTTTCTCATTATTGCCTTTCTCTTCAATGAAGTTATTGCTTCTATGCTTATTTGTTTGACCCACTCATTCTTTAGGATGAGATTATTTAGATTCCAATTAGTTTTCAGTCTAATTTTCCATGGCTCTTTATTACATGTGATTTTTATTGCATCATGATCTGAAAAGGATGGATTTACTATTTCTGCCTTTCTACATTTGACTGTGAGGTTTTTGTGCCCTAATACATGGTCAATTTTTGATTATATGCTATATACTTCTGAGAAAAAGGTATATTCCTTTCCATCCCCATTCAGTTTTCTCCTGAGGTCTATCATATATAATTTTTAAAAATTCTATTCACCTCTTAAACTTTTCTTATTTGTTTTATGGTTAGATTTATCTACTTCTGAAAGAGGAAGATTAAGATCCCCCAATAGCATAGTTTTGCTGTCTATTTCTTCTTGTAACTCATTTAACTTCTCCTTTAAGAATTTGGATGCTATACCACTTGGTGCATATATGTTTAGTACTGATATCACTTCATTTTCTATGGTACCTTTTAGCAAGATATAGTCTCCTTCCTTAACTGTTTTAACTTTAGGTAATTGGGGTTAAGTGACTTGCCCAGGGTCACAAAGCTACTATGTGTCAAGTGTCTGAACCCAGATTTGAACTCAGATCCTCCTGATTCCAGGGCCAGTGCTTTATCCACTGTGCCACCTAGCTGTCCCTAATTAGATCTAGTTTTGCTTTTGTTTTGTCTGAGGTAAGAATTGCTACCCCTGCTTTTTTACTTAAGCTGAAGCATAATATATTCTGCTCCAACCTTTTACCTTTACTCTTTGTATATTTCTGTGCTTCAAATGTGTTTCTTGTAAACAACATATTGTAATATTTTTGTTTTAATCCACTCTGCTATTCACTTCCATTTTATGGGAGAATTCATCCCATTCACATTCATAGTTATGAGTATTTATTGTATATTCCCCTCCATCATATTTTCCCCTTTGTACTTTTTTCTTCTTTCATCCTATTTCTCTTCCCTAGCATTTTGCTTCTGATCACTGTCTTCCTCAAATCTGTCATGCCTTTTATCATTCTCCCTTCATTTTCTTTCCCCATTTTCCCCTTGCTTCTGCCCTCCCTACTTTCAGTGCTCTCCTTTTCCATTTTACCCTTTTACTTCCCTAAAGGGTAAACTAAATTTCTTTTTCTAAATGAGTGCACATGTTTCTTATTCTTTGAACCAAATCTGATGAGAAAAATCTGATGAAACAATGCTGATCCCTCCCTTATTTCCCTCTATTGTAATAGGGTTTTTGTGACTCTTCATATGATGTAATTCACCCCATTCCACCTCCTCTTTCCTCTTTTCCCCATATTTTTAACCCCTTAATTTCTTTATATTCTCACATCAAAGTCAATTTATGCCTATATCCTCTATGTATACTTCTATATTCCCAAATAGAGATACAATTATCAAGAGTTATAACTGTTATCTTTCTGTGTCGGGATATAAATAGTTTAACCTTATTGAATAAATTTCCACACACACACACACACACACACACACACACACACACACACACGCGTGCCATTTTCCTTTATATTTTTCTTGAGTCTTGCATTTGAAGATAAAATTTTCCATGCAGTTCTGGTTTTTTCATGAGGAAACTTTGAAAGTTCCCTATTTCATTGAACATCCATCTTTTCCCCTGATAAGTTTTGCTGGGTAGTTGATTCTTGGTTGCAATCCAAGCTCCTTTGCCTTCCAGAATATCATATTCTAAGCCTTCTGATACTTTAAGGTTGAAGCTTTCAGGTCCCATATAATCCTGACTGTTGCTTCATGATATTTAAATTGTTTCTAGCTGCTTGCACTATTTTCTCATTCACTTGACAATTTTGGAATTTGGCTACAATATTCCTTGGAGTTTTCCTTTTGGGGTCTCTTTCAGGAGGTTATTGGTGGATTCTTTCAATGACTATTTTATCCTCTGATTCTACAATATCAAGGCAGTTCTCCATGATAATTTCCTGGAATATGGTGTTTTGGGTTTTTTTTTTATAATAGCTTTCAGGTAGTCCAATAATTCTTAAATTACGTCTCTGGGATCTATTTTTGAAGTCAGTTGTCTTTCCACTGAGGTATTTCAAATTTTCTTCTATTTTTTTTCATTCTTTTGATCCTGTTTGATTCATTCTTGGTGCCTCATGGAGTCATTAGCTTCCTTCTGCCCAATTCTAATTTTTATGGCATTATTTTTTTCAGTCAAGTTTTGGGCTTTGTTTTCCAAGCTGTTGACTCTTTTTTCATAACTTTCTTGCATAACTCTCATTTCTTTTCCCATTGTTTCTTCTACCTCTCTTATTTGATTTTTTTTTGTGAGGCAATTGGGGTTAAGTGACTTGCCCAGGGTCACACAACTAGTAAGTGTTAAGTGTCAGAGGTTGGATTTGAACTCAGGCTCTCCTGAATCCAGAGCCAGTGCTCTATCCACTGCACCACCTAGATGCCCCTCTTATTTGATTTTTAAAAGCTTTTCTTGAGCTCTTCCAGGAAGGCCTTTTATTCTTGAGACAAATTCATTTTCCCCCTTGAGCCTTCACATGTAGGCATTTTGACAGTATTGTCCTCATTTGAGTTTGTGTTTTGGTCTTCCCTTTTAACATAAAAGCTCTCAATGGTAATGGTCCTTTTCTATTTCTTATTTATATTGTAGCCCATTTTTTTTTTTTTACTTTTAAAGTTAAGGTCTACTCCTGGAGCACAGGAGCACTGTTACAAATTTCTTGTGCTGGGGAATAAGAGCCTGGTCATTGGCTTTCTGCTCTGAGGCCTCTGTGGCTTGTGGATTCCCCACTACCCTAGGCTTCCTCCCTGTGCTGGGATTGCTTGGCCAAGTCACACCTTTCCTGTGGGTGATTCTCTAGCTGGCAGTTTGCCCTCTCAGCCAGGACAAACTCACAACTGGCCTGCTGTTCCACCAGCCTACTGAGCCAGGACCAAGGGGCCTCAGCTGCTGATCTGTGCTGTGGCTAAGAGCCTCTTGCTGACTTGCCCAGATACCTTCCTTGCTAAGCTGGGCTATGCTCCCCTTTCTCCCTAGTGAAACAGAGCTTTCCTTCTTCTAAATGATCTCAAGTTGGAATATTGCATCTTTCTGTCTTTTTCTCAGGTTCTGTAGCTTCAGAATCCATTTAGAGACTTGATTTAATGTTGTTTCTGAGGGAAATTCAGAAGAGCTCAGGCTACTTCCTGGCTTCTCTCTACCATCTTGGCTTTAAGGACTGTTTTAATGCTACTCTAGCTACTCTAGCTTTCTTCCAAGTGTTCTAAAAAAATCCTCTTTTTAGTGTGTCTCTTTCCTTGACCAATGAATGTACTAAAGAAATCATCCTGCGGAAAAATTAATTCCATCAAAGCACAGTAAAATTCTACATAGCTGGGGCAGCTAGGTGGCACAGTGGATAGAGCACTGGACCTGCATTCAGGGAGGACCTGAGTTAAAATATGGCCTCAGAACGTACTAGCTATATGACCCAGGGCAAGTCACAACTCCAATTGCCCCCCCCCAATCTATGAAAATTTTACATAGCTTAAGGGGGGGAGGGTGTGGAATGATAAAAACTTTTATTTGATTAGAGTTTCCAGCCAGAAAAGGGTGGGAGACAGAAGGGAAATGGTTTGGTAGTTTTTAAATGTTTACCCACAGCAAAGACCTTTGCTCATGTAATCTATATAAATCACCGACCTACAAAATTGTTCCATTGGCCTCACTTTCCTACTTTAAAAGATTTGATCCTACAGTGATCACTTCCATTATACAGCATTTTCTTCCCATATACCTTTGTTGTTTTGCCATTCATACCTAGCCTCACTCCAACCCTAAGTTACTCCACCAACCGCCTTTTCTACTCCTTTTCATATACAACTTAATACTGGAGAAGAAAGTCACATAGTCAATGCTGACTACGTTGGATACAATCATAGGTGTGTTAGTCATGTTTAACAACTAACAGAAAAAAGAGAATACAGAACATGCAAGTTTAATACCCATTATTAGCATTTTCTCCATTCTTAGGTCTAGACAATCAACAAAATAATAGATCAAGCTCTTATCTGTAGCATATGCTAATTGCCTAGATGTAAATTCTCATCATGAAAATTTAACTCTTGGCTCTCAACACACTTGTGGTTTTAACATACCCCCAGTATAAATTTTTGTTACCTAATATTAATTGGGTCCTCACTGCTGCACAAAAATGCTTTTGTTCTTACTTGATTATTTTCTCTTGAACTGTCCACATCAACTACTCTAAACTTAGTATCCTGATACCCATTATTCTATCACTTCAGTCTTTTTCTCAGGACTATCCTCCCCCTTACTTCAAAAAAGATTCAGACCATCACTAATGAGGTCCATGTTCTCCCTTAATTCATACCTCAAAGTCCCTCTTCATTGCTCTATACCTTCTTCTGCTGCTTTAGTCTCATAGGAAGAGGGAGAGGCTTCTGCTTGCCAAAGCCAATCCCTTTAATTGTGCCATTGATCCCATAAGTCCCCAACTCCTCTGAAAGCTCAATAATTTCCTCTTTTGTTGCCAATTTCTTTTTAGCCACCTGTTCCTTTTTCTGCTACCTGCAAACCTGATCAAGACTCTTCTATTCTTAATAAAACCTTCACTTTCACAGAATGGACTTCTTGATCCTAAAGGAAAGATTAAAAAGAAGGACAAAATGAAAAATAAAGAACTAGAGACAAAAGGGGTATATCAGACAATTGGGGAATGACAACAAATTCTGGTATGTGAATGTAATTGAATAATGCGATAAGAAATATGATGCAATTTCAAAGAATTCTAGGTAGTAAAAAGAATGAAATGATCAGAACCAGGAGAACAATTTATACAAAACACAGTTCCCTCCCCTCCCCTCTCCTCTCTGTTCAAAAGTAAAAATATTTTCTTGATCCTACTACCCAGTCCACTTAGAAGCATCTAGGTGGCATGTTGATAAAATACTTAGCCTGGAGCCAGGAAGAATTGAATTGAAATCTGCTTTAGACACATTAACTCAGAAAGGCATTTGACTTTTGTCAGCCTCAGTTTACTCATCTTAAAAATAGTGATAATATCTCCTACCTTTCAGGGTTGTGGTGAGGATCAAATGAAACAACATATATTAAGTCCTAAAAATGACATTCTTGCTTTTTTTCCCCTCCATTTTTCTTCACCCTTCAGCATATGGCAACATTGTGAGATATGGAATGTTGAAAGAGAAAGAAAAAAGGTTAGAATAATCTCTAGCAATCAATACTAATGGGGAAAAAAAAGCTTTGAACATTCAGTCTTATTTATCATACACTGATTATACTGATCTGCTCAAGGATTTTCAAAGAACAGTAGGAAACATCAGGTAATGGGAGAATACTATTCAAATTTTCTTATTTGTAACTTCCACCAGAGTCAAAGGACACTTGGAACTTTTTTTAGGGGGGAAATTATCCTTTAAAATAAACTCATAAAATTGATAACAAAATCAGGAGCTATGTCAACATTGAAAACTTTTCAAGCAAAACTTGTATTGAAAAGATGGAATTGATTGAATATCTCTAATTTTAGTTTTAGGCAGCCAAGCAGAGCTATCATGGCATTCATCTTTAGGCTGCAATTATCCAGCATTGAGAGAATAGCATGACTCCAAACACTTAGTAATTAAACAAATGCTAAAATTTCCTAATAGAAGATTCTGCCCAATGTGATATCCCAGAAGTGGTGAATTAGTAATAGAAATTTCCTGAGTGAAGTTTCTGTGATAAAGCATTTTTTTTGTTTGTTTTAAATGGATAAATCATTCAAATGACAATAACTGAATACATTTGTATGAAGTCATAGGACATAAAAGAATATATATATGTGTGTGTGTGTGTATGTGCAGTTAATATAAATGTGTTGTTTAAAAAACTAAATGTGGGTTCTAATCTGCCCCCCCCCCAGTTTTTGGGGTAAACTGGCTAAAATCACTGATAAATTCAGTAAGAGTTTAGGCTTTTAAGGATTTATTAAAAAATATATTATAAGATAGTGAAGAGAGGGAAAGATTGAGAACAGATGCCTTACAGCATAGAAATCCTAGCTTTCCTAGCAGCCCACGTAAAGTTCTGCCACCAAGCTGAGGTCTCGAACCAAAAGAGGAAGATCCCGTCAGCCAGCCTCCGCTTCCTACTTCCCTTCTTCCTCCCCAAAATGGGAGATTCTTCAAGTTGATTGGTTGAGAGTGGTCTCCTGTTGATGTCGCAGTTCACAGCCTCTGAGAATACACTCTACTCAGGGTTGGCCATGTGTGGTCTCAATTTAATCAACTTTAACTAGGTTCAACTTCTGAGAATAACACCCTACTCAGGACCAGCCAGGTATGATCCTGTTTTAAACATCCTTAAATAGCTTCTCAGTCTCTCAGTCTCACCCAATTCAATCAATTCCAAATCAGTCTTCAGGTGGGGCTCCTGGGTGTCTGCCAAGTCCCATTATTTTATCACATAAAATATTTCTACATTTACATGTGACATAACTTTTTATCTCTTTTAAGAAATCAGTCCACTTTTAGGTGGACTTTGCTTCAAAAAAGGCAAAATTTACTAAAATTTTTCCTTTTTGAAAAAAAGATTTTATTTCAATATATTAACTATGTATACGATATCCTTAGATGATCTTGAAAGTATTATTCGTAGAAAGTCTTTGTTTTGAACCCTTGGGTTGGTCAGAATTGAATATTCCCATAATTACTTAAAAGAGGTTTTTTTGGGGGGGAGGTGTTGTAGTGATTATTATGGATGTTTGAATAAAATATATGTTACCATGCTGTTCAAAGTCCTATAATCATTTCTAAAAGGTATATAATATCTATACATAATATGAACATATACATACGCATACATGTCTATATACATATATGCACATATGTTTATATGTCTAGACATATGTGATGGAGCCTTTGTGTATATCCAGATCACCAAAAATGGCATCACCCATGTCATGGGGGATTTTTGGTGGTTTTTAGGTATTCCTGAATAAAGATTCACACTCTCCCACACAGTCTGATTAGAATTCAAGTGGTCTTTTATTTGGTGCTAGAGAAAGTGATTGAGTGGGAAGTCAAAGACTTCACCCCTTGGGGAGGAGGGCTTAGAAACATTCTCCTCTTAAAACAGACAGAAGGACAAAGCTTTTATAGAGAATAGATGATGTGTCCACTTGAAAACTGGAAAGTTCCCTTTTGGGGTAGGGTGGGGAAAGCTTGAAGGCTTGTCATATTCCTGAGGGTTGAGAAGGATTTTTTTGAAATGATGGTCTTGACCTTTGGGGTTATCTCTGTCTCCTAGCTCCAGTAGTACCCATACCTAATTGACTTTCTTGCTATAGAATTTTATCTCCCCATACTCCTTATGTATGTCTGTTCTGATATCTAGTTGGTCAGTCTACACTTTAATACTCCCTTGATTCCTCAATATTTCTGTCCTGTTATCTGGTCATATTTCGTTTTGCTTCTCACAGAAGAAACTTCCAATTTAACTTAGGCCACATGTCAACCCACATGGAAGAGGCTGAAGACTTGGTTCTATGTTTCAACCAAGGCAAATGCTCTCTTACTGGGATTTAAATCTCTTTCCCCAAAGGGAGAGACAGAAGGATGCAAAGGCCAGTTTTTGAGATTTAAATCCCCTTCTTCCTAAAATGGAAGCAAACCAGAAAAAAGATAATGCTTGTAAAAATTTGAGAAAGGTTTTATTAAGCAAGGATGAAAATCTAGTTTGATACTGAATAGGACAATAGATCACAAAGGCTGACATACAGTATAAACAAAGATAGGTAAGGAATTTGGAGGAAAGGTGGGCTTAGAAAGACCCACTCTCAAAGGGAAAGGTGTGTGTGTGTGTGTGTGTGTGTGTGTGTGTGTGTGTAATTCCAGGGGTGAAGGATGTGGCCTTTGATGCACAAATCAGAAGGCATTTTTGGTGATAGGCAGTTCAGTTCAAGGTCTGATAGGCAGTTAAGTTCAAGGTCTTGATAAGGAGATTTATTTTTTAAAAAAAGAGGATTATTCCAAAGTTAGGGAATAGCTGGAGATAAGATTCATATCCATAGTTACATATCCTGTGGTCAGGTAAGGCTTTGATTATCCTCAGGGATACTGATTCTCTGTGTGTCCAGGTACCTATACTCTCAGTCATGAAAAGGATTATTGGTCTATTAGCCAATGAAGATAGTTGTTCTGGTTACTTGGATAATTGGGGGACTCAAGCAAAATAAGGTTTCCATTTTCATATAGGAAACTAGAATACTAGAGCATGCATGAATATTCTATGTTTGCCTACAATGCTGTTGGGAGTAGTCTTTTTCCATTGACAGTGTAGCCAAAATTGGCTTCTTTAAAATGGTTCATATCGGCAACTCAGTTTCCCCCCATTCACAACTGAGACTGAAAGACTTCTTCATTCACTGCAGTTAACATCATGTCATAAAGAGTCTCTGCTCCTTCAGACTATGTGCCACCTTGACTTGGGATTTTGTCTTTTTAAAAAATTATTTTTTCCAGTTCTAGCTACAAAGAATCTCCAAACTGTGAGTTTGAGCCATGGTGATCTGGGAGACCAGGAGTCCAGAATGGATGTTGCAACCAGTAATCAGGGATACCAGGAGGATCAAGAGTCCTAGATGTTAATCCAGTTGGGTTTTGGACCTGAATTTGGTGGACATAATGCTATGTAGAAACTGAAATAAACTGCGGGTTTAATTCCTTTCCTAAAGACTCAACTGGCCTAGGGGTTATGACACCCCCAAGATGTTGGGAGAAATGTTTGTATGCTTTTTATTTCTAGAACTTTGAATTAAATATTTTTCTGTAGTAGCTAATCTGATGTTAAATGGTTAAATCGCACTGTGATACTAGTCACTGGGCTCATAAAATGGGGTGAAATATAATCATTGTAAACTTGAGTCGATGGTGAAGGAAAGAGATTTCCCCCCACCCCCAACCTCCCCTCCTATTCCCCTCAGGTTATCTGGGCACTTTTGGAGGGTGGAGAAGGTAATTGACATGGGGTTTAGGACATACAGAGGAATTAAGAGACTATTAAAGTTTAAACTGGCCAACTAGAGATCAGGATGGACACACCCAAGAACTAAAAAAATCAGTTAGATATGGCTACTACCTGGGGGTGGTGCCAGGGGACAGAGGTAACTTCAGAATTCAGAATCACCACCCCTCATTCAAGTTTTTCCCACTCCACCCCCAAAGGAAACTTTCCACTGTCAGATGGTCACCCCATCTATCCTCTATAAAAGTTTTGGCCTCCCTTCCATTCTGGAAGGAAAATGTTTCTAAGCCATCTCCTTCCCCTGAGGTCAAGTCTTCAATTTGCTTCTCAGTAATTTTCTCTAGTGTTCAAACAGAAGATCATTTTATTCCAATTGAACTGTGTGCAAGAGTGTAATGCTTTACAGAGGAATACCTAAGGACCCCCACCATCTATTTCCCCCTTGACAGTAATGAAATGTAATAGACTTGGCCTTGAGAAAGTGGGCCCAGAAGTAAATCTCTGTTTTTATATTTATATAATACATACATACACACACATGTACACATGTGTGCACACACAGATAGACATGAATAATAGAGTTCTTGGTCTGGAGTCAGGAAGATTCAATTACAAATCTGGTCTTGGACACTTACTGGCTGTGTGACCCTGTACAAGTTTCTTAATCTCTATCTGCTTCAGTTTCTTCCACTGTGAAATAGATATCATAATAGTACTTACCTCATAGGATTATTGTGAGAACTAAATGAGATAATATGTGCAAAGCATTTAGCACACTGCCTGGCACATAGTAGGCTGTTAATACATGGTTGTTCTCTTCCTTTCCACTTCCCTCCATATGTCTATGTGTCTTTTTATGTATTTTTTTTCAGGGCAATGAGGGTTAAGTGACTTGACCAGGGTCACACAGCTAGTAAGTGTCAAGTGTCTGAGGTTGAATTTGAATTCAGGTCCTCCTGAATTTAGGGTCAGTGCTTTATCCTGTATGTATTGTTAACCTGAAAATCAATATAACAGAATTAAGGTCTTCAATTGGGGCAGAGGAGTTATAACTCAGAGTATTGAGTAGCAGATGCTAGGAATACCCAAAGACTGAGTCTGGGGACAATATTTATACTGGGTAACAGAACAGAGAGAGAGAAAAGATTGCCTCTGGGTTAATTTACCTTATAGTTTCACCACCTAAGTTCTTTGAGGTAAAGTACTAAGAGTAATGAGATTACCTTTGTGAGGGTTAAGCATCTCCTAAATTCTTAAGGTAAACTGTTTTAAATAACAAGCAAAAGTACAAAAAAACAAACAAACACCAAAACCAAAACCAAAAACCAAAAACACCTTGTGATTCTTTGGAGGGGAGAGTTTTGGGAGATCTATAAAATAATCAGAAACTAGAATTGACAGTATGGTAAACCCCAGGTAATTTGTTGGATTGGGAACCAAACTAGAAGTCAGTTCTAAATAATTGTGTTTATCAGTATATATGGACATACATACATAAAAATGTTTTATATTCACACATATACATATACATATAAACATACCTGTATATGTAGATACATGCATGTGTGCATATGTGTGTGCGTAATATTCAGGAAGTTAGGGAACATGTCTTACATAAAATTTTTCTTGTCCTAGGTCTAAGCACAGTGCTCTGCACACATTAAACACTGTTGAATTAGATTAAATGGACTCTATGGTTAAACTTTCTTCCAGAAAAGGATCTGGGAAGTTTATATTCATCTCCCCAAGCCTATGACTCTCTACAGGTTTCTGACAGACACTACTGCAGCTGAAAGCTTTCAGAATGATCTTTTCTAAAGTGGTCATTATGATTAATCCAAAGAGCTGCTGGTAACCAGGGTGATTGAGGCAGCTTCAACCAGGGTCATTGTTTGTGAGATAAAAATAAAATGAATTGATGTGCCTATCTCAGACATAGGTAAAAGTGTAACAGCTCAGCTATTTCAGTTAGGAAAAAAGAAAACTGCTTCTTGACAAAATAATACTTTACAAAATTTATGGAATTAGAGGGCTACAAACAGGTGCCAGGGATTGGAAAAAAAGGACCTCTACATTGAACAACTTTTTATAAGCTGGCTGGCAAAATTTGTATATTGTTTTTACACTAAACATGGCTAATTGAAAGAGGATGATTTATTTTTTAGAAGAAAAGCACCTGAATTCAGATGAATTTGCAATGATAAATTTCTATTCCAGAAAAGAGAGGGTGAAACACATGCCTCCCCTCAGTAGAGTGGTGAGGGCCTATGAGTGAAGAGTGTTTGAAGAGGCTTTCAGAAATATTTTTCTTGTTGATTTTGCTTCATCATTTTTCTTGGGAGTTCTCAATGGTGAGTGGGATGTAGGGAATGAATAATAAAAAAAAAGAAGAAAGGATGGATGGAAGAAAACAAGGGAAGGAGAAAGGATGGATTACCTGCACTTATCTAAAATATTCCCCATCCTATACTAATGGAGAAGTGAAGAAAGAGAGAAAAACCTAGGAAATAATTGTAAATCTCCTAAGGTAGTCAAATACCCACCATCTATCTAGTGGACAATGAATGGGTGAATGATATCCCCACTATCCTTGTTTACTAACTAATGAAACCCACAGGAAGGAAACGGACACGGTGAAGGGTAAGGGTAAGAGGGGAGGGTAAGATTCTGTTGTTTGATTCTCATGTGACAAAAGGAAGGGACATCAAATATGTAGAGAAAGTGAGAAATTGCCCTCTTCCAGTCCTCAAAGACTCCCACCTGTGGTTGGTAAGATAGGTTCCAAACTGCTAGTGAAATATCACTATGCCAATCTTTTTTTCACTTACTTATTGTGGGTTGGGGCGGGGGGGGGGGGGTTGAAGAGTGGATTAGTGATGGGCTTCTGCATCTGGAACCAAGTGCCTACTCTACATGACTTTACCTGCCCCAGGTACACTGTCACATGAAGATCGGTATGGCTCTCAATCCATCACAGAGGTGTCCTAAGGCTTCCTTGGAGAAGAATATCTTGATGCCGATATTCAGTATGAATTCAGGCTGTGAAAACGGCTTTACAATGTGGTGATGAGGATGAGTCTATGGGGACAAAATTTTGATTCTGCAAACATATTAGTGGTTTTATTGCCACATGTATAAAGATTTCTGATCCAAGATCTTTGCTACATAATGTTATTGTTTATTGATATCTGTGAATCAGATTTCATTAGTGGTATGCAGCTTCAAATCAGTTATAGTCACAGACACAGAGTTAAAGGCAGATTCAATAAAAAGGAAACTGTATTATTGCCGATAGAACACAATTTTTGGTTCCAGTTACTTATATACTGTCTAGAAACTTTGTCCAAATTATTAGTGGCTGAAGTGTCTGTACTCCAGCACACAAATTCAAGTATATATGGCATACATATATACACAGAGCTATAGTAAGTAATTCTGGTGCTCAGGGAAAGCACATTAGCTTCTAGGAGATTCCTCAGGGTAGCCCTAGGACCTGAGGATACAAGGTCACCCACTGTATATCAAGACCTCAGTTTCTTGGCTGTCAAATATGGGGTTTGGATTAGTTCAAAGCTTCTTCAACTGTGGATTGGATCCCATATGGTTTTCTGTAATTGAATGTGGGGGCTACAAAAAATGGCAGAAAATGTTTGATTTGTATACCTATTACACCTATTTTATATATCTATATACCTGTGGTTGCATACAAAATTTCTCAGGCAAAAAGGGGTCAAGAGTGGAAAATGTTTAAGAAGCCCTGGACTAAATGACCTCTGAGTTCCCTTCAGCTACTAAATCCATATGATCCTCTGACTTCCATCTTTTGTACAAGGAGAACATTAAGGAAGACTTAGGCTTATTGGAAATGAATCTACAGCTGCATTTACATTTTAATCCTCTTCTCTCTTCTTTTTGTTCCATCTTAGACACACAGAGTCCCTAGATAAAGTATTAAGCATTTACTTTTAAGTGATAAAATTAGCTCAGAATAAGAGTACAAAGGGGAGTTAGGAAACCTGGGTTCTTATAACTATTCTGCTAGCTGGGCAACCCTTTTAACCTCTTATGTTTAGTTTTCTCATCTATAAATTGAGACTATTTGAACTAGGGTGACCTCTAAAGCACTTTCCAGCTCTAAATCTCTAACCCTATATTTATACAGAGTCCTTGAGGTCAGGGGCTCTTTCATTTTAACCTCAATAGAACTCACAATATCTTGTACATTTTAGGAACTTAGTAAATCTTTTTTTTTTCTCCATCCTCCACCCCCCCTCCCAAAGCAATTGAGTCATACCTTGTATTTCTTCCCATTACACTTTTAAATACTTTATTAAACCATTTGCTTTATTATGCTAAACTTCCTTACTTAGCCAAATTAATATTCTAAAAGAATTGCAGAAATTTTCTAGGATTTGCTTTTTCTAATCAGTTCTTTCCACATTATAGCTGCAGTCATATTTTTTTTCATTCATCCATTAACACAAGGTCAGAATATCTCTGAGCTCCTTCAACCCATAACTTCATATTGTCAGTCATAGCTTCTCAGAGTGGCAAACCCATTTTCAGTACCTATATGTTTTAGCAAAGCCTACCTGACTTTCCCCTCTTATTTCCAATTTAACTCTTCTTTCACATAATCTAGCCTAAACTTTTTGGGAAGAGGTCACATATCTCACTGCTGATGCTTTCATTTAGGTGTCACACATGGTTGTGAGGTTGTATTTTAAAATGATTAACAAGTAAATAGCTCCTTCATTATTATGGCACTACCTACCAGTCTCTTGATCTGTGAAGCACTACAGGAACACTGTTCTCTTCAATGTGAAAGAATAAAAGAAAAAGACTTTAAGTACCCAATCCTTTAAATTAAATTGCTCAGTGAGTCAGTGATGAAAAGATTTGTACAGACACTCTAGTATGCATTTTGGAGGAGATTCACATTTTCTTATTGAATGTCCTTTTAGCTTGCTTTTGGCTTGTGGAAGACTGCCTTTTAATATGTGAGCAGTTTGTTTGCTGAAAAGGCAGAGAAAGTAATTTTTCATAAAGAAGAAATAAGTTAGCTTATAATAGTATTGGCCCTTTCATAGGTGAACAGTTTGGTGGCTAAAAGGGGAAGAAAGAGCACTTTTGCTTAATGAAAACTGCTGGAATCAACTTGTAAAGAAACCATTTTCAGATAAAATGTAAGTAGTTTGGTTACTCGAAAGGAGCAGAAAAATAATCTTTGTGTTTTAAAAACTTAAAAAATGCAGAGTCAGAGATTTTCCTTTTTTGATTTTATATTATGATCAGTTTCAGATTATTCCCTTTTTGTCCTGTTTCTTCCACCCATTGAGAAGGTAGGAAAAACAAAACCCATTATAAATACTGTGGGGACCAATTTTTAATTGGGGAGTGCTAGCTAAGCGGCTTACTGCAATATTGGGGCAAGGAAGGAAACCGGCAGCCTCCCTCAAAACAGAACAAGGTTTACTTTAACAAGAATGAACTTAAAAAAAACACAACACAAACAGGATCGGTAGGATCAAGGGAAAGGAAATAAAAATGGGGAAAGGGAAATTATAATACCTGAAAAATACCACCGCCCAGGAATCAGTTGAAAATATGCAGCAGAATGCCTGTTGCTTTCCAGCTTCCACCTAGAATGCTCAATTCTCCTCCCCCAAACCTAGAAACACCCCACATAGTCTCAGACAATGGGATGGCCGCTCTGATAGTCACATGGCTGCCCTCACTAGGCTTCCAATCATTATACTTTTGCCAGGCCCATGTAGGTGTCAGAGAGTGGTGATGAAGTGAGGAGCCAGAGCCCTGGCAACTGCTACAACCAGTGGGTGGAGCACCCTGTGGTTTGCGGAGCCCCAGGCCAGTGCACGCTGAGGCATAAAAACCTCAAATAACAATTAATTCTTTACAATACACACATGATAGATGATAGATAGATGGAATTTCTCCTCTTTGGGTTCTGTTTATTAGGGTGAAAAAAGAGTGGGAAGGTAGGAAGGAAGGTAGGGAGGAAGGAAAGAGGGAAGGAAGGAAGGAAGGAAGGAAGGAAGGAAGGAAGGAAGGAAGGAAGGAAGGAAGGAAGGAAGGAAGGAAGGAAGGAAGGAAGGAAGGAAGGAAGGAAGGAAGGAAGGAAGGAAGGAAGGAAGGAAGCAAGCCATTTAGGAGTGTCTCACTTTCTTTCCTGCTCTGGTTAGATAGAGAAAAGCAGAAAGGAGTATAATCTGTTGAATTGACTAGCTGACAGTTGATTTGGTAATATAGAATCCTGGTGATTGAAGAGTTAGCTAATCTGGTTTGCAATATTATTGTTTGTCCTTTGTTTTTTTTTAATATTCTTTTTTCCCTATAACAGTATTTTATTATTTTCCAGTTACATGTAGAGATAGTTTTCAATATTTGTTTTTATAAGATTTCTAGTTTCAAATTTTTCTCCCTCTCTTCCCCCTCTCCATGACAGCAAGTAATCTGATATTGGTTATACATATACAATCACATTAAATATATTTCTGTATTAGTCATGCTATGAAAGAAGAATCAGAGCAAAATGGAAAAACCTCAAAAAAGAAAAACAAGAACAAAAACAATAGAAATAGTATGGTTCAATCTGCATCTAAAGTCCACAGTTCTTTTTTTTTTTCTTTTCTGGATTTGGAGAAGATATTCCATCATGAGTCCTTTGGAACTATCTTGGACCATTGTATTGCTGAGAAGAATCAAATCTATCACAGTTGATCAACACATAATGTTGTTGATACTGTGTACAATCTTCTCCTGGTTCTGTTCATCTCACTAAAGCATCAGTTCATGTAAGTCCTTCCATATTTCTCTGAAATCTGCCTGCATATTGTTTCTTACAGCACAATAGTATTCTATTACATTCATATGCCACAATTCATTCAGCCATTCACCAGTTGATGGGCAACTCCTCAATTTCCAATTCCTTGCCACAACAAAAATAACAGGTATAAATATTTTTGTACATGTGGGTCCTTTTCCCTTTTTTTTGATCTCTTTGGGAAAAAGACCTAATAGTGGTATTGCTGGGTCAAAGGGTATGTACAGCTTTATAGCCCTTTGGACATAATTCCAAATTTCTCTCCAGAATAGTTGGATCAGTTCACAGCTCAACTAACAATGCATTAGTGTTCCAATTTTTCCACAGCTTCTCCAACATTTATTATTTTCCTCTTTTGTCATTTTAGCCAATCTTATAGGTGTGAGGTGGTACCTCAGAGTTGTTTTAATTTACATTTCTCTAATATATAGTGATTTAGAGCATTTTTTCATATGGCAATAGATAGCTTTGATTTCTTCATCTGAAAACTGCCTGTTCATATCCTCTGACTCAATTGGGGAATGACTTGGATTCTTATAAATTTGATTTAGTTCTCAA
Source organism: Dromiciops gliroides (assembly GCF_019393635.1). Taxonomy (NCBI): domain Eukaryota; kingdom Metazoa; phylum Chordata; class Mammalia; order Microbiotheria; family Microbiotheriidae; genus Dromiciops; species Dromiciops gliroides. The sequence continues at coordinate 576,396,041 of NC_057863.1, forward strand.
TATATTTTAGAAATGAGGCCTTTATCAGAAGTACTGGCTATAAAAATCGTTTCCCAGCTTTCTGCCTCCCTTCTAATTTGGGATAAATTGCTTCTGTTTGTAAAAAACCTTTTTAATTTAATCAAAATCATCCATTTTGCATTTCATAATATTCTCTATCTCTTGTTTGGTTATAAATTGTTCTCCTTTCCAAAAATCTGAGAGGTAGACTATTCCTTCTCCTAATTTACCTATGGTATCACTTTTTATATCTAAATCATGTACCCATTTTGACCTTATTTTAGTATAAGGTGTAAGATGTTGCTCTATGCCTAGTTTCTGCCATACTCTTTTCCAGTTTTCCCAACAGTTTTTATCAAATACTGAGTTCCTATCCCAGAAGCTGGAGTCTTTTGGTTTATCAAACAGTACATTACTAAAGTCATTTACTACTGTGTCTCCTGTGCCTAGCCTATTCCATTGATCCTCCACTCTATTTCTTAGCCAGTACCAGATAGTTTTGATGACTGATGAATTTTATTATTTTTTTTTCTAGCTCTATAAAATAATTTTTGGGTAGTCTGATTGGCATGGCACTGAATAAGTAAATTAATTTAGGTAGAATTGTCATTTTTATTGTATTAGCTCAGCCTATCCATGATTGATTGATATTTTTCCAATTATTTAGATCAGATTTGATTTGTGTGAAAAGTGTTTTGTAATTGTGTTCATAGAGTTCCTGGGTTTGTCTTGGCAAGTAGATTCCCAAATATTTTGTCTGCCCTTATTTTAAATGAAATTTCTCTATCTCTTGCTGCTGGACTTTGTTGGACATGTATGGAAATGCTTATGATTTGTGTGGATTTATTATATATCCTGCAACTTTGCTAAAGCTGTTAATTATTTCAAGTAATTTTGAGTTGATTCTCTAGGATTCTCTAAGTATACCATCATATCATCTGCAAAGAATTATAGTTTTGTTTCCTCCTTGCCTATTCTAATTCCATTAATTTCTTTTTTTCTCTTATTGCTAGAGCTAACAATTCTAGTAAAATATTAAATAATAGAAGTGATAATGGACATCCCTGTTTGTTGTGAAGGCCTCTAACTTATCTACATTACATATAATGATTGCTGATGGTTTCAGATAGATACTGCTTATTATTTTAAGGAAAGTTCCACCTATTCCTAAACTTGTCCTTTGTTTTTGAAGAGGACCATGACATCAGGGTGATGTCCTGACTTGATGTGAATTGGATTTAAATGAGGGAGGGCTGTGCAAGGTCACCAATCTCACTCTCTCCTAGAGCCATTTGAGTCCAGTGGCAAGATATACATTAGGACAAGTGGAGATGGCCCCAGATGTTTAAGGCAATTGGGGTTAAATGACTTGCCCAGTTAGTAAGTGTCTGAGGTGAGGTTTGAACTCAGGTCCCACCAACTTGTGGGTAAGTGCTCTATCTACTGCACCACCTAGCTGCCCTTCTTGTTTGCATTAGTCAGAGATAATCAGCCTGATTGATTAGATTTGCATTTTTCTTGCTTAAAGTGGAAGGACTAACAAGAACAAGAAATTAACATTTTCTTTGCACCTTTTGCAGTTGATTATGAATTAAGAGTTTGTCATTGCTTTATCAGTTTGAGATTAGATGAGAAGAGTATTTGCCCAGCAAGAGAGCAGTGAGGACCAGAAGAAAAGTACTTAGTAGAGAAGTGCCTTAGTGTGATGAAGGTATTCTTGGTGGACCAATGAGATCAAAATTTTCAGTCTATAATTGTAAGATATCTCATGCCCATGTGGTTTCCTTATTCATTGATGTCCCCATGAAGCTTCTGTCAATGAATGCATTTGTGGGAGTTGGACTCTGGCTTATGTATGAATTGTGATATATTGGCTATTCTTCATTTTCCTGTGTATGTAATTTAAAAATGATTATTGTTGTTTTGTCTTATTGTTAAGTAAATGTTTATGTTCAAAAGTTATTGGTGTTTTACATATGTATACATAGATGTAAACATCTTTGTATGCATATATGTACACACATATATGGATTTTATAACATTGGATTTTATATACATACACATTTCTGTCTAATAGTCATCTTCAGGGTGGGCAGAAGAAAAAAGAAATTTACATGATAACTTTATTATATATATATGCTTATTTTTTCTACAAATTAAAAATTAATTAAATAAAAAAGAAAGCCACACACAAAAAATGAGTATCAGAGTTGTAAGTGGATGATTTTGTATAAATGGATACCACGCAAGTTGAGGCTTAAGGGATATACTTGTGGATCAGGAGAGTGTATTACCCAATTATAGTTTTACCTTCTTTTGATGAGAGAATTTATTATACCTTATGGTGTTCTCACAACTTATTTCTCACCATTTCCTCTTGTCCCCTACCATGTATTCTCTGATCTAATAATATTGGCTTCTTTGCAATTCCTCACACAAGACACTCCATTTATGGACTCTTACATTTTTACTGGCTGTTCCCCATACCTAGAATTTTCTTTCTTCTAATATCCACCTCCTGGTTTATTTTAATTCCCCATTAAAATCTTACTTTCTATGGGAAAGAGAAAAAAGAAAATAAACATCTATATGTGTCAAGCACTTATAAATATTATATCACTTAATTCTCACAACAGCCCTGTGAAGTAGGTGATATTTTAATCTCCATTTTATGATTCAGGATACTGACCAGGTCAAACACTTATAAAGTATTTGAGGCTGAATTTGAATTCAGATTTCTCTGACTACAAACCCAATGATTTATCCACTGAATTAGCAGCAGCTGCTAAGAACTTTCTACAAGAAGCCTTTCCTGGTCCCCTTTAATGCTAGTGCCTTCCACTTGTTGATTGTCTCCAATTTATCCTGTCTGCATCTCGTTTATAGTTTTCTCTTTCTTTCTTCCTTTCTTTCTTCCTTCCTTTCTTTCTTTCTTTCTTTCTTTCTTTCTTTCTTTCTTTCTTTCTTTCTTTCTTTCTTTCTTTCTTTCTTTCTTTCTTTCTTTCTTTCTTTCTTTCTTTCTCTCTCTCTCTCTCTCTCTCTCTCTCTCTCTCTCTCTCTCTCTCTCTCTCTCTCTCTCTTTCTCTTTTTGTATCTCCAGCACTTAGAACAGTTCCTGGCACATAGTAGGTGCTTAATAAATGCTTCTGGACTTAACTTGACATTTTGGTGTTGATTCTCCTCTGGGAACTAAGATATGCTAATGTGAGAGCAAGTTGGTAAGAGTAAACCAGATGAGAGTGAAGATTTAGAAATCATGCCAAGAGGCATGCCATACACAGTTAAACTTACATGGATTAAAATGTATTACAATGAACACTGAATAAACTGATCAAATGGTTTTATGCTAGAATTTTTTTATCAAAAATTGCTTGAAAGTCACAGATGATTTATTGCAACTTGGAAATGACTTTATAATATGTTGTTTTTACAATAATTTTTAGTACTAGAATACATCATAGAAAAAGAGTTTATGACTAGAGCCATGTGGTTAAAGCATTCTATGTCTTTCTTTGCATCCAACTATTTAAATCTGAGATTACAAAATGAGGTCCTTCAGTTACCCTCAACCTGGATTACCCTATCTACTGAAACAGTTTACTGTGGTGTAGCTGTTGTGCATGCTACAGCTTTTTGGAGTCACAGATGAGAATTTAGTGCCACGTGAAATTAAAGGTGGATACGGAGCCATGAAAAGCACTCAGTAAGCCCTTACATCAGAGATGCTAGTCCTCTTTGCACATTCCATACACCCATACACCCCATAGGTGAGTTAGGGGATGTCTACCCCAAACATGTGAAGACTTTCTCCAGTGGAATGGATGGATGAGAACAAATTGTTCCAATGGCTATGAAAGCAACAGGTACTGTGGAGTTTTTAGAGCTTGGTCAGACCTCCAAGACACCAAGGTCATCTACTGCATCCTAGGCCACTGCCAGTCATTTGACTTTTGTCTTGCCACTCTGAAAGAGAAAGTGAGGCTGGAGACTTTGTACAACTTTATTCCACTTAAATTCAATTCACGAATGAGTCAAGACATCACCCCATGCTGTTATTGATCCTCTTTGAAAATAAAGGACAAACAACAGCAACAACAACAACACATTAGCAATTATACTAATATTTCTAGGATATTGGCATATATATGTATATGTATATGTGTGTGTATGTGTGTGTGTGTGTGTGTGTATATATATATATATATATATATATATATATATATATATATATATATATATATATATATATATATATATATATATATATATATATATATATATATATATATATATGAATAAATAGTTCCAAGTGAATCAAAGATAGCATAGAACCTATGGAGAAGGCAGGACAATACTAGGAAATGATTTAGTAAACTACTTTAGCTGGAGTTTACAGCAAGGAAAGAGAGTAGCTTGAAATAAAGCTGGAAAGGTGTGCTGCAATCAGCTATGTGCTGTAAACCGCTTGAATTCTTAACTAAAGAGCCTATTATTTATTCAATAACAAGAAATGCAGTGTACTTAAATGTCTCTCAAAGGGGATAAAATCTGCATATTTATTAGGCATATTTCAATTGCAGTTGTATGAAAGATGGGGAATATTGAAGACAAAGTCATTTCATAGACTACTACAATAGTCAAAGTAAGAAGCAATAAGAAAATGAATGAGAATGCTAATTAAAATAACTAACATTTTAATTGCATTTACTATTTTCCAGGCACTGAGCTAAGTGCTTTATCTCTTTTGATCCTCACAATAATCTTGGGAGGTAGGTGTTATTATTATGCTCAATTAGCAGATGAGAAAATTGAGGTGAATAGGTTGTCCAGGGTCACACAGCTAGGAAATGCCTAAGGATAAATTTGAATTCAGGTCTTTCTGACTCTAGGCCTAGTTCTCTATCCACTGTAGTACCTAGCTGCCCACGTAGAGGGTTAATACAAAAGATATCATGGCAGGACAATTGACATTTGGCATATCTCATATATGAGACAAACAGTCTAATGGGCATGTTTACTGCCTATTTCTGAAGTTTGTGCAGGCTTTTATTTCTGCATTAACTTAGATCATCAGAAAGTAGTATATATACCTGCACCATATTGACTTGGGTGTCTACAAAAATGTCTCTCAAGATTCAATATGTCCTTAACTTTTATATAGGGTTGATATAAGAAAGATCCATTTAATGAAATGAAATTTATTTGAAGACATTGCTCATTGTGTTCTCCAATATCTTTTCTATAGGTATTCTCACCATTAAATTTAATTAAGTTAGTAAAAAAAAAAAGCATGTTTTTGAATGAGCACTGAACTTGAACTTAAAAAATGTATGTTCAAGCCTCAAAGTCTCCACTTTTCAGCTGTGTGTGCTTCAGCTCCATTAGCCCATTTCCTCATGTGAAAAAGAATTTTGAAAAACAGCATAGTAATTTAAACCATTTATCAATTCGTTCTCATATATACATGAATATATGTAATCCCCTCTCTGAAATAACAAATAATTTTTACATTTCTATGTGTTAAATGTCTTATTGGATAGTAATAACTATCTGAACTGTTTTTCACATGAATTCCCCAAACAGGATAATCTCAAGAAGACTCATCTTTTTTTTTTTTTAAAGAAAACTTATCTTGACAAAGAAATGGTATGACATAATTATGGGAAAATAATAGCATCAGAAATGTTTGCATTTGGTGTACAACTAATAGGGATTGAGTAGCTCTTTAGGTGTAAAGCAGTTAAAAGCTGAAGGCTGTCTTTATGTGTTACTGAAACATCTGGCTGACAAGTGAAATGAAACATATTGATATGTGGTGTGTGTAGTGTTTCCAAATGCCCAAATATTTGACATCCTGTGGACTAAACATCTGGATAAAAACTAAAGAAATAGTAAAAACATCCATATGCTTGGTCTAAATATTTGCAATTTCCAAATGCCTAGCATCCTATAAACCAAATGTCTGGGCAATTGGCTGGATGCTTAAGTTTTCATCCAAGTATTTTGCCATCATATGAAAAATATAGTAGTACACTTAAATAGCAATGGTTTCATTGAATGAGGTGATGGCTGGTTAATTATCTAGAACAACCAAGGCATATTCTTTTCTGGTGGGGATTAGTATCTTTAGTGACGCAGAGATAGCTTGATCTTCATTGACAAGCTTGTTTTTAAAGCAGTTAGTTTAAACATAGGATGACACGTGAAACAGTACTGGAAAATTCCATATACCTTTTTTTCAATGAAGTTTAGGCAATTCCCAGAAATCCTTATGTCCCCATGGAGTATTTTATTCAATTTGACTTTAGTTATAATTCCAAGTAAAGGAGCATCTTTACTTGTCTTAAGAAGTATTCTGACAGTCTAATAAGTCTGACCTTTCGGGCCAATTTTGCTTATAGGCAGACTAATTGCTTTTGTAACCCTTGAACCAAACTAAATCACATTTTCCTTCATTTTCTCTTTCATTTATTCAGCCACAGACTTAGTGGTTTTTGCCATTCCAACAACCTGCCAAAAACAACACACTGAATCACTTTAATCATTCTAAATCTACATCAGGATCTTCATTCCCAGAAACATTACTGGTTTTCCATATCTTAAGAAGGTAGAGGAACCCAACAACAATATTCCAAATATTGGCCATGTCTCTATAAAATGATTGATTCAATCTTTCCCCAGGCATTTAAGTATATAGGTACTCACATTGTGTAGGTACCTAAAAAATTTATATTTATCTATATACATCTCTAACTCTATCTCTCTATTTGTTCATATCTATACTTGTCTATATATGCCTACATGCCTCCCATTACACAAAGAATATTTTCAAACTAGCCATGGCCTCATGGTTTCAAATATCCTTATGATTGACATATAGTGTCGCCACAAATTGCTATTGTTGTTGTTCAGTCATGTCTGACTCTGCCTGACCCCGTTTAGGGTTTTCTTGGCAAATATACTAGAGTTGTTTGCCATTTCCTTCTCCAGCTTATTTTATAAATGAGGAACTGAGGTAAAGAGGGTTAAATGACATGCCAAGGATCACATAGCTAGTAAGTGTCCGAAGCCAGATTTGAACTAAAAAAGATGAGTGTTGTTGATTTTAGGCACAGAAATTTATCCACTCTGCTACAGAACATTATTATTATTAATTAGCCACATATTACCTGGCTATTATGGCTGAAAAAATAATTAAATGGAAAGGAAAATATTTTTTGTCTTTTAGAAATTTAATGGTTTAACTTTACACTTGTCATTTAAACCTTTTTGCACTTTAGTTTCTTGATCTAAAATTAGCATGTTAAAACTTGAGTTTACATCACATGAGAATCAGTTGAAAATACTGGTGAGTATTATTTAGTCCGGGGAAGATAATACTTAAGTAGGACAAGAGAGTGTATTGTGGAAGAGGAGTTAAATTGTTCTTTTTAGTTCTAGAAGATATAATCAGAAACAGAGTAGAAGTTTTAAAGAGGCAAATTTAGATTCAATATGATGAAAAACTTCCTAACAGGTAGAGTTGTCCCAGAGTAGAATGAGCTACCTTTGAAAGGAGTAAATTCCCCATCATTAGAGATCCTCAAAAAGAGATTAGATGCCCATTTCAGTATGTTTTCGTGGAAATCCTTTTAGATATTGGTTTGACTACATGGCCATTGTATTCCCTTCCAAATCTAAAGTTTCTGTGACCTGGCATTCTCCAAGGTGTTTCATCTGTGAAGTTATGTGATTCTAAGACACAGGTACCATCTCACCAAACAGAAACAACCACAGCAACAGAATTATAGGATGATCAGGGCATGGAATCCTAGACTTACAAGAGACCCCAGAAATCATCTATCTTTACCCAAAGCATGGATCCAAACAACAATATTCCCTATAAGCAAGTTTCCAGACTATACTTAAATATTTTCAATGGCAGAACATGGAAATTAAGTTTTTCCAAGGACAATTCTATTTTTGGGCAGCTATAATTGACAAGGAACTTTTCCTTATTTTAAGTCAAAGTTACCTTACAATAAGAGCTGTCTCCATCACTGAAATGACCTGTGTTCCTTCTAATAGAGGGCAAGCACAAGCAACATTATTGCTCACTAACTCCTTGGGGTAATTGAAGTTCCTTTGTAAATATAAAATATAGCTACAACTATTCTTTAGGAAGAAAGGCAATTAATTAAAGTTATTCTCTGAGTGAAAGATTACTTAAAAATAATAATAAATTTGATATTTTAAGACAGAACTGCAGGAGTAATTATTAGTCAACCTGGACTAATTTAGTGCACTTCTCCTAAACAATTCCACAATGATAATCTTTTCATTTCAGAGATTCCTTAAAAAGTCCTTTATGAAATTTACTAGTGTTATCTTTGCAAAGAGCCAAAAGGAGAAGAAAAAAGGATAAAACAAAAAATCATTACATGTAAAACAACTGGTTGTGATATGCTTACAGTATTAGAGAAGCAGAATTCAAACTTACATCATCTGATTGACCTTTTAACCTTAAGCATTTTATTTTTTAGAAAATTACTTTATTGTAACATTGATTTTTTAAAAAAGTTTCTAATTCTCTCCCTTATTCTGGACCTATCCACAGCCATTGAGAAGTTAAGCAATCTGATAATTATTATACTTGTGAATCATGTAAAACACATTTCCATATTAATCTGTTTCAAAAAAAGGAAAAAAATGCTAGTGAAAAAAAATGTTTCAATCTGCACTCAGAGTTCATTAGTTCTCTCAGAGTGTAGATGGTGTTTTTCTTCATGACTCCTTTGGAATTGTCTTGTACCATTGTATTGATCAGAGTAACTAAGTTTCATAATTTACCATCTTCAAAACATTGCTGTTATTGTATAAAATGTTCTTGTGATTTTGCCCACTTCACTTTGTATCAGTTCCTATAGGTTTTCCCAGCTTTTTCTGAAACCACCCCTCCTCCATTATTTCTTTTACCACAATAGTATTCTGTCACAGCCATACCACAACTTGGTCAGCCATTATTAATAGGCTCCTCAATTTTCAATTCTTTGCCACCACAAAAAGAGCTATTATAAGTGTATTTATAGACATGGACCCTTTTCCTTTTCCTTTGATCTCTTTGGGATACAGACATATGACTGGTATTGTTGGGACAAAGGGTATGCCCAGTTTTATAGCTCTTTGGCCATACTTTCAGATTGTTTTCCAGAATGGTTGGGACAATTCACAACTCCACCAACAGTGTAACTATTTTCTCATATGTCATATGCCTTCCAGCTATTGTCATTTTTTCTTTTCTGCCATGTTAGTCAATCTGATACATGTGAGGTGGTATCTCAAAGTTACTTTAATTTGCATTTCTCTCATCAATAATGGCTTAGAGTTTTTTCATATGATTGTTGAAAAATTTTATTTCTTCTTCTGAAAATTGCCTGTTCATATCCTTTGACCATTTATCAATTGCAGAATGGCTTTTATTTTCATAAATTTTACTCAATTCTCTATATGTTTAAGTTCATTTGAGAAATGAAGCTTTTATCAGAAAAAAATTGCTGTGAACATAATTTCCTAGTTTTCAGCTGAAAATACTAAGATTGATGGTAAGATGATGAGATTTTCCCAATAAAATCTTCTTGAGTCATGTGATAGAAGTCAGAGATGTCCCAGAGTAATGCAGACATATGAAAAATGAGGAGTCATTTTTGATTCCTTTCCTATCTCTGATCCTCCATATCCAAACTGTTGCCAAGATCTGTTGATTTTATTTCTTGCCACATCTCTCTAATACTCCCCTTTTCTTCCTGGCAAGTGCAGACCATCATCACCTCATGCCTGCACTATTGCAATAGCTTGCTGGTGGGTCTGCCTGCCTCAGGTTTCTCCTAACTCTAATCTACCCTCCATTCAGCCACCAAAATGATTTTCCTAAATTAGAAGCCCAACTATGATGGCCTTTGCTGTTTAAAATACAAGATGCCCTCTTGCTTGACTATGAGTATTTTCTCTGACTATACTCCATACCTGGATCTGTCTTCCTTCTCAACTCCACCTACTTATCTTCCCTGGCTTCTTTTAAACCCCAACTAAAATCCTATCTACAACAATCCTTTCCCAAGCACTCTTAATTCCAAAACCTTCCCTCTACTCATTATTTCCTATTTATTCTGTATATGTTTGTTTTCATGGTGTCTCACCCATTAGATTGCCAGTTTCTTTAGAGCAGAGACTTTTTGCCATTTTTTTTTTTTTGGTATCCTCAGTGTTTAGCATAGTGCCTGGAATATTGTACAGTTTAAACAGCATTGATTGTGAACCAGTCCCATTGGCAGAAAGTCTGGAATCTATACCTCATTCCTCCTGGTACTTGTGAAGACCTAAGAGGGAAGAGATAGGACTAAAGAGTCATTGTGTTGCCTATAAAGACACATTGCTTTTTGACCTAGGACTCATGTCACCAACCTGTTTTCATTGTGGTGATATAGCTATGGTATCTTCTTCAGGATATGATGAACAGAGGCTACTCCTAAAGAAAACATTCCATTCCCATATTCGTTGCCCTTCCATTGAAACTATAGAGTCATCCTGACAGCCTTCTGTGCCCTGAGGAGAGATTCTGTGCCTTTTCCACATATTGCCATGACTGGAAAGAACAGCAATGCCCTCCCAAGAAGCAGAAACAGAAATGGTTTTGTATTCCTTCTCCCGGTACAAAATTAAGTAGGGACTGCTGAGGTGCCTCTTTAAAAGACACACATATCATCAACCAGGCTGGCACTCCCATAACTGGCTCTTACTCAGGAGCATTTGGAACCCACCCAGTTCTTGAACTTACTAGGAAATACACACTCAAGAGTCCTGAAGAGGCTTAAACACATACACACACACACACACACACACACACACACACTTCTGGTGTCTAAGAGACCTTCCATGGCCTTTCTCCCAGACTGAGAAGGCACCACTGATCTCCACCTTTATGGGAGTTAAGAGAATAGACACTTTCCCCCCTTTTATTTATTGGGGGAACTTGATTTTCAAAGATAAGAGAGAGCCCCTTGTTTGTGACATTCTAATGTTATTTTATATCTCACAAGACTGACTGAGACTTTCAGTAGAGTCAGGATTTTCTAGTCTCAAATAAGTGAATTTTTTAAAAATATTTTTATTACTATATATAATATAATATATTTTGTTATATACTATATATTTATAATTTATAATATAATTATATAAATAAAATTCATGATATGACATATTTTATTTTGTGCATTTAAAAACATTCTAAGAATAGATCCATAATCATTATCCATGGGTCAGAGGAATCAATGTCAGAAAAAAAAAAAATTAAGAACCTCTGATCTAGAACATAGTGGAAAAGACTTAGAATTAATAAGAATTAGAATAGCTCATTTACAGACTTGGTTCCACCATAGTAAGCTCTGTGATATTGGCCAAGAATCTTAACTTCTTAGAGTTTCTATTTCTTCCTCTGTAAAATGGGAATAATATACTCCTAGCCCTAAGGTTGTTGTGATGAAAGACTGAATGATAACATGTATCAGAAATGCTAAATAAAGCATTATGTGCCAAATCTGCATTTAAATTATAACATAGTAGTCTGTGTTTACATAAAGATGAAGCAAATAGCCCATTCAATAAATTTGATGAAATAATCAGACATGTTGTTGGTTTGTTATTATATAGACAAAACAACCAATTAATTAAAAGAATTTCTAATTTTGCCCTAGTGTTTTTTTTTCTGTACCTGTGATTTTATTTCATTTTTGGAATTTCCAGGATTAGAAATTTATCTATAATTTAGAGTTGCCTCGGACATTAAAAAAATTATCTAGAATATATTAGAGAAAAGATTTGAACCTGGGTCTTTCTAAATCAAATGCCGGATATCTACACATGTCACTCTGTCTTATAGCCATATGTATATATGACATATATCTATACTATCTATCTATCTGTCTATCTATATCTACATGTCTATATAGCTATATATATATATATGTGTATATATATATATATATATATATATATATATATATATATATATATATATATACAATATATCTGGAACTTGATTCTTTTAAAATAAAAGTATTTTATTATTTTCCAGTTACATGTAGAGAGAGTTTTCAACATTTGTTTATTTAAGATTTCCAATTTCAAATTTTTCTCCTTCCCTCCCCTCCCTCCCCCTCCCCTAGACAACAGGTAATTTGATATAGGATATATATATATATATATATATATATACACACACATATATATATATATATACATATATATATATATAATAACATTAAACTTATTTCCACATTAGTCATGTTATAAGAGAAGAATCAAAGCAAAAAGGAAAAACCTCAAAAAAGAAAAACAACAGCATGAAAACCAAAGAAATAGTATGGTCCAATCAGCATCCATATTCCACAGTTTCTTTTTTTCTGCATTTGGAGAGCCTTTTCCATCATGAGTCCTTTGAAACTTTCTTGTACCATTGGATTGGTGAAAAGAATCTAGTCTATCACAGTTGATCAATACATAATGTTGATGATACTGTGTATAATGTTCTTTGGAACTTTATTCTTAACCAGAAACATTATTTCTTAAAAAAAAAACACACCTCCATTTGAGAAAGATAAAATAGAGCCAATATATGGAGAAATTCTCTCCAAATCCTAAATTTTCCATAAATCCTATTTGAGGCTTCGTTTAAATGTTAAACTGGATTGGCTACTTCTGTCAAATAAGGAGTTACCAGTCCAGGCTATTCAGACAATGATCTATTTGCTTTTATCTTTTTGTTTGGATGGGGGTTCTTTTCAGACAACTCTGAATTATAGATAAGTTACTAGTCCTGGAAGTTCCAAAAACTAATTAAAAATACTACTGGCTAACAGGGTAGGTTTAATAGCTAGTATTAATATGGTGCTGTAAAGTTTGTAAAGCTTCATACAAATGTTATATATATATATGTATGTATGTATGTATGTATGTATATGTGTGTGTGTGTGTGTGTGTACACACACACGCGCGTGCGCACACACACACACAAACCTAACCTCTTACTTTGCCCTTGAAAAATCAGGACAGAAAATGTCAGGCTCTCAGAGTTTCTGGATGTATTAAAAGTTGATTAGTCCAATGAATATTGAACTAAAAAGTCTCTTTGCAATATCCAGACATGTATTCATCCACTTTTCCTCAAAGACATTCAGTTATATAGAGCACTGAGGCTGATAGAAAAGGCAGCATCTTACTATGCACATGGTATTGCCCATTATGTGTACCTGAAAAGTGAACTCTATTTGGGGCACTGACTGGAACACACTACTCTCTCAAAGCTCTTACTTAACAGTGGTTGAGGATGTTTTCAGAAGGGAGAGAGGGGTGCAACAGGGAAGCATGTAAAGAGCAAAATCAGCTGAAAAGGTAAAATAATTCCAAATAATTCATGGAAACTTTTTCTTGGAGTCTGGCTAGCATTTCTGCCACAACTGGAACACTACGAAAGAGGGAGAATATCTACTTTATTGTGTACTCCAAAAGGAGCATAAGGAGGAAATCAATGCTTGATGAGTGGAGAAGCCTGCCCATAGAAAAGAAAATTTGATTTTTTTAGCTCCTTGAGAAATAAAGATCAATAGTAGAAGGTGACACAAAAGAACAATCTCACCCTCCAAAAAAGCTTATCAAAGCGTCTGACAATCTTTGAATGAAAAGAAGATTGTGTCCCAGGCTATCAATAAAAGCTAAGAAGGGGAGAATAAAGTCACAGTGGTGCCACATTGTAACAAATTCTGTCAAGCATCACCACGCAAATGTGTCTTAATTCAAGAGCAGAAAGGGGAAGTATACATTCTCTCCTATTACTGAAAACTACTCTATGGATGGGATGTATAGGGATAGCTTTTAATCCTTCATTTTTCCTTAGCGAAATCACATTATAGCCTCTTTGCTCTTCAGCCTCTGCTGAAATTGTGAATGGATTAAAAATAATAGCTAGCATTTTTATAGTGCTTTACGCTTTGCAAAACATTTTACATATGTAGATAGATTGACCATCCATCCATCTCTCCATCCATCTCTCCATTCATCCATCCATCAGGAAGCTAGGTGAATCAGTGGATAAAGAACTGGTCCTGAAGTTGGGAGGAACTGAGTTCAAATCTCACCTCAGATACTTACTCATTGTGTGATTCTGGGCAAGTCACTTAATCCCAATTGTCTAAAAAAACCAAAAAACCATCCAGGGCCATCTCCAGACATCCTGATTCTCTCTCTCTCTCTCTATCTCTCTCTCTCTCTCTCTCTCTCTCTCTCCATCTCTATCTCTGTCTCTGTCTTTGTCTCCATTTATCTATCTCTCAATCAATCTATTCAACCATCCATCCAACTATCATCTATATATCTATCACTGTACTCACTTCCCATGATCTATATTTCACCTGAGCCACATAAAATGATGGTCATGCCCTTGATCTCGCCACCACTCACAAATGTGCCACTTCCACATTCATGAACTTTTAAATTCCTTTATCTGATGACATTCAGTTGTCATTTTACCTCTCCCTCTGACTTGTAATTTCAAAAGCTATCCTTTGTTCTCACCATGACCTACAAAGTCCTCTACTAATTAGTTCTTTCTAGGCCATCATCCCTACATTAGTTACACCTCCTCCTTTCCCCATCTTGATTCCATGGTGATCCCAATCAACTCTTCACTGTCTTCTTCCTTTGAGTCCCTTTTCCTCTTTTCCTACTTACGATCTTGTCCTGTCATGTCTCAGCCTTGGATAGTTACCACATTCCACTGCCCTCACTCCTACTCACAACCTGCTCAGTGAAGCTACAGAAAATCACAAAATTGTGCCAAATGGGTCCACAATGAATTTATATTATACAATCTTAACTGGGTCCTCATTGCAGCAAAGTATTGTTTTATATCTCCTTAATCAAATCACTAAATCATTTCATCTTTTATAAATTTTTTCATTCTTTCTCAAGGCTTCCACAGCTCCCCTTCCTCTTACTATTTTGGGTGAGAACTGGACTTCTGATTTCAGTGGAGAATATTTGTTCCAGTCATTTCTCTTCCACATGCAGTGTTGAATCAAAAGTTTATCATCACTGATATGTTAATATCTCTTATATTCCTGGAATTGGATCACTCTGAGTGATACAAGGTTGTTAAGGAAACAACCTGTTATTGAAGACACTGATGAGTGAAATAACATGAAGAATGATTTTAATTAATGGAGTCCTTTCCATGATGAGATGGTAATAAAAACCCACTGGCCCCTCAGAAGACTCTAAAGGAGAGAAAATTGAGGGATTTTTGTGGTTGAATTTCCTCTTTTGTGTCTTTACCTTTTTTCTTCAACATATACAGAGGCATATGGACCCACAGACACATACATGAACAAATACACACATGAATGCACATGTAAACAGACACATGCTCATATAAATACATTTGCACACATACCTGCCTTCTATTTTCTAGACACAAATACATATTTTTTCTGACTTCAAATCAACTCCAGAGAGGGGGAAGAGTGGAGGAAGACCACAAGCAGTTCTGCCAGTCATTATGCCTTTCATCCAATGTACTGAGTTGCATTTTGATTACACATTGTTAATGCACATGGAGGGCTCTCATTTGCCTCCCAAGTCCTGATTTGTTCCCTGCCATGTTAATTGCATAGAAAAATGGGCCAGCTTCAGCTGTTAGATACTCATTAGGCATTCTGTTGACATCTTTGGAACTAATAGGCGAAGTTAACTAAAGGCACAGGCTGGTCTGCTCTGAGATAACAGTATTAACTATTTATTCCAATCAGAATGACAAGCCTTTCCTTAAAATAAGAAACAAGGCCAACATGAATTCATTCCAGGACAGTAGAGGGAGCAGATAGATGGCAAATTATCTAGTAGAAAGAATTGGACCGGTAGTCAGGAGACCTAGGTCCTAATTCCAGTTATACCACACAACTGTATCACCTTCAAAAAATCAATTAATTTCTCTGAGCTTCAATTTTCTCTCATGTAAAATGGAATAATCATGCCATATCTGCTTATATCATAGAGCTATTATAAGGATTAAATGAAATAACATTTTTGAAAGAATTTTAGCAACTGTAAAAGGTCATACAAAAACAAAATATTGCTATAGGCATTTGGTAGTGTCATAGATAGAATGTAGTCAGAAAGACCTGAGTTCAAATATGGCCTCAGAAACTTGTTAGCTATGTGACCTTGGGCAAGTCACTTAACTGCTATTTGTCTTGGTTTCCTCATCTGTAGAGGTGGGATAAAAAGAACATGTTTGCTGTTGTAAGGATCAAATGAGATTATAATTGTAAAGTTTTTAGTACAGTATCTGGCACATAGTGAAGTCTTTCTATATGTTAGCTATCATCATCACCACCACCACCACCACCACCACTGCCAGCAGCAGCAGCAACATCATTATTATCATTAATAGCAATAGTTCTGGGGGCGGCTAGGTGGCACAGTGGATAAAGCACCAGCCCTGGATTCAGGAGTACCTGAGTTCAAATCTGGCCTCGGACACTTGACACCAGCTGTTTGACCCTGGGCAAGTCACTTTACCCCCATTGAAAAAGAGAGAAAAAAAAATAGCAATAGTCCCAAGAAGGAGAAGTTGTATGGTCCTCTGTTCCTATGTCTCTGAGTTGGTAGGGAAGAATTCATGAAGGTGGGCCTAAAAGGAAGGGTGGGATTCAGATAGGCATAGCAGAAAAGCAAGGAGGCATTCTTTGTGGGGAAAATGGAGTAAGCAAAGGTAAATAGATGGGAAATCTCAGGGGCACTGAGTAGACCTATTTGTTTGGAGTCAAAAACCTATATAAGTATATAATAATAAATAAGATTGGGAAGATGGGTTAAAGCCAAGTCATAGAAATTCTTGAATATTAGGCTAAAGAGCTTGCACTATATTCTTCAGACAATGTCTTCCTTGGTTTATAAGTCTAGAACCTAGATTCCACAGTCAATTGCTGGCTAAGCATTGGCTTATAGGCCACAGGAGGCCTTCTCTTTCATTTACAGAAGCCCACATAACAAAAGCACAGGCTGTGCAAGACAGTATCTGTAGCTGCCATTGTTTGTTAAATTCAAGTTCTGGGGCATGGAATAAATCAAATGTTCCTGGCAGAAATCACTTGCAAATCAACAAGCATATATTAAGTGCTGACTAAATGCCAGGCATTCTGATAGGTGCTGGGGATAAATTGACAAAAGTGAGATAGCTACTGTCCTCATCTTTGTACCTGGATACTTTATCACTCAATTTTGGTTTTAAAGTTAACTGAATATATCTAATCATCAAGTTATATGATTGGAAAAGGATGTTTTTAACTCAGAAGGTCACAAATTATAGTTTTGAGGTTCTCTGGGGGTATTCCTGGGACTCTGCTCTGAAGTGTGCCATCTGAAGTCTGGTTTATTTAGAACACTGAAACAAAACAACAAAGAAAAGCAATTAGCCTGTGCCTTGAATCTTAAGAATGGAAGAATCACCCTGGTTGGCAGGCAAGATCTTCTTTTATACAAGGCCTTCCTTGCATTTCCCATTTCCCCTTAGCATTAAGCAAGTCCTTGGAGGCAATTCAGAAATTATCTATTTTGAGGTTCCTTCAGGAAGCAGAAATTTACCTGTGATTGTCTATGTCAATGCAATTCTCTATTTAATGTGAGTCTTCCAAGTTAATAGCTTCTCCCATGCCTATGATCCTACCCAGGGACATTTTGGTGACTTGGTTCTATTAAGCTTTGCAAAGACTGGCACAATACCTTTTCTGTAGTTGTAAGAAGAAGTGATAACAAAGCAGCCAAACTTTTCAGCTGCCTCATACCAAGCTACAAACAATATATTTTCAAGGAGACAATTGCTTTAGAATTTCCATTCTGGAAAAAGAGCAAAAAATTATGTGTGCACAGTCTGGTAGCTGTGAATTGTATCAAGGTATCTGGAAATGTCATGGAGTAGTGGGTGGGAGATGGCAAACCCTGGGTTCAAGTGGGGTCCCTAATAAAGAATACCTATATGAGTATTCTGGGTAAATTACTTAATCTTTTTGTGCCTCAAGCAACTCTCTAAGACAATAAATTATAGATTTCAGAGGGAGTTTTCTCACCAGTTATACAGATAAATTCATAGGTCTAATAAAAAAATGGGTTTATGTGCTAAATACCAAATCCATTTTTATTCCAATCCATTAGAAAGCAAAATAGCTATAGAAATTGTTTTTAGGATACTTTCTGCACTTGGAAAGGAGTTTAAAGACTTCTAAATCAATTCTTTCATTTTATAGATGAGAAAAGTGAGGCCTAAAGAGGTTCAATGACTTATACAAAGTCAGACAGGTAAGTGGTAGCACAGAGATCTCAACCTAGGTCTTGTGAGGCTACTTTCAGTGCACTTTCCACTATAGTTGTCTGTCAACAAGCTCCTCTGTGTTCTACTCTGTATAGATCTCACCACAGCTACATTTGCAGAATATTTGTTGAGGCATTTCTTTTATATTAGATTGGCCTCAGGCCACAGAATGCTGGGCTTGCAAACTGACCTACTCACATACAGAGCCTCCATCCTGATCACATGTGTGCCTAATTTCTCTTTGTTTTTATCTCTTGGCTTTAGTTCCATGGCTTCTCTCTCCTTATTGGACCCTTGAACACAGTCCCTGATTTAGATGCCTTGGCTTCTGTTCCTATCCTTACTCCTTGAATTTCCCATATTGGGCACCATTACTTGATTACCCTCTTTTTTTCTTTTCATTTTTTTTTCCTTTTGATGAGGCAATTGGGGTTAAGTGACTTGCCCAGGGTCACACGGCTAGTAAGTGTCAAGCAACCGAGGCCATATTTGAACTCAGGTCCTCCTGACTTCAAGACCAGTGCTCTATCCACTGCACCACCTAGCTGTCCCTACTTGGTTACCCTCTTCTCCCTTAGATATATTTCTAAGTATGACTTGGCCTCCAAAAAGATGTCCTCTCAGTAATTCTGTGATGGCATGGTCATACTTCTGTAAACATTGGTCTGCAACAGACTAATAAAAATCTGAGCCAACTCTTGATTAATCAGGGAATATTTGTTGTATTTTGAAATTATTTATATCTTTTGCTTGAATTGTTGTTCCTTTCTGCTGTTCATATTGAAGCTATTTTTCTTCTCATTAGTATCTTCATGGGGGTGAGGAAAATAGGGTGTGGTGGTTAATAAAGTTCAAGAATAGAGTGGTGAGGAAAAGTGAAAGTCAAATTAGTTGATTTTTCTACTAGTTAGGGATTCTATGAGAAAGTATCAATTTCTTTGTGTCAGAGATACCTTATCAATATGGTGAAGTAGTAAGATTATCTCATACAAATATTAAAAGAAAATCAATTATATTAAAACAGTTATTAAAATATTAAAAAATAAATTCACAGAGCCCTGAAATCTATCCATGGTAACTTTTGCAAGTCCACAGACCCCAGGTTAAGAACCTGTGCTCTAGAAGATCTGTAGAAGACTATAGTTATTCATGGTTAAAAGGAGGTTGGGAGGGAGTTATCAATAATTTCAAATATCCTTTTCTTTACCAGTTCCCAGTTATTATAGATCATTAACAATTGGCTATAATTTTTTTTGCTTTTAATTTGTGAAACCATATTCATGGATTTTAAAAATCAGATTCTGAATGAATAAATTGGGGAAAAACATTTATTAAGGACTTACTATGTACAAAGCATTGTGCCGAGTTCTGGGGATACAAATAGAAAAACAAGATTGTCCTTGCTCTCCAGGAACTTACCTTCTAACGGGGGAAAGCAAAGAATGTTGGAGTTGCAAAGAACTCTAGAGGTCAACTAATTCAATCCCCTTGTCTTATGGTAAAACAGAAACATAGAGTAGAGGTGATTCATCCAAGGTCTTACATAGTATTACTAGAGCCCAGGGTTCTTGGCTTCAAGTATGGTTTTAGGTTTTCACAGAGGTCAGGTCGGGTGAATCCAGTTGTGCTGGAATTCCATGGGAAAACATTACTATTGGCCTTTCACCTTCCCCTCAACTCATATTCTAAGCATTAATATGAACATGGTGCTGTAGTGCTAGATTATTACACCATTTTTTCACATACACATCAAATATTTCCTCTGTATCAACTAAAGTCACGCTGGGAGCAGAGACAACAGCCATTCAAGTGTATGTTTTTTTTTTTTTTTTTTGCTCCTGGGATATACTCTTTGAGTATATTTTCCTTTAGGATCTCTTGACTTGTAACCATGCCTATCACATAAAGTTTAGATGCTGCTGCTGCAGACAGGAACAAAGCCTAAGGCATATGATGGTCCAAGGGAAGTGAGGAATATCACCAAATGTGGGTTCTTCCAAAATCTAAGGTCTTTGAATTGAGGAAAGGATAGGGTGGAAAAGGAGTGACAATTACAGCACTGGGTTATAACTTAACAATGTTGTGAGGCTTTATAGAAACAGTTTTGATGTAACAGGAACTAGACTACCATAGTGGTTGGACTAGGAAGTCATTCATTTCTTGTCGGTGATTTAATTTTTTTCCCATTTTACAATTTAATTTATTTTTATCATTTTTTAAATTGAGTGTTATATTTTTTCCTTCCCTGACCCTTTGAAATGGAAAGAAATTTGATATTAATTATACATGTGAAATCATGTAAAACATTTTCTTATTAGTCATGTCACTAAAAAACCAAGAAAAATCAAGTGAAAAAAATTATACTTCAATCTGTACTCAAAGTTCATCAAATCTTTCTCTGGAACTGTATAACATTTTTCATCCTGAAGCCTTCAAAATTGTCTTGGATCATTATATTGATTAGAGTAGCTAAATCTTTCACAATTGATCATCATTATAATATTTTTCTAATTATATACAAAAATCTTGTGCTTCTGCTCTATTCACTCTGCCTCAATTTATATAGGGTTTTTTTTTTCTGAAACCATGACCATTGCTATTTCTTACAGCACAAAAGTACTCCATCACAATCATATACTGCAACTTGTTCATCCATTGCCCAATTAATGGGCATGCCCTCACTATCCATTTTCTTGCCAAGACGAAAAGAGCTGCTACAAATATTTTTGCACACATTAGTTTTCTTCCTTTTTCTTTGATCTCTTTCAGATACAGACCTAGTAGTGGTATTGTTGGGTTAAAGGGTATACTCCATCATAGCCTGTTGGGCATGATTCCAAATTGCTTTTCAGAATGATTAGATCAGTTCACAACTCTAACAACAATGCTTTAGTGTTCCAATTTTCCCACAGCTTCTCCAACATTTATCATTTTCCTTTTTTGTCATATTAGCCAATCTGATAGATGTGAGGTGGTACCTCAGGGTTGTTTTAATTTGAATTTATCTAATCAATAGTGATTGAGAACATTTTTTCATATGACTATAGATAATTTTAATTTCTTCATCTGAAAATTGCCCATTCATATCCTTTGACTATTTCTGAATTGGAGAATAACTTGTATTCTTACAAATTTGATTCAGTTCCCTATATATTTGAAAAATGAGGCCTTTATCAGAAATACTGACTGTAAAAATTATTTTCCAGTTTTTGGTTCTTCTTCTAATCTTGGTTGCATTTGTTTTGTTTGTTCAAAAACTTTTTAACTTAATGTAATCAAAATAGCCCCTTTTTCATTTCATAATGTTCTCTTTTCATATTTGGTCATAAATTCTTCATCATTCCATAGATCTGACAGGTAAACTATTCCTTTTTCTTCTCATTTGCTTATGGTGTCACCCTTTATGTATAAATCATGTACCTATTTTGAACTTATTTTGGTATATGGTGTAAGATGTTGTTGATCTATGCCTAGTTTTTAACCATACTATTTTCCAGTTTTCTCAGCAATTTCATCAAATAGTGAATTCTTATCCCAGAAGCTGGAGTCATTGATTTTATCAAACAGTGGACTACTATATTCATTTACTACTGTGTCTTGTCTTCCTAACACAATCCACTGATCCACCATTCTATTTCTTGGCCAATTCCAAATTGTTTTGATTATTACCATTTTATACTACAGTTTTAGATTTGGTATGGATAGGTTACCTTCTTTTGTTTTTTGTTTTTTGGATTTTTTTGTGAGGCAATTGGGGTTAAGCGACTTGCCCAGGGTCACACAGCTAGTTAAGTGTCAAGTGTCTGAGGCCTGATTTGAACTCAGGTCCTCCTGACTCTAGGACTGGTGCTCTATCCACTGTACCACCTAGCTGCCCCAGGTTACCTTCTTTTGCATTTTTTCACATTAACTCCCTTGATATTCTGATATTTTGTTCTTCCAAATGATTTTTGTTATTACTTTTTCTAGCTCTATATAATATTTTTGGTAATTTGATTGGTATGGCATGGAATAAGTAAATTAGTTTAGGTAGAATTGTCATTTTTAGTATATTATCCCAGCCTCCCCATGAGCAATTAATATTTTTCCAATTGTTTAGATATTATTTTACTTATGTGTAAAATATTTTGTAATTGGTGTTCATATAGTTCCTGAGTTTTCCTTGGCAGGTAGACTCCCAAATATTTTATAATGTCTACAGTAATTTTAAATGGAATTTCTCTTTCTAGCTCTTGCTACTGGGTGTTGTTGGTTATATATAGAAATGCTGATGATTTCTGTGGGTTTAATTGTTTCAATAAATTTTTTAGTTGATTCTTTAGGATTCTTTAAGTATACTATCATATCATCTGCAAAGAGGGATAGTTTTGTTTCTTCCTTGCCTATTCTAATTTATTAAATTTATTTTTCTTCTCATATTGCTAAAGCTAACATTTCTAGCATGATATTGAATAATAGTGATGGTAATGGACATCCTTGTTTCACCCCTTATCCTATTGGGAATTCTTCTAACTCATTCCCATTACATATAATGAACAAACCTTTTTTTTTTTTAGCAGGCCTCTGACACCCTTTCCGGAGTACTCAAAGTTCATATGAATAATATGTTTGTCATATTTATTCCAAAGCCATTTTCTATGGGATTGTCTACTAAGACAACTATTGGTTTAATTTTGCCTTATTTGCTGTAAACTGTCTAAAAAGAATAATTGCTAAGGTCAGGATCCATTTTACTCTCTGGCTGAATATCATCCATTCCAAACAAGTGTGAGAAAATAATGAGATTTGGCAGATACTCAAAGGCTCACCTGGAGATTAATCTAAACTGATTGAATTAAGTGAGAGTGATTGACTGCTGATTAGCCTACTTCAAGTTAATTAGATTGTAACCATACCTAGCTAGCCCTTAAGAAGTTATTGTTCTCAGAAGCTAAGGACTTTGAAATCAACTCGAGACCACCTTCAAGTCCAGTGAACCAATGGATTTGGATGATGGCTACCAATCAGCTTGAAGCATTGTGTAAGGACTGCTTCTGCTCCAGACTTATAAAAAGTTTCCACACTCAGTTTGAGAGAGAGTTCATGGTTGAAGCAGGCTCATGGTGGAGGACTTGAGGAAGAAGAAGACCAGGCTGGAACTCTAGGCTAGATAGGCCTTTTCTTAACTCAATGTACTTTTTTTTCTAATACCTAGTATGCTTTAATAAATGCTTAATGCCCAAAGACTGGTGCTAAAGCTTCCAATTTAAGGTGACCACACATTAGATTTTTTAGACAACACATTTAGATTTTAAACATCACACAAGTTATCCATTTTTCCATCACCATGTCTTATATTACCATCTTGACTCAATTTCCTAGGATCCAACAATAGCTTTGTACTCCCTGATTGTATTGGTCAGTTTTGGGGATTTTAGGAAATAGAGACAAAGTTTTGTGCTACATTAATCTAACTATATTATTTGCTGATTATACAAAACCAAATTTAACAGCTATACTAACTCATAGAACAAGAACCAATTAACTTTCTATTTTACTGTCATCCCCAGGTCTCCATTTTTCCTCGTGTGGGAAATTGAAGCTCTTATATATATGTAGCTAAATTAAACTAGTTTGGTTAATTGGTTTTGAATGGACAGTGGTTATTAGAGGACCATGGGATTTTATAAAAAAGATTTTTTAAAAAAGAGGATTATGCACTCATAGTAGCCTAGAATAAAACATACCAAAACATGTCATACCATATGATAACCTAGTTTCTGCTGTAATCATTTCACAGGGTTTACTCCTTCCCATTTATACTTGCTTAATCATTAGTAGTCTATTTTTTCCTTTCAAGTCAAGGAGCATAATAGCCTCCTTCTGTCTGCACATGGGAAGAAGTTGGACAGCAATGCATATTTCCTCACCAACTATAGTCCATTTAGATTGAGCTATAAGTAATCAGTTTAAGAGGGGAAATAAGACTACAATTATACTTTCATAGGTGTAACAAAAAAATGCCATTTCTACTTCATTGGGCTCCTGCTATCTCCTATCTATCTGGGACCTATTTGAGGATTGGATGACATCTATCACAAGATTACTGATCCAGTGTGTGAGAATCAGTGAAATGTGCCACACTTAGCTTCCAAAAAATAACAGAATGTACCTTGCATGTAGTTCATATGAAGAATACCTAGGGTTTCTGAAGTGGCATCTCAACGTGACTGCAAAGGAAGGCGAGGACACTTAAATAAATGTTTTGTGAGAATCAGTTGAAGGAGTAGGGGATAGTTAGCCTGTAGAAGAAGATTTGGGGGAACACAGAAGCCGTTTTAAAGGAACTGAAGAGCTGTCAATGAAGACACAGAAGATAGATATTACCAAGGTATCCTGCTAACCCCATGTCCATGCACAACCAATTGCAAATGATCAGAATCTTCAGTTAATGCCAAGCTGCAGGTGATGAATAGGTGATTGAAAGGTAATGGTGAGGCAATGGATAGTGAAGAAACATGAAAATAAGGTAAGAAACCAGGACAAGACAAGGTCTATAAGGTAAATATTAGAAGCCAAATGAGCATTTACAATACCAGAGATGAAGGAAAACAATTTCAGATATAGTAAGCAGTCCTGAATCAGTAATTGGCAGGCTAGATACAGACCCCTTCATCCAGAGGGTTATGGATATATAGAAATACAACTAGATAGAGCTATAGTAACTAATTAATATCTATGATTGCAGACCCTGTCTCCAAGGGAATTCCTCCTATCTTTGTGTTCAGCTTTATCTGTTTATCCTAAGGTTAATGGATTTTTAAAAGACCCCAGCTTCCTTTGTTTACCTTTGGGTTGGGGCGGGGGTGGAGGTGGGGGAGAAAAGCACTAGCAAATGGCAGGGAGTCAAGAAATGTCCTATGTAGGAGATGGTGCTTGAACAAAGTTTTGAAAGAAAATAAAAAAGGATTCTAAGAAGCAGAGGTGAGGATGGAGCCCATTCTAGGTATGGGAGTCATCCCATTCAAAAGACCAGAGATAGGAAATATTATGTCCAGCCTGGTTGTACTATGAAGTCTATAAAGTTGAGTAATATGTAATGTTATATATGTAATATGAAAGCTCCAGGTTTCAGACAAATGTGAGAAAAATCTTCTTAAAAATTGGCAATATTCACAAATGGAATGGGTTAACTTGGGAAGTATAGAGTCCTAAATAAGTAGAGGTGTCAAATGATATCTCTGTGATCATCTATCAGTAATGTGATAGATAACTCTAAGGATTTTTAAGCCCTTGTTATCAATGATTTCTTTGATTGTTTCTCTCATCCTTACAAGCTGTGGGGACCAATTTTTAATTGGGGAGTGCTAGCTAAGCAGCTCACCACAATATTGGGGCAAGGAAGGAGACTGACAGCCTCCCTCAAAACAGAAGAAGATTTATTTTAACAAGAAGGAACTTTAAAAAAAAAAAAACACAGGGGGCGGCTAGGTGGCACAGTGGATAAAGCACCGGCCCTGGATTCAGGAGTACCTGAGTTCAAATCCGGCCTCAGACACTTGACACTTCCTAGCTGTGTGACCCTGGGCAAGTCACTTAACCCCCATTGCCCCGCAAAAAACAAAAAACAAAAAACAAAAAAACACAAACAGGATCAGTAGGATCAAGGGAAAGGAAATAAAATGGGGAAAGAGAAATTATAATACCTGAAAAAATACTACCGCCCAGGAATCAGCTGAAAATACGCAGCAGAATGCCTGTCACTTTCCATCTTCCACCTAGAATGCCCAATTCTCCTCCCCCAAACCTAGAAACACCCCCACACAGTCCCAGACAATGGGATGGCCGCTCTGACAGTCACATGACTGCCCTCACTAGGCTTCCAATCATTATAATTTTGCCAGGCCCATGTAGGTGGCAGGGAGTGGTGATGACATGAGGTGCCAGAGCCCTGGCAACAGCTACAACCAGTGGGTGGAGCACCGTGGGTTTTGCGGAGCCCCAGGCCAGTGCTCGCTGAGGCATAAAAACCTCAAATAACAATTAATTCTTTACAAAGCCCTTACCTGCTTCTCTTCCTTTGAGAAATGTACCTGAAGAAAATCGTATCATATAGTCTCTAAGCAAAACGACAGCACTGAGAGTTTGTAAAGAACAATCTTCAAACCAACAATAACCAGCGAACTGAAATATAATGTGTCTTGAAACAGGCAAATTAATTAAGTGATGTAATAAATATAATAAAGTGGAATAAAATATAGCAGGCTCCAAAATAGATTTTAAGAAATTTTAAAATCACATTTAATTCTATATCAGTATAAATCCTATTGGAAAGTAACAAATAAGGTACTTGCTCTGGTTACTGAATGTTTATTGTCTGATACAAAGTCCTAAGTGAAGCCAACAGCCTAGGTTTTTTTTTAATCATAAAAGTATTTTATAATTTTCCAGTTACACGTAAAAGTAGTTTTCAACATTTGTTTTCATAAGACTTTTAGTTCCAAAATTTTCTCCATCCCTCCTTTCCCTCCCCCCTCCCCAAGACAGAAAGCAATCTGATATAGGTTATATATGTACAATCACATTAAACATATTTCTGCATTGTCATATTGTGAAAGAAGAATCAGAACAAAAGGGGAAAACCTCAAAAAAGAAAAAAAAAGTACAAACAGTATGCTTCAATCTGCATTCAGAATCTACAATTCTTTTTTCTGGATGTGGAGAACATTTTCTATCATGAGTTCTTTGTAATTATTGTCTTGGATCATTGCACTGCTGAGAAGAGCGAAGTTTTTCACAGTTGATCATCACACAGTGTTGCTGTCACTGTGTACAATGTTTTCCTGGTTCTGCTCATTTCACTCAGTATCAGTCCACTTAAGTCTTTCCTGGTTTTTCTTAAATCTGTGTGCTCATCATTTCTTACAGCACAATAGTACTCCATTATATTCATATACCAGAACTTGTTCAGCCATTCCCCAATTGATGGGCATCCCCTCAAATTCCAATTCTTTGCCACCACAAAGAGAGCTGCTATAAATATTTTTGTACACATGGGTCCTTTTCCCTTTTCTATGATCTCTTTGGGATCAACAGCCTAGGTTTTAAGCAAGGTAAGAATTAAGATCCAGCACCTTCTTTGCCACAGTGAGCTTAGTAATTTTTCTTACATAGCAGCACACTGTTATAAAGATAACAGGGCAGAGTTTTGTTTTCTCCAGACATTCACCAAGTTGGAAAAGTATCAATTCTCCAGGAAGTCTTTCAAGGGAGGTGAGGGTCAATGAGATCCCAGGGATATCTTCTAGGAAAACTTATCTTCTAGGAAAACTAATCCCTGTTGTTCATGTAGGGTGGAAAATTGATAAATACTGTATTTGTCAGACCTGGCTACACACACACACACACACACACATCTGTATATGACCATGTCTTGTATCCTATTCCTCTACCTTCTAAAAAAAGACAGGCATATCAGGCTGGTATGTGGTATTAACAATGTTATTGTGAAATGATATTGTCAGGATGCACTTGTATAGGGAGGTATAGCAAATGTAAAATAGGAATAATCAATGCTTCAGACCAGGAATGCTACCTAAGAATGAAGTTTATTAGTAGCTAAAGACACAAATATCAATGACAAGAAAGAGGAATTATATTAGAAACATATATGGGACCTATTTCCCTTGATTTAAGTGGGAAAAAAAACCTTTGGAACAGAATCCTGACAGGCACTACAATCACCAACTAAGTATAGAGTAAATTTGGAGGGAAGGAATGAGATAGGAAGAAGATGGCATGTGAGCTGGGAAATATTTCCTCATTTAGCAAGAGAGCAGAATTTACAGTCACCCAATTTTCTGCCAGGGGCCTTGTAGAAGTCTTTTTACTAAAGGACTTTAAAAATGGCGTGGTTTAAATGGAGTTCAATTGGGATGGATTCTAGGGGAATGAGTTAGATGATACTGTGGGATTTTTCTCATGTGTAAGATTTTATGAAAACAGAGTCTGGTTCCAAGGTGTCAGCTTGTTTTTTTTAAAAAAGCATACACATCTGATATTAATCTCTAGCAGTCTCATTTCCACATTTGGAAACTGCCACACAATTAAGTAAAGCAGAGTTGACTATATTTAGTTTAAATAAAAAAGTCCCTTTAATGAAGAGCGGGCCCTCTGATCTCAGGGAATGAGCCAAGTCAATCATCTATCTGGTAGAGATAAATTAGGGAGTTATTGGAATAGTATCTCATGTTTTGCTGAGACAAACATTTTGTTACCAATACTACCCAACCTTCAGAAGCTTCAGATTTTCTTAGCATTGTTGTTATTCAGTCATTTTTTATTCATGTCTGACTCTTCATGACCCCATCTGGGGTTTTCTTGCCAAGGATACTGGAGTAGTTTGCCATTTCCTTCTCCAGCTCATCTTACAGATGAAGAACTGAAGGAATCAGGGTTAAGCGATTTGCCTAGGGTCAATCAGCTAGTAAGGATCTGAAGTCAAATTTGAACTCATGTCCTACTGACTCTACAGCAGGCACTGTATCCACTGTGCCACCTAGCTTCCCTCTCTCTCAGAATTAACAATCAAGTAAAGACCTGCATATGATCTGAAAGTTTAACTATTGTCAAATATTGTGTGTCATTTTGTCCCAACCTTGTGATGGATACTTAATTTTCTTGGGGAAGCTGACTTTAATGGTTATTCAGAGCTGAAAAATAACTCAAAAAGCCTAAGACAGCAGACTTTTTTTCCCTTAAAAATAAAAGTACAAAGTGACATATCTCCACTAAACCTCTTGCCAAGAACATTTGTGGCCTTGAGCAACAACAAAAATGACACACATTTGCCAGTAACAGGCTGTGCATTTAAAATTAATATATTAAATCCCTACTGTTGCTCAGCCAAACAATTATTGACATGCGGTATCATCACAATATGCTTGCAATATCAACTTTTATACTGTAAAACAGGATTGCCAGAAAATCAGAGGTTTGTGTTGAGAGCAGCCTCCCTGCCTTTGTTTGCCAACCTCCACTGGCATCCTGGGATAAAATCATCATATGAACCTCCTTGCATTTGAAGTAAAAAATTACTTCCTAAGTACTATCAATTTGTAAATGTCCAAGAGGAATTTAATTTTTTGTAGTGGTGATGACTTATTATGTGTAAGAGGAACTCAAAGGCAAAACTTAGTATAGAATTCTTTATTGTACATGCAGTGTCAAGAAAAATGAGTTATATTGGGTTGGTTTGCCTGCTGAGGCAGATAATCTAATGCAAAGAACATAGAACTTGACTTCAGAAGATCTAAGTTTGAATCCTGACTCTGGCACTTACTTATTAGTTATATAACCCTGGGCATATTATTTAAATAAGTTTCTGAACCTCAATTACATCATCTGTGAAATGGGATTGGTAATCCTGAATAATTTCTCACAAAAGGTCTTTGTGAAGAAAACACTAGGCAAACTGACAAATGATATGTGAATGTGAACTCTTATAATAATTGTCATAAAGTAGATACAATTTAGTGTACTGGATGTAGTGTTAGCCTTAGGACTGGAAAAACATGGTTTAAAGTTGATTTCATATTTTAAAAATCTAAGTATTAAAAATTATGATAAATGAAAACAGGTGAACTGTTATTTTGTGTCTTTGGGGAAAGAGAGAGAGAGAGAGAGAGAGAGAGAGAGAGAGAGAGAGAGAGAGAGAGAGAGAGAGTAAGTAATTCGATATTATTTAGGCACATTATAGCTAGATCCAATTGTCTATATTCACCAAATCAACTTGCTGGGTCAAGTACTTGAAAACAACATTAACTATTGCTTTCACAAAAGATTCAATTTTAAACAAACCACATACAAATATTTCACAGAATCTTAGAGTTGAAAAGAACTTCAGAAGTCATCTAATTAATTAGATACTTTAATAAAGATAATAACATTTACTATATGTAGCTTTAATAATTTTTAAAATCACTCTACATACATTATCTTATTTGAGTCTCACAACAACCCCTAGAGGTAGGTAATACAAGTATTATTCTCCCCATTTTACATATGAGGAAACTGAGGCTGAGAGAGGTTAAATGATTTGTCCATTGTCGTATAGCTAGGGCCAGTGTCTGCCTGACTCTGGATCCATTATTCTTTTCTGCCTATTATATTTCCCTGTGCACTCTTAAACTTTCAGTACATTAAAGTCCAGATCTTTATTGCACAAACTACTATACCACCATGTTTCCCATTTAGAATTTATCAAATTATTTCAACCCAACAGTAGAATTTTACATTTATAGCTATTAAATTTCATCATACTTAGTCTGTTATTTTAGCTTGTTGAAATCTTATTTTTTTGTATTCTGACTCTGTCATGCAATGTGTTAGCTCTCCCTCCTAGCTTTTTGGTACCTGTGATTTGATGAGCTTGTTTTTTATACCTTCATCAAAGTAATTTTCATTCATGCCATTATGTATTTGAGAAAAATGTTGTAGGTGATATATTAGTACTTTTTCTGCTCAGAGCTAGATGTATGACTGTGGAGAAGTTACTTAGCTCCTCTGGTTTCAATTTCCTCATCTATAAAATGAGAGGATGTGTTTAAGTGATTTATAAAGGTTCTTCTAGCTTTGAAATTTAGTGATTCTATGAACTTGGCATTTTTCAACTATTGCAAACGTTTTAGTTGGTAAATTTCCCAGTTTTGCAAGTATTTTTAAAATAAACCACATTGACTTTCCTACTCCTATGTGGGCAAATCTGAATGTGCCTTTTTGTCTGGGGGCACATTTAGAGGTGCCCAATTTCATGATATGGCCAGAGATATTCTTGCCCAATATCTGTTCTGACTAGAATTAATTATTAAGTGGCTTTTTAATCAATGACATTTGAGTAAATTAATATAATATATTAATTAAACTTTCTTGAGAAGAGTAAAAAGGGAATATCAATAGGGAAGAATGACCTATATATACCATTTTGGAAATAAGAGATGGCAAAGCATGGGTTATCCCAATTAATTTTGCCTGACTATAATATAAGTTGACTGATGAAGGTAAATAATTTGAGGAGGAAAGGTAGGAACTTTTGCATGGAGCAGATACATAGAAAAAGCAAACAAGGGATAATGCTCAGTAATTGATACAGGATAAAAATCAGCTAGGCAATAAAGCATCAGTTGTCAATAAACTGAAATGTAAGTTACTTTTAGGCAAAGAACTCTGGCATTTAGGAGAAGTTATGCAATAGGGGATTGATGCATGCCTAGACCATTTAAAATAGCACCATCCACATTGTGTGGAGATTAAGAAGATTCAAGAGACAGTTTCTGGGAAATTTAATCATCTTATTAATAAGGCCTGTGCATTTATTAATAAAAAGTCATTCAGCCATCTCTCTTAGACCAAAGACAATCATGGTGGTGGACTCACAGTTTAAATACTCTTTGAAGAATGGACATACCCCAGAGTGGAAATCAACCATGACTGGTTAACAATTAATGAGAGGGGGCAGCTAGGTGATGCAGTGGAAGCACTGGCCCTGAATTCAGGAAGACCTGAGTTCAAATTCGGACTTAGACACTTGGCACTCACTAGCTGTGTTACCTTGGGCAAGTCACTTAACCCCCATTGCCCCACAAAAAAACAACAACCCACCAAACAATTAATGAGAGAATAAATATTACAATGAGGGGTTGAGAGTGATATCATATCACTTTTGGATAGTTAGACTACCTCTGTAACTAGAGCACCCCCAGCCTTGGGCAATTTAGACAAAAGGGTCTGTCTCAACCAAAGCTTGATTGAATGGAATTCACCTTAGACTAGAGATTCTTTATAAGGTTGGATGAGGTCTGATGGAGAAGGCTAACTCAAACTTCAGAGACTGAGGTCTTGAAAATAGAAAAAAAAAGAACTCTAAATCTCCCTAAATAATTAGTTATTAATAATAACATCTCTCATTTGGAAGGCATTTTTCAAGTGTCACATGAGGCATTTATGTGACTTTTACTACATTTGGGAGGGAGGGTAAAAGCAACTCCTTTACTCACAATTGATGAGACACAATTGGTAAGGAAGAAAACACCAGGGCCTCTTTAAAAAACAAAACAAAACAATCATATAGTTCGGTCCTTTATTGTTAGAAAACTCCAATGAACCATTTAGCACAAAGATATTAGTAAGTAAATTAGCACAAACACTAAAATGAGAAAGATGCTTTCAAAGTTTCACAATATCCAGTGGCTTTCCTTATGGAATCTAGACTGTCTGCATCATTGTACACGTTATTACCGAACTCTAGCTATTTCTGATTGAAAATCCATCCCATTATCCACCTGACATTCTCCCCTATACTTAATCTATTTATCAATACCACTGTTTAGTACATATAGTTTGTATATTATGAATTGTAATTATGTATGTAGTCTTCATAGTTTATCTTACTACTTCAAAATAGTTTGTCTTTGAGTCAACATTTGCAGGGTATTAGAGAATTCTGAGGTCTGGCTCTGAGAGAGTGGGGTCAGAGTCAACCATGTTATACTAGACAATTTGCATGTCTTTAAAAATGTAGAACATATTTATCAACATGGTTTGATACTATCTTGATTATATGACTATCAGGACTTGTTATATAACAAAGGCTATTTAATCATAAAAATCTGGAACCTGTTGGAATTGTTAAGGAAAAGCTTCTTGAGGGCAGCTAGGTGGTGCATTGGATACAGCACTGGCCTTGTATTCAGGAGGATCTGAGTTCAAATTCGGCCTCAGACACTTGACACTCACTAGCTATGTGACCCTGGGGAAGTCACTTAACCCTCACTGCCCCACAACAACAACAAAATAATAATAATTTTTAAAAATTTAAAAGGAAAGAAAAAGCTTCTCAAAAGCGAGGTTGTAAAATCGTCATTACTTTTCAAACATCAATGAAAGTTATTACTGCAGCACTGGGATGGACATAGGGAAAGAATATATTTTACCAACAAAATGGGGAATTTTGTTACTATCATATTAAATTTAATATGCACTTTAAAAAACCTCTATGTAATAGAAGTTCATTTTTTGGTATACTTTTCTTTTAAAGTGTGCTGTAAAAACTATGTAAAACAAGTTCATTATTTTATATAATTTTTTCTTTATATATTAAATTGTTCATGTTTTAAAATTTTAAAATGCTCTATCAGTTGCTACATGGATTCGAAGCTAGGGAATCACAAGCAGGATAGGGAGAAGAAATTCTTGAAGGATGTTTTAATGTGTTAGTAAATGTTACCACAGAACTGTGGACACATAAGAAACAGACTAATATACCAATTAAAAGAATGAGATGATTGCTTTTTTTTTTTTTTGGTGAGGCAATTGGGGTTAAGTGACTTGCTCAGGGTCACACAGCTAGTAAGTGTCAAGTTTCTGAAGCCAGATTTGAACTCCAGGGCTGGTACTCTATCTACTGCACCACCTAGCTGTCCCAGTGATTCCTTTGGATGAAAGTCTGGGACTGATTTTTTTAAAAAAATTTTTGCAGGGCAATGAGGGTTAAGTGACTTGCCCAGAGTCACAAAGCTAGTAAGTGTCAAGTTCCTGAGGCTGGATTTAAACTCAGGTCCTCCTGAATCCAGGGTTGGTGCTTTATCCACTGTACCACCTAGCTGTCCCCCTGGGACTGATTTTTAACTATAGATGCTTTGCAGTAAACCATGGCTGTCTGCAGCTACAAATAAAAGACCAAACTTCATGTCTACATAGTCAGAAAAGGACTTTGGCCCCAGTAAGAGTTTTTGAGAATAATGAGACATTGAAATGTCTATCACTATTATAATTGTTGAATATAAAGAAATATATTTGATTTATATGTATGGAACTAGGAAATGCTGTGAAAAAGGAGCCAATTCCTGTCCGTTAGACATAGAAATAAGTAAGTTCTATATTGACCTTCCTCATGATTTTCAGCTGTTTACATAATGTCTCTTGAACACAATTTCTTAGTGCCCACAAGATTTGGAAGACTGAGTAAAAGCTGCCCTGAATTGTTCCTCCCACTTGATCTCAGTGGGGCTCATGAACACAGAATGAAATAGCTGAAAGGGGTTTTTAATCTAGGAAACAAGCTTCCTGCTGCTATAGCACAAGGGAGTTACAGAAGAGAAAGGAAAAACTAGAAATGAATGTTTTCTATATTTTTAGGCAGGATGTATGAAATAACAAAAAAACTGACATCACTGCATCTACTTGTTCTGTTAAGTAACAAAAATGGTGGGGGGGGGTTATCATTTCCTTTGACTTCTACAATATTTTTCATTAAAAAGTTACAGCTATCTTTTATCATCTTCATTGATAAATTTGTTGCCCCCTCCTTTACCCAGAAATTTATCCCTTATAATAAAGAATTGCAAAAAAAGGAGGCAAAGGTAGTTCAAGAAAATTAACTCTTTATCTTTAGGATCAAGCTTGATTACATACTATTAATTTTCATTTTTTTTGTTGTTGTTCTTTCCATTTACTCAATCAATAGGCAAGCATTTATTAAATATTTCTTACGTACTATCTGCCTTGCTAAGCACTAGGGAGATTAAGAAAAAGTGAAAACAGTCATGTACTCAAGGAACTTAACATTTTAATAGCACATACCCCCTATAAACATAAACATATATTTTATATATATATAATTGTATATACATATACATATAAACACATATATTATATGTGTGCATTTATATATATATATGTATTTGTATGTATACACACACAAGTATAGTCAAGATGCATATGAAGTAGATATAGGATAACCTTTGAGGGGAAGGGGCATCTAGTTGGCACATTGGATAGAGTGCTGGGCCTGGAGTTAGGAAGACTCATCTTCATGAGTTCAAATCTGGCCTCAGATATTTACCAGCTATGTGATCCTGGGCAAGTCACTCAACCCTGTTTGCCTCAGTTTCTTCATATCTAAAATGAATTGGAAAAGGAAATTTCAAACCATTCCAGTATCTTTGCCAACAAAACCCCAAGTAGGATCAAGAAGAATTGGACATGACTGAAATGACTGAACAACAACAAACTTAGAGGGGAATGCATTAGTATCTGGGAGACTGGGAGAGGTCTTTTACTAAAGGTGGTGCTTAAACTGAGTTTTGAAGGAAAGAAGTGATCATAAGAGGTCAAGATGTGTAGGGAGAGCATTGCAGGCATGGGGAACAGTTATTGAAAAGACAAAGAGGCAATGCATAATTGTGCATGGAAAGCAGCAATTAAACTAGTATGGCTGAATGCTAGAGTTCATGGAAGGGAATGATGTATAAAAAGACTCATAGATAGGAAAGGGTTAAGAAGAGTTTATCTTTTATCTTAGAAGTAATAGAGAGCTATGGGGCTTAGTGAATGGGGAAAGGTGGGGAAGGGAATGACATGGTCAGACTTGTACTTTTGAAAAATCATCTTGGCAATTTAATGGAGGATGGAGTGGAGAATAACTAGAGGCAAGGAGACAAATTAGGTATTTATTATAATAGTCCA
Organism: Dromiciops gliroides; assembly: GCF_019393635.1. NCBI lineage: Eukaryota > Metazoa > Chordata > Mammalia > Microbiotheria > Microbiotheriidae > Dromiciops > Dromiciops gliroides. Next base: position 576,431,940 of record NC_057863.1, read on the forward strand.
GGTAAGAGGTGATGAGGACTTGAATTAGGGAGGTGAAGAGAATTAGTGAAGAGAAAGAAACATACAAGAGAGATGATGAATAGACAGAAACATCAAAATTTGTAGCTGATTGGATAGATCTATGAGGGGAGTGAGAATTAAGATTTAAGAATGACTATAAACAGTCATTGAAATGCTGCATAAGTGGAAGGGTGTTGCCCTCTATTGTAATAGAAGAGGAGTGGAGTTGGGGTGAAATATAATGAGTTCTATTTTTGACATGTTGAGTAAGATTAAGAAGGTTGATGGGAATAAAATAGAGTTGAGGTGTGGAACAATGTAAGAAGTGATAGGAGAAGGATTAAAGAGTAGAGGGTGATGTTTGGGGTCAAAAATGGAAAGGAATGTATGCAGACTGAAGGTCAAGGTGAGAATGAAGATTGATTTTAGGCATAATTAGGAAAAGGAAATAAGTTAACATATATGCCATTTTCCTGGTTCTGTTTTCTTTTTTTTTTGTGTCAGTACATATACTTTTCCATGCTTCCCTATGTTCTTGATATTGATTTTTAAAATGATATAGTAACAGTCCATTATATTTTCAGGTACCACTGTGTGTTTAAACATTCCTTAATTGATGAGCATCTACTTAATTTTCATGTTTTTGCTATTTTAAAAAGGTAGGTAGGAAGTTGCTATAAAAATGTTGGTGTAGGGGCAGCTAGGTGACGCAGTGGATAGAGCACCAGCCCTGGAGTCAGGAGTACTTGAGTTCAAATCCGCCTCAGACACTTAACACTTACTAGCTGTGTGACCCTGGGCAAGTCACTTAACCCCAATTGCCTCACTAAAAAAAACAAAAAAAACCAAAAAAAAATGTTGGTGTACATGAGGCTTTTTTTTTCTTCTTCCTTTTGACCTCTTTGAGGTGTATGCTTAACAGTAGGATTTTTAGTTCATTTTAGTTGCTGTCAGCATAATTCCAAATTGCTTTCTAAAATTCTTGGATGAATTCATAGATCCATCAACACTGTATTAGCCTGACCTTCTTTCTGCAACCCCTCCTATGTTGGCTCTTTTTATCTTTTGCAGGCCCATTACAACTTCATAACTTGACTCAAATATATCAACTACAATGACTAAAGAAAAATATATTTGGTCATTATTTTTGCTTAAAATAGTTTGCTGTTAAAATAAATAAGGTAGGTAAGGCAGTTCATTTTAGTCATGTAAGTTATGATTTCTTTTGTATGTGGATATTTGGTTGTTGAAAGGGGATGAAAAACAACATTTGTCCAAAGAAAATGATAAGAATCAACTTGTGAACAAACATACTCTCTCAGATAAAATGACGAGGAAAGAAATAGACTGTCTGAGGACCAGATAGAAAACTGCCTGTTAGATGAATTACTGAGAGAACCTTTCTGAAGTCAGAGCAACATCCAAGGTAACAATGGCTACAGGGCAATATAGTACATTAATTCATTTGCATGTGACTAGTTTTAGAATTTTAGAGGTGGATTTCTTGAGTTGTTTTTCATAAGACCCATTTCTGACCACCAGGAGGTTATGATTTGAGGCACTGAATAATATATCAGAGACCAAATTTTGAGAAGTTATAAGGGGAGATAAACAGAAGAAGCAGAAGAATAAGTTGAGCCTAGGAGGAGTTAAAAGAAACTGAGGACAGAAGATAGAAGGCTTTAAGCTAAGACAACTTACAAACAGTGTATTGGACTCAGAGTCAGAAAACTTGAATTCTAGTCCCATCTCTGAACTCACCAGTTATGTGATTCTGAGCAAAACACTTAACTTCTTTGATCTCAATTTCCTTGTAGGTAAAGTGTCAATAATAAATCTGTAGTTGGAACACTTTGGTTTCTGCTCCTTTTTCTTGAAATATAGACTTCTGAATAAGTGTAATATATTTTCCTTTAGTAATGGTAACACTGATAATACCACCAGTAACTTATTGATGATAATACTAGCTTTCATTTATATGGAGGTTTATACTTCACACAGAACTTTGCATGTGTTAGCTAATTTGATGCTCACAGCTTGTGAGGCAGGTAATATAACTGTTACCACCTGCATTTTGCCTGTGAAAAAACAAAGTAACAGTAAGGGAAGGCAATTTGCTGAATGTCACTAAGCTAGTAAGCAATAGTGCTCAAATCCAGGCCTTCCAAATACAACTCCCATGCTCTCCCCACTACAGTATGTTGCTTCTATTATGACCTGTAACTTACTCAAATAAAGAAATGTTGTTGTTTTTAATAGTCTGATGCCTTTTACCTCAGTCAGTTCAAGAAATAACCTCCTACCCCCTTCAAATCTTACCCTTCCTGTTATAAAGAAAAACAACTAAGCCAAAATACTCAACACACTGACCACATATGACAATGTATACAACATTCTTGTCCAGCATACTTTGAAAGAAGGCTTATAGTAGTGATAACTTCACATGACTACTTATGGGTAAAACTACAAACATCTTAGGGGGCAGCTAGGTGGCACAGTGGATAAAGCATCAAGCCTGGATTCAGGAAAGACCTCAGTTCAAATTTGACCTCAGACGCTTGACACTTACTAGCTGTTTGACCCTGGGCAAGTCACTTAACCCTCAGTGCCCCCCCCCAAAAAAAAACCCACCAAACAAAAAAACCCTAAGCAAACAAAAAACCTACACACATCTTAAATGGCGTTATGCCATTGTTGGTCTTTGTGAATGTCATTTTGATAACTTTGAAAGTCACAAGGTATGGGGCAGCTAGGTAGTGCAGTGGATGAAGCACTGGCCCTGGATTCAGGAGGACCTGAGTTCAAATTTGACCTCAGACACTTGACAATTACTAGCTGTGTGACCCTGGGCAAGTCACTTAACCCTCATTGTCCTACTCCCCCCCCAAAGTGAGCATTTCCACTGTAATAAGGTTTTAACATCCTTCAGTCATTTATTTTCACAAACTTGTAATCATATCCTTGAGTTTTCCCTCTTACTCATGCCTCCTCTCTAATCAGTTGCCAATCCTAATGGAGTATCATCACATACTACTATTGACTAAACCCAGCAATCTAGCATGGAAGAGTGGGGTTGAGTGCCACACTTGAAAACTTGGGCTTACTGTGTGACCCTCACACTTTATGGAGCAAGTTACTCAATCTTTCTGAGACTTAGTTTCATTTTTAAAATGGTGACAATTATCCAGCCTCTCTAAAATCAGTAAGTCTCTTGGCTGACAGACCTGTACTTCCTATTTGGTAGAATTTGCCTGGCCTTACTCTGATTTGGCCTTGGAAAACCAAGGTTCACATTTTTACCATGATGAAACTTCAGTGTAAGGTTTTAATGGAGACTTCATTTTCATCTGAGGGAAAAAACACCTTAACTTCCTGCTTATGAAGGTAGGATTGCATTCAGAAGCACAGAAAGGTTTTGATTGTTATTCAAGGACCTTTTCCACAGGAAACTAAAATCAAAATCATTTCAATGTCTTTTGGAATAGCTTCCCAAGAAAATGAAATAAATTTAGCTTCTCATTCTAGTTAATTGTACAAATTATACTTAAGAAACTGTTCCAGCCATCACTTCAGTTATTACTTTCCTGTTTCTGCTCCGATGTCCTAGATCTTCATCAGTCATACTTAAAATCATGTACTAAATGTCATTAGTTCTGTCCTGAATTGAAATTTTAAATTCCAGACCATCTTTTAAAATTTTAAGTTACTAAGATACATCTCTTAAATTGAAACATCTAGGCCTGGGGAAATACTTGTTCTTTCAAGTCACTTATTTATTATCATTAAAAAAAAATCTTAGTATATCTAGCAGATGCTTCATAATTTTCTTGGGGGGGGCTATTTTGTATGCTTTGTTGAAGACTGGATGTAGGTTGAGCAAGTCTAAAGGCCTATATCATTCTTGATATGCTTAAGTACTTCTATCCTTGGGTTAAAGGGAGTATGGCGAGGTTGAAAGCACAGAGAATATGCCAAATGGTCCCAAAATTTGAATTCCCAAACATCAGGACAAGTCATTTAAGCTGTTTGAAATTCTAGCCCATCTTGAGCAAAGTGCTTTGAAAACTCAAATTAGTTAAAACACATTTTTTTTTTTTTGCTACCTAACCCATAGTCTCTTGGAATGAAGAATTAAGGTATACTATTACCAATGCATTTTTAAAAGCCTTAATATTCTCAATATTAGTCTCATAAAAAGGCCTAAGCAAATGCTGGTTTTAAATTTTAAAGGAAACCTTGCTGCTAGCAAGGTAAATGGCTACCAGAAATTGTATCATCTTTTTTTTTTTTTTTTTTTTGGTTACTGAACTGGAAACCAGGAAGCCTAGATTCACTATACGGCTATGTTACTAATTGGTTGGTTAGCTGTTATCCTTTGATCTCAAAGAGAACCAAAATGACATCACTATGTTAGAATCAAATTACGGTGTCCCTGACTATAGCTGACCAGATCTATATGACTTTGGAATGGAATGTGGTAGCATAGGACAGGTACAAATAGTCCATGTGAATATTTGGGTTGAATTCACTTAATTTGCACATCTAGCATTTCTTTTGAGCTATTTCAATTCTGTTTTGCTTACAATTCACTAACTATAACACATGGAATCAACCTTTCTGGGTCTTGCTTTCCTTTTTTAAAATAAGGTGCTTAGCTTAGGTTAATCTCCAAAATTCCTTTTGAGGGCTAATATTCTACAATTCTCTAAGGTCTACTTTCATGAAAAGAAAAAACTCAACATATTTTACTTTTGGTATATTAGCCAGAGATAATTTATTTTTCAACAGTAGCCCTAAACGATTTGAGATAAATATGCCATGTAAAAGGTTCCTCTTTGTTAAAATCAAGGTGGATAAAACATTTTCAGAAGGTATTAAATGTGGCAAATTTTAAAACTGGAAACTTAGTCATCACAAGAGTCCTACTTGAAGTTCTGAATCACTTATTAAAGAACAAATATAAATGTAATGAAAAAAAATTCACGTTTTGATGTCATTTATCTTTAATGAGAATATGACAGATTAAAACCTAATAATGTAAATTGTTTCATTGCACCATTTTATTTTTCTGTAGCACATAAATGCAAGCATATTTTGTCCTACAAACAGTATTAAAGTATAAGCATAATTAATTGGAATGCTTAGGGTATGGGTCTGTGTAACTAATGGTTAAAGTTTAATTCTTCTAGGTAAAAACCTTTCAAAAATATATGTTTACTTTTTTGTCTAAATTTTACTGCCTTTGCTAAGCTAAACACATTGTGATAGCTAAGTATCTTACTGCACCTTGGTCATAATTAAGATCAATCAAATCTAGCTTTCTAATGTTATATATACCAAAAACATCCTTCAGAAAATACACATGGCTAGATAATTGTATTTTCTCATAAGAATCTTTTGCCTTTTCAATGAGCATTAGGTCAGAAACAGGAACATCATGGGATGATATTACTGTGTATACCAGCTATGTTAAAAAGTAACAAAGAATTTAAGGTGCTTTTGTTTTTGAGCCTTGATTTCATACAATGTATATGAGCCAACATACTAAGTATCATGCCTGTGCAATACATTTTCCTATTACAACCCATTTCCTTTTCTTTTAAGGGTTTATCTCTTCTTTTCCTTAAAGGTTTTTGGAAAGGCAAAGATGTTTTATCCTCTACAGTAGTTAAAAGAGTATATACTTGGCTCTCTTCTGCTGCTTGTTTACACAATCTAGTATTTACTTTTTTCTTCTCCACTCTGTTGCTTTGTTTTTCCTCATTTTGACTCTTCTGGCATTCATTCTTTATCTTTCTGGTTTTTTGTGGGTCATCTTGGTGTTACTTATTTCCTGTATGATTTGCTCCTTTATTTCTCTCCTACCACTCTGATTTTAAATGGACTTTTCTGTTTTCAGTGATCATGGTGCTTAAACTCTATCTTTTTCCCTGTCAGCCCCCATGAACTTTGAGTTCAGCACACTAACAGGTAGATCACGGCACTTTCTTGAGCTTTGAATGATTTCAGGTCTTCTCAATGGTATTCATTCCCTTTCAGACTTCAATTCAGAATTTTCCATATCAAAAGAGCACAATTATATGAGAGTTCTTAGAACACACTCATGAAGGGATGAATTCAGCAACAGATATATTCCCACTAGCAAATTCAATTCTGCAGGAACATAGGTAGACTAGCTGGTGTGAGATATTATTTTCTACTATAAGAATAAGTTCATATTGTTCAGTTGATGGTATTTCTGAGTTAACTGGAAATCCAGTTGTGACCTAGAAAACCCAAATAATAATAAACACAAATATTTATGTGTTAATTTGTTCATCTGATAGTTATTTTAAATTGTATGCAATATATACATATTTATTCACCTCTTTCTATGTTCTCTGGCAATTCTTATTTGTAACTCAGACAAATGATTTAATCTATGGTTGACACATGATTTGAAATTCATGAAATTCTAATTTTCTTATTTTACCAGGAAAGATTAGTTCTCAGTAATATGATCTTTGTATTTTAAAATTAAATCAAAACTCCTTTCATAAATGTAGTGAGGTAGCAGTGGAGAGGTTGGCTTCTTTCTTAAGGCAGCAGATGTTTTATTCATAGGATTTATTCCTTCTTTAATGTCATAAGGTCAGTGTCCTTATAGGAGTAGACACATCAAATTGTAGACAGTCTGAATGCAATGTTACAAAATAAATACTAATGTTTATTTGGAAATATGATGGTAACTTTCCCTACAGCTGAAATTAACAACTCCCAACACGATCTCTAGGAATTATTCGTAGTTCTGAGCCATGCTTTAGGAAAACATTCCCTAAAGAAAAGGAAAAACAAGGTTAGGTATGCATATAAGATAAAGTTTTATATACCATGCTATATAGGAGCATAAGACAACAAGTTAAAATCAAAATTAAAGATTTTATAATAATTAATGAAGCACATTTTAAATCAAAATAATTGTCTAAAACAAATGTCTCATTTTTATTATATTAAAAAACTGATTTCATTTAGATTTTTTTTCAGTTCTTCCCACACTCTCACAGTCCAACATAGCAATTTAAAGCAGAAGTACCAGGAAAGGGAAAAAAAAAACCCCACACACTACAAAATGAAATAAAAAAATTAACAACTTGAATCATGAATGCTTTATGTACGACAATAGAAACCAAACTGAGGAGCAGAAAAATAAATAAACCTAAACTTTAAGAAATATGGAAGTAGTTTAGAATTTTCCGCAATTATGGAATGACAATTTATGGAAATATTTTTATTCATTCCAAATTTTGTGCATTATTGAATTTTTAATGTCATTAAATCAGGCAGCATACTATAAAAATATATGTATATATATATACACACACATACTATATATAGCACAGCTGCTATAGACATTAATACAAATGAACTATTTTTAGTTTAAAATTTGAATTGATTTCTACCAATAACTTTTAACATATCTATACAATGAGGAGAGTATTTTTAGAACTTTCAGTTTTATAAAAAAATGATTCGTTTTGAGCCTAACACTCATCAGAATTGCCTCAAAGACCATAATCTCATGAGAATTGGCTCAAGATGGGAATAACATACACACTCAATTGGGTGGAGTAATCTAACCCTGCAGGAAAATAGGAGGGGAAGGGGATAAGGAGCCAAGGAGAAAAAGAAGGGAGGGCAGATTGGGGGAGGGGGCAGTCAGAAGCAAATCCCTTTTGAGGAGGGATAGGGTGAAATAAGATAAATAACAGAGTAAATATCATGAGGAAGGGAATAGGATGGAGGGAAACAGTTAATGATAGTAACTGTGAAAAAGAGAAAAGGGAAAAAAAATTGTACAAAAAATATTTATAGCAACTCTTTGTGGTGGCTAAGAATTGGAAATCAAAAGAATGTCCATCAATTGGGGATCGACTGAACAAGCTGTGGCATATGATTGTAATGGAATATTAGTGTGCTGTAAGAAATGACAAAGCAGGATGATTTCAGAGAAACCTGGAAAGACTCATATGAACTGATGTATAGTAAAGTGAGCAGAACCAGGAGGACATTGTACACAATGACAGCAGTATTGTGATCAATTGTGAATGACTTAACTACTCATCAATACCATGATCCAAGACAATCCCAAATGGTTAATGATGAAGCATACTATCTACCTCCAGAGAAAGAACTGATATTGAATAAACACAGACTAAAAAAGAAAAAGAGTACTGGTGGACTGTATATTATATAACCTATATCAGATTGATTGCTGTCTTGTAGAGGGGAAAGGAAGGGGAGGGAGGGAGAAAAATTTGGAACTCAATCTTATTTTTTAAGATTTTAAATGTCATTTTAATGACATTTATTTAACTTGAAACTGAAAACAATGGCTAAATGAATAATAATTAAATTTAAATTGTTCTGATTGAATCACAAAGCTTTGTTTTATTCATGTAGTGAGTAACAGTCATTTAAATTCGGAAGAGTATAGAACTTAAACTAGTTAAATGTTTCATTATGTAATGTTAATTATTTTAAATGACTATTGCCAAAAATCGATTATGACGTATCAGACATGCTAACTTTCAACAAACACAATAGCTAGATTTTTTGAAAGTGCAAAACTAACAAAGTTACCTACTAAATTCATTATATTATAAATATAATAATAATATCATAATATCATAATATTATAAATATTATAATATTTCTGTATAAACTAGATCATATGTGACAATTTTTATAATAAATCTATCTACTGGTAGACATATGAATAAACACACACAACTATATCATGTCCTTGCTATGTAAGCTGACATTCTGTTGGACTCTTTAGGTGATAAACAATTGAAGAGGAATTTTATTTAATGTAGAATGTCATGCTTTAGGTATGTTTTCTGTCTTAAAAAATAAGGGGGAAATATATATATGGGAGAATTTGATTAAAAGGCTAAATTCCATCTGTGTAATAATGCACGCAACGAAATAGGTTAATGTGGACAAAGAGTAAGAGTGCTATAAAAAGAATTAATGGTTACAAAATAGTTGTCAAAAAGCATATCTGATATAAATAGAAAGTAAAACTACTAAGCATTTTAAAGTAGAATTTTCAGACACTTACCAGCAGTCTGTGCAGGATTTATTCCTATTCCATCTATAAAACAGTTTTTAAAATCAGATCAAATGTATGTAGTTTCTCTAGTTAGACTAAGTTTCCAAGTATCTGCAATAGATTTACTGCTAAAATAGCTTAAATATGAAAACATAAATGTCCACCTTTCAGGTAATCACCTAACTGCTCAAATTAATCATGATTATAAATTTATAGGTACTGAAGAGTTGGGTCTTCTGTCAATTATAGAAATAATTAAGTTGCACAATAGAAATTCCGAACATCTTGCAATGTACAGTAACAAATCATATATAGAAATTTTATTCCACTTCTAATAATTTAATTAGCATTTCAATATTCCTGTTAAGCACAGAATCTTAAGGGCAAAAGAGATTTCAAAGTAATGTATATCAATTCCATGAATTACAAGAGTGATTTAGCCTTTCCTGAATATTTCCAAAAAAGATTCCACAGTAATATTTGATACAAAGAGTATTTCAACTGTTAGCATGAGTTCTTTTGAAAATCCTTCTAAATGCAGGGCAAACTTTTTCTCTCTTACCCTGTACCCAATGGAAATTAAGTTACCCACTACACTACTTGTAAAATTTTTATGGTATTCTTGAAAACTGGTTAAATACTCCACTCAGCCTTTCTACTAATCCATTTTTGGTAGCTTTTATTCATGCAGCCGTAAAGGACAGAGTGGCAGAAGAAGAACAACCTTCTGACTTAAACCATGATATAGTTTCAATTATGAAAAGAAATGTGTCAAAAGGAAAAATAAGCTTCAGAAGTTTTGCACAGCAACCTTCCCCCCCCCCCCCCCCCGGAGCAATGAGGGTTAAGTGACTTGCCCAGGGTCACACACCTAGTAAGTGCCAAGTGTCTGAGGCTGGATTTGAACCTCCTGAATCCAGGGTTGGTGCTTTATCCACTGCAATCCACACAACCTTTTATCTTCAAATAGTGCCACAAAACATTTAAAAATTGACTGGACTGTGCCAAAACCATGGAAAGACTGACAATTGATAAAATCTTTTTCTAGACTTCTATGATTCCTGTACTTATCCTTTCTATCAAAAAAGAAGACAATTACACTTATATAGATTAGAAGAGTGTATGTTTTAAACCAGTTTAAATAAATTTTGTCTCTTTCTACTCATTTACTGTAGCTGTTATAATACATGATTTTAAAAAGAACTCTTACCATTTGTAATTATAGCACTTGTTGCAGCAGGAACTTTAAACTAAAGGAGAGAAATGGTAAATGTTATTTTTACAAACAAATCATCTTAAAATCTGTAATAATAAAAACTGTAGTGTACAAATAAAAAATCCTGATGATGCAAACTAGAACTACAGAAATTAATAGAGAAAATGCTTTAATTTGCATCTGTCAAGTACTTTTCACATTCTCCAAATATTAATCTTATTGGATAGCTGACATCTGAAAGTTTTAGTTTCAATATCTACTGATTTGTAAGAGTAACTTGTGTGTACACATGTAAAAACAATTAGAACTTTGTAGACTATTATGTACTGCTTTGGAAATTAAAGTTTTACCTAAAAGCAAACTGAGCTTACTATTTGTGAGATGATTTTCTAATACTATACATTTTTCTTAGTTACAACATAGTTTATTTTAAAATTTGAAATTTCAAACAATAAATACTATACAAAAGGAAAAGTCAAAAGTAATTCTAGATCCAATATATAATTAGAATACTTGAAACTTTTTTTGAAAAACACCTTTACGAACTTATGAATGAAGTCACAAAGAAATTTGCTCAAATACACACTTCAAAATCCACTTCAGAGCCTGGAAAGACTTATATAAACTGACATACGGTGAAGTGAGAGAACATTGTACACAGTGACAGCAATATTGTTTGATGAAGAACTATGAATGACTTAACTATTCTTAGTAATACAATGATCCATGACAATCTCAAAGCATACTATCCAACTCCAAAGAAAAAAATGATATTGATTGAACACAGACTGAAGCATGTTATCTTTCATTTTTTTCTTTTATTCAAGTCTTTTAATACAAAATGACTAATATGATAATATTTCACATAATTGCACATGTATACCTATGTCTGCTTACTGCCTCAGGGAGGGGTGTTGGGAAGGAGGGAAGAAGGGATAGAATTTGGAACTTATAACTGTAAATAAAAAAGTTCACTATCAAAAAATAAATAAATGAAAGGTCAACAACTTTTTTAATTTTTGGGTGAGGTAATTGGGGTTAAGTGACTTGCCCAGGGTCACATAGCTAGCAAGTGTCAAGTGCCTGAGTCCAGATTTGAACTCAGGTCCTCCTGAATCCAGGGCCAGTGCTTTATCCACTGTGCCACCTAGCTGCCCCAACAATTTTTTAAAAGGCACTTCAGGTTAAAAAAAAACAACCCTGGGTTATAGAAGAAGCTTAGTACCTTACTGAGTCTCACTTTCTTAAATCACATTCATTTTAAGGAAAGGCCATACAATTTTCTAAGTCACACCAGTGTAGGAAGCTGATACTAGTTCTTGGCAATGTATCCCATAGTTATTAACAGAAAAGCAATCATTGTCATTTTTTTTTCTTTCTGGGAATGAGGTAGTAGCAATCAAATTAAAAAGAAGAAAAAAACCACTATACTTTTGAAGTAATAAATTCATCCTGAATAAAGAACATTTTTATGATTTCTTTCTCTATTCCTTCCCTCCTCTACCTCCCCAGGCCTTTTATTTCCTTTCTTCTTCAAGCTTGACTTAATGATACCACAATCTCTTCTCTGGCTCTCCCAACACTTCTCTGAATCTCCATACTTGATTACAAGAATTTAAACTTCAAAAGACTGGGTGTACTAGCCACAAAACATTTGGGGTTGAGATTTAATGATATCACAAAGACTCCCAAATGATCAGCTACTTGTCCCCCTGTCCCAATTCTTCTGTCATCACCTTAATAGTTTCAACAATTAATGGAATCAGCAGAAGCACATATAAGGATGAAATTATCCAAATAACTCTGAAAGTACCATTTATGTTCCATCCACAGAGCATGGAAGAGCAATCTGCCTTTTGTGACAATCTCCATTAATATTCTATACCTGTGGCATGTCCAAACCACCTCTTCCTGAATTATCGTCTCTATTTTAATCATCCCATCTCCTTCCAAGGTCCCTTCCTACCTACTTTATCTATGTTGTTGTCTAGCCCAGGGTCACACAGCTAGTAAGTGTCAAGTGTCTGAGGCCGGATTTGAACTCAGGTACTCCTGAATCCAGGGCCAGTGCTTTATCCACTGCGCTACCTAGCTGCCCCTCATGGTTCTCTTCTAAAGATATCACACTCCTTACAGTTTGCTCCACTGGAAACCTATTATCCCAACATCTGTGACTCACACCACCAGGTGGGAGGCTGTGTATATTCTTTGTTCTCCATAGCTATTTTGAGGTCATTTCTCTATTAAGTGAACTTTCGTCTTCTGAAGTCATAAAATCTGTGTATAGCTCCATATTTCCATCTTTGTCCATGCCTTCAGAACACTTACTTTAATTACCTCCTCCATCTTACTGAAGCCACACACACTGACACCTTTACATATTAGATTCCATTTAAGTACATTACCTCTTACATGTGGAAATTTGAAATTCTACTTAGACCACAACTTTCTATCTTTCCAGCTCTTTTCCCCTCAAGATCTCACTCACACTAAACCTCCTTTTTGCCCAAATCATGAGCTCCAGGCACTTAATACTTCTCATTCTCCGAGGCCATATCATTTACTCTAATGCCATTTACTTTTATGAGTGGTCTTCATCATTTGGTCTGACATGTTCGTGTTTTGAATTTTCTACTGTCTAACACAGCTCTAGACAGAGTGCTTAAATTGTTGAGGAAATTAAGTTTTGAATTTTATTGTTGTTCCCCACTTAATTAAATAATTTAAAATACATAACAATATCTTCTACTACATGCACATGAACTATATTAACATGGGTTATATATAAGCTAACACTTACATAACACTTCAGTGTTTTCAAAATGTTTTACCTATATTAACTCATTTAGTTTTTACAACAACTCTGTGAAGAAGGTGCTATTATTATTCCTATTTTGAGGATGAAGAGGCTGATTTCAAGTGACTTTCTCAGGGTCACATATCTATTAAATGTCTGAAGCAGGATAAAACTCAGGTCTTCTTGACTCCAACTCCAGCAATCTATCCACTAGCTGTGATATCTCATGTGTCATATCACATAATTCAATTTAACTCAACAAGCATTTACAAGGAACTATGCTGGGTGCTGAGGGTACAAAGACAAACTTAAAATTGTCTCTGTCCTCAAGGAATTAAATTGTATTTTTAATTCAAAGTTTGAAAAAAAAAAAGTTCACTGATTCCAAATCAAATTTGTCATTATCATGAAAATGTTTAGTATTTGAAAACGTTAACACTAGCTAATATCCTCAGTAAAAATGTAATTTAAAATTAATTATAGTTCTTAGATTTATACTGTCAAGACTAATAATTTAATAACTATGGTAAGACTTTATTCCTTCATCAGGTATGAAAATGAAGTAATGGCCGAACCATATTTTAACATCAACTTTTTTTTTTGTGAGGCAATTGGGGTTAAGTGACTTGCCCAGGGTCACACAGCTAATAATTGTTAAGTGTCTGAGGCCGGATTTGAACTCAGGTCCTTCTGAATCCAGGGCCGGTGTTCTATCCACTGCGCCACCTAGCTGCCCCTGAACCATATTTTAAAATTGAAGGACATATAAGTAACTCTAATTTAGGGAGACCATCTTACTAAAAATAATCCATATATATTATCCATACTTTTCTGCTAGGATATTAATAAGTTTTAGTCTTTGGCCAGGATATCATAATGTCAAAAAACAGGTATGAAATTTCAAATATAAAGTATTTAATTAAAGCAACCTCTTTTCCAATCTTAAGGTCAATTCTCATTAATAATCATGATCTTTGATTATCAAAGAATTTTGTGGCTAAAAAGAATCCTAAAGACTGTCACCTGACAAATGAGGAAAAAGACTTAAAAGAGGTTAAAAGACTCATCCATGGTAAACTAGTAATTAGGCAGAGCAGGGACTAGAAAACATAGATCCTTATTTCTTGTTTTTCTTTTTTTTTTTTTTTAGTGAGGCAATTGGGTTTAAGTGACTTGCCCAGGGTCACACAGCTAGTAAGTGTTAAGTATCTGAGGCCAGATTTGAACTCAGGTATTCCTGACTCCAGGGCCAGTGCTCTATCTACTGTGCCACCTAGCTGCCCCTAGTCCTTATTTCTAACCTAGTGCTCTTTCCATTAGTGATAATTTTATTACCTAATTCATAAGATGAAGACAATAATCTGTGCTTCTTAATAACGATTTTATACTTACTTCTTCTGCAGCAAACTTTAGTACTGCTGTGAAAGGAGTATTTTCAGGAACACTGAGTCTGGAAGGAAAGAGCAACAGATTAGGAAAAAAGTGCAGTTCATTTCAGCTGTATATTGAGTATATCAAGTATACTGAGATGGAATTGCTAAGGAGCTCTGCTGAATAATGACTGCCAATACTCCAATTTGACTTCAGTATTCTTTCATTCTAAATAAATTTAAACTTCCCTTATGAAAAAATAAGTTAGGACAGTGGCCCTTGGCCACTAATGATACTTACTTCTTTATTGTTGCAATAAAGCTATTCAAAAAACAGTATGGGGAAGGATAGTCAATGATAAAGCATTTGTGAAAAATAAACCCACAGTAGTGGGCAACTATTTGGCTTTAGTATTAGGTTTCAAATTGTTTAATGTACTTTTTTTTTAGGGTATTCAATTAATCAAGCAATCAAGTACTTTAGCATTTTGGGTACAGCTTAAAATGCAAGATTTTATTCCTAAACTCTGAGCTGGCCTTTACAAGGAAATTTCTGGCACCTTGAGTTCTTAGTTGCAATATAGAAAAGAATTTGGAAATAACTTTGACTTATTAAATTAAGCATCAAATACCTTTTGACTAGGATTCTATCTGTATTACATTAGTATTACTGTTAAATAGAGAATGCTATGAATACATAATGAAACCTTATATGCTTAATGAATACTGCAAATAAATTATCCAATTTATCAAATACTTATTAAACACCTAGGATGTGCAGTGGTTAGGTAGTGTGGAAGTAGTGAAAAAAATGAACCCTCTCTGTCCTTAAGACTAGGGAGAAAAAAGCAAAGGAAAGATTAAAGTTTTATAATATTAGAAGACAGAGTGCACTAATATGTTGAAGGAATCAGAAAAAGCTTCTGTAGGAGTAGCCCTTGAGCTGATAAGGTTTTCGAGAAAAGGAAGTACACTGCAGGATTGGGGGAAGGCCGTGTACATGAGCAGAAATGGAAGACAGCAATATTGATGTCAGTAAACAAATAGGACACTTTGGCTGGAAGGAAGACTACTTAAAGGGGAATAATAACATTCAAGCTTAGGCCAAAGAGGTTGGTTAGAGGCAGGTCTTGGAAAACTTAAATGCAAATCTTAAATTTGCCTTTTTTTCCTAGAGATGATGGGGATCCATGCATTGAAGGTTTTTCAAAATGAAATTTTGTTGATAGTTTATTTTTACATTACATGCATTTCTCAATGTGTTTTGCTTCTTTTCTCCCCTATGTAATGATTGGAATGATGTCACCTGCTGGACACTTACTGTAGGAAAGCTACAACATGAGGAGAGGGCCTCTGAGGGCAGGACCATGTGGCTTTTCTTTGGTGTCAGGAAGTGATGTTGGCTTGTGGGAGGAAGAAGGGGGAGGCTGGCGCTCTGACTTGCTCTCTTTCCTGAGGACTCTGGTGGAAAAGGGAGCTAGAAATGTGCTCTCTCTTTAATAGATAGATGAATCTAGGCCTCTCTCTCTCTCTTTACCAAATTCTTATTCTTCTTAATAAATGCTTAAAAGTCTAACTCTTGCTAAAGCTTATAATTTATTGGCAACCACTCATTAGATATTTTAGACAGTATATGTAGAATTTTTGACCCTTATACCTACCTCCCACCTCCATCAATCTCTTATTACAAAGAATAAAGAGGGGAAAAGTTTTTCAGTTCTGTTTTCTTCTGCTTATTTTAAAAAATGCTACAACTCGGGGCAGCTAGGTGATGCAGTGGATAAAGTACCAGACATGGATTCAGGAGGACCTGAGTTCAAATCTGGCCTCAGACACTTGACACTTACTAGCTGTGTCACTCTGGGCAAGTCACTTAACCCCAATTGCCTCACTCAAAAAGAAAAAAAAAGCTACAACTTTCTTTTCCTTCCTTCCTCACTGCTATCCCTGTTGATAGTCCCATTCTCCTTCCCAAGAAAGAAACCATCTTTAAAAGAAAAAAAAATAGTTAGGCTAAAACTACTTCCAATTGAAGGTTCAGTGGAAGCTCCTCAATTATACAGTTAAATGGACTTTGAAATATGGAAATTTCTTCTGCACTTGCATTGAGATCTGAAAAATTCTCCTGGAACTATAGTTTGAGCTCAGAAAACATGTCCTCTGCAAATCTGTGTGGGAATAGAGATATTCCTTCTTATTTTAACTTTCAACAGGAAAGGAAGTGTATAAAGTAGGTTGATATTATGTAATTCAAATTTGTTGTTGAATTGACTTTACTGTAGTAGCATGAAACAGACTAGATAGGTAGGCTAAACTCAGTCAAAGAGACTCCTAAATGTTTTGGTTGAGGGGGAAGAGGAGTTGCTTTACTTCATCAGGCAACTGGGGACCAGAATAAGAAGATCATAGTAGTTCATCATTAAGATTATTCAATTTAAAAAGTATTATTAAGTCCTTACTACATGCAAGGCACTGTGATAGAACATATAAAAAAAAATTTAAAAGTATCCTATGATCTAAAGGAGTTAACATTTAACTGGGACAGGAGAAAATAGACTGGAATCAGGGAGACCAGTAAGAAGGCTCTAACAGTCCAGACAAGAAATGATGGACACTAGAGCACTGTATCAATGGAGAGGAGAATCAAGTTTTGATATATATTTCTGAGGCTTGGGTAGCTAGCTGACACAGTGGATAAAGCACTGGCCTTGGAGTCAACCCAGACATGTACTGGCTGTGTGACCCTGGATAAGTTACTTAACCCCAGTTGCCTTAAAACATCTGGGGCCATCTCCAGTTGTCATGGTGTGTATCTTGCCACTGGACCCAGATGGCTCTGGAGGAACAAGTAAGGTTGGTGACCTTACATAGCCCTCCCTCACTTAAATCCAATTCAGTGTAAGTCATGACATCCCCAAAATGTCACGGTCCTCTTAGAGAATGAAAGACAAGCAACAACAATATTTCTGAGGTAGAAGGAACAGAGTGTGGCACTCAATTAGTTTTAAGAGCCAACTGAGGATTAGCGCCTGGGATGGTGGTGGTGGTGTGGGGAGAATGAAAACTCCTTAAGGACAACAATGGTTTTCAATCCTTTTGTATCTGTATATCTGAGCAGTCTTGTTACTGGACTCCAAAGACTTTGGAAGAATAAGGCTCATGACTTTGCACAGCCCTGCCTCACAGATCTAATTCACTTTCAAGTCAAGACATCACTCTCCTGATGTCATTGGTCCTCTGGGAATGAAGGATGAATAATCTGTGAGGAGTAGTAGCTGCCCCCCCCCCAGGGACCCAACAGACCAGTTCCAGTTGGGCAATGATGCTATTTCTTCTCTTATCTTCCTCTTCTTCCTCTTCTCCCTCTGTCCATGTGGGGAGTCATACCTTACATGTAGGTGCTCTGTCCAAAGGAAATTTTGATCACTTATATTTCACAAGATACTTTGGGGTTTGGAGGCTGGAATTGTTTTTTCTTCCCTATTTATTCATTCTATCATTTTTTTTTTCCTGGAAAAAAAAAAAACTGGGGCAATTGCCTTGTCTTATATAGTTATCATGTATGATTTCTTGAAATACAGTTCTAGTAAACCAGGCTTTGATAAGGCCCATTGGTATTCAAATGGAGCTATTAGACTATGCTCTTAAATCCAAATTACTTTGGCTTTCACTGACTGGCCAATAGGTCCCGGCCCCAAGGCTCATTTACTCATAGTTTGTGTTTTGATTGTGCTCAGTGAGTGTAAAAAGCAATTGTTTCTGTTGTAGCCCAAAACTCTGAGGATCTTCCCTTCCCAGGCTGATTTTTTGTGAAGAAAGTAGGCCATCTTTTGCCTCCATTCTTACCTAGCCTTTAATCACCGGGAAAGACCTTAGTTTAAAAAGGACAACGTTTCCCACTGCATCCCAGGCCATTTCCAGTTGTCCTAACCTATATCTTGCTACTGGACTCCTATGATTTTGGAGGAGAGAGGGAGGTGGATGACTTTGCACAGCCCTGTCTCACTTAAATCTAATTAACTTTTAAGTGAAGACCACCTCCTGATGTCATTGGTCCTCTTTTAGAACTAATAAGGAACCACAATCTTTGTATATCCAGAGCCTAGCATATGGCTTGAAGCTGTGGTTTCAGTGGAAATTGTTCATCAATGCAAATAACCAACTTATTGGTCTGACAGGTCAAGTGACTTGACTACAGTCACACAGCTAATATGTTTCAGCATCAGGGCATAAATCATTCTCTAAAGAACAGTCTGAAACCTATCTTTATGGTCTCCTTTGAGGAAGTTGGTCAGAGAGGTTGGAGTGTCTCTAGGCATCAATGGAAAGAACGCTGGTTCATGAAGCACTCCCTCTCCCTAAGTCAGATTCTGATGGCTATTTCTGTTACTATACTCTCAGTGTCTGGCATATAGTAGGTGCTTAATAAATGGTTATTGGTAAATTAGACTTAACCTACCTAGGGCTTAGTTTTCTTCCTTGTATGATGAAGGGGCCTGGACTAGTCGGATTCTGAGATACACTCTTGGAGACCTAAACCTAAGATCCCCATCATCAACATCTGGATATAGAAAGGAGGGAGGGTGAGTGTCACAGAACAGGCACACCCAACTCCGCACCATCATCAGCGAGAGAGAGAGAGAGAGAGAGAGAGAGAGAGAGAGAGAGAGAGAGAGAGACAGAGACAGAGACAGAGACAGAGACAGGAAGAGTAGAGTCGCACGGCCCCCAGCCCAACGGCTACGTCACTCACACTTTATACGGCAACCGCGGGTCCGAGGTCAGCGTGATCTTAAAAGAAACTTTCGACCTGCAGAGTAAAGAGAGCAGACGGCGAATTAGAGGACGGCGGCGGGGGCGACGGTTGCAGGGCTCTTAGGGAGGGGGCGGACGGGTCAACTCGTCACGTCACTCACATAGTGAGGCCGTGGCTGGACTTAAAGGAGCCTCACGGCGATGCTCGGATCCCTCAGACAGTTCAATTCTTGGCAGTCTCCTCAGCCAAAGCCGCGGCCCTCGCTTCCTTACTCTCAGAGGGTCCACGTCTCCTGCTGTCACTTGAGGACCTGGGGCTTTCCTCTTAGAGGCTGCCGACAATATTGCCTGACAAGCGGCTGTTAAATCTGCAGCTCCTCAGCCAAGACCAAGGCACAGACCACTCGGGAACCCTCAGTCTTCTGCTTTTAGGGCCATGGTTGGGTCTGTACGGAACGAAATTATCCGCAAGTGAAATACGCTGTGGTTGTTTTAGGTCAGGCAGCTCCGCAGTAGGCTTGAAGAAGCCTGGCTGCCCGGAAGCGGGCCCGAGGTTGGCTCCTCCTAGGGCGGAAGACGCAGAGAGGGAGAAGGAAGAAGGAAGGAAGAAGGAAGTAGTATAGGCTTGTGGAGGGTCAGAGTCAGATCCTCTGACCCACCTCCCAACCAACTGTGTTACTTCTAGGCAGATCCACCCTCCCTGACACGTGAAGCCTGATTGTTTTCCTGACACCAGACTTCCCCAGCGCTCATTGATTGATGCCGAGCTTGTGACCGACCCTTCCATAGTGTGTGTTGGTCATTTCTTTTCCAGCTATCAAATTATGGGATTGTAAAGAAGGGCTAAGACCTTTTCAGTTGTATCTCCCATGGAGATAGCCACCACCTAGAATTGGGCTGAGTTTACAGTAGATCACATGGCCATGGATTCCGAGCTAGACAGCACTTTAGGGGTCCAACCTTTAGGGGTCCAGCACTTTAGCTAGTCCAACCCTCTCATTTTGCAGATGAGGAAATTAAGGCCAGAGAGGTCAATAAATAACAATAAATAAGACCATCTCAAAGCGTTTGCCTCATTTACAACTATACTTTTTATATTTTATGTCGTGAAGGCGGTAGGATAAGCTTATCTGCCAAGAAGACCCGAGTTCAGGTACCACCTATGTGACCCTAACCACTTAATGGTCTAGACAGCTTTTTGAGAAAGTACATAATTGGTATATTGGTACAGGTGGTTCTTTACCTGGGTGTTTTCTAAACCAATTTAATCCAATAAACATGTTAACCACCTGCTATGGGCCATTCACTATGCTAATCACTAGGAATAAAATAAATAAGACAGTCCCTGCCCCCAAGGGGGAGGGAGAGACAATAAACAAAAGAAGACAGACAAAGAGTGTAGGGACCTGCTTGTTTCATGGAGTTATAAAACCAGGAAGAGCACCAGATGCAAAGTGGAAAGAGCTGAAAGTACATTTTCTACCCTCTATACTTTTCTACACTCATCTAGTCTATTACCCTCCTCATTTTACCTATAAGGAAAAAGGCTCCAAGAGGTTACACGACTTGCTCAGTATCACATAGCTATGTCCAGATTTAGAAATCAAATAGT